>NC_133830.1:16055000-16670833 GCF_047830755.1 Zonotrichia albicollis
AAAAGGATGGTGGTTTTATTTTTTGGAGTGCTTCCTGCATCTTTCTTCTCCCATATCAGTAAAATCACCTCATGTGTTCTGCCTGAGTGAGAGTTCAATTTGCTGTATTGTCTGTGACTTATTAGCAGTGTGAGTTACAGCAGCTGTAACTTAAATAGATTGAAGCCATTTTCTGTGGAACTGTCTATTGTCTATGTTTATCCCACACATACCAGACATTAATACCCAATAGGTAATTTTCTCCTAGGATCCTCATAACAGAGCTGATGAGGCCCAGCTCCCACCTCCAAATAATTTTCCTTAAAGCTGTTGCCTGGCTCATCTGATGCTGCCATTCTGCCTCTCAAAAAGGGGGCTCTGCTTTACATGATGTTGGTGCTGAGGGGGTTATGAACATGGTTAACCTTTTCACATATCTGGCATGAACCTGTAACCTATTTCACATTCCTGGACCTGCTGTATTTTAGTCTCAGTTTTAGAGATGACTGCTCCAGGAAACTACTTGGAATTTAAGACGAGGAGCTAAATTAAGAAAGAGTGAATATAACTCAGTGTATGGATGGAGGAAGAGGAGCATCACCTGTCAGCTCACGCCCAAGGCATTCTGAGACTCAGGGAAACTGTTTGCTACCCATCATTAGGGGACTGGTTGTCAACACGTTCAACATGAGTAACTCAAGGCTTGCCACCAGAAATGACAGTAGGCATCCTCTAGTTAGTCATCTTTTCTGGATGGCAGCAGTAATCCATGGAAACCCCCCTGTCCTAAGCAGCTTAAAAGCCACTGATTAAGACAGCTGCCTCTGGTAATGTTGGTGTGTATTTCATGATGTCTTTTCTTTCTGTGTCAGAAAGAGGCTTGGATCTGAGGGAAGTCAGGCTCTGCATTCCCATGCAGTCACTGTAGACATTGTGGGGCTGGGTCAAAGCCAGTGCAGGTTTGTCCAGAGTCAGTGTGAGAGGGTTTTCAGCAAGAGCTCCTGGCCTTCCCCATTTGGCATGTTCTGATCTCTCAAGGTGTCATGGAATGTGGCTTTTTGCTGTTTGTTCTCCACTTGTGTAGCAAGGGATGGTTTCCTTTGCAGTTGTGCCTTCTGGAAAAGTGAGACCAAGTTATAGACCAGTGTCAGGCTCACGGTCCTCTTGATTTCTGCCTGTTTCCTTGGCCGCTGCAACCAGGAAAAGTATTATCCACCAGATAGACCATGGGGCTGTGAAGAGCAGGCCAGAGTGCCTTTTGGGCACTGTGCATGCTCAATGGCCTGATTTTCCAAACCATATCTCAAGGTGTGCAAGTGTTGAAGTTCCAGCCTGTTGAGGTTTCCAAGGAAAGCAAGCTGAGTAGCCAAGCCAGTGTTTCTTTGGATGCCATGGAAAAGTCAGTATTGCACATCACTTGCTTATTCCAGTTTCTGCCCACCCATTTAAGCTGGTGTGTGAGCACAGAGGCCCCAGGTACCTGCTCTCTAACAACAGAGCTTATTTCTGGAATTCTTCCACACAGACCAGTGCCTCACTTGTCTGTGATTCATGGCTTGAAAGGATCAGCAGTCTGTTCTGGGATCCTTGTACAGTCTAAATCTTGACATTTTCTTCTTTTTCCTCTTGTGGGTAATAAATACTCTTTAAGGAAACTGTTGAGAAGGATGTGGGATTGAAAGCCCTCTTTCTTCCAAAAGCCTCCCCTTGCAATATGTGTAGACAGCTGTAAATATTTTTCATTGCAGTTGTCACACTTGGTTTAAGATCCCAAAGGTGAAAGTCCATAGTAAACTTTCTGTTTTATCCCAATATGCTTCTTTGACCTTATGAAAAACTAAATAAACACACAGTATTGTGGCCTTGGGGACAGGCCAGGAAAAACGCAGTAAACGGAGCAATATCATCACCTTTCATGGCAGATGATTGAGGGAAAAGTATGTGCTGTCAATAGCAGGGAAATCCATTTAGTTTATTTACTTTCTTTCAGCTCCTGATTTTCATCCACCATATTCTGGGTTTTTCTGGCTGTTACTTGTCAGCCAGGTGCTCAGTGAGCTTCCTTCTGTAAACTCCAAATGTCTGCAGCTAAATGCTGTGCTAGGGGAACCCAGACTCTGGCCAGGTTCTTCTCCATCGGCTTGGCAGAGCTTTCTTGAACCAGAGAAACTGCATGGGATTAGCTAAGGACTTGGTCCCAGCCATGTCTTGGCTCATGCTATAGCCGTCTATTTATCTAGAAATAAATTTTAGAGCTAGGTGTGTGCTTGGCTGTGCACACAGCTGATTGAAGCAGAGTTAGGAGCCGAGAGTTCAGAGTTAAGAGCCTCAGGCTCCTGAAAAAGCCTGAGGTAGAAAAGGTGCTCTATAAAATGAGGGCCCAGGACTGCCCTGCTGCTGTGTGGTCATTGTGCACAACTGCCCAGCTGGTACTGGAGGTTATGCCCGGCCTGGATTGCCTGTGTTAGGCTCAGCCCTCGCTGTTGTATGGCAGATTTCCATCTTGGCGATATTTATTATCGCTGATGTTTCCTGGTATAACGTGTGCTGACGCTAGGAGGGATTTTCAGTGTGATACCCGGGCGTGGCTGCTGGGCTGAAATTACTGAAAGCTGAGCTATGGCAGGGCCAGGGGAGCTGGGGGAGAGGTGGGAGCCGCTGCTGCCAGGGCAGACAGGCTGCAGCTGGGCTCGTCCACCCTGCCAGCACTGAGAAAAGCAGGTCAGAACAATCCCTCTGGGACTGACGTGAAGCAGGAGAGGGCAGTGTCTGGAGAGCTGCAGGGTCTGTTGGGTGTATTTCTCCCTGCTGCCACCCTCCCTCCCTGCTGTGCCGCCCCCCCGTGTCCCGCTGCCGGGGGAGCGCAGCCCCGGCGGTTCTGGGAACAGCTCGGCCCGGGGCTGCAGCCGCCAGTTCCGGGAACCGCGGCCCCGGGCCCTGCGGGACGCTTCAGGGAATTCTCGCTGCCATTCCAAGCATGGCAAAAGAGCTCGTCCGGTGACCTGAGGCTCCCTCGTGGCCGGGGGCAAAAGCTTGGAATGGGGCCACGGCAGTGGGAAGATTACCAGAGACTGGAGGGGCTGGAGATTTATGCCCCGCTCAGCTCTTTACTACAGAATGTTGTTTGGCTTCTTGAGGGATCCAGAGAAGGAATTTGCTACATAAGAGACAGCAGTAGTGACCACAGGAATTTAGAAAAGGGATATGGAGTTAAAAGGTCAAAATTTCCCGCCATCAGTCATCATCTCCCTGGTAGGAGTTGGAGAGGGTGCCAGGAGCTCAGACAGAGATTTTGGGACCCTGAAACATCCCACAACCACGTGGCCTTGAATAAGTGAAGCAAGACAGACTAAGTTCCACTGCCTGGTGCTGCTGTCCCACACTTGTGCTTCCTCAGTCCTTGGCCTGTCCTGGGTTCAGGCCTCTGCTCTGTGTTCCCTCCTTCCAAAGCAGGAGATGATTGGAGCTTTTCTCTCAAGCCCTGCAGAGCTTCTAAGGAAAATACTCAGCATGACACTGACAAATTAATGTTATTTTTGCTGCCCACTTAGAATTTTAAATTATTTCACATGCTGCTGGCAGCCTGGGAGGAGTGAATTTCTCACAGCACTTGGCTTTAAACACATCTTTTACATGCAGTTACTGAGTTGCTTTGGGTTGACTTCAAATTAGCAGGGAATTGAGGAAGTTGTTAAGTTGGATATTGGCTTCCAAAGCACTTTTCTCAGTGACTGTAGCAATGCTGAAGACAGTGCCTGCCTTCTCAGATTTTGGGTAGGGCACATATGGAGGTGTCTCTCCTGGAGAGGTGAGCTAACCTACCATGAGTTGCTCCCACACAGGAGGGAAGGACTCATTTTCTAGCCTTCTGGCCAGACCAGGTGAGTCCCTAGGCCTTGACTTCATCAGTGCTGTGAATTTCATTGGGATGTTATCATTTTGCACACTATTTCCAGCCTAATCCTTCTCTTCGAAGACCTGTGAACTCTCTACCAACTCTGACCCTGAATTTTGCTGCTCTTCTTTGACTTGGGCTGACCACCACAGCTCTGTCACATTGTGCTTCAGTCAGCAAGTGGACTGTCCTCTGGGGCTGTTTGCTTAATGCCACCAGCTTTCCCCTAGACTTTAGTGCAGACTGTTTCTTTTCTTTAACATCTAATACCTTTCTCAGGTATCAGCCAGTCTCCAAGCCTCTTTCTCCCCATTTATTTATTGTGATTCTGCTTCTAATGTTTGATCAGACTTTCTGATACTGCTTTTGCATCTTTCCTCCTCTTCGTTCTTTATTTCCTCTGTATTTTTCCACTGTGGAGAAACTTCCACAAAATGAGAGCAAACAAAGTCTTTTCAGCCCACATATGCCCTGGGTTTGGGAAGAAGCATGTGTTTGTGGGGGAGGCAGCTGTTCTTACTCTTCATGTAAAAGACCTTAATGCAGTCACAGGATTATGAAGCTGGAGTTGCTGTTCCATCAAAGCCATAGCAACTTCCTTGTTGCCTTTCATTTTCTTAGTCTATTAGATGTGTTTGGTTTCTATGAACAACTGATTAAAATGCATAAGAGTAGCTCTTTATTAAGGTTTTATTAACATTTAATTTGCTTTTCAGTTTTTGGTACGAGATCAAAAGGCTTAGCTCTTTCCTAGAAAGATAACAAAAGAGTTGCAGTGCTGTGCTAGGATAATGTCCCTGTAAGAACTTCATGTGCTCTGCAGGGACGTGGGCAGAGACCCCCCTGCCATCAGGGTACATGAGGGGAAGGCACAGTGGGGATCACAGATCCTGGGCTCTCCAGGTGCCACAGGCAGGAGCAGCTCTGCCAGCTGCACTTGGAGCATCCTTCCTGCCCATGCTCTGCAGGGGCTTCTCTTGCTTCTTGCTCACCTGGATACACCTGAAATCCTGAACTCAGCCCCTCCAGTCCACCCTCCCTCAAGCCCTCTCCCTACTGTGCTTTTATACCACAAGGGTGAGTGCTGGGCAGAGGGTGATTCCTTGGCACAGCTTCTTCCTGGTCTCCCCAAGTTTTTGCTGGTGTAGTTGATGCAGGTGCTAGTGAATAAAGCTCTTGAAGAAAAGATTGCCTGTGAACTCTTTAGCTGGAGTCTTCCTTTTTCCCCATACAGGTTCAGTTCCCTTCTTGTTACTTTTCTGTGCAAAGTCCTTCAGGAACCAGGAGATCAATTATATTTTCTTTGTTTGTAGATGCTCTGCTCTAAGGGAGTTATTCCCAGTTCTTTCAGAGCATCTCCCCTGAGCCTGAGTGTAGCTAAAACAGCAGAAGTAGCTTTTCTTTCATGTTTGTGTTTTTCCCTTGTTCACCAGATATTCTCCTTTTGGATGCAGGCATGTGTTTAAAATACACAGGACTGTTTGGATTTGTGACTTGTTGCTTTGCTGCAGCAAAGAGACAGGACGAAGCTGAGAGGAAACCAAAATGCTCTATATGAAAATGGGGTGAGAAGATATTTTCTTTCTTCGCTCATTTTCCTTTTCTGCAACTGCTGCAGGTGCTCCAGGTCATTATTCTCTCAGTTATCAGCTGCTGCTCATGTGGATAGACCCTGCATTTCAGCTGCTGCTGACTGCCAAGAAAGAGAGGTTGTTTGATGACAGAAACTTCTTGCTGTTGTTGTAGATCAGTGGCAGGGAAGTAGAGCAATTATATTGTTTGTCTGTGAAGTCTTGAGGGATTTTTGATCCATGCATTGTTGCATTTTCCATTGACTTTCCTTCTAGCAAAGGTTTGCTTTGAAGTTTGCACGTAACGCGTTTGTTACATGCATCTGCAAAGGGTGAAACAAGTCTCAACTTTTGTGGCTGCTTGCTTTCAAACAAGCTGTGAAATGATTCCTCAGAGGAGCTGTCAAGGAGTTAATTTTTTTATGAATTTGTTACCTAATCTGAAGGATAAGGAAGATGTTCAGCTTAATTTTCCTATGGGAAACTGGAGTCCTAAAGCAAACAGATCCTCCCCCTCTCTAAACACACAAATTTATTGCTATAATGCTTCCTTTGTCCCATAAGAGAACCCCTTTCTTTCAGATATTAAATCCAGAGGTAGTTCCTGCCTAAGCAAGTTTCCTTGTGAGTTATGAGCAATTCCTTGGATTGGGACCCTGAGCATGCCTGTGTCCCCTGCAGACTGGACTGGCTGCCCACAGCCCTTTGGCGAACTGGCTTGTGCCATGGCTTTGGCTCCTAGAATAAGGCAGCTTTTCCCCTTCTTCCTCTGGGGTGTTCTCTGTGCCACCCCTTCCTGCCCTGGGGTGTTCAGTGGAACTGGACTGATTTGCACTGATTTTGGTGGACAATCCCACTTGCTGGGCTCCATGGAACTGCTGCTGACAGGCAGGGCTGGCACACCAGGGAGTGTGGAGCACCTGGAGACAAGTGGGAATAGTCACAGTGTAGTGTTGAAAGACTGTCCTGGTCTCTTTGTGCTGTCCTAAAAGAAGGTGCAGAAGGCATGACACTCCCTGCCTCCTTAGCCAGGGAGACATCTGTCCAACCTGAAATTAGTGCTGTCCTTGGAAGAGGGATTTCCCCGTTTTCCCTGCTTCTCCTGGGTGGGGTTTGGGGAATGCCTGTGCAGATTTCTCACTCAGCAGTGGATAGGAAGCTTCCAAAGGTATTTACAGCACCATATGGCTGCAACACGATGTAGTGCCAGTGTATTAATTCCCTCCTGAGACTGTGTATCTCTCCCTCTTTCTTTGCCTCCTTGTTTGTTAGTTTATTCTCCTGTTGCAGGAGACTGCCTGGGAGAAGGCTGAAGGGAGTAGAAGCAGGTGAAATGTTTAGAAATAACACAATTTCCTGGAATAAGGCATTAGCAGTTGTCTTATCAATGCTTCTCAGTGCCAAGGGGATGTTTAAGCAGCTCAAAGGCTGTACAAACCATCTGTGATAACAGTAAAGGGCAGTGCAGGGGCCGATGCCCCACTGGCACAGCCCTCCCTGACCCCACAGCTGGAAACACTGAGCCCCTAAAGCTGCCAGGATGCAAATGGGGATGTTTGCATGATTCACCCCCTCTGTGTGGCAGGAGGTGCTGCAGTGGCACAGCTCAGAGCCATCTGCTGCAGCAGCCTGCAGCAGGAGAGCACACACCACTGCAGCTCCACAAACAAAGGCCGTGTGCTCACTGTCCTTGGCCTTTCTTCCCCCCCTTCACTGTGTGATCACCAGAGATGGGTTTGCACAGTGAGCAGCAATTCCTATCACAGGGTCAATTCTGAGTGGATTTTTGCCCCACAGCTCTCACTCAAAGTGTGTGAGGCTTCCATCTTACCTCCTTTCTGGGCACTGCTTCCCAAACTGAGACCCCCTTGTCAGTGTAAGGTGCAGGCCAGGTGTGGTTCCTTCCAAACTGAGACTCGGCCCCCCTCCCTTGTCAGTGTAGGGTGCAGGCTGGGTGTGGTTCCTTCCAGACTTCAGGGAAAGTTCATTTTTGGCTTTGTGTGCTTCCCTAGGCAATATTTCCAGCTGATCTATCTTCCTTTCTGTGTTTTCTGTGTTTCATAGAATTTGCGCTTAGAGCAAAGCAGTAGATTTTGGTTGGGTGGAGTTTTTTTTTTTTTTTCTTTTTCTCTTTTTTTTTTTTCATTGTGATAAAGCTGTTCAATTTTATTTTCCTTAGAAATGCCTCCCTCGGTGCACTGATTGGGCGTGTGGCAGAGGAGGGACTGCTGTCAGCATGGCTCAGTTCCTGGAAGAGCTGAAGCGCAATGGAAATGACCCCAGGGAGCAGCAGGCTTTCCACAGAAACCTGATGGGGGAAGGGCTGCCTGAGCCTGCATGGTTTTCAGAGCTCATTTAGCTGCCTTTCTGCAGCCTGACAGGGAAAGGGAGGGAGTGACAGCGTTACACACAGCTTCAATCACATCAGTAGGGTCTCAGTGCAGCATCCTGTGCAGTGAGGACATTGGCCATCCTTCTGTGCTTCTGTGCCCCCAGGCACCCTGGGGGTGCTGTCAGCATCCTACTCATCTTCAGAGACCTAAAGGCTCAGCAGATAAATTTGTCCACTCCTTTCTTACACTAGAGATTTGTAATTCTACATCATATTCCCATTTGTATGATGTTTTCCTTCACCTTTCACTATTTTACTTGCACCGTTCCTGCCTCTCTGCTTTTAAGGAACAAACATGAATTGCAAATTTCATAGCTGTGATTTAACCTTTTTCCTCACTTGTACTTCTGGGCTGGGTTGGTGATAGGGCCTGGACTGATCTTTTTGGATCAGTCATCCCACAGATGTTTTGATATTTACAGAATCACTGGTATCTTTTTTAATCTGGACTAAATATCTGTTGCCTTGTGCTTGAGGGCAACCAGGGAAGAAGGGAAAAATATGCCTCAATCCTTATGGCAGGGGCCTAAAGGAGTTCACATTAAATGAAAAATCTGCCTGTGTTACAATCTGGAAATAAGATAGCAGTGGAAGGATCTGGAAGCTTCTTCCCAGCCCAGCTTGCTTTGGGTGCTGTGTCCTGTGGGTGCAGCCTGAGGTGTGAGCAGACACAGGAAGGTGCTGCTGCCTTGTCACACTGAACCTGCCATGGAGGAAATCACTGCTTTGCATGACAGCATTCCTGAAGGCTGCAAACCTTTGGATCCTGTGGTTTCAGCTGCCCTGAGCTCAGGAGCTTGTCTTTGTCTTGGTTCACACTTCATCAGAGTGAACCAAGGCAGTGTCTGGATTTCAAGGGCTCATGCTCTGTGTACTCGGTGTCTTCCCAGAGGCTGATTTTATGTAACTCACTGAAATGACTGAATTACCTTGTGTCTGAAACTGAGACCAGAACATGGGGGATCTGGGCTGCTCTGAGATGCAGGGATTTGCCACCCTCCTGCAGGCTCTGCTGGGCTCTCAGCAGGACTATTGCTCTGAGAAGTTAGCCAGTAGGACTGATTCCCACTCCTGTAATGTGGGGTGAGCCTCACCTCAGACTTCAGGTGGCCCTGGCACTAAGATTTGAAGTTTTCTTGCCTGCACAGGTGGCCCTTCAGAGTTTAAGCAGAAGAAAGAGATACTGCTATTGATGTCACGCTTGATCCATGGATGGTGCTGAGCCAGCAGCAAATATAACCCTGCTTCTTGGCTAGAGAAACTCAGAAAGGACTCTGCTTTTGTTTCCTGCCCCAGACACTTGAGTTTCCCCCCCTGGCTCCTCCCTTCCCACATCAAAGCCTTTTGTTAGGCTGTCTGTGACCACTGCTGCACAGCATGGTTGTTACCTGCCCTTTCCTACACACTTGGGTGGCTTAGCTGGGAGCTGCACCACAGTTTCCACAATAATTCTTCATACATTACAAAGTATTAGTGGCAGTGCTATTAGTGCACCATATAGAAAAGGCAAGAAGTGCTTTTCCAATCGGGGGGGGGGGAGTGGGTACAATTAAAATTTATTTTTCCAGGCTCATTTGGTCAGTGTTAGAGACTCAAACAAATAAGGATAATGCTTATATATGTGTGTGCGTGTGTGTATATATTTTCATGTATATAGATAAATCTAATACTCATAACAAAAGGACTTGACTTTTAACAGCACAGAGAAGTGAAGCTAATCAGATATGTTGTATGAAGACAGCATGAAGAAATGCTGGTTTGTAGGTGTTTCCTTTCCAGGCAAATCCTCTTAACTCTCTTCTGTCAAGTAAACACAGGGTGGATGAGGTGTCTGTCACGAGAAGTGTGTAACCAGATGTAATTAGTAACAGAATCCAACTTTCCATGAAAAGCTTATTAGCAAGGAGTCAGGCCTGCCCAGGTCCTGCAGTGCTGCCCTGCTGCTCCATCAGGGTGAGCTCCCAGGGAGCAGCAGGGGCTCCTTGCTCAGCAGAGCTGCCTCCAGCACCGTGGGGAGGAAGGGCAGCACAGAGCACAGCACTGGGGTTTGTGCAAGAGCAGCAGAGCACAGGGTGCTAGCTCTGGGATCAGAGGTCAAGCCAGAGTTTGCAGTTTGAGAGGGAAAGGACCAAGGGAAGACTTTCTATGGTGACAAGCCAGGGACAGCTTTGCCTTCCATGCATATAAAGCCAGGATCGGAAATGTGGCATTGATTGCTGTGGAGACAAAGGAAGCCACTGGTACTTTCCTTTATGGTCCTACCCCTCCAATGCACTTGTCTCCTCTGGCAGTGCAGGGAAGAAGGAGCTTGGGCCACTCACAGACTGCTCTTGCTCAGACTTGAGGCAGCGTTGCAAGGGCAAGAAAGCGTCACCTTTGCCCAGAGTAACTTTGGGCCTGGCTCGCTTTGTGTCGAGGTTGCTGGTGCGGGGCTGAGCTCAGCGGAGGCGGCGGCGTGGAGAACCAACCCCTCTGCGTGCTGCCATAAGCAATTCTCAGGGATTGCTGTTGGCCTTGTTTGAAAGCTGCCCTGGTGAGACTCCTCAGGCCTGGGCCGAGCCCTGGCTGTCCTGGCGCCGGGCGCTTTGCCCACTGGCCGCAAAGGCCGCTCCCGCTGCGGCGGCACCGGCCGGGCGCCAGGGAGCCTCTGGGTCAGAGGAGGCAGCCTGGGGGACTCGAGCACAGTTTGGCCTCCTGGCCCCTCACCCAGGGTTCTCCCCAGCCCACCCATGGGCAGCCCCTGCCTCCATGTTGCTGTCTGTAAATCCATTGACCCAATGGGAAGCATTCACGTAGCCGTGTGTCAGCCCTGGAATAAAGGAATGATTCAAGCTCTTGGGTGGTTGAAAGGGTTTTTGACAAGGTGCACAGGATTGCTTTGGTGTAAGATAGCAGTCGGAGCTGCCTGGTGCACACAGAATAACTGGTTTGAGTGAACACAGCTCCGGTTGCGCTGCTTTGGCTTTGATGTAGAAGAAATGACCCACTTTCCGCAGCGACAGCTGGCCTTTGAGAACAGAAGTTAAATTGTTACTTGGTAACTGTGTAGGGTTTGAAGTGCCTTTAGCATCCCAGTTTATCCTCAGCTGCTGAACCTGTGGTTGCCTTTGTGTCTCAAGGGCAGGCTGGTCAGCACTGATAATTTTGTATCACTCAGGTATTTTCTGATGATGTGGAAGATCACCAGCACGGGGAGCAGAAATGAGGAATACCACGAAAACTCCAGTCATTCAGGCACTTCTGTCAAGTACCACTGGGTCTTGGTGTCCTCAGCCTTTTTGTTCCTGCCTCCCCACTGGAGGTCATGGGGAGGACACACAAAGACCCAACATCTCTGCAAAACAGAAAGGGGAACCAAAGAGGAAACTTCCTCTATTTGCTAATTTTCCTTATGTTCCTTGAACATGCACATAGTTCAAGTGGGAAAGGAGGAGAAAAAGAAGAAATGTTGGTAAGGTTCATAGATCTAAACAATGAAAAAATTAATTCAGAGACTTTTCACTGCAGATTGTCAGTGTCTGACATTTTGCTGCAGTGATAGTTATTGTTTTAACTATTTACAGGTTTTCTATCGCTGTACCACTCTCCTTTTCCTTGTTGCTGTTGGAAGGTATCCCAGCCATGTTTTTTCAGGATAAAGGTCAAGTTAAGGGGTTTGTGTCTATGGGGGTGGGCTTCAGAACACATTTCATGCTGATTTTTAACATAGTCATCTTGCATATGTGCTGGTCCCAAGGTTTAAAACTGGGGCTGGGAGGTAAAACTGAAGAGGGTTTGTGGGGGAACCATCTTTACTCACTGGCATTCTTCACATAGGTGAGCTTTTGGGGATGTCTTCCCCAGTAAGGAGTTGGGCTCTTTCTTTGGCAGTAATTCCAGCTGGCACGAATAGCTAATGACAGAGGGGCTAAAGGGCCTGGGTTTTTCCCTTTTCCTTTGGTTGGCAGCATAACATATAAACCTCATTTGACTTACTTCCCTTTGCATCAAAAAGCAATCTCTACACGGCGAAAGAGACATGAAAAGTGTGTGTTCCCTGACAGAACTTGAACTGCTTCCTTTTGTAGGCTTTAATTACCAGCTGCCTCCAAACAAGCACTGCTGCATTGATTATATCAGTCTTAGGAAGGCTGGAGGGAAAGGGTAAAAAAAAAATAATTCCTTTATACTTTGGTTTCAGTGACATCATCATTTGAAGTACCCATCTTGGAAAGCAAACACCTTGGAAGAGCCAAGCACTGGGAATATTTATATCTCTGGAGCTGGGCAAGGTACAGCCTGTGAGGAGTGTGACCTCACTGGCTGCGTCACTCGCTGTTTGTTGGGCTGTTCCCTGAGATCCAGGGTCACCTGGAACCACCAGGGCCTGCAACCTGTTCCCTTTGCATTAGGTCATCTGTTTTGTCAATAACTGAGAATTTTGAGAGCTTTCTGCTTCTGTGCAGTAAGAATTGATGATTATAAGGCCTTTTGGGTTTTAACTCACCTTCATAATAGGCTGAAGAGCAATGCTGCTGGTGGGTAATGGGAGGAGAGAAAAACCAGCTTCTCTGACAGTTCCCTATTTCACTTAACTAAAGCATAAGAAGAGAATGTTTCTTTTGACTCACAGGACAAGGATTGCCCTTGGTTTAAGAAGTTCTTTGACAGGAGTGTTGTTCTTCTATCAGCTAATTCCTCTAAAAAAGAACTGAGACTAATGAGGTGATTATTGGAGTAATTATAGGCCAAAAGGCAAATACAAAATAAACTGCAAAATTAACATGCTAAATCCTGCTTGTTGCCTCCTGCAAACTGGGTAGAGAAGCATAAGCAGGGTAATATATATTTTTTTTTTGTTTATTAGTTAGGTAGGTCAGGATTGATAGTATGTGATGGGGTTATCTGGTTGTGTTATAGAGTGGACTTTTCTGAACACACCTCTCTTCTCATCGAGTATTTCCCTTTCCAGTACCTGTGCTGAACGATCCCTTTGGAATGATGGTTTGTATAAGCACTAATACCAACGTGATGATCAATGCATATTTTCTGTTAATGCCAATGCATTTCTATCTTAGGAAACAGCAGAAGCCAGCATGTGACATCTTCACTTAGTGCTCCAGTCAGTGTCACACTGTCACCTGATACTGGCACAAGTTATTTTGTTTTCAGCTGTGTGCCTGACTTGTTCTGGCTTATGTAGTGAAGATCCTCTTTCAGGCTGTGCTCTGAGCTAAGGGATGCCAGAACTGCCTTCAGGTGCCTTCTTCACATGGCACTTCTGAACAGGAGGGGCCCATGGTGTGCACCAGGCCTCCTCCCTGCCTGCTTTGGGTTGGCAAGGCACAGGGAAATTCCTCCCTTACCCCAGAGCCAAGCTGGAAGGTTGTGCAGCCTGAGGTGCATGAGCATGTCAGATGGAAGCTGCTGTGGATGAAGAGAGATGACTGAAGGAGTTGTGGGGAATGTAGGAGTGGGAGCCCAGTCTGGTTTGTGGAGAGCGCAGCTATTTCCCCACATAACACAATCCACACCTTCTGCACCAGTGTTTCCTTGCAAGCTCCATGGCAAACTCTTCCTCCCAGCTGGTTTTCAGTATCCTGGGGCAGGGAGGGGGTTCCAACATCTGCACACTTGGCCTTGGAGCAGCTGTTTGTGGAGAGCCCTGAGCCAGCTGCCTGGGTCACACTAACCCTGCTCCGAAGGCTCTCATCAGCAGCACAAGGTTCTGTGTGCACAGGGGAGCCTTCCATCTCCTGTGTTCTTGGAAAGAAAAGTCTCCATGTCAGCCCACACCCAGACTGTTCTGCCTCTGCTGATCCATCCCAGCCTTGCAGTGCTGTTTTGTTCCATGCTGCCCAGTGCCTCTCAGCCAAGGTGATTTCCATGGCGCAGGACTGGAGGGAACAGCACTAAAAGAGGTGAATTACAAAGAATCTTAAAAGAATGTAAGGAGTACTCCAAAACCAAGGGCTTAGAAGAGAGTGAGGTGTTTTCAAAAAGTTAAATTTTCCAAAATTTCCCTGGAAATAATAAATAATATTGGGTCATGCTTTAGGCTATTTCAGATTTATGTTTTAATTATAATAGCACCTTTTATTAGTGCTGAGCACTTTCAGACAAGTGCAGACATATAGCATATGCACTGGGCAACATATTTCTTCATCTTAATTCCAGGCTTGGAGGTAGTGTTTTGAACTCTGCCTCTGCAGTGTTTGGCAATGGCTGTGGTGACACTTGCATGATGGGAAGAATCCTTGCCAAATTGGGTAACTTCTGACAAGTATAAACACAGCTCTGCCTTCTGTAAGCTAGATTCAAACCATGTTGCTGTTCTAGGGAGGAAACAGCCCTGACATTAAACACTCTGCAGGCTATGATCAGCTATTAAATCTCTGCTCATTTGCACTGAGTGAGCCCACAGGAGCAGGCAGTGAGGGACAGCTGGCAGGGAAGGGAGTCCCAGGAGATGAGCAGTGGGTCTTGCTGTCTCTTTGTCCCAGATATGATCCAGATCTGTTGTTTTTAGGAGCTGTCATCACAGAAAGCTCTGTCCTAGCCAAGGTGAAACAAGTTTGCTGAGATCAATTCAGGCTTGGCTGCCTTTTCCTCAGGCTGATGTTTATGTCCCAAAGTAGCATTGCACATGTTCTGACTGGAATGTTTGTAGGTGAGTGCAAGAAAGCCAGAACTTAATTGTAAACTGCACCCTGGGCTTTCCTGCTGCTTTTATAAGAAAAACCTCCATGCTGGGTTTGTGCATGCTGGAGACTGTGTGTGAGGAAAGGGTTTTCCTGTGTTAAATCAGCAGCACTCCTGCTGCAGTGTTACAATTTCCCTTGAAGACAAATTCATGTCTGAATTTCACCAGGGATAAAATTCTTGTCTGTAAAACTAGGAATATGAAGTGAAAATTCAGGCCTGAAGTAAATGAATTCCCATCCCACTCGTTGAGAAAGGAACCTGGATTTAGCCTGTTGTGTTTTACAGGTTTCCATGGCAGGGCTGTTTCAGCAAGGGCAGCATTTCTCCAAGAGCCACAGTTGGAAAAGTTGCAGTGTCTCTTCCAGAGCAAGGCAGTCACATGGTGGAGTTACTGCCCAGGCCAGAGTCCAAGGAACTCCAGTCCTGGCTGAGCTCTGCCACTGAGTTTTGATTGACCAGCTCTTCCTTTGTCCTTCCATCTGGCATATTTATATCAAGTTTTTGAGAAATACCAAGTCTCTGATGGTCTGTTTGGGCAATCTAATGCTGCAGTAACCAGTATTATTTCAAGCTTTTATTGTCACTGGAGTACCATGGGGAGACATTAAAACAAATGCCTTTCCTGGCTAGATAGAGTGTTCTCTTAAAATAGCTATTTTGACAAAAACTAACATTGTGTTTGGTTTTTGCAACTCAAATCTGAGCTGCTGCAAAGTGCATTTACACTGCATTTAGGAGGTAATGGCATTGAGGGAAAACCCTGCCAGGGAGGTCTGAAGAAGAGGAGCAACAGGAGGAAGGTAGCTCTTGTTCATGAAAGGAAACCCTTCTCTGCAAATCTGGGTTGGTATGTCAAGGTGGAGCAGTTCTGACTGAACCCTTCCCTTTGCTGGGCCAGGCTGCTTCCTCTGGGTCTGATCCTTCTTATATTTAAATTATTCAAAAGAGGACTATGCAACAGGGGGAATTGATGGGCCAACAGCCTCTCTCCAGCCATGACCATTGCCACAGCTGGTTACAGGGGAATTGAAGGACTAAGCCAGCAGTGGTTTGCAGCAAAACTTCCTTTTGTGTTGTCTCATCTGTAGTGAATACAAGCTGGAGCTCTGAAACTTTGTTGTTTTCCCTCCCCTTTCCAAATCCAAAAAAATACTCTGAATTATTATCTTAAGATTATTATGATGTAAAGTCCAAATTGTAGTTTAATTTCCATAATTTTCTTTTGAAATTTAGTGCGCAGGCTAACAGTGAAGCCCTTAAAATTACTTTTCTTCTTTCTGGTCAACATGTTGCCTACCAATAGCCTTTTTTTCCTGAACAATATGTTATTTTCAAGTAGAAAAAATTACTAGTTTTTGCTAAAGTTTGGAAGAGTATGTTTATGTAGACTCCTTAGTCCACATAATTGAACACTGAAAGACTAATTTTATTCCTAAGGCCACTTTGTCATTTTTCCCTGAGGATGTTTTTTGGTGGACAGCAGAGGTGATGACAGATGTCTGATGGATGCTGCAGGGTCGTGCCTGCTCCCAAGGGCCACTTGGTGCACTTGTTTGTGTGCAGGGAGCAGCAGGAGCCCAGGATGGGCTGTGTTTGTGTGCAGGGAGCAGCAGGAGCCCAGGATGGGCTGTGTTTGTGTGCAGGGAGCAGCAGGAGCCCAGGATGGGCTGTGTTTCTCAGGGAGCAGCAGCAGGAGATCAACACCAGGTTCATTCCAGGCAGCATTGGCCTGCAGATAGAGCCGTGCCTCCACGTGTTTGTGCTGCCTGGGCTCTGGCAGGCAGCACTGTAGAAAGCCCACAGAGGCAGGCCTGGGTGTGGGCAGGGAGCAGACATGTCTCAGTCTGAACGTGTTATCAGCACTGAGAGCAGCCAGGGCCTCCTCGCTGCCCTGCGTTGGGCAATGCTGGCAGTGCTGCCTTCCCCTGACTCCCTCTTCCCAATTCAAAGCTTGCTTGCTGTGAACAGGCAGAGGAGGAAGGTTTCTGTCCGAGGACAGGGCAGACCTCTAAGTAATACCTTATTTTTAGCTCTGACTTGCCTTTTTATTAAGGAGTTGCCCAGACTGATGGGTTTTTCTCCAGTTTCCCCTGTCAATGTTGGGTGGGGGTCACTGACAGCATGATGTGGATGTTGTGACAATGCTGGTCAGAACTGAGGGAGCTGGAGGATGTTACTTGGCATCCAAAGTTGTTCTGGCACATCTTCACTGGATATTGCTTTAGCCTCTGCTCCAGACCATTGGACTGCTGAGGATTTCTGGGCTGGGGAAGAGGATACTGTAATTCCATCAGGATTGCAAGGGTCTCAGCAACCATTAGGGACAGATAGGAGAGAGCTGTGATATTGGCTTCTGACAGATTTGAACACAAGAACATGTTTGGCAGAACATCTGCACAAACAGTGTCCAGTTAATTTTGGTTTTAATTCCCTTAATTTCATAGATTGCAGGTAGGACTGACAATGGAATTTGGACTAGAAATGACATGTAATAGGTCAGTAACTAGAAACACCTGACCATGTTTGTCCTAAGAGAAGTAAACACACTCTGCTGATTCACTTGATTTTATGCTGGTTCCCCTGGCTTGGACTGGCGGATGTTGGGCACCTGAGAGGATGTGGGGAAAGGACTAAAATTTCAGTAAGTTAGAAAAGATAGGAATATGTGCATGTGAACTGGTTATTTCACCCTTGCATGTGTTGCTTGTTCAGAAGGCTGATGATCTAAGACAGAAAATGATACCATATGTGCCTGACAAACTGCAGGGGAGTTCTGCTGTGGCAGTGGGCCATGGCAGTGTGGTTTCAATCATGGACTGGGATTTCGATTCCCAACCCTATCAGTCGGCTTTTCAGACTCTGTGAGGGCTCCACACCCATGTTTGTATCTTCATACAGAAACTGTAAACCAAGAGAAAATCCAAATTGTTGTGCATTGGCTCAGCAAACCAGCCAGGTGTCACTGGGAGAGGAGCTGCAGCTGTACTGCAGTGCAGGTGAAGGCCAGCGTGCATTGCCATGAATGCTCCTGGTTCCAAAGATGTGGAACTCAACTGTAAAAATCAGCTCAGTGTGCACAGAGATTTGGCACAGGAGTTTTCAGAACATGAACCTGGTTTCTTTAAGGAAATGTGCTTTAAGGAAGGTGTAGGAGTGGGAGTTGTTAAGGTAACAGCTGATGAGGTAAAAGTGTGTGTGACTGCAGCTCTGAACCAGCCTGGCTCATGCCAATCACCTCCACCTTCAGCCTCTGCAAAGGAAACAGCAGGGTTTCCTATGTGCACTCAGGGGAAGAGTTTAGCCCAGCTAAGAAATTAGGAAATCACTCAATAATGTGTCAGAAATGTTACAGTTTTCTTTCCAGGTTTTTCCAGAGTTTGCAAAGTCTCTTTTTAAAGATGGATGAAGCTTTTCCTTCTTTTGTTTTCATTTTTTCCTTCTTTTGTTTTCATGTTTCCACTTATTTTGTTTTGCTTCTATCCTGTGTAGTTCTCTTTCCATATTTCCTGTTAAACCACGTGTGATGTGATTGTTTTTGTTTAACAACTTGATCTGGAACAGATTATGGCATTGCCAACATTTCCTGTTTGGTGTGCAATAGAAATCTATCCGTGCCCTCGCATTGATGAGATTGTGGAAATATTTGTTAGGGAATGCCAGCTCCATGGCTGGCATAGGAAGCACAGCACATGCTTCAGGAATACTTTAAAGCAATATTTTGAATTTTAAAGCAGTATTTTGAACTTTGAAGCCAGTGGATTCACAGAGGGAGAAGGATGGGAGAGGAACTAGTTTAGGTTGTTGGTGGGTTTTTTTCTGAGTGTGTTTTCCATTTTGCAGTGGCTGGGAGCACATTATGCTGGCTTTGAGCAGGATGGGGGACATCTCTTGGGCATCACTCTTGGAAGAGGAGCACAGAGGAACCACAGTGAGGTCACCTCCCAGTAGTGGCATTGCCCCTGTGTTTCAGAAGCTGCACAGATGAGGTGTGCTCTGGCTCCCTCTGACATTACAGGGCAGATCCAGTCCCTGTGGTTTCCCCACCTGCTGTCTGGTGTCTCAGGTGATGTGAAAGGGCCAGACCACAGGTACAGGGACACTGCAGCCCAATGGCCCCGGAAAAGGGGACAATGGATCTGCCCTGGATCTCCCACCCCAAACCATGGTCTGCCCACTTATGTTCTGCCTTCTTTCCCCTGTATTCTTGTATTGGTTTTCTATGGCACACAGAAACAATACAAGAATCATTCTTGTGTTCTTCCACATCATTAAAATATGTGTCTTCAGTCCTTATTAAGTGGGACTTGGGATCTGCTGCTGCTCCTCTGTGTGAGCAGGCCCACACTAAGAATTTTGGTGTTTATTCTCCCAGTATCTGAAGAGCCTTCTTTATGTTGAAACCCTTTTTGTCTTGTTTAAAAAAAAAAATTATCAAGAGTTTGCCCTGTGTTCTTGGAGGGGATGTGTCTAAACAGAAAATTAATTCATCCATTTGGATTTTACCAAAGACTTTGAGTGGCTTTAAAGTATATTTAAAATGTTTATTTAAAATCCAGAGTCAAATAATTTTTAACAAACTGTCTCAAGATAGAAGAAACTGACTTTTTGGAGTAACTGTATTGTTTATTTGTTGTATTGCAATAGCACCTAGAGATCCCTACTGTGCTAAATGCAGAACAAACACAGAACAGAGCTGGTCCCTGCCCGTGGGAGCTCACAGCCTTCAGTGTGGGGTCAGCAGGAGCTCCTGGGCTCTCTTGGGGCAGTGAGTCAAACCCACAGCTTGGCCTCCCCACCACCCCCAACAGAGAACAGATCAAGTAGGAGGCAAGTTTCAGAGAGCTGAAGAACCTGCCCTCTCCTGCTGTACACTTCTCCAAGTGATTTTTCCCAAGCTGTAGTTAGCAGGCCTGTGGCTGAGCTGTGTGGGCTCCCTGAGATCACTGCTGCTCCTCAGAGAGCCGTGGTTTCCTTGTTCCCAGTGTCCTCAGGCAGACAGAGGTGTTTGGATAAAAGGAAGCCTTTTCAGTGGTTTATCATTTATATTATTTTTTTTAAGTTTTCCTTTTTTTGCCTTCTAAATTTTCATTGTCATTCAGTACCTTTCCATGGTTGCTGCCATAGAGGGGAAGGGGGAAGGAGATACCAAAAAGCAAACCTGACATCACACATGCACACTGTCAATCATCAAAGTATCAAAAACAAAGCTTGCAACAGCACAAACTTGTATAAATGTGGAAAGGAAAAAAAAGGACATTGACTAAGCACATCAGGCCATCTTGTCCCTTTTGGCAGCTTTAAGATAGGGTGGAAGAAACTCACCCATTTTTTGAGCTTGTCTCCTGGGTCACCATCCCATCTTTTTCCATCTTCTCTTCTAACACTCAGCTATAGCTGGGGGTTTGTGCATTCTCATTTACAGCCTTAGAGTCCCAGGGAGGGATGAACAAGGAATCCTTCATGTTCATTCATGCTAGAACAAGTCAGGGGGTCTTAGGGGCAAAATAAGCCATATGGTCATTTCTGTCTGTTCCCTCCTGTACTCTCACTTGATGGCAAGGGGTGAAGATGATGAGATTCAGCAAATGAACAGGGAGAGGCAACTTGTGTGTGCTGGTTTGGGGCAGATCTCATCTGCTGTCTGTCCCTCCTGTGTGTAAAAGAGCATGGCAAGAGCCATTGTGCCTCATCTCAGGGGGTGAAAGGGTTGGGGTGTGAGAAGGAAACCCAGAGCCAGAATCCTAATTGTGGATAACAAACATGCAAGTCAGAGCAGGGGGGAGGAGAGGTCTGGACCTTGGCAAACAGAAAGGTTGGATTGTGGTTTCCAGTGTGTGCTCCAGCCTGGAGCTGGCAGAAGCCTGTGGCCAGTGACTAATGCTGGCAGGAGCAGAGCATGCAGCAGTGTGGCATCGTGGGAGCAGGGACAGCTCTGTGGGCTGAGGTGCCTCTAAGTGTTACCCCAGAAATAAATAAATAAATATCCTGAAGCTGTGCGTGTCACTGGTGCAGCCCAGCAGAGCTGTCTCTGAGCCCCTGCTCTTGCCCTGTGTCTCAGGCAAGGTCAGGGAACAGCACTTTAAAAACACAAGCCAAACACAGAGTGCTCTGAAATTAAATCCTTCTGCCTGCATATGAGAAAATTTGGTTTCTAATTACTTGTTTTGAAATGTTTTGTCACAACCTTCCTTTGGAAATGGAGAAGATGGAAAAAATGGGATGAGTGCTCCCTGGCCCAACCTCACTATCCAGATCTCTGTGGAAGAAGAGCTTCCTCAAAGAAGTCTCCTGTCCACGTGTGATGCAGCACACATCTCTGGGAGTTCCCACTGTGCTCTGAGGTTGTGATACCCTGTGTAGCTAAGGAAGAAAAAACAAATAGTCTTTACCTCTGTAGAGGTGGGTCTGGATACAGTCATCTGAGTCTCATATACCCCAGAAGCCTAGGAGAGCTTGGATGTGGACTCCTGTAACCTGTCACAGGGACAGGCTCAAACAGAAGCTGTTTGGATGTGAATCCAAATCCAAATTCCCAAAGAGTTTCAGCTGCCAGTTGGCTGGGAGCCTTTATGCTATCTCTAATTCCACAAAAGAAACAAAAAAATAATAAAGTAAAAGGTGCTTTAAAAATACCATGAGGAGAGAAACTGCCATGGAAATAAATAGCAAAAATAACAACGTTAACATGTCCGGTGTCACAGCAACTCTGACATTCAAGTAGTGTGGCCGTGCCCACAGAGCTTCTCCCAGCACTGCCGGCACGGCCCGAGGGTCAGAGCTGAGCTGGTGCCCCGTGCTCACTGAAACAACCACTCCTCCCTGGGGCTGGAATGGATGTGAAGAGAAGGGGAGAGGAAAGATGGATGCAGTCTCTGCTGATAATCAGGTCTTCGCTGTGCCCGCCTTTAGTGGGATGGAGCCACAGAGTTGTGGTGGTTGTGTCTCTCGTTCCTGCCTGAGACAGAAGGGCCGTGCTTCAGAGCTGGAAGGGATATTGCTTCAGGTATTCTGCCATCCTGCGGGGCAGGGGCAGCCGCTCCACGTCGGCCGTGCACTTGTTGATGCGCAGCCGGCACAGGTGCTGCAGGCTGGCCATGCTGTCCTTGCGGCCCAGCGGCCGCAGCAGCTTCAGGTGCACGGCGGCTGCTGCCAGCTCTTTCTGCAGGGGAGGTAGAGGAGACGGAGGCGGGTAGGGAGCCTCACTCTTGCTTTCTGTTGTGCAGGACAGGACGTAGTGCTGGATGAGGCTGACCACGTCAGGGAAGGCCAGGATGCGGGGTTTGCTCAGGTAGTTGGAGTCCAGGCGGAACTTGCCGTCGGTGTACTCGATGCGCACGTTGGTGGGCCCGCGGTTGGTCTTGACGGACAGCGTGAACAGGTAGCTGGGGTGGGTGCTGTCCCTCACCAGGAACGTGCCCTCAGGCATCTTCTGCAGGTGCTGCTTGGCCTCGCTGGCGGTGATGGAACCCCAGTACCAGCCTGGAAAAACACCCGAGAAAGAATTTGTTAGGGAAAGAATATATCCTAGGACTGGCAGTATATTTAGGGAAGCCTTGAAGACAACCACATTAAGGGCCTGGGAAGCAGAGCCAGAGTTGGCAAGACCTTCATAAATTAAGACCAAGTCCTAAAGGTTTCCTGCCTATGCTTGCCATTGCTGTGCTGGGGCTTGGGATGAGGCTGGCGGCTGCTGCAGCAGCTGCAGTTTACAGAGAAAAAGCAATCTGCTTTTTGCAATTCCTTCTCCCAATTTAGTTACAAAAGATAAAGCAATAAATTAGTTCATGATGTATAGAGACTGCAGATACATTTGCTGTGTGCACATGAGCCAGCCTTGGCTGTGACAGAACCAGGTTCCTGTCTGAAGTAGGATAAGGAGATTGTTCCTGGTGCTCAGATCATGGAGTTGGGTCCCTGCACCCTTCTGACCCTGTGACTTTGCAATTGAGCCTTACCAGATTCTCGCAGGTAGGAGAAGGTTTTAGCAATGCAGAGAAGGTCTTCTTCAGGGTCCCGTGTCTGAGGTGGGTTGCTGTCTGGAACTGGAGCTGCCAGGGCAGGCGCAGACTCCTCCTGGAAGGCCATAACTGGGAGAGGCTGCATGATGGGCTCTGACAATTCCTCAATGCCCCTGAGTGACACTCTCCTGATCTTTTCCTCCGCCAGCAAAGGATGAGGTCTGAAATGAAAGGCAAACTGTGCTATTTCTCCTTGCCTTGAGATCAGTTGCAGGGTCTGTTGAGTGCATGCTACATTATACAACGTGTTATGTTTTACAAACAGATCCTCACCATTGTTTCTGAGAGAGGCAAGGGAGGAGGAAGGAACACAGCTTTTAAAGATGAGCCCTTAGAAACAGGAACAGTGAGTTTGCCTCTTTGGTCTTATGGAAGGTGGTCAGTCTTGCAATTTACAATGATTTTGAATCTGGAATTTTTAGATGTTGCCTTTTAATATGTAGTTTCAGGGGCAGTAAGGTTTATGACAGCATTACGGCTTCAGTTACATGATTACAATGTTGGAGCATTTCTGTTTCTGCCAGTGGGATTGTCATTTACTGCAATATAATTAGAAGCAGAATTGGGAATAGCTTAGGTTGTGTCCTACCCACTTGCTGCTCAAGGATGACCTGATCCTAAATGAATGTCAGAACTCAGAGTGAGCTGATCACATAGAGAACAGTGAGAATTCTGATTTTAGCCAAGCCTGTGCACTACACCCACCCCAGTGTTCAGCAGCTTGATGAGGAGTCAGTGTGACTGTAATCCCTGCAGGACTGCAGGAGGCTCTGCCATGGCCAGGCTGCTAGAACACGTATTCCCCACGGCCTAAGTGGTGAAGCTATTCAGCATCTAAATGCATTTTCACAGAGCTGGAGCTCTCATGGGTCATGGGTGTTCCTACTCAGCAGCACAGGGATTCCTAAAGGAGAGCACAGCTCTAGGGAGGATGGGTGTCAGAGGCCAGGAAAGTCTTCATTCCCAGGCAAGCTCCTGAGCAAAAATTCATTTCTGTCCCAGTGTGTGTAAACTCTTTGCCTGTGTGTCCCCTATCCTGCTGCATGCCCTGTGTTACATCCCCCCACCATCCCCAACATACTTGTCTTTCAGACACTTTAAAGAGAAGATGCCTGAGAGAAATACACTCAGTCCTCAGTGTGACACTGCCACAGCACCACTGGAGCTGACAGCGATGGCACAGGGTACAGCCACCTCCCCACATCGTTGAAGAGAAGCAGAAGGAGACTCTGAAGTCCCAAGTGCTTCCCTTCAGATCATCCTCCTTCCCTGTGCTCTGTGTGAACAGGGACACTTCAGGTACATAAATAAATGTGCTATAAACTGATCTGCACCTGATCATAGCTGCACTCCACCACCTCAAACTGCAGAGACTCAAGTATGGGACAGAGAATGGGAAGAAAGTAGATTAGGGAGGACCTGAAAGAACTTTCACACCTTGTAAGTGAGAGACATGATCAGTTCCACATCTCTGCATTTCTAAGCAAACCATGGAGGTTTGGAGTAAGGTAAATTTAAATCTACAGAGAGATACTCTGGCCCTTGCAATACATAACAAACCCCCTGCTATTCTGTTGGTATTTAGGAAGGAACATTCTTTTTTTTTTTCCATGTGTGAAATCACATTTCACAAGAAGGATACCTGTTTGGCTTTCATGGTATCTATGTTTCTTAATTTCTATTAATGGGTAAGAAGCCAGGCTGAATAAAAGTGATTGCTGGTCCTTGTCTTCACCAGGGACCCTTGGTTGCAAGACCTGCATTTTCAAGGGCTTTTGTACATCTGGATATATTTTTATACCTGGAGACTATTGTTGGAAAAGCTCTGAGTTATCTGTTAAATCCTCCTGGAGATACATTTATAGGTGTTGAGTGCTCCATTTTTCAAGATATTTGGATGTCTCCCTCTTACTGTCATAGTCTTTACAAATGCCTAGCTACCTGTCTCTTTGGGGAGAGTCCCAGTTCTGCATTACCTCCCTTTCTGCACAAGGAGGACCATAAACTAGATCAGCTGCTTGGAGCATGGTGCAACTAACACCAAGGTCATGGACTTGATCCCCATATGGGTCATTCAGAGTTGGACTCGATCATCCTTGTGAGTCCCTTTCAACTCAGAATGTTCTGTGACACTGATCCTTGCCTGTGCTGATCCTAACTACAACTTGTGCTGTGCAGGGAGGGTGTCCTGGGCCTGCTGGCACAGCAGAGTCTCTCACACCAACTGCTCCCTAAGCTGAAAATGACTGTGACTGATACTAAGGACAATCAGTCCTGCACCATTCACTCGCCAGAATTCGAATACTGCAGTCCACGTGCCAGATCTCTCTGAACTTATTATCTCCTGGAAAATTTTTCTGGCCTACCCTTCCAGGAAGGTTTGGAACATAAAAAGAACTTTTTATAGCATGGAACTTTTTTTCTTTTTATATATCAACTTCAGAGAGGAAATCAGGAATTGGCTGAGAGGCGGGGAAGGAAGGGAGAGATAGCGAAGCTACGCAGGGAAATGTCTGCCATGAATCAGGAGGAAAGTTGTTTCTTTCAAGGGCTGTACCAGTTCACAGTTTGGTTCTCCAGAAACCACATCAACTGTGAATTTGTCAGTCGATTTCTTTTACAGAGCCCTTTTATGTGCTTCAGAAGAGTTTTCCCACTGGACTCATGCCCCGCTGCCTTACACTCCGTGCCACCGGAGGCTGGAGGAGCCTGGACCCTGACAAGCACTGTGGGGATCCTTCCACCACAGCCAGAGAAAGGCTGGCCTCACACATTTCCTATTTTCCTTCTATACCCTGGCCTTACTCCCCTACAAAACCTCCCAGTGTGGCTGTAGGCTCAAAGGAACATGCTGGAAGAGAGGAGAAGGATTAGAAATTTCAACAGACTGAGAGGTGCTGGTCTCCTAAACAACTTTGTACATAGGCTGAAAAAATGAAAGCTGCTGCTGGGAGCAAACTGAGCAACTCCAAGCACAGGAATGGGAGAGCAGAGGATCAGCAAGTAACAGCTTTTAACACAAGAACATTTGCAAGAGGGTTAAGAAGAGTTTGCTGGGATAAGGGCAGGTTGAAAAAGGTTTGCTGACATGAAAAAGTCAGCCCTTTGGTGGGGCAAAGAAAGGATTTGCAAATAGTGCTTGTGAGAGAGAAAGCAGAGGAAAGACGTGGAGAATCAGGACTGAATAGAGCAAAGTGTTCATACAACAGCTGTGAGGAGGAAGCAAACAGCCACATGAAATTTGGCATGTCTAGCTCAGAGTCTGGGTGCACTCTCCAGAGAAATAGCAAATGAACTTCCCTGTGCTTTGGCAGTCAGTGTTTCAGAAAGCCTTGGAAGGGCAAGAAAATGCAGGAGAATCAGATATGTCTGATACCATTTAATGTTGGCTTTGTAGTTACTGTGCTGATAAGCTAAACTTGATAAGACGGTATAAACAGTACAAGAAAAAATGTGGAGCTGCTCTCCCTTCCATCAGCTGCACCCCAACACTCCATTGGGAGCTTGGTCTGAATAGGATGGAGAGTATGGAGTCCAGGATATACAAATTTTATACAAATATATAAAATCCTAGAGGATAATGAAAATGGAGCAATAAATGGCCTTCAAAATAGACATTAAAATGAAAACATCTACACATCTGGCTCCATAAGTTCTTGGCAGGTAAGGGAAGCAGTAGCTCTGCTGACCCTGGAGAAAAGCGTCAGATAAGGGTTTCCCAAAGGCCAAGCTGGAAACTGAATTCCCTTTGCCACGGCTATAGGAACTGCAACTGCAGACTGAAAATAAGAGTGAAAGCAAACTGCTCACATAGTAGGAAAGTAGTGGTAAACACAAGCTCTGCTTGTCTGTGGGACAGATTTGGCAGGGGAAATGGCAGGAAAATCCCCATGCTTCGGTCATTGCAGGCAGACAAGGAAGATTTTACTCTGAGGAAGATCCACCATACACTGGAGTGATAGGAAAATCTGACATGATGACTCAGACTGAAACAAATGCTCACAATTTCCAAGTAATGCAGCATGTGTAAAAATACCAGGTGATTCCTGCACACCAGGTATTGCTCAGCTGATAAACAAAGCTGCTCAAAGGGACACTGAAGTGGACACATCAGTACTGATACTAGAGAAGGCATCTGGATGTCACCTGTTCTCCTGAAGGCAGATGTGGAACTATCTGTGTGTTCCCTGTGGCTCTCACTCTACAGAAAGCTGGGTTTAGGTACATACACCTAAACTTACACAAAATTGACATTAATTTAGCATAAATACCTCCTTAGAAATAGACCAAAGCACCTAAACTGCAGGGAAGTTTTTCCCTGTAAGCAGTTTGATTCCAAAAGGGCTTTAGAGAGCACCTATGGTGTTGGGTTGGTGTCCGTGCTGCTGCTGCGTCCACCGCACTGAACAACACACCCCAAGTAATTCTTACTCTCCCAAAGACTTTGAATACCCTGTATTCAGTTTTTCAGCAGTAGAAAGCACGGGAATCAGGAATACCTTATGGTTCCATGATTTTGGCCTTGGAATCTAAAACACGGGCACACAGTACAGACACATAAACTCGGCACTCGGCCGGCCAAAGTCATTCCCATTCCATTACAGTCACACATGGCAACACACGGGAGCTGAAAAACTGTCACAGAGAACCTTCCTAATTGCAATTATCAAAGCACAGCTTTTCACAGAAGGCTGCAAAGTATCTTACCCCTGAACGCAGAGGATCATGTCACTCCCGGACCAAGGGAAAAGCATTAAGTCTTCAAGAAGGTGAGAAATTATTTCTTCTCTTCTTGCCTTCTTTGCTTCCCCAAAGCAGCGAGTTCAGCCTCTAGTTGGGGTTCACGGTGAGAGAAGGCTGGCGAGTGTCAGCAAAGCCCTTGTGCAGGTTGTTTCAGACACAGCAGAAGACGAGCTGTCCGACAGACTTCAGCAACTTTGGCCAAGAAAATGCGTGCGCTCTCAGTGCTTTAGAAAAAATAATGTATTCTTGTTCTGCTTTTCAGAAAACAGCAGCAAAAAAATGTTTAAAAAATAACCAGAGAAAAAGGAAATTACATATATTTAAAGAGGAACTGATCTTCCTTCAGAGCACTCTGAAATAATAATAAATAGGTACTAATAAATAAGATCTCCCCGAGTGCTGCGGGAAGAGCCGGAGCAGCGACCTGTCTCAGCGCTGGCTCCGGAGAAATGAAGCTCCGTGGAAGGAGGGGGGGGAGGAAAAAAAAAAAAGGCAAACCTCCTTAGTAATCTTTTGTGTGTCCCTTTTAATCTGTTCCAGGAAGTGAGGAATTCCTGGAATCGTATTGTGTTCGCATCACTCTTCCTATATCAGCCACGAGGGGAGGAGTAAAAAACAAAAAAGGCGAAGGTATAAATAGCTGTGTCCAGCAGGGCCGCGTCCATGCTGCCATGGCCGGGGGAGGGAGGGAGGGGAGGGAGCCCTCCCGGCGGTGGGGTGGGCAGGCAGGGCTGGGGGAGGGAGGGAGGGAGGGGAGCCGTGCGGAGCCGCCGCCGCGCGTGTTCGCGGAAACGCCTTTGATCCATTTCCAAGAACTTTCCAGGAACGCGGGGCCGGCGCTGCCAATGGGCGCCGCCGCCGCATGCGCGGGGCCCGCCCGGGGCGGGGCAGGCAGCGCCCACCGCCTCCTGCCCGGCCTTCGAGCTCGGCTCCCTTTGATTTTCCCGCAGCTGTGTGTCGTTTTCCTTCCACTTGTTTTTAAGCGTTTGGTGTTGTGCGGTGTTTCATGCCTCCTCTCCGAGCTGCTGGCGCCTCTGGCTCACTTGAGCACCGGGGCAGGGCAAGGCCGTGGGGCTGGAGGGGTAAACAGGGACTGACAGGGGCAATTTCCAGTGAAACCTGGGGAGTAAGAGGAGGATGTGCTGCAGGGTCTGCTACTCTGGGCAGCCATTGTGTGGTTGTCACGCTGCATAGGTTGTTTTGTAAAGGTTGTCTTGGTCACCTGGGAGTCTCGTGTGAATCAGGTATCAGCTCAGCAAAGTCTCCTGGAGAAGGCCACACCACCACGGCTTTGTCCTGCATTTATAGAACATTGTCGAGTTAAAATCTGGCAACCCACAAGGAAATATTTCGGTTTCTTTTAGGGTTATTGAACCTTTTATTTTTGAACACTTTATAACAAAAGCTTGATTGCTTTTGTCTTTTCCTGCAACGAGTTTCCACCTCTTCTCTTATTAGAGGTAAGAGAGAATGAGAGTGGTCTGCCTGCCTACCGCCTCCATTGGAGTAGGTCAAATACTTAAAAATATTAGTCATCATTGTGCCATTCAGAACATTCAGGAGTGGATGGGGCCGGGAGCAGAGGGGAAGGCAGGATGCTGATAAGGGTAAGATTAGAAGGGTGGTTCCCTTCATGGGAATGAGCCTGAGAGGAGGCAGGCTGTGTTCGGCTCCTGACTCAGGCTTTCACTCCCTACAGTTTCATTTGGCAGCTCCTCAGCTTCCTGCATGCTTCATCCGTTTTCTGTCCTGAATCAGGGGCAGTGCAGTAATGAGTGCTGCTAATAATACCCAGCTATGTGAAGAGAGGTGCTGAGGGCCATCCAAGTATCCCGAGTCTGTCCATCCATCTGAGTACTCTAAGGGCCATCTCAAAGGGGTGGCAATGTCAGCCTGCAGGCACTCCTTGACCAGTTTGCTTCTGAGCCTGACAGACTTCAGCTCACACTTCCTCTGAATGTGTGTAAATTCACAGGGGAGGCGAGGGCCTGGCAGAGGAATTTCAGTCCTCACCTTTCCTGTGCACAGCAAGCACAACATTCAGACAATCGTTCGGAGGGCCCTTAGTAGCCCTGGCTCAGGGTTGCAGAGGACACCTGCGTGCCTGTGCCCCTTCAAATCTAAATCCGAGCTTGTATATAGCTTCTATCAGTGGTGCAGCAGCACGATGGATTTGAACAGATCTAGACTACAGAGATGGGAGCAGCTCTCGTCTCCGGCAAACCGTAGTGAACCTGCACATTCAGAAGGTATTTAATTCATCGTCAGCCTCGGGGGGGACGCTGAGATCCCAGCTTGGTGTGCCAGCAGGAGCAGCACAGCCCGGCTCCGGCATTGAGGCTCTGTCTGCATCTTTTTTTCACTTAGAATTGGGCTCCATCTAGCGATCCTCGCCTGGAGGAGGCGTTTAGTGCGGGCTCTGTGCTGGGGGCTGAGCAGCCGTGTGGATCTCGGGCGCAGGGAAGGCACTCTCAGCACTGTGCAGGGGAACAGCCCCGCAGAAGCGGGGGCTGCGCTACCCAGTGCTCCCAGTACCCGTCCCGCTCTCCCGCGCTGGTTTTCCAGCCGCAGTCACCGCCCCGAGCCGCTCTGCTCACGGTGCTGCCGGACCCGGAGAGACGGGCATTGTCTCCAAGCATCCGATGGGTGTGCGCATCAATGAAAGGAGATTACACTTGTACTGGAAACCTCTTTAGGGGACCACCTCAAAAAAATATTCAGGCCAATGCTTGGGCTGTTTTATCTAAGAAATCTGTGATCGGTTTGAAGTCAGGAGCACTCAGCAGTGCTTCATCACTCGACATGAACGTTGTGCTCATTGGCACTTCTCGGGCACAGGGCAATGCCCCAAGAGGGGAACAGCACAATGTGCCCGATGTCCCAGGCCCTGCACAGTCAATATCAAGTGCTGCCGTTCACACAAATTAGTTGTTTAAAGCCAGTTTATATTCATACAAATGGTTTTCCAGAGTACTGCCTTGAATAATAAGGACATTATAGAGAAGGTAGCAAGAAATCTTGTTGAGTGATATCATTGAATGCTAGGCTTTAGTTATGAAAGGCGTCAAAGAAAGCTCAAAGCTCCCAATAAAGGCAGGGTCTTCCGTAAATCCAGAAATAGTGAGGCAGTAAGTCCCTCAGGAAAGTTCACTGACACAACAGCACCATCTGCTGCTAAATGTGTGCTTGGGAAAACCGGTGGCCAGAGCCCCTTCCCGCTGTGGGTGTTACACGACTTCTTCTGGACATTTGGACATTGCTGTGATCTTGTAGAGTTGGTCTAAATGAAAAGTGACATTCAGAATCGTAACTCTTGAGAGGGGTCTGTGTGCCTGGGGACTTGGTTTACCTTCACCAGAGCTTGAAAGACTGAAAGTCACCCCTTTGGTTACTGCCTGGCCCTTACCCTGAGCTCTAGTGTAACAAACCCCAGTGAGTGACCCAACGTTACCAAAAACAGGCAGCTGTTCCTTGTTTAGAGGGGCCAGCTCGTTATTCGAGCAGGACACACCAATTCCTGTAATCGACAACAGGTGGTGCATTTAATGGTGTGGTTTTGATTTCCCAACCTGGTGAGTAACAATGGAGGAGTCTCCAGGGTGTGGGTGAGCTGTGCCATGGATACAGGGACATCTGAGCTGGCTCCATGAGAAGTAGGATGTGCAGAAAGGAATGGGTTTTATTTCAAGCTGTGGAAAAATACCCTGGGTTATTAGAAGGAGCTCAGCAGATTTGTGGTCCTGAGGCTTGTGGCACATGGTGACCTAGAAGGTGATGGCACTGTGGCATCAGCTAGGAGTTTTGCTGCTTGATTCGAGTGCTGCAAAAATTGTATTGCTGAGTGATCTGGAAGGCCACCCCAGGACTACCGGGTAATGCTGTCATACCCATTAGTTGCAGGATGTTTCAGTGAAAGAGATTAATTTCTTCTGCTCCACTGCAGCATAAAATGAAGCACCATCTCCTGTAGACAGATTAGAAGGTTTTTTTATACTTTTGATTTATGATTCTTCTGTGAAAAAATGTATCTTTTTTCATATCTGCTGAAAGGGAAACGTTCGGCTGGTATCTCTCTGACTCCCCCATCATAAACTGTGGAGGAACATAGATGGAGCCTCCCAAAACCTTCTCAATGACCAAGACAAGGTACCTGTAATAGGGTGTCTGAAGCCAGGCATGAAAAAGCAGCTTTTCTATCCTCGTCTGTGTTTCTATAGGAAAATACCTGCTATGTGCTAACATAGAGGAATTAATCTTGAGGAACAAAGTCAGGTACCAGGACAGGCTCTCCACATGGTGAGAGTGATGTTCTTAAGACTTCTGTTTCTTTAACTAGAAGCTGCTTCATAGCAGAATTTTAATTCCTCCTGGAAACCATGTTATAATCCCATGGACAGAAGGACAGAGGGTGTTGAGAGTAAAAGAGAAGTTGTTCTAGCAACAAAGCATCAGTAAAGATCATTGCCTATGAAAGCTTTATAAACCTGGTTTTGTGTCAGCCAGGAGAGAAAAGAGCCAGGCTGTTTGCTGATGAGCTTTTTGAGTTTGGTTTTTTTTCATGCCTTTTTGATAAGTCTGAGACAGACACCTCCAGAGCAGAGCCAAAAGACAGGCGAAAAAACATGCATATAGTTTGTGTTTCAGACCACTGTGTACATGACAGTCTAAACTGAAGATCCTACAAGAGACTGCTTTTGTTCTCCTTCTTATCAAAATGTTACTCTGTAGAGCTGCCCTTTCTTTCTTTTAATATCACAGCTGCAGTTTCTGAAGAACTTCCTGGGGGATTTAATAAGGTTGTTGCAACCGCCCAACCAGACAAAGCCGTGTCCTCACTTCAACCTGACAGTACAGAGGATTTTCTCTTTGGTGACATCTGTATAATGCATCCCGTGAGTGTGGATTTCTCATAACAGCAGAAAAAAATAGAGAGCTGTTACTCAGACAAAGCAAAGTTTCAGAAAAACAAGTCACTGTTTTTCAGCTGATAATTTTTGTATCACAGCTATTTCCATGAAACATTGCTATCAAAGGGCTGACCACCAAGCAAAGCACTTTTGTATATAAGGAAACTGAGATCCCTGTATCGTTCAGGTATCACTCCTCAAGATCTGCCACCCCTCAGAGAACGTTTGATGACATCAGCTTTCCTAGCTCTCCAGATGACAGCAAATTCAGTTCCTTTCATTTTTATTGGGAAATGAGACATTTGAAAGTCTGAAATATCTTTGATCCCAGCTATTGAATCGCTACCGCCCAATAAAAAGGCAGTGAAAATACCCAGTGAAACAGCCAAAATTAACCTTCTCTGTTAAAACAGAGTGGTGCTGTCTGTCTGTAAAGCAAGTATCTGTGATATTGAAGACATGATAAAATCAGGGAGAACATATCCAAACTGTGTGCTGGCTAAAATAAAAAGCTTCACCAGGTTAAGACACTGGTTAGAGGAAAGGGGTTGCTGCCTCTAAGCTCATTGAAAGAAGAGGACCTCGATATTTTCTCCTATAAGCTGTGTTTTATTTTGAGACAAAGCAGGCATAACTGAGCTACACCAAATTCTCTTTTGAAATTTAAGTTGTTCTATGTTGTTGCAGTTGGGGACTTCTGGTAAAAGTAGGATTAATGTTTAATTTACAGTGTTGAGGATTTTTGTGAAGATGAAAGAACTTTTCCTGTAGTGGGCTCTTAGCCTGTAATAGTACTGTTATAGGGCTTTTTTAACTTCAAAAGGCAAACATCAATAAATAAATAAAAACATCTGTTTGGGTGAAAAACATCCCCTGGCTCCAGGAGCTGCAGTGGGCCTGTCAGTGTATTCTCCATCAGCATCTCCAGAGGATGCTCATGGAGCTCCACCTGCCATGAGCACCAAGAGAGGCTTCAGGAGCTGCTTTTTATTTTGGGGTCATCCTTGTGTAGAGTGAGGCTGTCTGATACTTGGGCTGATGCTAGAAAGGCTTTTTAGGAGTTTGTGGTGGTTGAAATGAGCAGAGGGTTGAAGTAAGGCCTTATTAACCATGATTCACATGGGGTTTTAGCTGTTTTGCCCTGTTTAAACTTACTACTGGTTGCTGGTAAAATGATGAGCTTTGCCAAGAGCATATCCAGGCAACATCAGGTGGTGAACCCAAACAAGCTTTTCATCCAGTGAGATACTCCTCTGACTTCAAAAAAGTGGTTTTTATTGTCCCTGTTTCTATTGTCCCCATAACTCTTCTCATCAGGAGATGGCTCATAACTGAAACATGTAGAACCAACTAATTTCACACATCCTGTTTCATTCCCTCATCTTTCTTCCTTGCTTTCCATGCACAGCTTATTTTTTTAGAAACTCATTCTTGTAATAGTTAGAGTCATAGTTTCTTAATGAAATTCCTTACTTCTGACACACTATAGAAAATAGCAACCCCTTCAGTAGACATCTGCTTGGAATTTTTACAACATTTAATATTTCTTAGAATAGAGCCATAAATCGCCTTCTACCAGCTTCAATGTGCTAGTCAGTGTAACTCCTGCCTGCTTTGGGCAGCCGTGGGCTTTTGGGTGAGAGTTACATGGAAAGATCCAAAGATTCCAAAGGAATGGGAGCTACAGATAGGTGTGAGCGAGTATGGTTTTCAAAATAAAAAATGCAGAAGAGAGTGGAGAGATTTAGGAGTTTTCTGAAGGGTCTGGCCCCCAGTGACTGAGTGCAGAGAAGAGAACTAATAGTTACCTGTTGCAAAGAGAAGGAAGTTACCATCCAGGACAAACAGAAAAGCAGTGACAGGGAGAAGGCATGGGAAGGAAAATCAGAGCAAGCTGGTGGCCACAGAACGATATTATTGAAGGTTTGCAACCTGGGAGCTCACAGTTACAGATACATTTCTCTGAGACTACCACAGTGGGAGGTGATGCAGACTAAGACGGCTGACAGCTAAACCTGAAAAGATTGGAAATAGCTGTTTTCCTCAGGGATTTGATTAGCCCAGAATAAGTGAACTGAATCAGAGGGCCAGGCCCTCCAGCAGCTGAAGTGCTGAAAGCCTGGAAGGGAAACCTGAGGCAGAATAGCTGTAGCATCACATCACATGGTGATGTACTGCAGATCTGCATCCTGCTAAGTTGAACTACTTTTTATTCCTTGGGGAAAGGGCTCATTAGTCCTTTTAATTATTTTCCTATCTGCTAGAACTCCAGATGCTATTATGTTACGTAAAATGACAAATGTATTTTTAACTTGTAAAGCATGTGAACTTTAAGCTCCTTCCAGTGATACGAATACAGCTCCATTTCGATGCATGACTCATCTTCACATGTAGGGAAAAAAGCTCAGCATTTCACATCCCTGGAACCACACTCTGTGCACCACTGATGAGCGACAGTTGCTGTGGGAACCATCTCTTTTAGTGCATCCTGACTGTGCATCCGAAAGTGCCGAGAAACACTGACTGCATCTTTGGTCGCGTTCAGTGACTGCATTAAGTGAGAGCAGCCTTCCGGTAGCCAAGCGCCTGAAGGATCACTGCCCGCTATCTCATCTCCCTGTAACAGCCCGTTTAACACAGGGTTCGGAGCGAGCGTGGCGATTCTTCCTTCCCCGAGGAGCCATCGGGGGAAGGGCCGGCGGTGCCACCGCGCGGGCGCGCTGCGGTACCAGCCCGGAGCCGCCGCCGCTGCAGCCTCATTTCCCCCCTCTAGCAGGGCCGTTTACCCCAATAAATTAATATCGTGCCTTAAATCGCCGCCCTAGATCACCTTAAAACCACCGCGGGGGTTGTTCCCCACCAGGGTTGTCCAGGGGAGCCCGAGCAGTGGAAGCTGAACACGAGGCAGCTCCCGCTCCCGTCTCGGGCCCGGCCCAGTCCGGGCCGCTTGTCGGGGCTCGGGCCGGTCCCGCCGCCGGCAGCCCGGCGCGGCTCGGGGCGGGAAGGCGGCGCGCACCTGCCCGGGGCGGCGGGGCGGACCCAGGCAGAGCCCGCCTTCCCCGAGCCGCTCCGGGAAGCCTCGGCTGGGGCCGCGCCGCCACAGGCAGGTAATGGAGCTCCGGCGTGGAGCTGCCCCCGCCCGGCTCCCGCCGCCGCCGCCCCCCGCTCTCCCGGCTTCGCCTCAGGGCTTTCCCGCCCTCCGCCGCCGCCTCAGCGCGGGGGCCTGAGCGAGCGGCCCCTCCACTCCTGGTAACGGCGCTGCTGGCACCGGCACCCGGCCCGGGGATCCCCCTCAGGTCCCCAGCGGGACCCTCCCGGCTTTGGGAGCCACGCCATGGCATCTCCACGGACTGCAGTTTCTGGGAGGTTTGGAGGTCCCTGCCCCTAGCATGGGGACCCGGGCAATTAAAGCACAGTCCCAGGGTTCGGTGCCTCCTCAGGCAGTGCCGCTCTGGGGTTCAGTCCAGGTATTCGTGGTTCTGTTGTGCAATTTGGGAGTGTCGGGATGAGGCAGGGGACCCTTGTGAGGATTTCTATATGAAACGTTGATGCAACAAGTGGTTGATGAGGGTTGTTGAGCTCGAAGCCTTGTTCTCTTGTACAGACCTTAGCTGTGGTGTTAGTCCAAGACCCAGCAGTTACTCAGTAACTTTTTGTTGCAGTAGAAACAGTGATTTATACCTCCAGCCTGAGAGCTGTGTGTACTGAACTGGGGTGACAGGTCTGTAAGGCTCAAGTGTGCTTTCCTGAGGTGACCCTTCACTTGTGTTCTCTCTGGCACCTGGTCATCTTGTTAAGAGAATAGCGGTCAGGTGGGACAACAGTTAGTTGATATCAATTACTAACATGTGTTTACATTTTTACTCAGGACTAAATGGCGAGCAAATGGACTGCCTGAAGCACTGGGTTTGATTGCTTTAGAGAACAGGCTCTGCTGAAGGTACCCGACAGATTCCTGTGGGGTATCTCTGTCCTCCCAGACTCTTCCCTGATATGGAACAAAGTGAAGGTGAACAGGAATCCCAGGCAGAGAGTCTCGTGGAGAGCAAGAGCAGTGTGGAGAGCAAGAGCAGCGTGAAATCCTTGCCTGGGGGAACAGCCCATGTCAAACTAGAGATAAAAAAACATGCAGTTACAGACGACTACAAACTCTCCAAACGCGTGCTAGGGTTAGGAATCAATGGCAAGGTACTGGAGTGTTTCAACAAGCAGACAGGCCAGAAATGTGCTTTGAAGGTATGTGTGTTTTGTCTTTTTTTCCTTATTTATGGTTTGGAGGCCAAAGTTCATTCCCTGTAAAAGCTACTTGTTCTGTGCTTACCTTTCCCAAAGAGTGATGCGTGAAGAATCTGAATATGTGGAAACATTTGCTGTCACAACACTGGAGTCCCAGCTTGAGTCTTTTCCAGAATATTCTGTGTAGTTTCCAGAATAATATTATCAGCTGTGAAATTCTCATGTTCATATTTAAAAGACAAGAAAGTAGGGGAGAGAACCGTGTCTTGGTGTGTTCTGGGAGAAAACTTGTAAGATTTTGAATGAACATATTACGCAATACTCACAAAGGAAACTATTTTGGATCTTGTGCAGTGAATAGGCCTAAGCTGTGAAATACTTAAATGTTCATTGATCTTCAGTCTTTCCTCTGTATGAAGATTTTTCTTAAGGAGCATTTCTAGTTGTTAATTTGTATTCCTCCTTTATTTTTGTGATCAATTTACCAAAGGCTATTTCCTGGGAAAGCACTGATTACACCAGTATGGCAAGTGAGTTTAGTAGATATTTATGGTGGTAAGTACCACTTAAATAAATGGAGCAATAACCATTCATTAGAGAGCATAAAGCTTACTTGCCTTTTGTTCTGCAGCTTTTAAACTTGAAAATTTCCTTGGTGCTCTTAAACCACATTATTGGGAAAAAAAGCAGCCTGGATGAGAACCAGGATGGTTCAGTACCAGAAGACTAAAAGCAGCTGAAGCATAATTGTCATGAGAATTCCTTATGGGTGTTACAGATTCCTTGCTGGTGTTAATCTGGTGGGTCCAGGAGGCTCTCAGGTATCCTTCCTGTCCCTATTCATACTCCATGTGTGCTGGGAGCAGAGTGGATCTGCCAGGGCTCAGCTGGAGGCTCTGCCAAGGCCTCAGGATGGTCTCTAGCAAACAGAACTTTGCATTGTGGTAGAGAAGCCTGGAAATACCTGGCAGCTTTGGGTACTGGAAAAAATTTAATAGAGGAACTAGAAAAGCTTATGATACAATAATTTGCTTATTAATTCACGTGTTTCCAACACTCTGATGGAGTTTATCACACTCTTTTGTATTAGCTTCAGATAGCTGACTGACAGAAGTTTATCATAGGGAAACTGGAGGTTTTGACAACAGACTGCAGGTGCTGGGGTTTGCACCTGCCATGGGGAGTGTCACATCTTTGCAGCTCTGAGATGAGCCATTAATCAGGTCCTTCTGCAGTGCTGGCAACATTAATTTCTAAAGTTAGCATACTGTGATGAAGGATCATAGTTAATGCTGAAGCTGATCTGCTGTTTCTGAAGAGTTCAGTGGCTTTGTTGCTGGTTAGAGATCATTCACACTTCAAAGGGTTTGCAGTCATAAGGGCTGGAAGCATTTTAAAACAGAAGTTGCCTTTCCAGAAGGCAATCCAGTAGCAACAATTATGTTCCAGAGCAAATTTTGTACCTCTGGAATGAAGTAGAAAACATATTCCAATGTATATTAGCATCTGGAAACTATTTTTTTATTTTAGCCCTCAGAGTTGGGGAGGGGGAGAAGAGAATGGAAATTGCTGTGCCCGGATAGAATGTCTTCTGCTTGATGGGTTGGAGGAACCTATTGGTGGAGCCTCTAATACCTGTTTGTGTTTAGCACTGATTGAGTGGGCTGATTTTTCAGAACTTTTAATATACATTAAGGAGCAAAGTTCCACTTCTCCAGTCATTTCAGGTCAGCAATAGCTGATGGATCACTGACCTTACCCTGTAAATGTGTTTGTCATCGTGTTTCCCATCCAGCTGTGCAATGTGTGCACTTTTCTTCTGAACAGGACAGAAGCATGGCAGCAATATTAAGATGTTTATAAGTTCTCTATGGAGTTTGAATGGCAGATAATAGTTTGCTGCTTGCATGTGTGCATTTCTCATCATTATGGGTTTAAGTGCTGAATAAAAAGTTAAACATGCAATTAAGTAAAACTGCCAGCAGCCCAGAGAGAATCCTCTGCTCTCTGCAAAGATGGTCTAGTGAGGAGATTATCCAACAAGGAGGGATAAAAACTCTGCTTGGTTAATTTGCAAGAATAGAAACATCTTTTCCCAGCCCTGAAGATATTTGCAAGGATGAAAATATTCATAGGAAGTTTTTCCTTTGTTTCTTGTGAAACCTGAACTGGGCCACACAAGTCCCAAACCTGCTCCAGATGACAGTTCAGAGCAAATCATCCAGTCAAAGCAGTTATGTAAAAGGGACAAGAAGCTTAGGAAAAAAATATTCAGAAACAGCTTCACAGCAGAATTCTCTGTGTAGGGACAACAGGGCCTTGCCACTGCTCGTTCTTCTCAGGTGTGATGGCAGGGTTATCATTCACTTACAGGAATAGAAAGTGAGACTGATGAAGCTGTTACAGAGCAAACCCAACTGGTATGACAGGTAAGGAGAAATGGAGAGACTGAGCTGCAAGTTGAACATGAAAAAAAGGGATGCTGGATGGATTTTTTTCTGGAGGTTGCTTGCACATACCCATTGAGATTTATGTATATTTGTGGACAAATACTTCAGGCATGAGAGTGCTTGCTGTAACCTGCTCCTGGGAAAGGAAGAACATCACTCCTGCTGCTGAAGATAAAGTGTAATAGGCTGTTCCCCTTCTCATCAAACTTGCCCATTAAAGCAGCTCCTGACTGGGCAGATCACACTGCTTTCTGCCTGCAGGTTTTCTTTTAAATGGGAACAGAGCCAGCACAGCCAGGGTCTGGATAGAAATTACTCAATGGAAGGAATTTTAGCAGGGGTACTCAAGAGGAAAGGGCTTGAACAGGCAAAAATATTCATTCCCAGAGCCATACATCAGTCAAGCACTCCATGCTGTAATTGGGAGGTCCCTGTTGTTGTTGTTGTTAGTATCCATAATTGGAACAGGTTAGAATTTCATTAATCATTTTGGAGTGGGAAAACACAAGACATCCTTTTGGAGATACTGCAGGGTTTTGGTTATTTTCCTAAAATACTGTGTGGCTTAGTTTACTCTGCTTGGCATTGTGATTTGCTGCCCCGTTTACAATGTGCTGTCAGCTTTGTTTCTGTTAAATTGAAATGCCACAGGCATTGCTGTCCTGCTCCAGAAAATCTCATCTGGTTTCTCACTTAGACACATAATGACATTTTGGCTGAGGAGCACTGTTTCCAAATAGTGAGAACACGAGGATTTAGAAAAGCAGAAGCATAAACAAAACTGCTGTGCGGGACTGTGGCCTTCTAGAAGGCAGCTATGCTTTGGTCTCTGCCTCCCTTACAAATAGAAAAGCTGCTCAGATCTCTTTCCATAGTTGATCCAGAAATAGCTGTCAAGTGAAGTCTAGTCACTCTTCTATTTTTATCTCCTCTCTGCCAGCCTGCCCCCTTCTGTTCACTTTACCTTTTGGGGCTTTAGGGCAAGTTTAACCTCCACTCCTTTAACACTGACATCTGCCCCAGTGTTCTCTGCTGGTGTTTGCACTCCTCACTGTTTTTAGGCAGAGGAGGAAACCAAAATAGCTGCTTACCTGTGAGGATAAATGTGAACTCCTGGGACTTGCCTTCCATGAAAAAAAAACCCAACCTAAAGCTCCTTGTTCTTTCTTTCCTTCTTCCTCATTTCTTTTTTGGCACAAATTCCTGCTAAGTGGTGTCAAAATAATACTTCCATGTATTTGATGATCTTCTTTATTTTTGTGGAAGATGGTAGGAAGGGCTCAGAGCTGGAATTAAGAAATAATAAGAAGAGAGAGAACAGAGAGGTAGAGAGCCTCCTGCAGGGTATTGGGGCTTCTCTGCATCTGCAACTTCAGGATTTTGGTGGATGTTTCAGGATATAAAAACAGTGTTAGACATCATTGCCATACTATTTATCTTCAGTAAAGAGGTGGTGCTTCTCTCCTGAAGAAAAGGAAAGAAAATTCAGGCATAGCCACAAAACAAAGACCCTTGGAACTTCAGAAAAGCTGAGTACCTTGGTTATGGGTGCATTGACACTTTGGGGATGGGTAACTCCTGAGCAGCAGTGGTAAAATGCTTCCCCCCAAGCACTGGGCACTTGCCCTGTGTGCTGCAGATCCTCCAGCCACCCAGCACTTGCAGGCTCAGGTGGAGGGTGTATCAATGGACCTGCTACTTCATGGAATTGCTTAGGTTGGGAAAAAGCCTTAAAGATCAAGTGCAACCATTAACCCAGCACTTCCAAGCCCACCACTGAACCATGTCCCCAGGTACCACATCTACACACAGACCTCATCCTCTGGAATACATAGGGAGTTGAGCCATCCCCTGCCTCATGGAAAATGTCTTGTGCTGCTCTGTGCCAGCAGAAAAGTGACTGTAACTTGCTGATTTGAAGACAAATAGGCATAGCCCAAATGTTAAATAAAGCAAAAAGCAAACAAAAAATTGAACACCCTCCTTGCCTTTTAGGTTTGGAGAATATTTAGTGAACGATAGAAATAATTGTAGAGTAGGAGTCTCTGCTGCTATGCATAAGAGTGTTAGCACAACTTTCTTCTCAGAAGAAAATAAAACAGGTAATGGAGGTAAAAATTTTGCAAAATAAGTCCTTCCCAAAATTATTTTTGGGACCTGCACATAGGACTATCTAGAGAATGTTGTTCTGCTTTCCATAGGTGAGTTGCTGTGGACAGAGACAGGCATTCTGCCTCAGTTTCATTTAGTCTTGAGCTATGTTTCTGTCTCCCACTCAGTTTTAATGTTTCTGATTACATTAAATAGTTCTGCAAAAGCTATTATTGGGATAGTCTGTTTCCAGTTAGTTTACCCTGGAGCTAGGTCATGATTGCTCACAAACAGGAGCCTGTACAGTCCAAAGTATTTGTTTTGCAAATTATCTAAATAGCTGGTGCTTGTAAAATACCCTGCTTGCTGCCCGAAGTAAGATAATGACCAAGGAAAATAATGCAGCAGTGGAGAAAGCACTGCACACAGTGAAAGTGAAGGTTATTTTAGGCTGATGATTGCTTGTAGAATAGGAAATGTTACCAATCTTCTGAGATGCTGCAGATTGCATTTTTAGAAGAGAATTATGCCAGATTAGGAATGAAACATTTCAACATTTTTGGCATAAGGAAGAATAATGGTGTGCTAAGCTTAGAACTGTGATGCCAGTTTGGGGAAGCAAGTGTAACAGGCTTTATCCAGGGTGAAGCAGCTCTTCTGGAATGATTGTGTGTTTCTGGGGGCAATCAGCACTTCCTAGTGAAGTGTTCTGTAGTTCTCTCTTACCTACCGTGTTCCCTGCAGAGGGTTTATGCTGCTTTAGCTCATGCTACAGTGAATTCAGTGTCAGTAGCACAGCTTGGTCCGTAACAAAGTCTGGGGGCTGTGCTGTAGATCAAAGCTGGATACAGCACAGAATGAACAGGAGTTCAGATGAGTTCCAGTGAAATGGCAGCCCTGTCTACACAGAGTGCCTAAAATATGGATAGCATCAGACTGGTCCTTGAGTTTTATCCTTCAGTGCCAATCTTGGTGACTATTATGTAAATATGCATAAAATACCTAAAATAACTTCCAGTCGATTAAAAAGTGGGTCGTTTCTACTGCTACAAGAATTGTTTTTAAACCAGTGAGTCATTCAAGACCAGAGTCTTTGAGCACTTTGTACTTATTGGGGCCAGACTGGCACCTTTCAAAGTGTCAGTTGGACTAGTTAATTTTTAAAAAACGAGGACTTATCCATTTACTTTGAAGATTTGACATTCTTGACTGGTCTGCTCTTTATTTGAAATATAGCAAATAATAAAAAAAATAAAAATATGGGCTCAGTCTGAAATAATGGAACCATATGTAATAAATTCATTTTATTAAATGGCAATTAATTAAGCCTAAGAAGCAGAAACAGAAAGCCAAATGCTATAAACCATTAAGTCAGCTTGAAAAAGCAGAACTATGTTGATGCTACTTTGCACCTCTCTGTTCTCCCCCGGTCTCTCAGCAAGCCGGCACACGTTCCAGCCTGACTTGCACGGCAACAAAGCTGGGGAAGATCAAGGCGTGTTCCCGCCTTGCCAGGTTCAAAGCCCCGATAAAGCTCCCGATAAGTGAGTGACTCAGCTGCGGGGAGGGTGCTGAGAGCAGAGCACGCGGGTGCCTCGGTCAGACACCGCTGATCGCGACTCCCTCCTCGGACTAGAGGGCTCCTCTCCATCTCCCCCTCCTCGCTTTACAGTACAAATCCTCTGTGCCATTTAAGCAAAGGAAACCTCGCTGATTTGTGCTAGTGGGAGTCTCGTTGCAGGTAACTGGATTTTGCAAATCAGCTTAAGTGTAAAGGAGCAAGATGCAAGAATTTTAAACTTCATTTACAACACAAGTGTATTTCAGGTGTGTTTCCTTGTGGTCATATCATGTAGAGAGATTCCCAGATTGGAAAAACCTGATAACATTTGGGAAGAGTCAGCTCCACACCTGGATGTCAAGGCTCACACACATCCCGTTTTCCTCAGTGTATTTTCCTCTGTGGTAGCACCCTGTGTTAAGAGTGGCCTGGCCTGAGAATGAATGGCTTCCTGTTGTCTTTTGTGCCAGTTCAGTTTCAGCAGAAAGCAGAGATTCTGTTCCTGCTGTGATAAATTCATGGGAAGCACAGAGAAAGAAGGTGTCACTGTTATTGGAGGCAAGAGGCAATGCAAATTTGAGGAAGTGAGTGGATTAATATCTTGTCTATGAAGTGTTCTGTTTTAATGCCTTCCCTGTATACAGTGATTTATTTTTTCTTTTAAAAAATGATACAGTCTTCGATTTATTTACACCATCATGCAGCATTTTGCATCCCTAAATACTTTTGCAGTTGATCTTTGCTTAATCCTGAAGAATTTCCCATTTCTCATATGACCTGAATCTGTTCCCCTGTTTTGGTTTTCCATGATAGATGTGTCTTTAGAACAGCAGACTTTAGGATGGTGTGTAATATTCTATTACCAACAGTACAGTTGTCTGCAGAGCTTTGTGTTTTATGTCTTTTGGCCCTGCAGAGTTGTGTGGCTCTTGCACTCTCTGAAGACACAGCGACACCGATGGGAAGGGAAGGGAAGGGAAGGGGCAGGGATGTGGCCAGCGCTGGAGCTGGGCAGTAGCTGCCCTGCTTAACTAATGGGAACCGTGAGAACTCCTTTCCATCAGCAGCAGTGAAAGCTGGTGGTGTGGTCTGTGTGGATTAGGGTGTATGAACTGCAGGGATTGTGGTATTTTACACAGACTTCCTAAGCACTTAAGATGATTCAAAGCTCCGTAAATGAGATTAAGCTGTAACGCTGCAGCATTTTAATACCTCGGCAGTGAACGGGAGAGGATTCTTGCTCAGCATGTAAATCATGAGTGGCCTCCCAGTTCCTGAATCTTTGTGATACCTGGCACTTTGCACTGGAGTTTCCATGGCCTGTATTAAGAAAAACCCCAAATATTAGATTTGTATAAAAGTTAACTTTTCTTCCAGAGAAGTTTGCCTGCTGAATTTGTTTTAAAAACCCCCCAAACCCAAACAAATCACTCTGAGTGTGCCATCTTTATGCGTAATTTCAGATGATCTGGATAAGGAGCCAGTCTTATTAAAGTTGCACTGTGCACAGATCTTAAGTCTTGCCAGTTCAAACTCTGGCTCTTGTCCATGGGCTTTTTCCCAGGATTTTTTTTTCTTGAATACTCTCTTAAGGATGCTGGCATTCCAAGTGACAGGCCCTAAAGCAGCTCCTGGGATCTGAGTCAACAAAGGCTGAGGACAGATTTATTGAGACTGTTGTAAGCAGAGAAATCAGAAAAAAATTGGATTGTTTATGGGATTTTTGGATGGCATTTCTGAGATATATAAATGGTTTGGGAATGGCAGGGCGTGGAGCACTCGTGATCTCTGGCCAGGCCTGGCTTGTGCTGAGGTTTTGGCTGGGTGTTTTGCCCAGGTGTGAGTCAGCCTGGGCCTTGTGAAAGCCCTCAGTGCTGCTTTGTGCCAGCCTTGCCTTCTGTTGTACTGCGGGGTGGGGCTGGGTGGAGTTTTGTTTTCAAAGGAGAGCAGTTTCAAACTGGACAGGGAGCAGCTGCCTCACACACCTGTGTTCTGTGTTGGACTCCTGTGTACTCCTTAGCCCTGAATCTAACACATATTTCAGGGATGAAATGTCCTTAAAATCCCTTTCCAGAGCCACAAGGCCTGACATTTGCCAGTGTCATCCTTGCCTGTTGTTCTGACTCTGAGAAATACACCCCTTTACTTGCTTAATTCTTAACCAAAATTGTATTTATTTTTCGTGTAAAGGATTAATTTCTCTCAGGGCCTTATTGCATTTTCCCACATGTTGCTTTGAGTCAATGTGGCTTTGTCAGAGGCAGTCTGGTTTCCACAGCAACGAGTTGTTAGCACCAAAGATGTCAGAGATCCGAGGTAGGGAGGGGAGGGCGCTGCATTTTCTGGCTCAGCTGCTGTGCCACCGTACCGGCCTTGCTGCAGCCACGCTACAGCACAACGTCCCCATTGTCTTGGTGAAGAGTAAAAGCCTTTCATTTTGTTCTACTCTTCCCTTTCCAATCAATTTACAGTCAAAATTTGACATTTGGGAGGTAGATGGGGCTTGGTGGTTCCTTGATGCTTTGAAGCTTCCTGTTCTTTCAAGCCTCTGTTGTAAGGGCGCTGCTGTGTCCTCTGCTTTTTAAGGAGTTTTTCTGTGAACAAATAGGGCTTTTGCATACATCCAAACCCTGCAGCAGTAAGTTTGTGATAAAGGGGAGCAAAGCACTATTCTTTCTGACCCATGTTCAATGTCTGTGTGTGAATGATAACATGAAAAATTGTCAATCCTTTCACCTTGCTCGGTAATGTGAAACCTGCTCCAATTAAACCTGCTTGGTTGGGTTTTCCAAGGCACCCATTTCCCTAGGGTGGGAACTGAGCCTTGCTGCTATTGACCTGGGAATATTGCATTATTTAAAAGGAATTTCTAAAACACAGTTAACCTGTGAAATTCATTGCCCCAGGAGCTGAGAGGTTGTGATGCTGTGGAGATCTTGAAAGAAAACAGAGCTTCTCTGAGCATTTCAAATGTGAAGAAACCCCCTGTAGTTTTAATAGACTGTACAAATTTAGCTGTGATCTTCCAGATCCTGTTGTTGCAACAGATAAACACAAAACTGTCAGGATAAATAATGAAACTTTGAGCTTCAGAAGGCACATTATTGTTTCTCTTGTGTTGAATGTGCTGCTGCTTCAGGGGTACAATATCCTCCTGTCTAAGGAGAGGGAAATGGAGCTGTGGCCTCAGCTCTGCTGGTGGCTGTGCCTCTGGGTATTGTCCATCCCTTGCACAATAATTTCATGTTAATGGTGTGTCTTCCTGGGCAACTTGTACTTGTCCAAACTTGGGTGTAAACATAAGGTGAAATAGGTTTTTTGCAACAGCTATTCATATTTAGATCCTTTTTTCCCCCCCTTCTTCTGAAAGGCAGGAAGGAAGGGGCTTTATGAGACTTGGCCTGTGGAAATAAAAACAGTGTGATGTTATTGAAAGTTCCTTTCAGGCACATTCTGCTTCTTATTTTCACATTTAATATGAATTAGGGTAAAGCCTAACTGCTAAAGACAGTTCAAACCAGAAGCTGAAACTTCAGACATGGGTAGTTAATACTTTAGACTGGCTTAAATATGTGATGAAATCATGCACCCCAATGCAGGTTTTAATTCAATTTTTGCATGTCTGCTATTGACTTTTAAAGGCTAAACTTTGTATCTGGAACTTGGAATAGAATTGCAAACTACTTTGGGAGCTGGTTGTGTTCTTACTCTTTATTTCAGTTTCTTAGCAAGTATCTGGCTTTGCATCAGAGTTCATGGATGCAAGTCATGCTTACAAAGGGCAAAATATCTGCACAGCTGTCTTGTGTACTGGAATTAGGTGGTTTTCCAGGTTTATCATGTTTAGTTGGGAGGGTTTAAAGTTTTTTTTTTTTTTTTTTAATGTTTGAAAACCTACAAAGTAGCATCTCCAAAGAGTGCAGGGAAGCAGATTGCCAAGGTGGGAGTGGCACACGGGCAAAGGTCAATTAATTTGGAAGCAGTTCCAATTCTGGTGGGTTGGTACCAACCCACCAGAATTTCTCTCCAGTCTCTTAGGCCTGTAGTAACTTTTTGCTGGTGCTGAGATGCTGTTGTTAAAGACCTTGTGAAGGTGAAGGGAGTGTGAGGGTGACTTCCCTTTCCAGCTGGATTTCAGAATCCCTGCTTGCCAGGGTGTCTCTGCTGTGACAGCTGTGACTGCCTGGCTTGGGCAGGCAAGTGTCTAACTCTGTGTCTGTTACTCTTGAGAAACGGGACAAGACACTCAAGATCTGCCAAACTGACCTCTTGCTGCACTCAGAGGAGCAGAAAACAGCAGTATACATTATTGATAAAACACTTCATACAAGAGCAATTAGTTCTGAGTCTTTCCCACCTCTCTGCTGTCTGAATCACTTGTGGGGGTGTGAGGGAGGGTGAATGCTGTGTTGTGTGCACAAAAGCCAATTTTCCCAGGGAAAATAAGGAAAAAGTTCTCACACGTGTTGGTTCAATGAAACATCCAACACAGCAGTAGTAATTTGTTGTTAAATGCTTCTTGCTGTTTGTGGCAGTCTTGGCAATGTGAGGTAAATACTGGGTAGGACTGCTTGGGTCTAAAACCAGACCAGGATTGTTCCTCTGTCCTGCCAGAAGGGAGCAGCTTTGACAGGAGGGCAGCTCTGGAGGAGGAGAATGGCCCAAGCTGGAGCCTGGGCAGTCAGTGTGAGACAGAAATCTCTGAGGGGAGTGTGGGAAAGCATCCATGATCCTGCTCAGTGTGGGGCATCTCCCATGTCCTCTGTGCCATCTATCCCAAGCATCAAAGCTCATGAGGAGATTGGTGTTCTGGTTTTGGTTATGTAAACCCTAAACTCAACCACCTGAGGCCACTCAGGGTGCTGTGACTGTATTGAGTGCTCAACAACTGCTTTCTAACTCAGTCATGCAAGTTCCAGATATTTATTTCTGCTTCTTGAGGATGCTGTGACTGGGCAGACCAAAAAGGAAATTTCTGTTTTTTAAACTTGATCTTCCATCTGCATTTGGGCAAGTTAAAATAGGAATGGCTTGGTAGGGGGAGGTGTTGTCATTGTCACCGCTGGACACCACCTTCCCGTGTGCACAACACAGCACCTTCATCACCAAGGAGCATTGCTCTGTTTTACATTAAAAATTAATAACATGAATGTGTCCCATCATCCCTTGGTTTCCTGCTGTGCAGGGGATTACCAGGAGACTGCTGCTTGTCATTCCCCCTTCATGTGCACAAGAGCATTAAATGCTCTTTGCCTGAGATTAACACTGTTAATATATTATTAGTATAAATGTTCTGGGTTGTGTTGCTTCTTATTACCAAGGGCTCCTCTCCTTCTCTGAAGACCAGGATCCTTTAAAGCTCCCAAGTCTACCAGGTTTGAGTGTTTTTGCAAAAGAGCTCACCAGGATAGAACTCCCTCAGTTTCACCTTTTTAACTTGAAACCATTCATAGGAGGAACTTTTCTAATGCAGTGACCCTACTGAGAAATTAGGCTGCATTAAGGTGTCTGTTCAAGGCTTCAAATGATACTTAAACTTTAATTAAAAAATAAATTAACTGTAATAAGATAATTTACACTTTCATACCACGTTTAATCTAAATCTGCAAGTTACTCATTGGAATACCTTCTACCTGTGGACTGTAGCAATCTTTAGATTCCTGTGCATGATAACACAGAATCCTTGACTGGTGCTTTGTATCTGCACAGAGCAGTTGTGTCCCTGCTTCAAAACTTATGGGGGTCTTCTAATTTTCTGTTTGCTTTTAGCAAATGGGTTCATTACATTTATGAAGCACCTCCCTCACCACACAGATGGATCCCTGTCAGGGTGTGTTGGTCACTGAGACACCAGGAGCAGTGATCTCTCCCACCTTGGTGGGACTGCTGGCCAGTAATGGTCCAGAGCTGACTGCCTGTTTGCCAGGGAGCCCAAAATCAGAATTCCTGGCAACTCTGACATCCTCCCCCTTGTTTGGGAGAGCTTCATCTGCAAATACTCCTGGGTTTGTGCTTTCATTCAGTTTATTCCATGCTTTTTAACTTTTTCTTCTGTGTAATCAGAGCAGAAGTTGATTCCCTTCTCTTCCACCCCCACCTTTTTCTGCTATTCATTCTCTGGAAGGATTACAGTTTAACTACTAAATGTCAGTAAATGTCAACTTTGCTTCCACCCCAAAACTTCAGAATTTTTATTAAAAATTATATGAGGGGAAAGTAATCTGTGAGACATCACTCTATACATTTTTTCCCTTTTTCCAAAGTTCATTTAGCAGTCAATAAATAGAAATTGTAGTTTTCAAATATGATTAAATTTGCTGTTGATTTTTTTCCCAAACTACTAAATTTGGTGTTTTCAATACATAACTTTTTTAAATAACGCACCAAAAAAGAGAAAAAGTAAAATTGCTTTAAAAATAAAACCAGAATTTGCACTTGAACTTTTTCTGAGGCAAGATAGAACTGTATTATCTCTACCTTTTCTTTGCAGTTGATATGTTCCCCATTCAGTGAGGCTTTTCTCTCTAATTTTATTTTATTTTTACTGGTTATATAGAAACATAAGCTCTGGTATATTATTTGCATGTTTCTTATTTTCTGAAATCATGGACCTTGTTAGCTCAAAATAAAATACAGTGGTTTGCCCTTTTTTCCTTGTTGTATATATCTTTGTGTAAGAACATGAGAGCCAAAACTTGTATTATTTAGAGAAAATGGAACAAATAATCACTAATTACTGGGAACTGTAGCCCACTAGAGGCTTGTTAGTAACTGCAAATATACAACAAACCCTAACTTGTAAGATGAGTAACTAAACCAGAAATGTTATGTTGAAGTCAGGGAGCGACCACCTTTGTTGATTTTTCGCATCTGACTCCGATTTATTAAACAACTAGGCACTTTTTATAACAGTGTTAATTCACTTCATGCATTGCAAAATCTGAGCTCCTGATAGGCTGTAGAGAAAACTTCAGCTCCTCCTTTTGTTTACAATACCTGAAGTTAGTTTACTGAAACCAAGATCGGTGTTCCCACCATGATATGAAAGGTTCTCAAAACCTTCATATCTATTCCCAGACTGGCCGTCTGTTCCCAGTAGCAGCCAAGGACAGAACGGCCTGAGAATCTTGTTGTTTATATAAAGGTGGCTGAGAACCTAATTATTTACAGGATCAAGCCTGGGAAAGGCTGCTTTTACAGCAGGCTTCTATCTTTCCCTCAGCTGAGTACCTTCATGGCCTCTTACTTTAAGCCATGCTTAAACCAGGCTCTCCACAATGTTAGATGCCTTTCTGCCTTTTTCCTGAAAAGCCTATTGGAGTTTGCCTCGGATTGGGAGCTCAGTTTTGAGGCTCTCTTTGTTTGCTCACTGCCTGTGAAAGTGGAAGTCAGGAAGCATTTTGGGGAATACTCAGGCTCCTGTACATTGTGTAAATCAAGGCTGTAGGAGAGGGGAGTCCCAGAGCAGATGGTGCTGCTGCCATTCCCTGGAACTGTGCTGTCTTTGTGCCTCTGACCCTCCAAGGTTCTTCCATTGAACTCTGTCCCCATGAGATCTCTGTTCCAACCTCAACATTTACATCTTCCTGTCTTTCCACACAGGATTCTATTTTTGCATCTCGGAATTCTCCAGAAATGATGTTAGAAAAATTTGGATACATGAGGCTCTTATTTAGCAGAATATGCCAAAGTTTACCTGGTTATTTTGTTCAAGTGCTCCCATGGAAGACTTGCAGGAGCTATGAGGCATGTTTAATATTTCTGCTGGTTGGCCAGAGGACATTTTCCATGCAGTTGTTGCTTTTTTTTTTTTCCCTGGGCTGTTTCCCTCCAGGCTGGGCTGTGGGTTGTGCTGCTCTGCACAGTGGCTGCAGAATTGGTCAAACTGTCTGACTTCTTTAGTTTGATTGCATTTTTGTAAAATTCTCTTCTTAAAATATAATGTATTATTCACTGCCCCACAAGTCAGGAAATATGAAATAAGTATCTTCTAATTTCACCTGTTTTAATGATAGCTTGAAATGGGAGAAAAAGAGGCAACAAATTATTTACCCATAGACTTTGTAAGATAAAAAGAGTAAGGTACAGAAAGGATCTGGTATAGCCCAGTAGAACTGAGGAAAATAAAACCAACTAATAAGTATAGTGGGGTTGAAAGACATGAGATAATAACCCTTACTGAGAGAAACGAACCATCAGATGAGTTTAAGAATTATTGATTTTATTATTTCAGTTAAAACAAAATCAGAGTGGTAGAAAATTACCTATTTTTAAAGGCAGTGTAGTGGCACAATTTTGTGTAATATAATGCTGAAATGAAGATAATTCCTAGTTTTGATTATTGGATCAATCAGGCTTTAATAAAGGTATCAAGTCTTTTATACAAGTCTTTGATTCTTTACTATACCAGAAAAATTAGGCTGTATTTGAGCAAAGCAAATTAAGAAGTTGCAGTAAAAGATGCTGAGAGTTGTGTTAAGCAATTGATTCCTCTGCTTTTGTAAATGATTTTCAAGCAGAAGTATGAGGTACAGATTAATAACAATAAAGTCATCAATACAATGTTACAAAATCAAAACAAAGTGGAAGACATGTTCTTCTCCAGAAGATGTGAGAAATAGGCAGAAGTAAAATATTAAGCTTAATGCATGCAGATACTTGAGTTTATCCCTTCTGGGGATTAATTAATCACAGCACAGCAGCATTAAAGAAGTTAAAGAACATTCTGTGGCGACCCTAGGTTATATTTGGTGCATCAGGGTTGATCTGATTCCCTATAATAGTGCTGGAAGCACTTAATGTGTGGATGGAGCTGCCTTTGCAGCCAAATCTCTGCATCAAGTGACAGATACTGCCTATCAAGGAAACATCAACCATCTGAATTGTTCCAAAGCAGATCCTTGTGGATAAGGGCTGTTTGAAGGGAGAGCAGTGATGAAAGCTGAATAGATGTGGTTTGAAGACAGCATCAGGAAAAGGCATCTCAAAATGCTGATTACTTTCCTGATGTAATTAGCCTCTAGGGCAGTATCAGAGTTCATTGTGGAAAGAAACAAAAATAACCACCAAAGTCATTGTCCTTGCTCAGGCAAAATATCTGTAACTTGAGAGAGTGGTTTATCTTGGTGAAGACATCAGATCTGTGACTAATGTGAGAAATCTCGTGTAAAAAGAAAAAAAAAAGTGATGTCAGGGAAAATGATGCTGTGGTGAGGTCAGTGCTCTGAGTTCTCCTTGCAGGGAACTCCACTGTGCCTCTGCACAGAGGCTGAATTGGGCTGGAGCAAGAACGTGGTGGGATTGCCTTGCTCTGCGTGGCCTCACACACCTTGGAGTTGTTTGGGGCAGAAATTTTTCAACCTTTTCCAGTAATAAGACTAGAGGAAAAAGTTGTTTTGACTACATAAAATACAAATTTAGTGTCAATACTTTGCCAGTTACTTGGATTTGAGGTTTATTGAGGGGTGAATTTTGTTCTGGGTGTGTCTTGCCCTGTCACCCTTAAAATCATCCCAAGTTCAGCCAAGTTCCAAATCTGTAATGATCAGTCTGCTCTCACATACACAAAGCTCCCTCATAAATAGCATTTTTGTGTTGGTAAATGGAGCATTCAGATGTAGGAGATGTCAGGATCTATGCTGTGTTTGTACTTCTGACTATCCTGCACTCTGTATTTTCTATCCCACTTAAGGATTTTTCAGTGCACAGACAAAAATATTGGAGTGGTAAATGATTGATTTCAATAGCTGGTTTCATTGTCCTTGTTCAGTGTATGGATTTCTCTATTTCAGGTTAGCTGAGACCTGCTCTGAAAACAGGGTTTGGGTTTTTGTTCACTTCCTCCTGGTTGTGCTTTGAGTTGTTTTCACTCTAATGCCTATTCACTCTAATGGATCCCTGTTATTTTCACAACGTGGCTTTAAGATGAGTTTGCATTGTCTCTACTTTGTGTGTGTGGAGCAGGTGAAGAGGTTAAACTTGTCAAATTCCCCCAAGTTTTGTGAGCTGCCTATGAAATATCTCAGATGAGGGTGGCTTGGTTTGGGTTCCCCCACAGCTACAGATTGCTCTTGGACTCAGTGGAGCTTTTCAGACCCAAGCTGTGCCCAGGCCCTGGGAAATGAGGAGCAGGCAATTACAGAGTACCTGTGGGGCTCAGCTGACTTCCTGAGCATTGCAGGAGACTTCAGCAAGAGGAGAATCCTCAGAGTAGCATTCAGCTGTGGTTAAACCACAAGATTTCTTTCTTATGCTGCACTTTGCAGTGTCTGTGTGGAATGCAGAGGAGATGGGAGGGGCATCCTGTCCCTGCATCCCTGCCTGCATCCAGCCTGGCTTCAGGCTGTGCTCTGGTGTAAGGATGAAGTTAAAGGGGGGGAATAGTGTGTAATAATATTGTGTTTAACACATACAAAGGCAGCAATGTTCAGGTTACTCACCTGAATTAAGTACCTTAAGATTAAGCACCTTAATAATAAAGTTCACTGATGTTATAAAGGCCATTTTAGTCATATTATAAAATATGTATTTTGCTTTTGGTAATTATCACAAAGACCTGTTCTTAGCAAGCAGAAGATAGACAAATGGTTCTTTTATCTTTCTGCAACATTTTATTTATTATGTATTTATTGAAAGGGTATTAAATGGTTCAGAGAAAACAATTTAGAGAAACAGCAGAACTGATGGAATTGCTCAGTTCTGCTGTGTGCACAGAATTTATATTATTAGGATTTATTACAGTTTCTGTCATCTCTGTTGTAGATTGCCAAATAATTTATGCCAAAGCACCCCACTGCAGTAAAACGTGAGAAAGTGACGTCCAAAGACAGGTTTTGTCCCAAAAGAAGTCTGTGACCCAGAAAAGGATCTGAGATTCCTGGCTCCAGTCTCTTCATGGCAAGAGCTTGGGCTCTTGACCAAGCCAGAGCAGTCCATGGGTTGCCTGTATGTAAATACATTATAGAAAATCCATGGTGAAATCTTCCGGGCAGTTCCAGGACCCTTGGGGTCAGTGGCACATGGAGAGAGAATCACACCACAGCTTCAAGGAACACTGCTCAGGAGGCCAGTGGTGCTCAGCTTATTGCTGATGTTGCCATCAGTCCCAGTAAAGCCTCCCTGCTCTTCCTGTGTTCCTCTGAAGCCTTTCCAGTGAAAGCTGCACCCTGGGCCTCATCTGCTTTACTGCTAATTATTTGTTTTTTAGTCAGGAACATGCAGAGATGATGACTCAGTTTTTACTTCTTCATTTCTCTTTACAAAAGTTACCTCATTTGCCTAAACTGGATCAGAACTTCAGGGTTTTGAGTTGCCAAAGCTGCTTTTACAGGTGCCTCTGTGTGTGCAGTGGTCACAGGACACACTGCAAATGGCTCTGGTGGGAAAACACACTGGGTTTTCCTTTCCAGTTTTTATAGGCCTGCCATTAACAGCTCAGCTGTGTAAAAGAATATCAATGTATCGGAAAAATTTAATCATTTCTGGGGTTCTGGAACTGGCAGCCCTGTGTGCCCTGAGCAATGCAAAGGATCCTTTTTGGGGTATTGCAGGAGAGAGGGAAGAACAGAAGGAGGGAAGATGTGGGACTGGGGATGTGATGCCTGCTCTCTTCCATGTCTTGAAGTGAATTCTGTTCACTGTGAATTCTACACTAACTTTACCCAAATAATAAGACTGGGAAACAAGATGTCTGAGCAAGAGGTACAATAAATAATAAATCCCCACTGAACACAAGAGATTATTGATAATAAGAAAATCTATGGTGACAGCATTAACAGGAGATGGGAAAGATAAGGTGAGGAATGTGACTATTGAGTGTGTGCCCTGGATTTTAGGACAGGCAAGAACAAATGTGTTTTGGAAGGTTTGCATAGTCAAAGGAGATAATGTTATCATATGTGGCCTCGATGAAATCTGCACTGAGAAATATTGCAAGAATGTGCAACACTATAGACTATTTATAAATCTGTAATATTTACATTTGATGGTATCTCTGCAGAATGCAACCTTTAAATTTCACCTTTCAAGTGCCTGAAAGCACTGAGATTTAAATATATTTCTGGCTTTTTCTTCTGCCAGATATCTGTTTGGCTTTGTACCTCTTGCAAGGTATGTAAGACAACTGTGTGGTTGTATCCAGGAGAGCAAAGTTATTGCACACATTGCAAAACAGCCAGGAACTCAAGGCCAAGGCCTGCAGAGTTGAACAGAGCTCAAAGGTGGGGAGAATTTATTTACAAGCTTCCAAAGATATGGGCACAGTGCAGCTTTAAAAGTTACAGCCAGACTTCTTTTGGGCAGAGCAAGAGGTGGCGTTGTGGTAAATCTAAAATTTCAAGTTTCTAGACATGTCTAAAGGAGCATGGCAGGCTCTGTGGCTCACTTCACTTGATTCACATTCTAGGATTGGTTTCTGTTCCATTTTTAGTTCCTCTAAATAATTGCTTAATTAGAATATGAAACTTTATTTTTTTAGAACATTATTTTTTGGTTTCTGGGTTTGGTGCTATTCTGGGGTAGCCAGAATTTGGGTTGTGAAAAAGAAGCACTTAGTCATTTGAGTTAAGCATCCAGACTTCAGTCCTGCTCCTGCAGCCAAACCTTATTCCATCTTTCTCAACAGGCAAGATAATTTTTCTTTCTGATTCAGAGGCTGAATCACCCTTTATTAGAAATTGCCTGGGTAAGCATGTTACAGAGTTATGAAGAGGCTTCACTTTCACATTCCAAATCCCAAGTTCTTGTGGTCTTTTCACAGAAGGTTCCCTGGGATATGTGAGTGAAGCAGATATTTCTGTAAGAGTCCTTTGGGAAATAGCAGCAGTGTTTTCCCAGCAGTTCTTGCTGTGGCAGTGTGTAATCTAGAAAATAACTGCAGCTCTGGCCTGGCATCCCCTGAGAGCCCTGGCTGCAGCTCTGTGCTGCTACCACTCTGGTGAAACTTGCCTTAGGGGTGTCTTCCTTCTGAATCCCCCTCCCCTGTAATGAATCCATGTATCCCTGAGGAGGTTTTCTTGCTAAGCTCACCTTTTCTTTTGTTCTGTGACAATTGCTTTTGGTAACACCTCCCTTCAAACTGAGCAGAAAATGGTACTGTGATTGCGTGAAAACTTGATCAAATACAACAATTTGTATCCTCTGCACTAAGAAACACACAGGAACTTGTAAAACTCCTCACAAGAAGTGAGAATAGCCATACCCTTCCCAAAACAGGCATTGGGTCCCCCTCAGCTGGGCTCTGAGGAATTCAGGGCTATGTCCCTTTTTTACCAGCTTGTGTTTCAGGTGTGGGGACTGGGAGGCACTGCACACTGTGGGCATGCAAAGAGTTCTCTGGAAGAGATGGAAGGACTCAGGTACTGAAGTGGAACACCCTCATCTAATTCAGGCAGAGCAAGGGTATGGAAGGAGATTTCTGCAGCCAGACTTTATAGGAATTTGTGCATTATCTGATCTGGAAATCCAGGGTCTCTTGGTGGTTTTCCATGGTGGTTCTGTTCAGGACCTATGAATGCTTTTCTACCAATCTGCTGAATATTTTCATGTGGAAACTTCTAGTTTTGACTAAAATAGTTCTAATCTTGCAGTTGGAAATACAGATAGTGGTAATTATGAATTCTGGCAGAGTACCCCCCCATGTTCAAAATATCACAGTCTCAGTTTGGAATAGTCATTTCTAAGAAGAAACTGAGACTTCAGAACTTGAGTTTTAATGCAGTAAGGTTTGAAAAATGTCTCCAGCTCCTGCAATAGTTGATATCATCATTTAGTATTAAGAAGTGTTTGAAAGGGATCGGGTTTGGTGACCTGGCTGGGCTCGCCCTGCAGAGCTGTGTGATGAGAACAATGTATCACTGTCCTCAGGTTCTCTCCCCAGACCTTCAGGGGTTCTCCCTCAGCCAGAGCAGAGCACTGGGGGTGGAGGAGCCTGTGGGGGCAGGGACACTGGGGTGCTCTTTGGGGGTGGCCTCCTGCTGGTTGTGAGCAGCCCTTGTCACTGCCATTGGAGACCAATGGGGGCAGGAGGGTCAAACGTGTCAGAATTTACAAACAAATGACCCTTCCCTTGGTTATGAAATTATGAAGATGGATCAAGAGATGGTTTCTAAAGGTTTTCAAAGCAGCCCCTTCTTGGGAAAGTGTTATATGGCCATAAATAAATAAATAAATAAAGCACTTTTGGTGATGGGAGAAGGATTAGCCCATGGAAGTTGAAATTACCACCACCTGACAGGTCTTGGACAAAATCCTGCATATTAAGCAGGTGTCATCCAGATCTTCTGGGGTGTGGCATGATGTTCAAAATCTGCAAATTCCCCTTACCCCTGCAGTCTCCACCTGGGGATCTGTCTTCCCAACAGAGGGAAGAGCATCATGGCTGAGTGCCTCCTCCCCTTGCCACTGCCTGCTGTGCAGGGTTGGAGCAGCTCAGAGGAGGGAGCAGCAGCTGCATGCTTGGACAGTCTGTCCCCTGTTAGCATGGCTCAGTGCAGGGATGTTTTCCTGTTCCCCTGGTGGGTCACATCCAGGAGAACGAGGCTGGATGAACATACATTGCCTCTGTGAAAGCATCACCTCAGCAGTCAGGAACACTTCCATGGGGCAGCTGTTCCCAGGGCATTGATGTTAGCTGGGAGCAGGCAGGTGGCTCCTGAGTCCCTTTTCTGTTGCCCCAGCTCTGTCACTCCCTCCTCCCCCTGCCTCCACCAGAGTCTCTCAGACATGCTGACTTGTGGAAGTGAGCCAACATTGCAGTGTACCACAGGCAGCTCCTGCTGCAGGGAGAGGAGGGGAAGGACAGTGCCTTAAGAAAGGGAGATGGATATGCTTCAGCCTGGAAGGATGAAAAGGATCTAATTCCTAGAATGATTCTTGTATTTCATCAGTGCTTTTGCTACATCTCATTTTTCTGACCCCTGTGCATTCCTCTCAGCATGGTGCTGCTTTAGACGAGACATCAAAACATCAGACTTCCAAATATTCCTGAGATCCTCCTCCTCTTCCTTTTTCATGTACAGTCATGAGGCAGCCAACACAAGACAGGAGGAGAGAGGAAATTATTCAGGAATGGGAAGGAAATGCTCTTGATTTTGGCAAAATAACACCTTTCCATTTAAGCTGCTCCTGCTCTTCTCTACCTTTGTGGTGTCTGACTCCTTCCTGTCAGCTGGCTGCAGGGAACATGGAGCATTCCTCCCTAACCTCTGTCAAAGAAATGGAACATGGATGCTGGGGAAGGAGCCCTCTGCTCACACCTCTCACTCCACAGCATATCCTGGTACAGGGAAAATCTTTAGAGTAGACAAGGTGGCTAAAAACTGAAATAAAGTGGGCAGTGAAGTGGAAATCCCCTTCCCTTGGCATGACTGGGGAAGCAAAGTCTGCTTGCCTGGAGTAGCTGGAGCTGTGGCTCACCAGGATCAGGAGTTCTCAGCCATTGCAGGAGAGTCTGCAGGGCTTGGGTTCTCAGCCAGGCAGGGTGGGAGCCTGGCTGGGCTGGGCAGGTGCCAGGATTGGATGGAGAAGGGGAGCTGTGCATTAGGAGGATGGGGCATTTACCTGGTGGGGGGATCTTAATTAACGGAGGCTGGCAGGGTGTTTAAGGTTTCTGAAGGGAAGTGTGAGGGAGTGTAGGGCTTTGTATGAGCTGGCAGATCCCAGCTGCGTTCCAAGTGTTTTCCAGCGCTGTGGATATTAAAGAGTACTTCATCAAGTAATGAGTTCTGTAAGGCATTAGCTGCACCAGGAGTGTGCTGTGGGGCTTGAAAGGAAAGTCATGCTGGGCTCTGCTGCCATTGTGACAAAGCAGAGCTGTAACCAGGGGTGGCTGAGCCAGTGCACCCAGAAAAAGCCATCAATGAGAATTGTAACATAAATTACAGTTCTACTGCAGTGTCACTTGCCTGTGTTGATTCCATCTGTTGAATTCCCCCTCCCCCTGGAGTATTTTTCTTTCCTTGCCTTTCCTGTGTACTGGTTTACTTAGCTTTAGAACATATATTCAGACAAAATAAGGAGAAGAACTCTTGGGAGAACAATCTACTCTTTCTCTTAATGGCTTCCTTTGCATTTCTAGCTCTGCTGAGTGCCGCAGAGTTTTGTTTCTGTTCACAGGCACGCTATTCTCTGTCATGTCGTGGCTGTACACAATCAGAGTTCCAGGGATCTTTCTGCCTGGAGGACCATTAAGCTTCCATCCACAGAGCTATGGACTGAGTTGTGCCTTAGAAACAGGTTCACATCTTTGCTTGAAAATGCCAACAGCAGAGCTTGCACAGACACGAGTGTGAAAACATACAGCAGTGATTTGAAGCACTAAAGAAATCTTACAGATGTCCTTGCTGAAGGCTTTAGGGCTTTGTTTTATTTTTGCAGAGGAGTTAAGTTGCCACAGGTGACAGCTTTTAAGATGGAGTGTTTGATGTTGTGCTGGCCAGAGTCACTCCAGTGAGATTCCCATAACTGGGTCAAATCTCAGTGTCTGCTGTGAGAGATGTGGAGCTGCTGTCAGTGCCACTGATGTCAGGGACTTAGCAAGTCTTCCCTTAAACAAAGTAGATGAGCCCCATGGAATGGGAGGAGGAAGATTTGAGAGTTTTTTGTTTATTTCTGGGTCCTTTGCTTGATTTAGGAGTACTGGAGACAGACGATGCAGCAGGAGAGAGACACTGCTTGGCCATGCGACAGAATGCACAAATGTGGGTGTGTAGAGGAGGATGATGTCGAGGAGGAACAGCTCTGTCTGAGAAAGAGCTGGCCTGGGGTGGCACATTGCCAAGCTTTGCATGCATGGATGGCAGCCTGAAATTCATGTGGAAGGGGATGGGAAGTCAGCTAAAAGGGAGTTTAGGTGTGTGGGCAGGGGTATGACAGGACTATCTTTGTTCTGAGTTTCTCTGCCAAATGATGGGGCCATGGAGGAGAGCAGGGCTGCAGGCGTGGGGGGAAGCTCATTAAGGTGTCAGCTGTCCCAAAATGGGGCTGGTGTTCAGAGAAGGGTGGAAAGACAGACACATGGCAAATGGCCACAGCAGGAATCCAGCAGGCAACCCAAAGAGCCTCTGTCAAGGCCTTCCTGGGAGTTCCTGAGTGATTTATCTTCCTGACTGCAGTCACACATTCAAAAAATACAGAGAAAGGCTGGGGGACAGCTCACGTTTCTCTCAGAGCTACTGTTATCTGTGCTTAATGAGATTAAACATGTTCCTCATTTCTGCCTTGTTAGTGTTATCTTTTACCTTGCTTAGTATTATCACATCTCTGTTAATTTTCATACTGCTGATTAGAGCAAAGGCTAGAGAAGAGAACATCAGACTTAGCTGTTCTCAGTGCCTTCTGCCACATCCTGCTCCAGCAAAGCTGTGTCGTGGCTTACTGATGCTGGTGTCATGGCCCTGCTGTCCCACACAGGCAGTACAGGTGATTTTCATGGCAGTTAGAACTGAAATTAGAGCACTTAGAATAATATCTATATTTGCTCTTTCTCCTTCTTTCTGTGGAAAATGTGTGCAGAATGTCACTACTATCAGGTATGCTGTAAAGGAGTTTTGGTTTTATTAAAGAATAACAGAGATTTAAGACAAAAATATAGCAAAATATAACAGAAATGGCATGGGATAACATATTATTGTGAGGAGGGGGGATTAGGGATAGTTTAAATAGAGCTTAGGAGCTGTGACTGTCAGTACAGCATGGACAAGCATGTGAGAGAGAGGGTCAGGCACATTCCAGCCCATTTCATGGCCACAAAAAGTGCTGGTGTATTCTGGAGGTGTTGCTGCATCAGTCATTGCACAGAAGAACATCAAAGGTAAGGAAATACAACTGGCACTTCAGAAAACAGAGGTTTTTTTCATGGCCATAGTTCTTGTGGAAATCTGTGTCTCACACTGGCCCCAAGACCACTGTGAGTCCTGGCCAGGCAGGATGTGTCCTCACTGTGGGAGATTTCACTATGGCAGGTGTCAAAAGTTTGCTGTAGGCTACATCTCAAAGTTTTAAGTGATCCTTTATTTGCTTTGATTCAAGACATAAAGCTCTTAGACATCTGGAAGATCAAAACTCTAGTCTTGAATTTACTTTAGTGTTCTATGAATAGCTGAAGTCACAGCAGAGGGAAAGTTTGATTGGCTGAAGGTGTGAGGCAGTGCCACAGTGTTTTGTACTGCTGCAGTTTTCTTGCACAGCAAAGTTTCACAAGCAAGGTTCATCATTTTGCTCAGCCAAGGATTGAGTTGTATAAATTACTGAAGCCAAGTCAGCTGACTCCTTGTTATCAGAATTTATGAACTCACGGCTGGCAGGAGTGAAGTTTGTGTTGAGGGATGGGTTTGGTTTTTTCTTCTTTTCCTCTTTTTTCCTTTCCCTTTTCAAAGACAAGCCTCATATCAGACACTTGAGTAAAATTACAAGGTAAGAAAGGTCATAATTTTCAGCTAGGATTTTAGATTTCCTTTTTCCTCAATTTGGAAATTTAGGAAGAGTGAAATTAGTGGCAGAGCTAGAGATTATTTTATTTTAATCACAGATTAGCATGCCTGGGTTTTGGAAAGGGCTTTGCAGCAGGTCTGCCCAGCTGCTGGATATTGACTGCAGGTGTTGAATGCAGTTGTCAGTGCTGGCTAAACAGCATTTTGTGGTAGAAATTGCCATCAGGAGAAGGTAGAGAGAGGAGCTGATTTTTAGGCATTCTTGTATAAACAAGTGTTGTAGGATGTTCCTGTCTGGTAGCAGCATGTTAGTAGCTGTTGGTAATTTATTTTTCTTCTAAAGTCCATTTGCAGTGTTTTGAATACAACAGAAGCCACACGCAGCTGGTTTGTAGCCTGTCACAACTGAGAATAGCTGGAGTCTTACAGTGCCAGTAGGAATATTTTTCCATCCACACAGAACAACCACAGCATTAAAATACAAAGTAATATTATGGTTCTAGCAAAATACACAGCATGCTTTTTATTTCAATCTCTATATACCCCACGGTATTGAGTGTACAGTTGCACGTGTTTGGCACTGCAGTTCAAATACGTTCATGTAAGATTATCAGTGTATCAGCAAAGTCACTTTTCTTTGTGGGCATTCTGGCTCATTTTTGTGCTTCCTTTTATGTCAACCTCACATGTGCAAGGGGACACCTTTGAAATGTATCCTGGCCCCCAGCCTTGCCATTTCAGCTTCATTCCCTGCATCTCCACTAACGTTTATGAGCAAAGACAGCTGACCTTTGCAGAGTGAATGGCTAGTTGCATGTGTAATTAGAGCATTAATAGAGCTGTGTCTCACTTATTTACCTCAGGTTGTAGAGTCATAGCGAGGGCCTGGTGGTGACTCCAGTACTGCTACAATAAATAAAATTCAGAAACCACACCGAAGTTATTTTTGAGAGACCTGGTTGATTCTCTGCAGGAGAGAGGCTTGGAGCAAAATAATATTTATGTGGTGTGTGCTCTCTGGGGATGGAGAAACAAGAGTGAGCAAAGTTCTTCAGCAGACTTGCTGTACATCCAGTGCTCAAACTCTTAGAAAAAAAAAAGAAAAATCTCTCTGTTAAACTGTTCTTTTTCTCTTTGTCCATTCCACTCTTTTCTCCTGTTTTCCCTTTACAACATGTGTGTAAGGAATTTGAAGTGGGGTGTGTCAGCAGGGAGCTGATTTCAGCGTGGCTCTCACTCCACGTGCAGAGAATCCTCCCCGAGTCCTTTGCACTTTGGCTTGTGCTGGCAAGGCCCCAAAGTTCTGCTGCACATTTCCAGGAGCAGCTGAGCAGAGACTGGAGGAGTGGAGGGAGGAGGTGGGTAGGGAAAGGCCCTTCAGGGCAGGCAGTACAGCCCTGACACTCTGTAGGTGAGGGAAAGGATTCAATACCACAGGCAGGAGTGATAGAAAATTGTGCTGCTCACTGTTGGTCCTATTATTAGCTTGTAGAATTCCACCTTTGGGATTGACTGTCTGTCTGAGCCCCATGGAGAGGCCAGGGAATGCCAGCTTGGCCAGCTCTGCAGGAGTTGGGATGACAGTTTTGTTTCAATAAAGCCTCCAAGCAGGTTTAATTTCTAACAGCCTAAGCTGGATTTGAAATAACAGCAGAAAAGTGAAAGGTTTACAGATGACCCTCCACCTGTGCCTGCCCTGGTTTTAGCCCTTAGACTGATGCTTCAGTGCTAAATAATTCCAGCAGAAGAGTGTTGTGTTGCTTCCATTTTAAAGAATAGAATGGGAGCTTCCTTGGAGGTTTGCAGGAGTGGATTCCCATTGCTGCCATTGCAGGCACACTCATGGCTCGTACTGCAGCTCCACTGCTGATGTGTGAGGAAGGAAACCTTCAATTGAAACCTTGAGTGCTCTAACATAAAGAATGGCTTTATCCCTTCTGAAGAGACCTGGAAACAGGTAAAGATTACTAACATTGAATTAGAAGATATATTGGAAATAATCAGGATGTAATAAAAAACAAAACATCCAAAGCCATACTGATAGCTCTTTTTTCTTTCTTTTTTTCTTTTTTCCCCCCTTTTCTTTTAGTTGCATAGGGGAGGGAGGGGATAAAAGAAACATTATCCAACCTCTTTTTGCCATCTACCCCTCTTGAATAAAGAATGACTGGAAGAACTGCTGTGCTGCAAATGGTGTCAGGTTCTGTGCATCAGTGTGAATTCAGTTCCCAAGGCTCATTTGTAGGACTCAGCGTTTTTGTAACAGCCACACACACAAAGAGGAAAGTAAGCAAAAAACCCCTACATTGAGCCCCTTAGACCTTTTATTTCCCAGCTAGAGACACAAATAAGCTAGATATAAGTGCTTATATGTCAGTATTGCACGCTGAGGAGCCTTAGGACTGAAAATTTCTGCAGGTTCCATTTCTGTTTTAAGCATGGGAAGCCTTCCTGTGAGGAAGATAGCAGAGAGATTATAAAACTGATTGTCTTGTGAAGGGGAGCTCAGATTCTGAAATTGGTGCATATAAGAAAGGCACGGTTGCAGTGTCAGATGCTGCTTTGTTGTAGCACATGGAGTAGATGAGAACTGAGCCTGTAACACTTCTAATCCAAGCACAGAGCCTCTTTGGAACGAGGAAGAACTGCTGAAGTTTAAAATAAATAAAAAAGCATAGTGGAGCTCTTAATCTCCTATGTAGGGAGCAGACAGCAGGTCTGACAGGAACCTGTGTAATCTGGCCGTGCATATTAAAGTCACTAAGAAGTGGTTGTTTCCTGTCCTCAGCCTGTTCCCTACCCCTGCCCATGGATACCTTCCCTCTCAATTGTTACAGTTTCAGAGTCCAGAAGATCACTTGGCACTCCCTGGAGCCCTGGGATTATTTCCTGTATAGATCAGACCATTAAGGTATGAGGACTCCTGCTGTCCCTCCTTGTGTATACCACACTGAATCAATGGAAAAGCTATTAGAAGATACTGTGTCACTTATTTTGTTTCTTTTTTTTTGTTGTTGTTTCTTTTCTTTTTGTTTCTTTTTTTTTGGTTCTTTTTCTTTCTGTCAAGATAATTCTGCAGTTCAGAATTTGTTTGGCAGGTGCTCCCCAGCCCCAGCCAGGCCAATGCCCCAGAATAAGAGTTCAGGCCTCCCTGCACTGCCCTGGCCCTGAGCTGGCAGCACATCCTGGAGTGTGTGCTGGCATCTGCCCTCTTGTTCCTCAGGAACAGCCTAAGCACTCCCACTGTGCTGCTCTTTTCCCTCTTCAGCTTTTTCAGATATTGAGGACAGTTGTGTGGATCACATCCTGTACTTTCTTGCCTTCCATCCATCACCCCATTTTTTGTGACCTCCCAGTTTCATCTGCTGCTTTTAGGCAGTGCTTTGGTGATGCTGAGCTCCAGCAAAGCTCCAGTTTTGTACTGAGCAGCTCCTGGTGCAAACTCTTATTTGACCACACACTCATGGAGTTGTGCAAAGGCTGCTGTGCTTTGTGTCTCATGAGAAACTGGGAGATGGAACATTTCTCTTGGGGTTGGTGTGCTTTTGAAATTGGGCTGCCCACAGCCTATCGTGACATGCAGTGACTCAGGTGAACCCCGAGGGAGCTTTAGGGCAGCACTGGGGGCTCCTGTGGACAAAGCTGCTCTTCCCTCAAACCAGCAGCACTGGAAAACTGATCTGAAGTTCTGGGTTTGTTCACAACAGCCTCTGCACTTTTGTACAGTGTCAGGGCACCTGGCTGAGCCTTATCAAAGCTATTGCAGTAATGGAAGTACAGTTGCTCTTTGGGCTCAGGAAGATGGCAAAATATCCATTTAAGTTCTTTACAAGTTTGTGATATTTAATCACAAGTCTAAAATTTTAGACTGTGTTCCTAAATCATCACCTAAATTTTGCAGAAATTGGTGCTTTCAACCCTACACAGCTTTCATTTTACAAGTGTCTGTGTCTCTAAAACGTCTTAAAAGGTACAGTTCTGCCTTCCAGTTTTAGACATAAAGAGAAGATTTAATTTATTTTTGAAGTTCAGAAAGAGAAATCCAAAGGTTAACAGTTGGTTGGTATATCAGATGCTGCTTGGTATGTGTATGTGCTCTTTATTTTTGAATTTCCCTTTCTCTGCTCCTGCAGGTGTCATCTTGACACGAGTACATTCAATCTTGGCACAAAAAAGTGTACAAAACTTACTTGAAGTGTGGAGAAAAGAAACTGCAGCATCCTTGTGTGAATCCAAATGGTTGTAAAAGCTTTTCAGAGAGGGAGAATTGAATTCTTTGAAACACTTTTCATAAGCACTTGGTAGAAACCTGAAAAATAGCATCTCTGTGTGCTGTGCAAGCACAGCAGACACAGATGATAGTGCAGTTACATTAGTATAGAGAATGGGAATGTCTGATCAGTAGCACAGGATAGAGCAGAAGCTTTTGGAAGCATCCTGCTCCAAAGTGGCTTTAATCCAGTAATATCCAAACAATGAACACTGTAAGGCCTGGTTAGTCCTGAGGGTGTTTGGGCTTTACTGTGGCACATGTAATTTAATGAACTTTTGAAGAGACCTCCAGGCAACAGCCCAAACTCAGAAGGGCAGAGGGGAAAATTCTGCTGGACAGTCCTAGTGAGCTAGAGCCCAGTGGCTGTGAAGGAAAGGCTGCTGAATGGGCTGGGGGCTGAAAGAAGCAAAGCAAGCACACTTGGACTCACTAGCAGGCTCTTTGTCCAAATTGGAGCCATCTCTCTCTTTAGGAAGTGATTTCTGTTGGAAATGAGGCCAGAGCCGGGCTGGAGCAGGAAGGAAGGGGCAGACAGTGATCCCCAAGGGCGTGCTCTGGGTGCACAATGAGAGCCCTGCAGGGGGAGCTTGGCTGCCAGGGCAGTGCCCTTGGCCAGAGAGCTCCTGCAGCCCCTGCTCTGCTGGAAACCTGGAGCTGTGCAGGAGCTCTGGGGCCAGCGTGGGCTCAGTGCAGCTGCACACTCAGCTGCAGGGCCAGCTGCCCTCCTGAGCCCACTTGTGCCCTCCTGCAGCCTTCCTGTGCTACACAGAAAAACAAAGATGTGCCCTCAGCAGAGGAGCACTTGTCACCCTTTTCCTGCTCCTGGAGCACAAGCATTTACCCTCCTTCCAGTCATTCCCAAGCACTTCCCCAGCACTGTATGAAGGGCTGCACACCTTTCCTGCCATGTTCCTCTGTGTGCTCTGCTGAAAGGGATGCTGAAGCACCAAACAAGTGTAAGATTTTTTCCCCCAGTGATGTAAATTGTCTTTATTGAAATCAATAAAGAAAACAGAATTTGCATCTTCCTTCCTGTGACCTTTCAAAAACGTGTTTGCCTGTATTGAAGGTGCCTGTGACACCATTTGTGGCTTAACTTGGCTATTGGATGGGAGCAGTTTCTTGCTCTGATTCATAGGTCCCTAATGACAGGTTACATGTTAATTCTTGTTTTCAGCAATTATCATGCACTTGTGTTTTCACTGGAACCTAATAGCAAATGTGAGTGGAAAGAGCTTCGGGCTAAGGCCTAATAGTCATCAATGATACTTTTTATTTGCCTGTCTGAAAACAGTTGTTGTGAGCCTTTTCTAACATAAATATATCAGAGGTGTTTGTTCTTTACTTGTTTTTTATTCTGTTTCACTACATTTAACAATGCTTTATATAGCATCAGTTTTGCTGCTGCTCCATCATCAGCATGATTATTACCATAGGGCATTCCATCTCCAGCTCAGATCACAGCTGCATTGTGCAGGAGCAGTACAAATGTGCAGTAAAGGGAGGGTCTGTCACAAAGTGTTAGTGCTGTCTGGAGAGCTGAGGCAGAGAGGAGCAGGCACGATTCAGCAATGTGCCCCTACTGCACAAAGCTCAGCTGTGGTGCTGGGTACAGAGCAGGGCTCCAGACAGCAGGGGACACACTTCTTGTGCAGAGCTTGCAGGAAGGATGAGCTCTTGGTGCCCTTCTAGAGACCAGTGCCTTCAAAATAAACTGGGCTTGCATGTGACAAAAAAAAAGTTCAAGCATCTAGATAGCCAAAGGTCCCTTTCTTACCTTGGTGGGGTCAGAAGTGTGTGTAATATTTAAGAAGCACATTCAGAGTCACTGTAAAAGTCCTCATTGTTTCAAATCTCACTTAACTTATAGGATTTGCACTGCACCCACCTGGAGGTCTCTTCTTCCAGCAGCTGGGGGCAGGTGGGAGAGTTATTGTCCTTAGCAGGGGGATTCTCTGTTTAAAAGTTTTGCAAACACATAACAAAAATTTGCTGTTTCCCATCCAGAAGTGGGTAAGATAGACCTGTCTCCATCTCAGGTTCCAAATCCCTCCTTGTGGTGGTGTTTGCAGGGTCCCAGGATGAGGGAAGAGTCAAGGATCTGACTCCATGTTTCAGAAGGCTGATTTGTTATTTTGTGATATATATTATATTAAAACTATACTAAAAGAACAGAAGAAAGGATTTCATCAGAAGGCTGGCTAAGAATAGAAAAGAATGCTAACAAAGGCTTGTGACTGTCTGAGACAGTCCGGACAGCAGGACTGGGATTGGCCATTAATTAGAAACAACCACGAGACCAATCCCAGATGCACCTGTTGCATTCCACAGCAGCAAATAACCATTGTTGACATCTTGTTCCTGAGGCCTCTCAGCTTCTTATGAGAAGAAATCCTAAGAAAAGGATTTTTCAGAAAATATCATGACTACACCTCCTCACTGTCATTCAAGGCCCTTCCAGCTCTAAGGGACCAATTGTTTCTGTATTCCTCAGTCTGACAAATTGGACAGCCCAGAGAAGGTGAAAATGTCATGATGGATTCTCATCCTTTGTCTGGAGAAGGTTTCCTCATGTGGAGCTCATCTCTGGGGTTGGTGCCAGTTGCAGCAGGACCCTGGTGCCTCACTGACTTTGCTCTGCCCTTTCTCCACAGCTCCTGTACGACAACCCCAAGGCACGTCAGGAGGTCGAGTATCACTGGAGAGCCTCGGGCTGCCCTCACATTGTCCATGTCCTGGATGTGTATGAGAACATCCACAATGGCAAGAGATGCCTGCTCATTGTCATGGAATGGTAGGGACCAGCAGCAGCCCCTCACCAGGCACTGCCTTGGGAAGGGATGGAGGGAGGAGGAGAATGTGTTGGCTCAGGTGGCAGCTGGGAGATTTCTCAGCAGCACAATTTTGGTTTGCACAGGAAATCTCTTGTTCCCTTTATGGAACTGATAAGGAAATCAGTGCAGCTGCTCCAGCCATCCTGTGTGCTGGAAGAATGGGGAGCCTTTACCAGAAAATAAATTTTCATTGTGTTCCATAGGAATTGTCATCATTAATATAATCATTGTCTGATTAATATACCTTTGAAAGATGTCTCTATCAACACATTCTGCTTTGGTTGTGATCAGCTTCCAAGTTCAGATGTAAATCCAGTGATCCAGTGTGATCTGTCTTGTCATAACTACTTTCACTCTAACTTTCCCTATTCTGTCCCTAATCTCCAATAGTACAGTCATTGTCCTTTTCACTGAGGACAAATTAATAATTATTTTAGATGTCTTTGCTTCTTTCTTTTTCTTCCTCTCCACCCTTTACATGAAATAAGATTTTTGTCAGCCTCCCAGTGCCAGCATATTTGACTTCCCATCTTTGTGTGTCATGTTCCCTCTGACAGGGTCCATTAAACTGAAGGAATCAAAATTCCCTGGTCTTGTTTTCTATTTATGCCATATCAGAATGGCTTTCTGCATTGATGTGAGTGAGTGTGATGTTTAGGAAGCACTGGCATAGGAGGCAGCCTGTAATCTTTATCTGTTCCTGCTGTGGTTCCATGAGATTATATGGATGCACAGTCAGGTGTTAATTTTGTTCTTTCTGCTAATATAAGGTGGGGGGTTTTGTGTTCTTTGTTTCAGCATGGAAGGAGGAGAGCTGTTCAGCAGGATCCAGGAGAGAGGAGACCAAGCTTTCACTGAGAGAGGTAAAACATTGCAAGTTTAAAATTAAAGTTTGTGGAAGATTTTTTTATTTCTTCTCTATTACTCTGCCCTCTGTTTCCTTTTAGGAATTTTTCTTTGATTTTATCTATAGTGTGTTTGTTGTTGTTATTATTGTTATTTATCCCACTGTGTGTTAAGAGTGATTTTGAAAAGTTACCAAGAACCAGGAATTATGAGAATTGGCCAAGTTCAGGCAAAATGTGGAAGGTTTAGAGAAAAATCTTTCTACAAACCTGCTCAGCTTTTTCATTTCTGTACCCTGGGAGAGTCTGTTCCTCTGATCCCTGGTCCTGTGCCAGAGCACCTCTGCCATGATCAGTGCAGCTCCTGCTGGGATCTCTCTCTGGCTGTCCCTCAAGCAGCAGCACTGGGTCATGAATGTAATGAGCAAATCACATTCTGGTGAAACATCTCCTGTTCAAGGGTTTTAAAGCACTGCTTGAAAGGAAGTGTTATTAACCACACTGTAAACAAACCTGCCTGTCTCTCGGAGGGAACAAGCAAAGCCCTGCCATGAGGCAGGGACAGAGCTTGCACTAGACTAGTCTTGCCATTTTTATTGTCTTTGCTGTTTATTATTGACAAAGAACCACAGATCCCATTGACCATGGTTCTCCTTGCCCCCTCACAGAGACCAGAGCTCATTTCTGCTCAGAGTGAAACCATTAATGTTTGTAAGGTGAAAGTGTTTGTAGCTATTGGCCTGACAAAATGATTGGAAGCAGAAAAATACACACCCAAGCTTGTAAATTGCTGTGACTTATTTTGCAGGTCTGGTGTAGAGGCCAGTCTGTTTTCTTCTTGTGTGTTTCCTAGCCTGGAATGAATCCTTTCTAGTCCTGTTAGAGACTTGTGCAGGGAAAATAAGCATTTTTAGAAACTTTATTTGTTCTTCCCTAAAGTCCAAATTCCAGGTAGAAAACCGATTCCGTGAATTTTAGCAACTGCACTCTACTAAAAACGTTACTTTTCTACATTACAGAGCATTGTATACCATAAATACCTACTCAGAAATCGCCTGGTTAAACAAAAAACCACCTTCATTCTTTCCTGAGGTGAATGAGCCCTGTGCCACTGGATTCCCCAGGTTCACTGCCTGTTTATATAGCCACAGCTTCCCATTAGGACCAGGAGGGAGGAGGTTGTGCAAGGTTTTCCCCAAAGAACAGCAGTGTTTCTGCATTCTGATTGTCCTTGTCTGAGATTGTATAGTTTCACTCTCAGGCCATGTGAAAAAGGATTCCAGGTTGCAGTACAAGTTCTGCCTATGCAGAGCCCAGAGGGTCAGGTTGAAGTTTCTGTTGTTTCCCTATCAATGGAGATGTGATATAATGCTCACATGGGAATGTCATTCCTGCTCTGAAACCCCTCCCTGTGTAACTGAACCCTTCCATTCTCCCAGAGCATTGCTGTTGCAAGGTAATTCCACCACTAGAATTTCCCACTGGGGCTATGTTAAATACTTGAAACATTATTTCAAAGGTGACAGTTTGGCCTTTGCTGAATAGAACTGTTGATTTTGTTCCTCCTGATGAAAAACTTCTAAAGACAGTGAGGAATTAAGAGGTGACCTCTCCTAAAATTACTATATTGTTATGTTGCTCTATTTTTAGAATCTGATAGATCATCCCCCTGAACTAGAAGCTGAAAGTTAAATTTCTGTCTCAAACAACCAAGGACATGTCCTGGACAATCAGAGATAGGTTCTTGCTGGGGCTCCTTTTCTTAACAGTTGCTGCTTGTGTACCTGCTCTGCTCTTGCTGCTTTTTTTGGTGAGCAAATTGAAGCACGAATTTCCAAGTTCCTGAGGAGTCGGAGCTGTTGGGCTGCAGTTCCTGCTCAGGAGGAGGCTGAGCAGCCAGGCAGTGGGGGCTTGGTGCTTGCAAACCCAAAACACAGCTGTTAGGGCTAATTTTAGGGTTTCTCTAGTCCTGACGCTTGCCCCATGTTCCAGCAAGCTGTTTGTAAGCCATGAGCATTCCCAAGCATGTCCCTGAATTCCAGTGGGAATGTTAATGTGACCTTTCTCTAAAATTGTATTTACAGAGGCCTCTGAAATAATGAGAGACATTGGGACAGCCATCCAGTACCTGCACTCCATGAACATTGCACACAGAGATGTCAAGGTGAGCCCCAAGGGGTGTGGGCTGGGGAACAGAGCTTATGGCAGGAGGAAACCTGGGCAGCAGTGATTTCAGCAAAGCTGGGAGTGCAGTCAGGTGGTCCAAGTATCCCTGTTCCTCTGCCAGTGTGAGAAAGGATTTGCTCACTAGTTTGCAACTAGTCCAAGGTTGGAATATTCATGTGTGCTAATGCCTTCCAGTTGTGTACAGAATGCAGAAAAATCTCATGATAGTCAGATGCTTAGTTAAAGAGGTACTGCTCATTGCAATCCATTAATTAGCAAGAAAATAGCACTCCTTCAAGTGAACCTGTAACTTATAGATGCCTCTATGTACAGTCTTTGCTAGTTATTAGTTGCTTTTAGCATCATACTTGTATTAAAAAACAAACAAACAAACAAAAAAGTCCACAAAAACCCCGAACAAAACCCACAAAACCCCCTTCAGAAAAAGGGGAGGCTTCTGGGAGGAACAATATCAATTTCATGCATTTAACCCACTTCAATAAGTGTGTGAATATCTGGGACAATAGGGAGATCTCAGTTACTGCCAGTGTTTAATGAGGTAAAATTTGAACCCCAATTTCATTGTAGGGGTTTGCCAGAGTTTGTAGGGCTGTGTATTTTGTGTTCAGGCTCTGAAGTGCTCAGCAGAAGCAAAGCCAAGCTCGCTGCACTCTGGCATTTCCAGTGCAGGGACACAGCAGGGGATGGAATGTGCAGGAGAGCAGTGCTTGTAATGATAGACTGAGACATCAGATCAATTCCACAGCTCTGAGCTGCTGGATTTTCTACAGATGTTTGTGTGTTTAGCTGGAGGGAGAGCTGACACATCATGGTGTCACCAGGGGGTAAACTGGGAAATGAGTTGAACTAATTGGAGATAATGGAAATACCCTGTTGTCCCTGTTCTGGAGCACAGGAGCTTGTATTTCCCTCTGTGCCACTTCTGCCTGTATGGAGTGTGGAGCAAGAGTGGAATTACCTCAGGTTTCAGGAGACAGAGGAGGGAGGCAGCAAAGGGCCTGTGTCTGTATCAGTTAATTCTGATGGAGCTGTGTCAGTTGCTCGTGGGGGCTTTGGCTGAGGATTTCCCTTGCCCTGCCCCTGGGGTGCTTGAGGCTCAGTGTGATGTCAGATCAGCTGCTGTCACCACACAGATCAGTCCCAGGAAGTGCAGGGAACTGGGAGAGGTTCAAGAAGCCAGACTGGAGGCCCATTGGACAGGGTTTTGTGGGTTTCTCTCCCAAATAACCTTGTAGTGCTGCCTGTGGGAGGGAACTTGCTGTATGTTTGGTGGGGTTGTGACAGAAGTAAGAAGACCTAAATGGTGGTGGTGGGTTTGACCTGTCAGCTCCTTAGAGACATCTCATCATTGTCCTGTTTGTTCTCTTTTGGTGGCCTTCCAGCCTGAAAACCTGCTTTACACATCTAAAGACAAAAATCCTGTGCTCAAACTCACAGACTTCGGCTTTGCCAAAGAAACCACTGTAAATGCACTGCAGACCCCCTGTTACACTCCTTATTATGTGGGTGAGTTATCCAAGGCACATTTCTTCTGTGTTTCTGTCATTCCTTCCCTTGCAGTGGGTGGGAAATCTTCTATTCTGGGTGTAATGTGAAGTGTTAGCCTCCAGGATTTAAGCTGGGATCCAATCCAAACCTAAAGTCTGGTTCCAGTACAGTTCAGTGCTCCTGCTTTGTGCCTTGGTGACAGAGGAAAAAGCCTTCACAAGAGATACAAATGGAGATCCACAAGGAGAGAGAGGGAATTCCTTCTGATAACACATGAAGTAATCCTGATGTTTCCTCTGAATGATGCAATAAAAGCCATAATTTGAATTGAGCTTTGTGATATTTGGGTATTTCTGTGCTGAACTTCCCATAGCTTAAATTAAAGCAATAAGAGAGAAGAGTATTGCTTCAGCTGTAAAACTTCTTTAAGCTGGCAAATTGAGGAATTACTAATGAAGAACCAACATGAGTTAATCACAGCAGAATTTTTCCTTCATTTTGTCCAAAGTTGAAGCACTGTGTAATGAATGCCACAGCAGACTGTCCTTCATGCACTCCTTTTAGTCTTGAGTTAATAGTCATTCATCACATGGTTTGACTGGGGCAGTCCATGCTTGGAAATTCTTTGCTGGAAAAAGGACTTAATTTGTTTGAAAAATTACTTCTCTGATATAAGTTTGTATAGTTTTATGTATTGAAAGAGACTTATTCACCGGGAGCAGATAATCAAATTAGCAATACTCTTTTTTTGATGCTTTCTTCTCTATTTTTGGGAGCTGGGTTTAGTGATAAAATGTTAGGGAGTTTACACACGTATGTTTTTATGCCTTTATATTTGTGTATAAACAAGCTGACATTTCCCTTCTCAACACCTTTTTATAAACCAGCATGATTGCTCATATGTTTAAAGAATAATTTTCCTTACAAAATCAAGCTCCCTGGCAGTTTACCTGCCCCAGGGGACAAAAAAATCCCCTCTAAATGTATCTCTGTCTAATTTTGTTACTTAGTGGAAAAAATATAATGCTCTGGAGGCCAAAGAAAAATACAGTGCCCTGTAGCTGCTGGAGCTAAACACACCACCCAGGTATCATTCAAAATTTTATCACAGCTCCAGTAGGGCCTTTCTATTCTGATTGCTGGAACATATGCTCCTGCCTCTTTCAGTGCAGTGTCTCCCTGCACACATTTAGCTGTAGCTCCTTCTGCTTTTTGGTAATCTTAGTACTCCCTTGAGCAGAGAGACACCAAGGTGAGGAGTAGGGCATTTTTCCAGCTCTGTTCCTCCTTTTTAAAGTTACTTTAAATGCCTTTAGGAACTTGTCAGTCGAAAGTGCTACCCAGTTCCTGCAGTGAGTTGTGGTTTTTAATGCCTCTGATACCTGTTGCTGAAGTGCTGCTACTTACAAAATAATGGAGATGAAGAGAAATACCTGGTACTCTGTTTACCTGTGATTTTAATCTTCTTCAGCCCCAGAAGTCCTTGGTCCTGAGAAGTATGACAAATCATGTGACATGTGGTCATTGGGTGTCATCACATATATTCTGTAAGTATTTGGGAAGGAACTTGTTAAATCTGCACTCACAAGTAATTGTTCACTGGGATCCTGCAGCCTGCAGTAGAATATAAGCTTGAATAAAACATTTTTAGAGGTGAAAGGACTCCCTTAGTTATGAAAACTCTTTTGTCCACTCTTACAGCCTGTGTGGGTTCCCTCCATTCTACTCCAACACGGGTCAAGCCATTTCTCCAGGGATGAAGAGAAGAATTCGGATGGGGCAATATGGATTTCCCAATCCAGAGTGGGCTGAAGTGTCAGAGGAAGGTAGAAATCCTCCCTGGTGCTGATGAGTGTGAGCATGGTGGTGTGCAGTGCTGCAGTGCTTACAAAGGGACTATTTCTAAAAATCTGTCTGAGCTTTTGTTTCCCTTTCCTCTACTTTTAAATCCATTTTTTGTAAGGTGCTACAGAGAACGACTGGGAACTCAGATACCAGCCAGCAACCTCTGTGCTACAAAAAGCAAATGACTACTGAAAACCTTCTTTCAAAATCCAGCTAGTGCTAGTGAATGCTGATATTAAACCCTCTTGAAACAGAAGACTCTAATCCTGAGAAAGGAGGCAGCCTGGACAGCTCCAATGCAAGCTGAGCTGGAAGAAAGGCAAATTCTCTTAAGAATTTATTCAGTCTTTGCCCTCCTTGGTGATCCAGCCAGCAAGGATGGCAAGTTTTCATGCTAGCTTTTTGGGATGTGGGAATTTGCCAGCTGCCACTTAAATCAAGGTCAACAATTTATTTTGTATAAGTCATTGATCAAAAGCTGCTGGGCTCAAATCAGTGTCCTGAAAGTGGGTATTTTTGATTCCCTCTTATCCTGCCAGTCTCATAAGCTGGAAGTCTCACCTTCCTGTCATATTAAAGAGAAGGGTCAGCAATATCTGGGCTTATCTGTTTTTCTTACAAGCCCTTTATATTGCTGGGATCCTGGTTTGTCTGCTGTTCAGCAGTAACAAATCATCCTTGGACCCTGCTCTGCTCTGTGGCATCTTCACCCCTCACTGCATCTCATGGCTGTGTGCAGCACAGCCTGCTGAACATTGTTGAGGGAGATGTTTTAGTCATGGGTTCCTGGCTAAATATTTTCTCTGCTTTGGGTCTTGTTCATATTCCAGCAGTTAAAAACAGGCTAGAGGAGCTCAGTGAGAGAACATGCACTTGCACTGTGTGTGGGTTTGTGTGTGCTTGTGTGGATGGACACAGGGGCCCTCTACCTTCCATCCTATAAGATCACCTCATCTGTGGGTGTTCATTAGGCTGATGAGGCACCTGCAGCAGGATGCTGGTTTTTTCCCCTGTGTTGTGCTGTCCTTGTCCTTTGCAGCCTCTCTCAACAAATTAAACTTGTACCTCTGGCAACTTCTTCTCATTTAGTCATCTTGCATGTGATGTTCCTAAAAGAGAGAACTCCTTTTTAGAAGTTCTTACAGGTTTCCTAAGGAAATTTTGTGTAAGTCCTAAATAACTTCCTTTGGCTGCAGTGTTTCCAGTCTGTCCACCCACGTTAATGGAGCTCTTGTCTAGCCTCTCACCATCTCATATCCCAGTTATTAGTGCTCTTGCTTTGGCAAATCCCATGTTCACAGAAGGCTGCTGCAAAGCCAGTTTGTGCAATCCATTTATTTGACTTTTTTGTCTTTATAGTGGCCTCTCAGTTGGCAAAGTTCATTGTTCCTTTTTTCCACAGCCTGTGCTAGTTGCTGTCTTCCATCATTTCTCAAAACATCAGCTTGTGTATTCATTCAGCCCATAATGCCCAGCTTGTTGCCATCTTTGAGGCAGGCAGCTTAGCAGCTTTCTGTCCCTGTGTTTCTCTTTCCCTCCAGCTGTTGCTTTCAAAGCAGTTGGTTTGGTGATGTAGAGAGCAGAGCTGGAATTCCCAGTCTTTTCTTTCCTTCTTGCCTCTGGTTTTGGATGTTTTCCTGTTTTGCCCCTTTAAACACAGTAACCTGCCCCACTGTACATGACTTCTTAACACAGTCACAGCAACTGGGAGGTGTTTTCAGTCCTGCAGAATGGTGTTTCTTCATTCAGCAGGTGCTTGTGTTCCCAAGGTTATTTGGGAATGCAGTCCTGGACTACACCATGCCCTGTTGGTTCTGTTTTTCAGCCAAACAACTCATTCGCCATTTACTGAAGACTGACCCAACAGAGAGGATGACAGTCTCTCAGTTTATGAATCACCCTTGGATTAATGTGAGTCTTAGATCTCTTTTTACACCACAAATTGATTCTTACATGCAGAACTTGGGTATAGCTCCACACAGCACAGCAAGAGAAGGGCTGTTATTACTGCTGGTCCTTTAATTAACCTCCTGTGCCCTCCTCAGAGGGTCACCTGCCTGTAAAACCACAATTCTTCTTGCTGTTAGCAGAGGACACACAAGGGGAGACACCCACAGTCGTGTCCTTGGAAGCAACAGCCAAAAATGTCTCTGTGTTCTGTGAGCAGGCAGTCTCTGTTGACTCTGCAGCATATGCATGTGTTACTCTCTTTAAAAATATAAAAATAAACTCTGTGTGCTTACTTCATCAGTGCAGGATTTAAAGAGCTATTATTAGTGGTCTCAGGCACCATTGTGCATAGCTGTGTTAGGGTGAACATGCTCCTGTGCTCAGTGGGAATTCTCATCCTTGGCAGAGTTTGGAAATGCATGGGGGAGGAGCAAGGGTCTCTTTTTCCGTGTGAGAGATTGCCAGGTAGGGTGGTACACAGAGATATTTATAGTCCCAGGTCAGGTTTCATTCCATGACTTTGTTGCATTTACTTCTCTTTAAAAGATTTTTTGGGGGGAAAAAAGAAAAAAATACTTTGTTAGTACAGTATGGTTTATTTCAAACAAGAGACACAAATCCCAGAAGTTACAAGACTGAGTTTCATGGTACCATCTCTGCTCTGTAGGTGTCCCTCAAAATAGTAGGTTATACTTCTCACATTGGTGTCTAAAAAAATACCAGTCTTGTTCTGGCTGCCCAAAGAATCATCAGCCAGGAACAGAATGATTTCTGCTGTAGGATTCCCTTTGTTCCCATAGTGCTGCTGTGTCTATGCTGATCCTCAAAGCATGGGCAGAAGCAGAGGTGTGGCTGATTGTCCCTGTTCCTACAATGCCTGGAAGCCCTTGGAATTTCACCTTGGAAGGTGAAATGCAGCTGTAGGACATCCTGATGGAGTAGAAAGGTGTTGTCATTCAGAGCTGAGAAACTGAGGTTGTAAAGACCCTGTAGAACGGACCCCAGACAATATTTCTGAGTCTTTTTTAACCAAATAAAAATGTAATCACTGCTCAGAATCAATACCTCCAGCTCTGAGTGTCTGAAGCCCCAGGTGAGGAATTTCATGGAGTGAGTGCCTAATAGCTGAGGAAGCTGCCACCCACAGTGACACTTGTTATTGGGATATGCACAGAGCCAATTAATGAGGAGGAGATTAGAGACAAGGTGCAGACCCTGCTGCACCTGCTCCAACACCCTTCCTGGAGGGAAGCTGCAGCTTGGCTTTCTTTTCTGCTGAACCCATAGCTCACAGGGGCAGAGGGAGGGAGAGGGAAAGACCAATGCAGTGAATGTCTGTGTTCCCCCTTTTCCTAAATCCCAAAGTGGAAACATGTCTGGGGAGTTGCACAAGCAGCGGGGGAGGGAGCTTGTGGCTCTTCTTTTTCTTTCCCCTCTTTTTTTTTTCTTTGAGATGGATGACAGAAGTGTTTTACTGTGAAGTAGGCAGTTTAGGTGGAGCAGAGACTCATTTAGTTCCTTGTCTATAAGATTTTTTTAACAAGCAGCAGAAAAGCACCTTCCACAGGGAAGCAGGGACAGGGACAGCACTGCAACCAGTCTGCTTGTTTTCCATTTCTCTTATCCCAGCTGTGTTTGATAAAACTGTACCCTGGCCAGCTGGGGTCCTTGTCCACAGGATTTCTGCTTCACTTCTGAGACTGCAGCCCTGCTGCTCTGAGCCTGGGGGAGCAAAACACTGGTTCCAGTGTGGGGTTTGTTTTACAGGCATCTCCTTAGACTCTGTTGACATGCAGCTGTAGGAAGCCACAGCAGAAAACAGCAAGTTTGGGTAGAAAGCATAAGGAAAATAGAGTATCCAAATGAAATTATAGTTTGGGTTAGGGGCTGGCAAGAATTGTCATGATTCTTTCTGAGTTCAGTCAGGAAACTGTGCTTCATGCTTTAGAAATTGTCCCTTATTCTAATGTAAAGTATCTCCTGATCTTTCATGGCAGGTGAGCAGAGATCTCAGTTTCATGTGGATGCTCTGTCTTCTGAGCTGTGCCTTGCTCAGAACAATTGTGTCACTTCCTCTTTGGGGCTCACTTAGTCTGATGAAGTGGTGATCTCAGTTAATGCATATGTGCAAGAAAATGTCTCCTACAACAAATCCTAGGAGATAAAGGTCAAATTAACCACTTTAAGACATTGATTAATGAATAGTTAAAATATAAAACATACATAAAAATTTATCCAACATTGGTTAGATAAGTTGTTCAGACTGGAAGGGAGTAGAGTGAAAGAAGCTCAGCACTGATTTCTCTCTCTTTTTGTTCTTTAAATGTTGTGTGGGGAATGTGGTTCTTTTCTCCTGCACACGAGTTCATTTGTGGAGTGATTGGAAGCAGGAATAATGAGGGCCATTGGAATACATTAGATCAAATTTTATGCCCTTCAAACACAGAGAAGAGCAAGAAATCACTTCCCAAATGTTGTTTTTCAGAACTTCTTTTGGGGTTTTTCTTTGTTCTCAGAGATCAATGTCAGTGCCACCAACTCCTCTTCACACTGCACGGGTCCTGCAAGAGGATAAAGACCACTGGGATGAAGTCAAAGTGAGTCCATCCAAATTCAGATTTTTTTTAAGTCAAGAGTGCTAGGAGATGAAATGTGCTGCCTTGGATACTGTGGCTATTTTGAATACAATCATGTCAAACCAGGGTGCCATAAACAGCCTTGGTTAGAACAGCAGTGTATATGAGAACTGTTTTAAAAAAGAAGGAATGCTATTTGAGCTTCATTGGCAGCCTTACAGCTGCACCAGATATCAGCAAAGATGGTGTTTGTGATCAAAGGCATGAATGATGCTCCTGCTGAGCCTCTGCATGTGCCCAGGGAGGAGAAGGACAGTGCTGGGGCAGTTGGAACTCCATTACAGTGAAGAATGTGACAAAAATGTACTGGACAGGTGAGAGGGCTGAGCTGCATTCTTTTCTGTAGTGCTTTGGAATTGTGGAACAGCACTGAATAACCTTAGTCTTGTCTTGTTATGTCATTTGGTGGGGGGAAGAGCAGAGAAAAAAAAATTATCTTAATCTAAGCAGGTGCCCCACCTGCTGTGTGTACCAATGACTGCTGAATGCTTCCTGCAGTAGGGCACACTGAAAGTCTTAACTCTTTCCTGCTGGCCTTTAACAGGTTTACATGCTTTTACAATTAATTCTGAGTTTTCTGCACTCCAAGTTCCTAGAATTTTGACAATTGCAACATTCCTGTAGTGCATTTTATTCATTATTGATTTTATTTAAATCACTGATGTGTAATCTCAGCTGTTGAGCTATGTAATGGTAAAATTTTTTTGAGACCTAGGCAACATTTACCTTTTGAGTCAGAGATCAAGCAGATATTTTCACTTAGCTGCCTTATTTTCCATGTTTCTGAGAATTTCTTATGCTTGTGCTTCTGTGTAGGTCCCAGAGGTATTCCCTCGAGCTACCAGCATACTCATGATACTGAATTGTTTTTCCTTCCCTGAACCAAATGCTCAGACATTTGTTTACTTTAGCAGATTTTTCTTTACAACCTTATTAAAAAGTTTAGAATGTTCCTGTACTTAAGCATAATTCAGACTAAGGGGGTGTGTGAATTTGAAGCACATACTTTGTGTGGAGGCGCAGAGCCAGCCAGGGAGAGGTGCTGGGATAGGGACAGGTGGAATTTAGGCCAGCAGAGCATGGTCCTGTGTGCTCCATGTGAATTGCTGTGAGAGCAGCTCCTGCTGAGCCCTGGTGGAAGGAGGCACCAGGGGAGTGGTTGGTTCCTGGTGCAGAGCACAGAGGGCTCAGCCCTGGCTGCCCAGGGGGGACAGAGGGCTCCTTGTGTCCCTCCTCTCCGGGCTCTAGGGTGGGGTGACCACGCACTCACTGCCTCAGGCGCTTCACTACATTGCTTGCTTGCTTTCAGGAGGAGATGACCAGTGCTCTGGCTACCATGAGGGTGGACTATGATCAGGTGAAAATCAAAGACTTGAAGACGTCCAACAACCGCCTGCTGAACAAGCGCCGCAAGAAGCAGAAGCAGGCGGGCGCCTCCTCCGCCGCCCCGGGCTGCAACAACCAGTGAGGGCAGGAGCCAGGAGGGACCTGGGGGTGCAGGGTGAAAGTTAAACAGAGCAAGTTAAAATCATGGGGTCACCTAGCCCACACCACAAAGGCAGTGAGACCATGAAGATGCTGTCCTGCAAAGAGGGAACAGTGTGATAATGTTTTGATAATTTGAATCACTTTTGAAGACTTATGGATCTGACATGAATCTGTTGCATATTGCAAGGGAAGGTACAGTAATACCAGAAATGTTACAGGTTTTTGGTTTGGCTTTAGCTGTGTAGGACAAGAGGAGAGAACAGGAGACAGTCTCAGCACATTAATGCACTGAGGCTTTAACAGCCATCTACAAGAGTAACTTCTGCTGCTGTTTTCAGCTGGGGAATAGGAACGTGCCAACTGTTCTGCTAAGAGTGTTTTAGTAGTTTGGTAGAATTGGTAATAGTCTGTATTTCCAAACTTACCTCCTATAGTTACAGAATATCACCTAAACTGTAAACAGATATTCTTGTTACAGGAAAAAGCATCCATTCATTTCCATTTCCATTAAGTCTTCTGTATAGTCTCATGTGAAGATCTGAGTTTGTCATGGATTCCCATTTGATAACATGTAAATTTTCTGAGCTGTAGCCACTATGTTGTATCTTTGCCACTGTCAGACCCCTCTCTTGTAATGTTTTCAATTTTACTGGTACTTTATGTGAAGAGTTTCAGTCAGGATTTAAGTAGTTGAAAGCATCCTGCAGAGAATATTGCTGTTCCCCTTGGATCCACAACCTCCAGGGCGTGCAGCTGGACGTGCAAGGCATTGCTTTAGAAGAAAGATTTCTGAAGTTTGGGGAAGAAGTGGCAAATGCATGTTCTCTGAATGGACCCTGTAATCTGCCAGCATCCCTTCTGGTAATTATCTCCAGATCCTGTGCCTGAGATGTGCTGATCACAGCAAATTGTGGGGTGTTGGGGTTGGTTTGTTTCCTGGGGTCAGGAGCAGGGATTATGGTACTTTATTTATGGTGATTTGGTGGTGTTTCAGGATCCAAAGATTTTAACTACTTAAGGAAGATTACTTTTAAGTACATCCACCCATTGTTTTTTTCCTATTTTAATTCTTCTTATTTCATGGGAACCCGGCCTTGGTTTGCTGGTATGTTTTATTTTGTGATCAAAATATTTTCTCTCACTGTATTTTGGAGTTTGGCTTTATTTTTAGTTTAGGTGAAGCAAATATTTGTGAAAGTGTTATCAGAGTTTGGGATGAATATGATGTTCTTCCAGTGATGCAAGCAAGTACACCTTTGAGGTAGGAACACAGTACTGTGTTAATAAGCTTGCAAGAGTGTAGAAAGACAAAAAGAGAAACAGGGCTCCAGAGTGGCTCTGAATTGTCAGAGCAGTGACACACAGCAAAGCTCAGCTCAAGGCTTTGGACCTTGTCTGGGGAGCCCAGTTCCCATCTTCAGAGTAGTGAATGAGACCTCACTTCTCCTTTGTGAACTTGTCCTAGGGTTTTGTAATATGATTTATTAAAATCAGTTTTTAACATTCCTTCTTCCTGTCATCCCTGGTTTTGTTGGGTTGTGGCAGAGTTTGCATTGCTTTGTGAGATACATTGTGTTGTAGGTGACAGGGAAGGGGAGAAGGAAATTGTTCCATGATTGTTCCATTGAAAGTCTGCACAACTTTGAACATTTTATAAGATCACATGGTTTTGGTTTTAAATATCAATTTCTGTAAAGTTGTGTTTATAAATTATTTCATATTTTGGGTATCTGTGATTATAGCATGTCCTTTATGTTTTTGTTTTGCCATATTACTCCAATGAATTATGCAAATATTATTTCACTACCTGCAAATGAAGAGTTGTGATGTGTTCAGGATGCAGCAGTTGGAATTAGAGCCAGGTCCAAGTTTCTGTCCCTTTATCTAATTTTTCTGAGGGAGGTATGTACATTATTGCTGCCATTCCATCTCTGTGCCCCAGCAGGGTGATGGATGTTCCCAGGGCAAGCAGTGTGTAGTGCACTGTCCTGTCTGCCTCAGGGACAGGGCCACTGAAACTGTTGCAAACCAACTTTTTTTCCTCTGCCTTGGCCAAGGTTTGAGCAGGAGTTCTCAGTTCCCACCTGGCCTGTCAGTTCCTTCTGGGGCTTAAAGGTGTGTCTGTTCCAGGGTGTACACACTGTTCCTGTAAAACACACCTGGGCCTGATTCTTTCCTGTGGGCTTCCAGAATTTACTGCAGACCAGAAGCTGGAACTGAGGCACCTGGCACAGCACCTTCAGCTTTCTGTCCCTGTGTAGCAGGACAATCCCATCTCATTAAACTCACACTAACAGTTCTTGCCTTCTACCCTGCAGCACCCAGGAATGCTGTAAAGCCCTGCAGAAACCAGAGGAGGCAGACATGGAAGTGTATGCAAGTATTGGACAGAAGGGTTTGTGTTTATTGCACAGAGGGAAGGAGGAGACTCCTTGGGAGCTGGGGAACAGCTGCCTCAAAATGCTGCCTTGCTCCAGGCACTGCTGCCTTCGGCAGCCCAGTGGAGCAGGACAGCTCGTGTTGTACCTGGCTCTGTGGCACCTGCAGCTGGGAGGGGCTGCCAGGGACCAGGTTTGGGGGGCAGGCATTTCCCAGCAGGGCCTGTGTGCCCCAGCAGGGCCTGTGTGCTCCATGGAGATGTAGGGATGGACAGAGCATCCAATGGGCTCGGCCCTGCCACACCACCTGTCCCCTGCCCCATGGCTCTGAGAGCTCCCCAAAGCCAGCCTGCCCTCAGCTCCCCAAAACTGAGCCTGCCCTCAGCTCCCAAAACTGAGCCTGCCCTCAGCTCCCCAAAACTGAGCCTGCCCTCAGCTCCCCAAATCTGAACATGCCCTCAGCTCCCCAAAACTGAATCAGCCTTCAGCTCCCCTGCAGTGTCTCAGGCCCTGCTCTGGTGCATGGCTCGGCAGAAGGTGTTGTCCCTCTGGCTGCCAGCAAGGCTCTGGGGAGGACCCTCCTCCTCCCTGCATTCACACAGGTTTTTAAGAGCTCCGGTGAGCTCTGCTGTTTGGTCTCTTCCCCCAGCCATGGCATATAATAGGCTTTTTAGAACCTGCTGCTCAGGATCCAAATTTATAGCCTGTTTTTAAAAAGGATAGGCTATTACAGAACTGATTATGCATTTGCATATTCATCAGCCATATAGAGGAGGTAAAGAGCTGGGAAGGGACAGAAGAAATGAATGGTCAATAGAGAAAGCTTCAAGGAGAGCACAGATTAAAAGGTCTATTTGTTTTTTCCAGCAGAAGCTAAAAAAAGGTCTGTGCACAATTCCCCACCCCCATCCCTTTTCTCAGGGATTGCTCATGGGCCGCTGCCTCCCCCTGTGTTTCTGTGCACTGTGGGTCATGGGCTCTCACCAGGGCCCTGCTCTGATCCACACACAAATGTGTGCCTGGGGACACAGGGAATCCCCTCCCTCCCTCTCCCAGCTTTTGCACTACACACTTTCTTACCTCTTTGACCGCATGTGCCACATGGTGAACCTGGGTTTGACATGCTACAATTAAAAACTCACATTAAGGAGAAGCTCTTGGCCTAATTCTGTGTTTTTCTATTTGTCAAAACCCAGCATGCAGTCCTGGGATTGCTTTTCTGTCTTAACACTTCACTGCCTTGAGTCTGGAGGCCCAATTACATAAGTGCTTCTGACTTGTCTGACATGAGGGATAATGAGAATGCTACATACTCAGTTTGATCTAATTTCCCTGTCCTCTTTTCGATTCACACTTTATTTGGCCCATGTTTAGACAGAGGTGCTTTTGAGAAGAGGAAGGTTCAGTGAGGAGGAGAGAGCCAAAGGTTTTAATTACTTGCAGGGCATCATGAGCCCTTGTAGTGTTTTAGACCTGCGGTCCAGGTGGGGAGGAGGTGTTAATGTGTGCTCAGCTGCTCTCCTGTGTTCTCCTGCTTAGCCCAAGGATGGAGCCAGCTCAGCTAACAAACCTCAGGGACAAAGAGAAGGAAGCAAGCAGGGAATGGCTTCACATGCAGGAGAGCTCTTTTTTTATTAAGATTAAATGTTTTGAGGGGTTTTATTGTGGAAATATCAGAATTTTCTTTTTTTTAGGCTTCAATATTTCCCCTCTTCACCCAACTATTCTCAGTAGTGGAGCTGGCAAAGCTGGGAAAGGACATGGTTAATTCTCTTTTAGAGAGCCTAGAAAGGATGAAGGCAATGAAGCAAACCTGAAAGGCAGAGAACACACTCAAAACAAAAAAATCTTGTTAAAAAATCTTGCAAGCCAGCAGGCAAGTCCTCATATCCATACTGAAATGTAGCTCACCTGTGGAAAATAGAGGTTAGAGCAAATCTAGGTAATAACATTTGCTGAGGAAATGTTTCCCTGAAATCTTTGCACCAGGTAAGAAAATTCTTTTTGAGAATTAAGTCTGGCTTTAAAATAGGATTATTTATTTTCAGTTTGTGTGGTTAGAGGAATTTAATGGAGCAAAGGGAGGAGAAATGGGGGATGCTATGTCATGTTGAAGAATAAGATAAGAAATGTCTTCTGTTGTGTTCTACTCCGACATACTTTTTTACTGCAAGTGCTACCTCTGTACAGACATAGCAAGATAGATTCAACTCTTTATTAGTCTTTTTTAGCACTGGAGAAGGAGGATGTTGCTGCACTCTAGGGAAATGTGGAAGATAACCCTGTGACTGTAGATGAACATCTATTCTGGTAAATCTGTAAATGATGCCTAGCATTAAATTTATTTTTAAATTTCCTGCCTCATGAATCTGCCAGATGCCAAAGTCTCACAGGTCTGCTCTAACTGCATGAAGGCACAGAGACATCACTGTTAGTGGGTTTCTTCCTGCAATTTGGGACCACAGGAAGAAGCAGTTGCTGAAATGTACTGCAGTGCTTTGAGTTTCCAGGAGCCAAAAGAGGAAAAGGTGTCTTTCAAATAGCTGGAGATGATGGAAGGGCCAGGCTGTCCTTTATCAGGGAGAGGTGTCCTAAAGGTGTCTTGGCCTTGATGTCAGCTCCCAGAGCTGCTGATAACACCAGCTCCTCATGTTTTAGCTGGGTGGGGCTGCAGGTCCTGGTGGAATCTCTGCTGCTCCGACACCGTGCTGGGACCTTTCCCACTGTGAGCCAGGGAAATGCACTCACTGGGGCAGGGCTGCAAACCATGGAGAATTCCTGCTCCTGGGGCTACACTGGAGCTGGATAATGCCAGAAAGGAGGAGCTGCACTGTTTGCTTCCATGTTTGGCTTCTGGTGTGTCTGTTGAATTTTCCTGCCTCCAAGGTCCATCCCAGCAGTGCCAGTGGAGCAGCTGTTTCTTCATTTGTTAACAGGGAGCACAAATGCTTCTTTTGGGGACTGCATTTCTTTCTCTGAATTTCAGAGCTGGAATGAAACTCTTAAGCAGCATGGTTATTTTGTCTAATGTGTTCTCCCCAGATTTCCAGGCTAATCCATTTGGGAAACATGGAAGATGTTCCCAAGAGACTTCTTATTGCCTAGCTACTGAAGCACCTGCTAAAACTGAGCTCTTTTAAAAACTGAAAATTATTTAAATGTGAAAAAGAGTGGGTTGATCTGGAAAAAAACCTTCTCAAAAGACTAAAATTAGAATGGAATGTGTTAGAAGAGAAATGGGGAAACTGGTGGGGGAGGAGGACTAAGGTTTTCTTAAATAAAAATGCTACTGCTTGAGTAATGATCAAGGAAATTCTGGTTAGGATATTAGCTGCTGCTCCAACCCAGAGCAGTTCCTGGATTCAGAAATAATTATGTTTTCCTAAAGATAGATCTACAGTATAGACTCCAGGGTTTTTTCTGAGTTAGTCTAAAGCAAAGATAAGCTTGATGTTTATAAATGAAACTTTTGAGTAAATGCTGCTAGTGAACCAAATTAATAGAGTTTTTATTTTTTTTAGAGCAACTAATAACTGAATAAATAATCTTTGCAGATTAACTTCTGCTCTCCTAAAGTTGCCTGAGTAAGCTGCTTGCAGAAAGTTTGTAAGGTGAAGTTACCTTTCATTTTTGCTTTTGGAATTTTGCATTTCTATCTTGCACTTTACCACTACATGTTTGACTCTTGTCTTGAATAAAATTCTAATTAGTTGTCCCAAGGCTACCATTCCATGATGCAAGGGTTTTTTTCTCTTTTCTTGGCTCAGTTGCAGTTGCACCACCACTTCTTTTATTTCCGAACTCCTTGTGGTGTGAAGGATTGGAAGAGTTTCAAGGAATCCCGTTACCTGGCAGGAAGCAAAAAACTTCATTGTCTGTAAAATGGTAAGGAGGAAAGTTCTAAGCAAGGGCTAATTGTAGGAAAAATCACCCTCTGAGGAAAACAGAAGGTGTCTACGAAGAAATGCACCCAACTAAAAAGAGTAAAATGAGGTGGTCTGGTTATTGCCCTTCAAAATCCTCTGATTTTCTTCTGCTCCTTGATTTCAATAGTTGGATGTATTTTATACTGCTGGAAGTCATGAATACTTTCTTTAGAGAGACCTGACTGCAGTATTTCAGTTTCTTCCCTAAACATAAAAAAATGATCCTACAGAAGTTTTATGCTGTAGGATATTTTAAATCTGAGGAGTAGGAAGGAATTGCATTTCCTGATTTCAAGTGACTCAGCTCGGTCTGCCTCCTTCTTTCATAATAGATTCTCTGCATCCCCTCCAACCTTGGCTGGCACTTGGGAGAGCTCTCAGATGTTTTCTCCAATGATTTGTCATTCCTGCACCAAGTCAGTTTTTAGGCTGTTCCTTGAGGATCCTGGCACAGCAAGCAGGGATTAGCTCAGGAGGTGCATGCCTGTGTCACAAGGAATGTGCTGCTGCTCCTTGGAGCTTCCAGCAGCTCCTGTTGGACACTGATGTGCCTGGCCAGCAGGAGCTCAGCCATCCTCAGTCAGCACTTCATTAATGTTTGGTTTATAGTATATCATACTATACACATCAAACCTCATTTCCATAACCACAGTCCCACATGAATATTACTTTTTTTTGTGCAGAACCTTCATGGTGGTCATGTTCTGTACTAAGTAAATTAATTTCAAAGCATTTTCTTTTAAGCCTGATACTTTTTTTGGTAGGATTCCTGAGATTTTGTGTTTTTCTCTGTTCCCACCACCAGAAAATTATTTCCAGTGAAATTTGAAAGGAAAGTTCATATTTGTTTATAAGAAAGTTGATATTTGTATGCCATGTAGGGATGCATATGACAAAGTCATAATGTGGAAGAATCTAATTAATACTATCCAGGCAACGGAAGACCTTGAGCTTGCTTGATTAGAATTAACTGCTGCATACATGAAAGGAGAAATTTAATTCAAATTTCTATTAATCAGAAATACTATCCTGCCTAAATGATTAAAAAAAGCCATGCTAATTTTCTGTTTGGATGATGATGTCCATGTCAAGAGTGACTTTTGTGTTGCTTTGATCTTTGAAGTTATATACCCTAAAGTAATGTACAAACAGAAGTATTTCAAGTTTTGTGACCCGAATGCTTTCAATTCAGAAGCACAAATACATATTTATGTACATAGGAGTAGGTACTCTGGCACAAAGCCTCTAAAAATGTTGTTGTCAAGTTCCCTTTGCCCTTTCCCACAGCATCACACAGGTAAGGTTCTCCCTGCCAGTGAATGCTGTGTGCTTCCATGTCTCAGTTTTCTCTTTCCCCTCTGCCATTGCTTTGCCAACCAAGGAAGAGGAGGAGAGCAGCAGAGGGAAGAGCCCTGGCTGGAATTGCCTGTGTTGTTCTGCCCAGGCAGGTGAGGCCTGGCAGGATGGAGCTGTGGGCCTGTAAATGATGCTCAGTCTCTGTCCCCAGCTCTGCAGGAAACTGCAGTGTTGTGGGAAGCTGCCTGATAGATCACAACCATTTCTATGTCATATTTGGGGTTTCTTCTGGGTTTTTTTTTTCTGCTACAATTGGATTATAAGAAAATTATGTTCTGCTGAAATAGTCTTACATTAGGTAAAGGCTGTTTGATGTGCTGAATGCCAGCTTTGTGTTGGTTTGTGTGTTACAAGCCATCCAGGAGTGTGATGAAACAGTGACTTGATCTCAAATGCTGCCAGCCACAAGGACGTCCTGTCTCAGGTAGGTTTGGAGGCTCTGTCCATCTTTGTAAGTCTTGAGGAGTCCAGGTGACACAACTCACTGTGCTGTGCCAATATCACAGACAGGGATATATTTTAGGCAGATTCCTCTGTTTGTGTACAATTGGGTCAAAAACATCACGTGTGACCAATTGTCACAAAAATGGAAATATTGTACATGACTCACATGAGGATTCATGTACAAGCTGCTGTCCTGATATGCAATGGGAGCAGGAAAAGAAGTCATCAAATGTTGAATTTCATGTTCTGTTGGACTGTGTGTTTAGCTGAGGGGTTGAACATCACCCTCCGTGATATAAAAATTAATGGATTCTCTTTGAAATTGGATCAGAGCAGGGTATGTTCAACTGTGCATCAAAGTGCTGAAATATAAACGTTAATCTAAATTCCAAAATCTCAAGTACATGTAGCAACAAAGGGGAAGGAATATGTGAAGTGCACAAGCTTAGTTTAATGCCTTATTTTGAAAATAATTCATAGAAATCTGCATGTTACTTAGAGTGCCATCTCTGGGCATCATATATTTCTTTTATGAAGGTAGCATTCCTATCCTTATAAGTTGAAAGGGACTTACTAAACACCTTAGAGTGTTAGAAATTATGGTCCTAAGGTTTAGCTCTGTCTGTGCTTTTGAGGGAGGCTCATTGATTCTGTGAATCCCAAATGAGCTGGGATGGAGTGTGAGCTGCACTGCTCATCTGCACCTGCAGCTGCAGGGCTGCAAGGGACAGTCACACCCAGGCTGCCATGGTGGCAGATAGACCTTGAATTCCTGTAACTGGGAAGGCAAAACTGAGACTACATTAATTTGTTTCTCATTTAGTCCTTGATCATCTGTCTTTATTCATGTCACTGGAGATAGGATGGCTCTGACAGCTCTGGAGGGGGAGCAGGACATTTCAGGTGGCTGCCAGCCAGATCCATGATAAATGGAGAGCCCTGGCCATGTGCACAGAGCCAACCCCAGGACTCAGAGCATGGGCTGAGTTCCAGCCTGGTTCACATGAGATTTGACCTTGTACTGCTGCAGGCAGGCCCCTGTGTCTGGCATCACAGCTTTTTGTGTTTGGGGTTTTTTTGGCTTTTTGGGTTTTTTTGGGGGGGTTTTTTGGTTTTTTTTTTTAATAGGAAAGGTAAAAGATTCCTGTGCTCTTCTTTTTGACTTGCATGTATGTTCTTTTCCATTGTTTCTGGGATTAAGGTCCCTTCCAACCCAGACTGTTGTGTGACTGCTCTGTGATTTACAGTCATTGCATTCACTGTGTGAGAGTTATCAGGAACATGCAGAGATCATCCTCTGATCCTGCAGTGCAGCCTCTGGCTGGGCCAGGCACCAGCCATTGACAAAGAGGAGATAATGTCCCTTTGAATGTCCCCAGATAGGATGATTCTGGTTTTCAGCTGTTCATTCATTAGCAGAGAAGTAAACAGAGCAGCAGAAGGTTGTGAAGCAGGGTGTTTATTCACTTGTTTTCTGGCCTTCTCTCCAGATTAATGAAATGACTCATGGACAGTAACAACATGCTTGGAGGGGAAAAAAAGGAAAAGGGAATAGAAATATCTGGAGGTGGGACATATAAGGCCAAATCCTTCTGTCAGGACACCCACAACTCACCTTATATATGTGATCTGATTCTCTTTGTTAAATGTAAAGAATGAATCACAGCCAGAACTCCAGGGCAAAAGAATGAAATGAGCATCTAAAATGTGCAGAGTGGTGGCTTAGATCTGTGTGGAGAAACAAGCTGCTGGAATGTGAGACTCTGCAATTGCTTGTAAATGTTTCTGTGCAACTTGGCCCTTTGTCATACCCTGTTCCCCTCTGCCCAAGAGCAGGAACAGTGTGGGTGATGTCCCACAGAGCTCCTCACACAGGTGAGCAGCACAACACAACAATCACAGCACAACAAACACAACACAGCACAACAAACACAACCAACACAACACAGCACAACAAACACAACAAACACAACACAGCACAACTGACCCGTTGCTGTGGCTCTGCCTCTGTGGTGCCACTCACTCCCTCTCTGCCTCTGAAGTCCCCCCCATGGTGATGCTCAGACCTTTACCAGTCTCACAAAATGGTGAAAGGAGAATAGTGAGACTGCTCTGATTTCAAAGATACTCAAGAACTCACTGTCCTTGGAGAATTTGGAGCTGAAAGACTTGGAAAGGTTACATGGATTTTGGGCAGAGGAGGAAACCAAACACACAACCAGGTATCCCAGATGCACTTGGAACACCCAACCATTTTGGTCCTCTCCACTACAGCTGCCTAAGGAACACTCAGACCCATCTTTGTGAAGGTGATAAATCTGCTTCTCAATTATTTACTAATAAAAATCTAACGTTTTCCATATTAAAAGCTGCATGAGTGATGAAGCACAGGTATCTTTTTGTTTAACAGCACTTTTTTTTTTTGGCAAGGTTCAGCAAACTGAAAGCAGGACAAGAGAGGAATAATAATTGTGGAATCCTGAGAAGAAATAATTTATAGCAGATACTACCAGGCAATCCTGATGTTGGAAAAAATAAACTGAGATGCACCTATTGATACTTTCAAATACAGAAAATGCTGCTCAGCATTTGTATTAGAAATTATTATCAATTCAAAATCCTTGTCATCTAAGGGAAATAATTTGTGAAATGCTGCCCTAAAGACCTCTTTGGTTCTGACTTTTTCTCCATGGGAGTACTGATCACATGGAAACCTAAAGCACTCAACCAGCTCCTCTAAAAAATGCTTAATTTATGAATTCCCAAAAAATTGGTTTATAGCCAAGATGTTCTGCTATTTACTGTTTATTTCAAACTGTTTGTTGGTAGTTTCTGTGTTGTTTCATTTTGAGAGGAGCCAGTGTATTTAGGGTGGGGATTTAAGCCACACAAGGTGAAAAACAGGGATGAAGCTGGAGAAGGAAGAGGAACTTGTCAAAGGCTGTAGAGAGAAAGTGAGGATAATTAATCAGACAAATGGAGCTAGAGAGCAGGTGTGCAGAGGGAATAGTCTGATGGAACAAAAATGAATGTCAGAAGAGGTGAGTCTCTATTTTATGCATTATAAGCTATAACAAGAAACTTTCCTGTTTTCCTAACAGGCTGAATTTTTATTTTTTGAAAAAGAGCCTTACAAACTTTAATCAAAACATGATAATTTTAATTTTTTATTGTTAATTCTTTATTTAATATAAATAAATTGTTTCAATGCTGGCCACCTAAAGAGTGAAGATGGAGTCCCCTCACAAGGATTTATGGCTTCCTTTGGGGAAATCAGAAAAAAATTCCAGCAAATTACTAAAATATGTTATGTGAAAAGCAAGTTTCCATAGTTTGTGTAAGTGAAATATGTTAGAAACACTAAACTGGGAAGAGAAGGGGAAATGTAGGGCAAGGGCAAAACCACTTTTCCCTTGATATGTTTGTAAACCAAACATTTTGCAGTATTTAGGTCAGCGCAGGAGGCAGGAGCAGTTCATACACTGCAGAGGGGGAGCAGGCAGGGCAAGGTCAGGCCCCTGTTTCTCTGAGCAGCAGGGCAGTGTCACCTCCTTGTGCAGGGAGCAGGATGTGGCTGGCAGCCCAGAGCCCTTCAGCAATGGAAATTCATTCACTGCTTTGGCAAAGAGCAGCAACTGGTGTCCCTCCTGCTTGGAGATGGGGAAACACTCCCTGGCTCCATGTTTTCTTTGCAGTTCCCCCGCAGAGCCTCTCACTGCATTACAGGGTCTTGGGTCCTGCCTGCACTTTTTCCCTTCTCAGGGCAGCACTGAAAGTGTTTTGTTGTTCCCAGAGGGCTGAAAAGGGATGAGCACAGCCAGAAGGGTTGGCTTTCTCAAGGTGATTGAAAAGGAAAATTTGAAGGAGTAACTTAAAATTAATAAAAAGAAGCAGGAAGGAGGGATTCAGAGACCAGATCTGCAATGGGATCATCGCAGGTGATAACAGACCTGAGCTGGTTTGTTGTGCCTGCCCAGAGGGATGTTCTGATTCAGATCATTTCTCCCTTTCATTTGATCCAAGTCCTGCCTTCATCCTCAAATTTAAACTGACACTAAATAACAAAAAAATGTACCTTGAGCCAGGTGAATGTCAGAACCTAATAATTACAATATAATAGTGTGATTTTCTGTGCTCACAATGATGGCAGAGGCCCAGGCTGGTTCTCTAGGTGTCCCATAGAATGCATAGAATTTTTATTTGAGAAAATACTCGACTTACCAGATATCAGAGTGTTGCAATAATCACAAGCCAGCTTTCTGCATAAGCAATCAAAGGCTGTGTTCTGGATAGGAAGGAAAGTTACAGAAGTTTTCTGGTTTAGCAAAGGAAGCAAACTTACAAAGTTATTGCAATCATCAGCCTTTTATTTTTCTTTCCTTTTTTTAAGGAGTATTTTTTCAATTATTATTTTAAATTAGAGCAAATACCAGTAGAGACTGATCTGGACTGAAAACTGTCTACATTATTCTGTATGCAAGCTTAGCTGGGCACACTGTCTTAATCCTTTCCTCTGTCCCTGTGGATTTGTTCAGGATTTGTCCAGAGCCTTGGCCAGGAATGACTTCCTTTGCCCTGAGGGTCACAATCTCAGGAATTGGTGTCAGGGGGAGCAGGACAGAACTGTCAGACATGGTTTAGTGTGGCCTTGGCAGTGCTAGGTGTAGAGTTGGACTCAATGATCTCAAAGGTCTTTTCCAACCTAATGACTCTGATTCTATGTTTAGATCCAGGTTTAAGGGAAAAAAAGGGGAAGAGACACAGTGGGAACAGAACCATGATATTTGCAGCAATTTGCCTTACCTCAGAAGTTCACTGAGAGTTCTGCATGGAGATGACAAAAGGTAAAATCACCATTTCTCAGTGTTAAAATACACTGGTCAACAGAACTTTTCCAAGGTCATCTGTTCTCAGACTCTGTACTGCAGCTTAGAAAAGTTACTTTCAAACAGTTGAAGTTTGTACACTGCATTAACTGGCAACCATACTCAGTGCATTAAAACCAAATCCTTCTAGGCTTTTCATTCCTTTCATGGCAGATGCTTTCTTAACCTCTGCCATGTCCAATCATGAACTTAACACTATGCTGATTAGGGAACTTTCTGGGATTAGGGAATTTTTTAATGGTGTTTATTCCTGGAGCTCTTAAAAATAATCAGGCTGTGCATGCTGTGCTAACAGATCCAGAGCCCTGAGAAGGGTTTCCTCAGTTCCCTGTAATGCCAAAGTCCAGGAACATTTTTCCTGGATTAAAAATAAATTTAGAAAGGAAGTTAAACCATGTGAACTTGGTGCTTGTGCAAGAAGCAGACTCAGCAGCATCAGTGAGATGTCCTTTGCTTGGCTGTGAGGCAGAGCTGTTGCAAAGAGCTTCCTTCTGTCTCCTTCAGCCCTACCTGAGACTTTCACAAGACCCTTCAAACTCATTGCTGGTGTAAAATTTGTCTGAATTCCACAACCAGCCTTGGCTCTTGGAGTTGTGTCAGGAGCTCTCCACTCTGGCATTTCCATCTCCCTTGTGGGAGGGTGACAGCTCTGGTAGGGAATGAATATCCTCTCCCTGTATCCACAGGCACACCTAACATGCAGTTTGCAGTCCAGTTCCCCTTGAGAAGCAAGTGGTATTGGTAACTTGTAGATTAGCACTTTTCTGTTCACTTTATAATTAGTACCTGCATGTTTGGTAAGTTATTTAAAAGTTTGTCTGGATAATTATTTGTGATTTATGCATAGGACGTGCCTTAAACCCAAACAAAATATAAATGTTGTGATGCTGGTGGATGATGGGTTTTTTTCTGATTTCCCCAAAGGAAGCCATAAATCCTTGGTTCTGATCCAGTAAGTTAATACTACAAATGTTTAAAGCAGTCACAAATCATTAATTTGAATAACCAGGAACCCACAGAAATATCATAACAAGTTCATGAGAAAAAATACTCCCATAGAGAAATCTCTTGCCTGTCTCTTTTCATACATTGTCCCTACTCTAATCCAAGGTGAATTTCTTCTAATTCTTTAGAGATTGAAGAACCAAGAGTCATCTTTTATCTGCTTGCTAAAGATAAAACTGTGCCTAGAATAGTTTAGGGCTGCTGTGTGCCACAGGGTCCCTGTTGTGCTGTCTGTGATGTGCTCATGGCTCACCAGGGCTGTTCTATTATGGCTTCAGGTTTTTGTGAGGCCACCTTATTTTTAGAATGAGTTTATGCTCTGCTGCAGGGCCCCCAGGTTGCATGGATAAGCAGATGGGGAGAAAATTGCTACCATAAATCAATCTTAAAAGAAAGATATCAGAGAAGTAGGACAAGGTACCATCTTCAGATATTAGAAGGAAAAAAAAAAAAAAAAAGAGGGGAGGCTTGAATAAATCCTAGAGTGTCTAGATGGCTGGTTAGCTAAAGTACCACAGTGACTTTTATTCACCTGTAAGCAATGGATTTCCATGGTGTGCAGCAGGAACAATAAAGAAGTTGGTGTTGAGTGATGAACACTGACCTTGGTAGCACAACAATCCAACCAACACCTCAGGGATACCTCTGCAAGTTGTGCAGAGCAGGTCCTGGCAGGGAGCTCTCACCTCAAACACACCCTGATGTCATGGGTGACACATGGAGCAGCAGGCTGGCATGGCCAGGAGGGAGGGAGAGCTGTGCTCCTCAGGTGATGGATTGGGGACATGCTGGAGGAGAGATCCATGTTCCTCAGGTGATGGATTGGGGACATGCTGGAGGAGAGATCCATGTTCCTCAGGTGATGGATTGGGGACATGCTGGAGGTGAGAGATCCATGTTCCTCAGGTAATGGATTGGGGACATGCTGGAGGTGAGATCTATGTTCCTCAGGTGATGGATTGGGGACATGCTGGAGGAGAGATCCATGTTCCTCAGGTGATGGATTGGGGACATGCTGGAGGTGAGAGATCCATGTTCCTCAGGTAATGGATTGGGGACATGCTGGAGGTGAGAGAGATCCATGTTCCTCAGGTGATGGACTGGGGACATGCTGGAGGTGAGAGAGGTCCATGTTCCTCAGGTGATGGATTGGGGACATGCTGGAGATGGGATGATGATGCCACAGCAGTAGAGCTCTGTGGGAAGCACCAGGTACATGTCAGTGATGGTGAGAACAACTCCCTGCTACCTTCAAGAAGCTCCTGTCACTTCTCTTGATTCACACACATGCTTTGGTATTGTTAGAGTTGTATTCAAACTCAAAATTACTCTTTTTTTGAGATTTTATTTATTGTGTTATTCATTTTGTCTTGGTTTCATTTGATTTGGGGGTAAAATTACTCATAGAAGTAATATTTTAAAGTTAGTTCTTGTGCCACAGCTTAAATCCATGAGTCTGTCATGCCTCTGTTGTTTTCTCTGATGAGAATGGCTTTTCTCCCTTGGCTGGCTGCTGGGCTGGAGTTCTGTGTTACAGAACAGGCAGTGTTCAGTGACCAGGTGAGTATAAAACATCTCAGGACAGGCAGTAACAGCACACAAATCTTGTAAATAATGCCTCATAAATCTGAGGGAGCAAACAAGGTTTGCTGAGTTTGTCTTGTTGACAGGTGAAGTTGGGAGGCTCCTCCATGCCTGGTTCACTCTTTCCCTGCTGTGTCAGGGGGAAGATTTATCTGTGTGCTCAGGAACCCTGAGCAGTGCTCCTACAGCATCACCTAGGAACAGGAGGGGCTGCCAATTCCTCTCTCCCAGCTTGCCTAACCAATGAATCAGAGGGAGAGTTGTGTTCCACTCTGGTAGATTGTGTTCCTGCTCACAGGAAGGAAAGATTGTGCTGATTAATGAGAGTTATGCTGTGAGTAATAGAAAAATAATTCCTCTAAATTCTCTAGAACTTGCATTATTTCTTATAAACAAGGTTTAAAAAAAAGCCAGGCAATAATGAGGCACACCTGATAAGATTTAAGCAAAAATGCTCCTGGTGTTAGACTAAGAAACAGATGCCTGTTGCCAACAGGTGCATTGATTTGGACATTGGCCAGTGGATTTTTGTTTTTCACACATTTCAGGTGTTTCTTTGTGTAACATGGGCAATATTGTTCCTCTTAACATCTCTTACTTCTTATCTTCCTCTGATACAAGGTAAAATTGCCAAGTTTTCCATACTGTTCTATGGTTTATATTTGAATTCTCTAAGAACTGAGGATTTTAGATTGTGTTGTAATTTTCTCAGTTAAATTGAGGAAACTGTGTGTTTGTATGTCTGCGTGCACACGTATGTACACATAAAAAATTGGAGAGTTGAATTCTTGCTGTAAGTGTAAGAGAGCTGGCAGGAACTGAGTTAAGAGCTGTAGGAGCCCAAGAGTGTCCTGTGTTTGATGTTCAGCAAAGGAAGGTGACTTCCAGGGCCTAAGAAAATTTGAAATTATGTAGCCATAAAACACAGCATAGCTGAATTTGGGCATCCCACTGCTGAGAATTCAGCAAGTCTGGTTCTTTTAGCTTAATTCTCTCAAAGTAAATTAAATTCCCCTGAAATAAGTGTGTGTAGGAACAGTTCTGTTTAAAATTCATACAGTATTTTAATCTGATTTAACTTGCTAGATAGACAACCAATAATTTTCCCCTTATCTTGAATAATTCTGTATGTGGGTAACACTGTAGGGTGAAATAAATAAGATTACTTTTTTAATTTGACTGGGTTCATTTTAGGATAAAAAAACCCAATTGTTATGAAAATACAGCATGCTAGCACCTTTCTGTGTTAGCTTTTTGCACATTCCTCATCCACAGTATTAAAAGGAAATTATTATGGTTCCTTTTCTGCTCCTCTTTCAGTGATTATTTAGAGCTAGGAGATTATTCAGTTTGATAGTGATCCCTTCTTGTTAATCTGCTGTGCTTGAAAATGAATTAGGATTAGGAAAATAACCCTTTATCATGAATGACAAAGTCTCAAAGGTCACCAGTGGGTCACCTACAAACCTCTCTGTGGTCAGTCTTGTTGGGTTTGGGCTGGAAGGATTCTGCTGATACATTTTTCTGAATCCGTTTGATTCAGCTTTTCTCTTAATGCTGCACCATAACTCAAATAATCTGCAAATCCTTCCCATGTTATTCTAATTATTCTTCTCAATTTCTCTTTTCTCTCATCCTTCAGTGTAACTCAGTCTCATCTTTATTAATAAGCCTCTAGTAGCTTCAGAGTACTTTGAGGAACAGTGACTTGTTTGTAGCGTGCAAATCGTGCATCAATGAGGCAAATGAAATTAGAAGAATTAAGTGATTTTCGTTGAGGGAGCTTCAGTGAGCAGCCCAGGATTAGAAAACTTCTCCTAACCTTCCATTTTGTGATTCAAGTGGCTCTTTTCTCTTTCTTTGCTGCTTTCTCATCTTTATTTCTGTAACCCTTCCCTACCCTTCCCTCTCCATCCCCTGGGGAGGCCGCGCCCCTAGCGGGGCCTTTGCCCGGCACTCCCGCCCGGGCGGCTCTGGGGGCGCTGAGGGCACCCGGGGCTTGGTGCCGGGACAGAGCCCGGGGGAAATGCTGGGAAATGGCTGGAGCCGCACCCAGCCCCGGCTCTGCAGCAGCATCTGAGCCTGGCCATGAGCTCCGCTTAGCGAGGCCGGGCACTGCCCTGCCCGGGCTGAGCCCGGTCCCTCAGCGCTGCCCCTGTGCCGGGCCTGCAGCAGCGGCCCAAGGACCGAACCCCTCCTGGGCAGGGCCTCGCCTCAGCTCAGCTCCCTCCTGTCCCACGGATAAATCCCCAGGCCTTGCTCTGCCCACCCTGCTCCACATGGAGTTTTCACGATCAGATTTTGGATTTTGCTTTTTTTACTTCAACAGGTAACATTTTAACTTAAAAACTAACAATTCTGTAACTCCTGAAAGCAGATGGTTATGTCGGTTCAACCTTTCTTCCCCTTTAAAAATTGAGATTATGGTTTCAGAGGTCCCTTTTGGTGTAGTTTTCTCATGAAAGTGCTTTTGACTTATGTCAGGGAAAGTAAGGTTTTGAGGCATTCAGAATTTCCTTTATTCATGTTGGTTTCACTGCAATTCCACAAATTTAAAATAGAGGTTCTGGATGAAACTTAGTTTCTCCAAAATAGTTCTTGGAAAATAGTATAAGCTCTCCTCCAGTTCAGTAGCATAAAAAGAGAAAAGAACTTCAAGAGTGATTGAAATTTATCTGTTTTTTCTTCTACATTTAGGCAGACAGTTCCATTCCTGTAAATTGAGGAGGAAAAACTTTAAAAAACTTTTTATGGTTCAAATTCTGTGTTATTAACTGAAGTCCATATGACAAGGAAAAAAACCCCTAAGTATTATGTACCATATATTCTATCTGTCCTACTGCAAGGCAAAAAAGGATGAAAATTGGTGTTTGAATGTGGAGCTGACCCTACAGCTTTGCAGCTAGAGCTGATGGGTCTCAGCTCTGAGTCATCCCAGGGAGCACAGAGGGATGACTTAAGACAGGAATTGCAATTGAGACGAAAGCTGTGGGAATTGGAGGTCCAGGGTCCGCTGACTTCAGACAGTGGTAGAACCAAATCCAGCTTTTAAAGTGCACTGAAAACCACTGGAAGAGCTTCATAAGAACAGATATCAGAAAAATGCAATGAGAACCCATCTTCTTTGTGTGTATTCTGTTTATACAGAATGTTTTAAATAAGAAAATCCCTTGTTTGGTAGTATATTTATAAATATTATTTGCACTTCACCTTCTGTTCAGAGCACACTAAGAGATGAATATAATGGCCAGTTGAAAAGTTCTGTGGAAGTTAGTGCAGCAACAAAGGCAACTGTTCACTGTTAACCTCAGTGATTAAATGGAAGGGCTGTGTGAGGAGGGAGGGAATCATTTGTCATCCATTTCAGTCCCCAGGTCCCCAGTCTGTGATTTCTAGAGACAGACACCACTCAGAGCAGTTACCAGTTTGTGATCTGGGGATTTCCAGGGAGTTTAAGGACTGTTTCTAAGGACACTGCTAAAACAACAGTTACAGGCTGCTGTAGATTGAACTTCAGAGTAATATTTGCATTGTACAATATTTCTGTGAGCAGTGTGCAGGAGAGTGGTGGAGAAGGGATGTGCATGCTCAGGGAGGAACAGGAGCTGCATCAATTAAGGAACTGAGAAGCACCCACATGCACCTGGCTCCTGACCACTGGAACAACAGCTCTTCCCTTTGCCCTGCTGAGCTCATTTAGCTGGAGCCTGGGCCTGGGTGGCTGCTCTGAGGAAGGTGATGTTGCACAAGGGCAGAATTGGCTTCAAGGGCTTCTTAGGAGAAGGAAAATATCTTTTGTTCCTTCCTGCAGAACTACTGTTTAATTGGTAAGTTGGATTCTTTGGGCACTTCTGTGGCATAGCTGGATGTGGTTTTGCACTCTGCAGTGTGTAAATTTGTGCTTGTGTTTCTTTCCTAAAGCAAACCTGAATCTCCCAAGAAATCTGCTCAAATTCCATGGTTATTTAAAAGATGACATGGAGTATTCTTTGAGCTCTAATGCAAGACCATTGCACAGTACAGCTTCAGAAAGTTAATATGAACACAAGAGAGTGCTTCCTCTGTAAACTGCTGTTTCCTTTTTGGAAGCTGGGAAAAGCAGACCATATAACTTATTCTAAAATACAGTTTTTACTGATCCCCTGGCTTTCTGCATGGCATGTTCAGAATGTCAATGCATATAAAAACCAGGCACTTTGCTATGTTCCTGAGACACTACTGCCTACAAAAGGACAGCAGTAGGGCAAGGGGATGGTAATTATGTGTTGACCTCTCACTTCCTGAGAGAACTCCATGAAATTCAAAATAATTGCCCAGTGCCCTGGTACATGTTGGTCTCTCCCTTTGGGATTAATAAACTCAGGGATTTTTGGCCTCTGAGGTGCCTGACCTTGGTGGGACTCACACAGAGGCACCATTTGGATCAGCATGAAGAGGGATCAAAGCTGGGAGGGGGAGCAGTGGTGGTCAGTGCCCCACATGGCACTGAGAGATCTGGGTTTTTGTCCCTTATGGGCTCCATGGGCTCCAAACCTTTGCCACTCCTTTGCCAGGGAAGAGCTGTTGCCATGAGATTTCAAATTTCCAGTGGCTAGGGAAAAAATCCCAAATCAAGGAAGCTGAAGAGAAAAACTTCATAGAGTGATGGAGAGGCCATCCATGCAAGGTTTGAGTTTCACTTCAGGGCCTTCTTAGAGGGATAAAATCCATAACACTTTTCCCCAGCAAAGCTGATTAATGTTCATGCAACCCTTGGCTCTTCCCAGTTCCAGCACTAACTCAGCCCTTCACTCTCTGCAGTGCAGCTTTATCCTGTAGCCAGACAGGTTAATCCCAGGCCTGAGATGTCTTTGCAGGTGGGTGTGTTGCACCAGGGATGATTTGATCCTTGAGAAAACTCTTCAGTCGCTGCTGTTGGTTGGCTGAAGAGTTGCACCACTCTCCATATTCTCTGCCTTTAGGAGCCTGACTTTTTGGGAGAATTGTGCAGAAAGCTCTTTTCCAGGAGTGAGCTGGGTGATCCCAGGTGGGAGCAGGGGTGATGACCCTCCCAATCCCACACAGAGCTGTGCTCACCTGGGCCCAGCCCACCGAGTACTTTATCAGCATCTCTCCTGCTGGTGAAGTAAAATCAGTCAATTATTTCTGCAGGAATGAAATTATGGCTGCATTGTATATCACTTAGTGAGGTGGTGGTTTTTGCAATTGTATAAAAATGCATTTAAATGCAATATTTTACTGAAAAGCTAATTTATACTGAGACGTGACAGAGGTAGTTCTGTAAGCTCTGATATAATGAAAATATTATCTTCTTATTCACATCTCATTTATCCCAGTATCTCCTGTGGGGCAGGTTCAAAACAGTTTTTCTTTTCCATGTGTTTATTTATCAGGACTCAGTGTGTTGCTCTGAGAAGGTGTGTTACATCAGTGTTTTCCCTTCAAACTGCCTGTTTTATGAATTTGTAGGATCTGAATGTGTGCTCAAGTCAATCAAGAGGTTGTGGGTGGAACACAAGAAAAAGACAAAGGATAGGAGTAGGGTTTCAAGAAAAATCTGGTTTTGTGGTTCATTTTCTTGATGGAAAAACTGACTAAAATTGCCTGTTCATTATGTTTCTATAATTTGAGATTTGAATGGAGTTTGGGTTTTGGGTTTTTTTTGTGTTTGTTCTCAGTTTCACTAAGAACACAGAAAGGCAATTTTATTGTTTGCATGCTTAGGAGGTTCTGAACTCTGGACAAGTAGACTTTTTATTCTTTCCAAAGCCTGCATCTGAAATTGTTTTTCAAGCTCAAAAATATCCTTTTATCTTTGGAATGACTTTGGAAATCACATGACTTCTTTTCCTCCCCATGAAATTGTTTTATTATCTGAATGAATGTGAATATACACCACCAGTGAAGTTCCTAAGCTGCAGGAAAGTGGTTTTGTTTTGTTTAGGGTTTTGTTGCCCATTTGTGTTCCCTGCTGAGGGTTGTACAGCAGAAAGGTTTATATACTCTGGGCAGTTTTTAAACACAGAAATCTCTGACAAGAGTTTAGCAAGTGCAACTCTCTCCATAAAATTCCTTTCTTTCAGAAGATGCACACCACTTATTACAGTTGTCATGAAAAGTCAACTTTTTAACTAGTTTGATTAATTATTGAGGACTTGTAACCTTGTAAATCCTTGACACCAAAATGCAGAAACATTACTTGATCCACCAAGGAAAATGGAAGTGGCACATAACTCCTACTTTGCACCCCAAATCAATCTCATGACAGGTCACATTTTACACAGATTTATCTGAGGAGCCCCAGAGGGTTTGCCCTGAAATATTCACCTGTAAGGTGAATTGATGTTTATCAGCTCAATCATTATATTAGGAAGACACCATGACCAATACTGTGTTAGCCTAAAACTGGTGGTGAATCTAATGAGCTGAGTGAAACCTTGCTGACCTCTGCTTAAGGGGAAACCAAAATGCCAGAAATTCTGCACTGGGCTTCCCAACTAACTGGTATTCAGTTAATCTTAGAATCAAATTTACAGAAGTCTGAGTAGTGATTTTAAATATTCCACTTGTGACAAATTTCTCTCAAATCCATTTAAAAAACCTACAGCCTGACTTTTGAAAGGAGTTCAGGACCCCCTACAATGGCAGTGTGCGATTGAAACTCCAGCCATGTGTCATCAGATTTGAAGTGGCACATTAACTTCTGTCCAATAACCCACAGTGATACCGAGCCAGCCCTGAGGAAATGCACCCTCTGTTAAAGCTCCAAGGCAATAAAGGAAAGAGGCATCACTTGGGTCAAGAGTCCAAGCCATTCCTATCATGAGCAATAATATCAGTATAAACCCTTCTGGCAAGTGGATTAGGCTTACTCTCAGAAATCTGAGTTGCCCCTGAAGCTTTTCTTGGAGGACTGTAGCAGAATCTTATTCCAGATTTCCTTTTACTGCAGCCAGTCTCCAGCCATTGATTTGGGAAGCAGGTGTTTTAGCCTTTCCACCTCACTTGTCTGAGTATTTGTCCTTTAAGTGTTTAAAACAAATAATAATTCTCTTCTTCACCCTTTTTAGACAAGCTGGCTGTTCTATCCCTTTCAAAAGACAGGTTTTCAATTCTTTATCTTGTTATAGTGGTTCTTCAAACTGGCCTCACTGAGGTAATTATTAAATTATTGAATAAAACCCCACTGCCAGAGTTCTAGAGGAGATAAATTACAAATTACCCAGTGGTTGATACTTCTCTGCCTCCTCCCTACCCTCCTCTCCCCAGCTGTGCACTCCCACGTCTACCCATGGTACACAGGGGACTTGGGATCAGCTCCAGATTTCCTAATAAAAAGAGGATTTTTCCTCTGTCACTGGCCACAGGTAAGGCTAAGGCCCATAGTAGCCTTTTTTTTATTATAAGTAGCCGTATATTATTAAATTTTTATCCTCCTTATTTATTCCCTTAAACAAGGCCCTCCACAAATAAAATTCCTGTGTATAATGTAGCCTCAGCATTGCTGACTGTGCCTCCCTCAGTCATCAGGAACTCCCACAAGTGCTCCCCTACTTTTTGAACCAACACTATTAATTAAAATACTAAATAAACACAGTCCCAGATGTGAAGCTGAGGAACACCAGTAGTGATCATCTTCAAGCACAGCATTTTCCTTTTCAGAACAATTGTAAAGATTTTAGCCTTTTTTTTTTCCCGAAAAAACCAACCCCATCTTACAGTTTTTATACTGGTCCCTTCTCCATTTTCATAATTCCATTATTTCTCATCTGGTTCCACATTGTCTATTTTTCTATTTTTCACAGGCAGACTGTGGCATTCAGGTCACTGCTCCCTTTAGATATAAATACATTTTACATTATAAGCAAAGCCAAGTGCCTTAGATTTCTTATCTGAGGTTGTCTATGCCAATGTGTTCATAGCCTATCATATAATCTAGGAAATGTAATTTTTTCCATGCTTTTAATAGTTTTTATTGAAAACAGAAGAAGCATAAATTAAGTTGCTCAAAGATGAAAATGCAGTAACTAAACTGATTCAGCTTAGACTGAAACAACAAAAGAATTCAAGGGAATATATCTACAAATTAATCCCCCATTATGAAGGCCAAGTGTAAAGCTGATATTGGAATATTTTAGTCTCCTTTAACAGGGCACTGTCTAACCTGGAGGGTGCAGAAGAAGCAGATGCATTGCGGGCAGGTGCCCCAAGTGCTGCTCAGGCTCAAGCCTGAGGACTGAGCTGTTGGTTGTGGTAAAGCAGGAGTCCCTCAGCATGGACGTGCTGGGTGTTAAACCCTCTCAAACCCCAGTGGGAAAGGCTTGGATTGTCTTATAGCAGCTTTAACTCCTGTGGCATTGCTGTTGTTCCCTGCAGTCAGGCAGTGGAGGCTCAGTTGGGTTCAGTAAAGCTTGAACTACTCAGCCTGGCCATAGCAGTGCCTCAGGTATTTCACCTCTTTCTCCTGGAAGGCCAAGGAAGAGAAGAAAGGAATATCTGGAGCCTCCAAAATTGTTCATTGGTCATTCAGGATGCATTTTGCCTTCATAGAACCTTTGCATTTCAGCAGTCTCATTAGCTTTAGGAACTATTCCCATGACTTCAAGATCTCTGAGAGCCCATCTGGTCTGTTCCCAGAGAGCAAAATCCTCAGGGTGAATCAGAAAAGATTTAATTCCAGAAATGCACAGAACAGGATATGTGAGTGGTTACTGCTGGTAATGTTACACACCAGACTTCTGACAGAGGTGGTGAGAACACCCATGATTAGTAACTAATTAGTAGCTAATTTCTTAAAGTTGCCCAATGATCTCATCATGGTTTTTCCATGTACGTGTTCTTGTTGTTGCAGTTATTTCCTGCATTCTCCTTTTTCCTCTTTTAGGAATTCCCTCAGACCCCTTTCTAAATAGAAATCTGGGAACCACCAGGGCCCAATGCACAAACCCTTTTTACTTTTTATGCAAAAGATATGGAAAGAATATGCAGTATAATTTATGTACAAAGAGACTATGCATATTTGATTAAAGGTTTCAAAGACCAATTTAGCTCAAACCTCATGATTTTCATCTGCAGAATCCCTTTTACCATAGCTTGAACCCTGATCTTTGAATTTCTGTCTATGACTGATTGGCCTGACGTGGTCACTTCTGTGAGAGCTGGCAGGACCTCAGGCAAGGCAATGGGCTTCTCTGCTGTAATTACCCATCCAAATATTCTGTAAAGGTTTACATTTGCCCATTTATTAATCTATGGGTTGTCTGTAATGCCATAACAAATTTGTTACTATTACTGAGCAATGAAGGAGAGCAGCAGCTTCAAAGGAACTATAGCTATAGGAACTCTGAAACTTGCCTGCTTGAGGAACTTATTCTATCCTTAAGCACAGGCCATCTGTGTGAAATTTTTTACCTGGGAGAAAACTGAGTCTGTGCTTTCCTCAGTGTGTGTGTGCAGCTCCTGTCAGCATTAATTGCCAAATTCATAAAGAAATAGACCCTGAACTATTGTTTCAGAGCCAGCAGCACAGCAGATCCTACAGCTGTGTATTTGTAATTGTGCCATGGTGGAACAAGCCCTGGAGCACGCAAAGAGACTTGGAGATTTCCCACCTCCCTGACAGCTTTTCTGACTAATTCAGCTGTGCTGGCAAGTCCTGCCAGTTAGCACATGCTATTTTCAGAATCAAATGGATCCAGCAGCAGGCAAGAGGCTCCAGCAGTGACGTTTCCCCTTTGTTTCAGAGAGGTGTATTTAACCCTTCTGCCATCTCTAATGGCCGTTATGTGGGTGTGATGTGACATAAAAGATCCTCTTGAATATTCACAAAACTTTGCCTTCTCTCTGCACAATTGTTCTTTCCTTAAATTCTGACTCCAGGAGTTTAAAATACACATACCTAAAGGCCTGTTTTGTAGGAGTTCTTCCCTTTTTGTGAGCATGTCTGAGGATCTTGCTGGCCTGGGAAAATGGCCTGGTTTGATGTTTAATTGCCAGTTCTGTCTTCCTTGAGGATCTCAGTGCAGCTCCACCCCATCACCTCATCTGCCCTCACTCTGCCTTGGGGCAGGGTTCTTCCCCAGCCCCCTGGCACTGGCTCTGCACAGGGCAGGGCAAACTTCCCTGTCCCTCCTGTGATGTCCCCCTGAACACCTTCCACCCTACCCCAGTGGCACCTTCCTGCCCCATCCCTGGGTGGGTGGTTGGGACCTCCCTTCCTTTGACAAGGCTTCGGAGGAGCTCGTGCTTTCTGCTCTTTCCCAGCTGGAACTTGATTAGATTTGGATTTGTTGTGAAGGAAATACAATAATTGCAAAAGAAAGAGTAAAGAATACCTGCAGGACTATTTTGTTTGGTTTTGCTTAAGATATTGAGCAAACAAAGAAGGCTTCTGCCAATGGAAAATTCATTTATTCTATCAAAAAGAAATTAAAATATCCCTGCAGAAAAGTGTAATAAAAGTCATACTTTATGCATAAAGACTACTGGATTAACTTGAGTGACCAGTGTTCTGTTTTATGCAAAGCTTCTATGCATAAAAATGAATGCGGGTAAGATTCCTTACTCAAGTTTTGAGCCATTTTAACTGTGAGAGCATTCCTTTTTATTTGCTCTGGAGTCTCTGTATTCTTCTAAAACAGGAGATCATTCTAATTTATTCTTTTGGAGCCCACTGAAGGCTTGTTTGTCTGGTGTTCTGCTGTTCTCTGGAGACTGCTCTCTAAATGGATGCCAAGGTGGCCACGGGCTTCTTTTAAGCAGAGCAGCCTGAGGGCTTTGGGACAAGCTGGAGTGAGGAAGTGAATGGACTTGGAGTGTGGGTTTCAGTAGCAGCATGGACATTGCCCAGCACTGAAAGTGTGGTGAAAATTGAGTTGGTTGCTTTTCAAAAGTTGCCCAAACTTATTTTGTGTATTAGCAAAACAGTTTTCCATTCTCTGTTTTTGTTGTTACAACCACCTAAACCATCTGTCTGCAAAGGAAGAAAACAAATTACCCTGCAGGTGATATTCAGCATCAGAATGATCAGACTAAATGAGTCAAGTTTGGCAAAATAATAACTAACTAAAAGCTGTATCTCCTGATGTCAAGTGTCAGAACAGTTTTAGTGAGGAGTATTTTTCTGCTTTAGCACATTTATAGCAGAATCTTAGTGAGTCCTAGAAGGAAATAAACCCTGTTTAATGTCTGTGAAAGTGAAAACAGAGGTGTTTTTCTTGTACTGTTTAAATGTCTCCTTGTGTTAGTATTGCACTACTCAGCATAAAAGTCTAAATGGATTTCCTCAGCTAACAAAGTGAAATAGTCCATAATATGCCCCAGCTCCTGCAGCCCAGTGCCAGCTCGTGCCATTAGAAGGATGATAACTTACAGGATCACTGTAATTCACTCAAACTTGAAATAAAAACTGTGGGAAATATGTTGCTTTGGGGGAGATGAAAATATAGCAGCAATATTGATCTTAGCAGCAGATGATGTTCGTGCTGCATTCCAATGTGACAGGACAAAACAGGCAGAAATGAAGAGCTGGCTGCCTGGCACATGACTCAGCAGCCTTTTGGAAGCAGGGATCTTGCTTTGTGTCTCCTCCCAGCTCCTCTCCCCTCCTCCTGATTGGGAAGAGCTACCAAAGCAGAGCCTCCTGGGTTTCTGGCTGTTTGCTTTGCTCAGAGAAGTTTTGGATTTGTTTGTTTTGAATAAAATGCTGTTCCTTGAGGCTAGGACATAAAAAGAGCTTTGGCAGTGAAAGAGCTTATTATTTAGAGTGGATAATGCTTCTCTGAAACTGTAATTCTTTTGAAAGATATGTAGGACCCTGTCCTTCTCTCTCTCTCTTAAATTTTTGCTTTCCCTTTTTTCTTTAGGAACTGCAACATTTTCATTCTTATATGCCAAGAATGAGGTTTAGACCCAATAGAACCATATGGTCTGTATCAAAAAAGGATGAAACCTTAAGGATAGCTATATCTGAAGATTCTTGTCTACTTGGGGGGAAACATATAATCTACAAGCAATTCATTGATGAATGTTGAATTCATCTAACCAAACAAACATATTCCTAAACATCATTCTATGATTTCATTTACAAGCCTTGGGCAGAATTTTACAAAAAAAAAAAAAATTCCCTCTCCAGCTAAAGACAAGCTTAACACTTGCTTTCAATGCAGAAGCTGTCACTGAAGCTGATTAAGCATGCTCTAAATTATTGTAATTTACAAGACAATAGCAAAAAATACATATATATATCATACCAATCCATATGGTGCTATGGATGCATTTCTCTCCAGTAGTGTATGTTTAGAAAATGTCTGTCTGTGCCAAGTGCTTGAAGCAGTTTCAGAGTAAGCCTTTGGCTAGTGCCATAAAGTTCTTCTGTTCTTCTCAGTTAAAAAATCCCAGAAACAGCTGCAGACCTGGAGTCTGTGTCTTCAAGATCATTTCTAGGGCAGAGGCCCAGGTACCTTGGTTTGGTTTGGCAGAAATATCAGTGATTCTTGCAGTTGTTTGCAGTGGAGTCCCTGTATTTGTTGCAGCAGGCAGAGGAGCTGTACCTGCCCCTGATCTCAGAGCCAGACCTGGGAACTGGCACTGACTGCACCCAGTGGGCCCTGGCAGGGGTGAACCTGCTGCCCCTCCCATTCACCATGGAGCAGGAAGCCAGGACAGCACTGAAGAGGCAGCTCAATGCTGAAGGGAATGCACAAGTTCATGTGTTTTCTCCCTTTTGTTACATTTTCATAAATTTTAAAGCTCTTGAAGCTCTTTTAGGAGTGGCAGAAATTTCTCCTCCCATACCTGCTGTAGTTTTGTGACACTCCAAACTACACAGCAATTCTTTACCATTTTCATTTTACTACCTGCATTTTGCAAGTAAAGAGAGGATTAGAAAGCCTGAAACTCTTCTTTGCTGATTACTAGGGTAGGGTTGTGTGCAATCTCTTTCACAGTTCTGGCTACCAAGCTGTCGTCATGTCCCTCAGTCATGTTTGTGTCTGAGGACGTGCTGCTGGCACCATCTTGGTTTAGCTGTGCTGTGCCTCTTCTCCTTCTGTTCTTGTGCTGATCCAAGTCCCAGATTTTTCCTTAACAGGAAAGTGCATGTTATGTTTCTGTCACTGCAAATTCTCATTTTAGTTGAATAATCCTGTTTTTAACTTTAATCCACCATCACAAGGTAGCCTGGCAGGACTTTGTTGGGAGGGCGTGATCTGTGCTTCATTCACTGCTGACACTGTGTGCAGCCCAGGAACCCACTGGTGCACATTCCTGGGACACTTCCCAGCATGGAGGAATCCTGGCTCTTGGGGCAGGGGCAGCTCTGCAGGAGGCTGATGCTCATTTTTTTGGTCTGTTTTTGGATAAGAAAGAGAAGTTGGACAAATTTCTGGGAATGATAGTAGGTATGGCATGCAGGAAGATTTCAGTACAGGCAGGTGGCTGTGCTTAGCAGATACTGCCAGAGATCAGATTTTTATCTATATTTAAATTGCCTTAATAAACAGGCTGGTTTGTATTCAAAACTGTTTTCACAGTACAGAAAAATGGCAGGAGAAGAAATACTGCTGTGAGAAAAATTTAGGAATATCTGGTGAATGACAGAAGTTTCATGTGTTTATTCAGGGTAGATTAATTATTTTGCACATGTGATTTCAAGAAGCTATTTCCTATACATAGTCTTTTTAGCAAATAAATCATGTACTTTTCTAACCATTCTAAAATTCTGACCTTCCATTTTTGTCCCCTTCTCATCCCTTCAGTCCTGCAACAAAGCAGAACATTGTCCTCCATGTGCCACATGAAGTCTTCAGGAAGTTTTTAATATTCTCTACAAAAAGGGGAGGTTTGGATGTTTATGTCTTTTTTTTTTCTTTCTTTGGGGAGAGTGGAGAACTGGGGATGGGATTCTTTGATAAAAATATCTCCTGAGACTCTTATCTTGTTCTGTAGAATGTGCAGATAAATGATAGCTTTGAAGACACTGGAGCCTGGTAGAAGACAATTTATCTACTGAATGTATTAGGCCATATCCTCTGCTAGTAATTATTTGGATGGAGCTAAACAGATTTACACCAAAAATGTGTGTACTGCTGCTGTGTGAAGGATATGGATTGCAGGAAATATGCTGAGACATTGAGAAAACAAGTATGAGTATGCTGAAGAATCCTAGTTTAGAAATGCAATTATATTTTTGCATATTTCTGTATGGAAATGATCTTTCAGGGCAGAAAAATAAAGATATGTGAATGACAACTTAAGTCATTAAAGTATAAATTGTTAGGGCTGGGAAGGATTTCTGGAGATCATGTAATCCACCCCCTAAGGAAGACAATCTATAGATTTTTTTTTCCATTTTCTTTTTGCCCCTTTCATCTTTGAATGTTTTCTTTCATTGCCAGCATGCAGAGAGTGAAACTTTTAAAAGTTTATTTATCAGGAATACAGGGAAATGCACACTAAAGGATGCTGGCTGTGATGTGCTTCTGCTCTCTCTCAGCAGATCTGTGGGGTGAGGAAGGAACAGAAAGAACCAACATGTTTATACCTTGGAAATTTTCCAGAGTTGGAGACCTTGGGTCCTTGTTTACATGCTGTGGCTCTGCTCAAACACAGAGTTTTGTGAGATTTCTTGGATCAAACTCCTTGCTGTGTGCGCACCTAATTCAGTGCTTGCAAACAGAGCTTTGGAAGTTTGTGTGGGCCCTGTTTGTAACCCAGGGCAGCTGAGAGTGCTCAGCCAGCCCCACACACACTGACTCTGGGATCTGGGACCCTCTGAGCTTTCTGAACTCACACACCCCAGACCCTGAGCTCCTCAAACACCCCAGACCCTGAGCTTCTCACACACCCAGACACTGAGCTTCTCACACACCCAGACCCTGAGCTCCCCTCACACACCCCAGACCCTGAGCTCCTCACACACCCAGACACTGAGCTCCCCTCACACACACCCCAGACCCTGAGCTCCTCACACACCTCAGACCCTGAGCTTCTCACACACCCAGACACTGAGCTTCTCACACACCCAGACCCTGAGCTCCTCACACACCCAGACCCTGAGCTCCTCACACACCTCAGACACTGAGCTCCTCACACACCCAGACACTGAGCTCCCCTCACACACCCAGACCCTGAGCTCCTCACACACCTCAGACACTGAGCTCCTCACACACCCCAGACCCTGAGCTCCTCACACACCTCAGACACTGAGCTCCTCACACACCCAGACCCTGAGCTCCTCACACACCCAGACACTGAGCTCCCCTCACACACCCAGACCCTGAGCTCCTCACACACCTCAGACACTGAGCTCCTCACACACCTCAGACACTGAGCTCCTCACACACCCAGACCCTGAGCTCACCACCACGCCAGCTCACACACTCAGCTCCTTCTCTCTGCACCCTTGGCCAGTAGAGCTGGCCCTGCAGGGCTGCACATGATTCCTGTCAGAAGCAGGGTGGGAGCTGTGCTGCTGCTCCTGCACATCTGCACCCAGTCAGAGCAGCTGAGCAGAGCCCATCTCCAGCACCCAGAGCCACTCAACAGCAATTCCACTGCAAAGTGGCTGAAGTGATTATAGTCTTAGAGGAGTTTCCAAATTAGAGAAACAACTACCAGTGAGTTTTAGTCAGTGTTAGCAAATAACATGGAGCGTGCAGAGTGTGGTTACCTGGGGAAATTTAGGGAGTTTTAATCCTCAGCTTGGAAATCAAAGCATTAGCACATAAAAAGGGAAAGATGATGGACCTTTTGTTTCCAAACACTGTACACAGCTCAGGCTTTCTGGCAATGTCCATGGGATTATGCTCATTCCTTCTGAAGCTGCAAATTGATTAAATTACATCAGTGAAAGGCCACTAATGACATGTTTTAGCTTGCTTTCTGTTGCAGCAACATGTTAATCTTACATTTGGAGTTTGAATGTCATGGTGGCTGCTGTTCCAAGGAGCTGCTGGTCACACACCATCCAGTGAAGCCTCTGACCACAGCTCTTAGAAAGCAAAGGAGGGAAATCCTGCAAGTCCTGCTCCTTATCCACATTGACAGTGATGGAATAAGACTGCTTTCTTCCAATCTTGTTTCACGGGCATGTGGAATTTTAACAGTGCTCTCTAGGTGTGGTGCTGAAACATCTTTTCCCAAAACTTGTTCTGTTTCTTCTGAAAGTTCCGACACCCCCCTGTGTGTGTGACTGTACCCTGGGTTTGTGCACATTTAATGGTTCATATCCATTAATGAAACCATAGATTCTCCTTTTTCTTCTCCCCATATACAAAAACCCAAGTGCACAGGGGTGGATTGCTCTGGCTCACTGGGGACTCCTGTCATGAGCTCTCAGTAGAATCTCATCTGGTTTTGTCCCTTGAGTTCTGTGAAGCTAAACTTTATTTCATAATAACTCTATGTGCTCCTTTCCCACCCTGTTTCCTGAGCTATAGTGAGACTTTTTGACACCTCAGAAGAACTCTCTGTATCTTTCATCCTGTTCTTTCCCCATGTCCCTCTGCCATCACAGTCTCCAATTATAGCACCACACTGGTGTCTCTTTCTCCTGGGTGGCAGCAGCAACCCCTGTGGCTCAAACAAATGTGTTCCTTATGGTACCTTCATCAACTTCAGGCACCTGAAATATATACTGTATATTTAGTGTATTGTTAAACTGCATTTATGTAGGGGGATAGAATATAAGAAAATAAAGATGGTGCAGAAAGTAATCTTACCCCTAAGGAGCTGCAGCTGGGCCAATTATCAAAGATTAGGAACAGGCCTGGCTTTAGCAGGCCACAGCTGTAACCAGTGAGAAGAAGATGCTATAAAAGAATGGGGTGGCTGCTTTGTCAAGAAGAAGAAGAAAGAGTCAGTGCTCTGAGGAGCTGCCCTTGAGAAACACCAGGAAGGTACTTTTGTGAGACAACAGTATGGAACCCCTGGATTAAAATGACAACACATTTATTAAATATTTCAGATAATCTGTTCTGAATTATGAAGTTAATTACAAAGTATTTAAACAGCTACATATTCATATAATTCCCTAGACTTTAAAAGAGATTTAGGCATTACTTAAAGCTGCACCTTCAAAGTCTTTTTATCTCTAAAACTTGTATAATCAGGCCTAACTCAGTATTGTACCTAAATTAGTATAATTTACATTTTTGTCTTCCCATCTCAATATAAACCACAATTATTTAGGTTCCCATTTAGATAATCCCTGAAATGCTTTATGCACTGCTACTGCCATTTAATTAAATTAGTTCTTATAGCAGCCTCAGGTAGCAACACAGTTATGCCTCAGCTCTGAGCACTCTTCCCTGATTTGATGAGGTTTCTGGAGTCCCAGGTCTTCTGCAAAGCTTGTTTGCTGTGCAAGCACCATCAGAGCTCATTTCTGCTAGTGGGATTCTGCAGGGTAGTGAAGCATTTGGGAAAACTTGGCTGTAGCTGCTGGTGTGGAGCAATGCAGTCAATTCCAGGAGTTTATTTCCTCAAGTTCTCTCAAAGCTGGGGGATGAGGAGTCCCTCTGTAATATGAACAAGGCTCTAGATAGCTCTGAAGTGAAGTGAATACTTCTGAAAATCTCTATTGGGGTCATGTCTTGCTGATGTGGATCAGCAGCAATGGCAAAGTTAGAACTGGAACAGCAAGAGAAATGTAGAAATTGCCTATGAAACAAATTTGGAGATTAAATTACAAAAAATGGCCTTCTTTAAAGCTGTTGAGGTTAAGTATCAGATCATTTTGCTAGTCAGCTGTGTGCTTGTGTATGTCATTTGAAATGCAATTATACAAGTTCAGAATTTGGTATCATTTTTTTCAACATCAGTTTTCACAGCAGGAGTGAAATTGAAAGCTATGAACCACAGCCCCTGAAAATTGGCTTTTCATAGGAACTTCAGCCTGCAGTTTCTCCTGTTATTGGCTAGTCTGGCAAGACAGTCATCCCTAAATAAACTGCACTTCTTTTTAGCCATGTGAGTGATTGTCCTGGTAGTAGTAAAGCTGTGATCTATTTCCTTGAGGAATTTCATTGTATCTCTTCCTTTCTATGAGGTTCTTGAAGGACATTTTTCACATAAACCAGCTTTACTCTGTCAAGCAGCAGCGTCACTGGGAACCAAGGCTCCAGAAATCCTGTAGGATCCTCCCACTCAGTATTGCCTGGCAAGCCAATTAGCTTGATATTTTTATCTCTAACCTGATTTGGAACTAATTGTAAATTACTATTTTATCATTCTGTTTTCTGTGATAAATGCCCTACTCAATTATTATTAGATCTGCTCCTAGGACAGCTGAATCTCCTTCTATCTATGCCATACCTTGTGGCTTTGCAATCTGAGGAGGATACAGAAGCACCTCATCCTACTTCACTGAGTCTTGATTTTGGCCCAGAGCACAGGGAAATGTGTTCATTCACTCTTTGAGACAGGCAGGATTTTCTAGCACACCTTTCCCTGTGGTAAAAGTACCTTTCTGTGTGAAGGTTCATGTCAGCTGTTTAATATCTGTCAAGTTGCCTTCAAAGCAAAGCCCAGTTCTTACACTAAATTAAGAAAGTTTGAGCTGCTTCACATTTTATTCCAAAACAGTGTTCTCAGCTTTTTATTTCATTTCTTTTTTTAATCTCAGGGCCTACCATGAGACAATGTTCATTATAAAGCTTGAAATGCAGTTTTTACCATAGAGTGCCTCTACCTTCAATGCAGTTTTGAACTAAATCTCTCAGTCCTTCCCATTTACTGCACCTAGCCTCACATAGAGTGGTGTCTCAGGGCACAGAGATTCAATTCCTCCTGCTTAAAATGACACAGGAATATGGACTCCAGGAGCACCTGTGGATGTCCATTGAGCAGCTGGAGAATGTCAGCTCCTGGTCCACACCAGAGCTTAACCCAAGTGACACACATGGCAGAGTCTGTGTCCTCAGCACCAAGGGCTTTGCTGTGCTGTTCTCCTGTCTCACTTCTCCCTGCAGGAGCACTGAGCTGATGGAGATGTGAATCTTCACCAAAAAGGAGAGCTGTGGTCTGAGAGGCTCCTGCTTGCCCCAGTTTAGGGAAGTCCATTGGAGGAGCAGGATTAGAGGCAAAAAGCTCAGCTCATTACTGTCTGCCCCATTCCCCATCTCTGTTCTGCTGGGCTCTTGGCAGCTGCTGCAGCTGAGCTGGGTGAGAATTTTGCTCCTCTGCCTTGGCTCAGGTCAGTCCCTGAGCAGGCCCAGAGCAGGGCCATGGACAGGGGAGGCACACGCGCAGTTTGCAGTCTGGCTTTGCAGTGTGTGCCCAAGCTGAAGCCTCTCTCTAGTTACAGCTCCCAGCAATCATTAGAGTCATTCTCAGCAGGAAAGACCCCTGAGGAAGGATGGAGTTCATTGGAACCACAGGTACTTCCTAAAGATGCTGCTTCCCTACAAACCTTGGCTGCCTTGTTCCATATAACTACTGTCAGAAAATGCAGGATTCATCCACCCAGATTTAATTCTCTGCATCTGAGTTTCCTCACTCCAGGGCAGTGACAAGCACGAGCAATTCTCTTCCACAGGCAGCTGAGTTCGTGGAGCTGTCTATTGAAAATCTCAATTCACAAAAGTGAACTTGGTACTCCGAATCCCTGAGATGAGGCCTTTTCCTTCAGCATTTCAATCAAGGCCTTTGCTACAGCAAATGTTTAGCACTGTAAGTGATTGGTAGAGACTGCTGACATGATAAAACTGTGGCAGGTTCAGCCTAATCTGAAAAAAAATCCCTGAGAACATTAATTGCATGAGCCATGAGCTGACCCAGTGAATCATCAGCAAAGCAAGGCATAATGCATGTGTTGTGCACAGCAAGTAGAAATATACCTGGCATGTTTCAGAAAGCCAGCACTGAGAAGAAACAAAAGTGGCTGCTCCAAGTGGAGCATTTCCAGGTTTTCCATGGGAGCTGCTCCACAGAGACCCCCCTGGTCTGTTTGTCACTATCCCTTTGGCAACTGGGACCAGGATGCAGATGGCAAAATACCGTGACTGCTTTTAGCATCACAAAGTCACTTTGGTATTGAAAGTGCACAAAGTCATGATCTTATTGGAAAAATTCTGAACATCTGAGTCAGAGCCACTTGGTAATTGAGTCAAGGCTTGTATGATTCAAGAGCTGTACGTGGTTAGAAAAGTTGTTAGAAATTATAGTGTTAGAAGTCCTTTTCTCTCAGCAAAGAGAAGCTTGAGGGCACTGGGGACTGATGACAGAGAGAAAGAGCAAGTTTGTAGACAGCCAGATAACAAAACAAATATAAGTAATATCAAGTAGATATAATTTGATTTTAAGTGTATTTAAAAACCGCCAATACCTGTGAATTCCAGTGGTCAGTATTGGCCATCTTACTGACACCCTGTCTGCCAAGCCATCATTTCTGAGGTTTATTGAGCCATTCCAAATCTCTGGGCTGCATTTCTCAATGAATAGCTAAAGCAGTGGGTCTCTGTTTAATACCAGGGGTAGATGGTACTGCCCACTGAGACCAAGGGATGTCCAGACATGTTGTCATGTCTGTAGCATCTTTTGGTTTATTAAGCCTTGAAGGAAGTTTTGAACCACAGAAATAAGAGAAGTGACAAGATCCTAACAGCTAAATTATTTTTCCCCTGGCCGTGAAAATGCCAAAGCAGCTGTTTTGTGGTGATCTTTTCTATTGCTAGGCTGTTTCAGGCAGTAAATGATAAGGCTTCTCTCCTTTGACTCAGGCACAAATTGAATTCTTTATGGAAAAAGATGCAAAAATTGTTTTAATTTTTAGAAATGTCAAAATGTCCGTTTCATAACATAATACTTATTGATGGAAAACTCCTCATGTAGCCTCTAGAGATGTCATTTTAAAATAATACCTGTATGTGCTAGTATATTCATATTATTTTTTTAATAATTAAAATAATTTTTTAGGATCACCTACTTAATAATTTGTTCTATAGAAAGTGGTAACAGTAACCTCCTTTGAAAAACATGGAACTGAGAATTTCACCTAAGAATTACCTCAAGACTGCCCTTCATGCTGAGCTAATGGATGTTTCTCCCAGTGACAGCCAACCTAGAGTGAAAGGCTGAAGCAATAAACAATCTTTTACATCTTCTGGTAAGTTGTGCTGGCTTATTCCCATGGGTAACAAACTGCAGCTATTCCAGTCTGAACAGTCCATCAGCCTTGAGCCTTTGCTAGATTTGAAGAGCAATCAGAAAACTCTTGTGTGTGTGCTTATAGACAGATCATATCAGACCTTACACTTCTCTTTGACAGAGCTAAAGAGATTGATCTCTTTAAATCTCTGTATTAGGAGGTGTTTTCTTCCCCAGATCTCAGATTCTATTCTTTTGGCTCTTTTCCCTGAACTTTTTCTATTTTCTTCATGGGGAAGGGTGGACATCAGAAGTTGGCACAGTATGCTGCAATGTGAGAGGGATGCAAAACTTTGTGGTGGGATTAGGTTCATGCAAATCTCTTAGAGGGAAATGTTTCCTTTCCTTCTGGATCCATCTGAGCTCTGTGTGGCCCTTGGATCCATCTGAGCTCCCTGAGGCCTGGAGCAGAGGGAGGTTTGTGGTGCTCAGTGATGGAGCTGATCAGGCTCTGGCTGCCTTATTTGAGTTATCTGGCCTGAGCTGCTGCTGCTACCAGTGGTGAGATCTCCAGGGTGTTGTATTCATCTGCATTAGATCAGGAATGCCCAGGACACACATCAATGGGATTTTAGCAGTGACAATTACCATTATGTTTTTCAGTGTTATAATACTTCTGCCCCAAAAGCACTTTACCTAAGACATTTAGATGGAATTTAGTGGAAAGCCTCCTATGATTCATATTTATTGTAAATATAATTTTTAAATTATTTCAGCAAATAATCCTAGAGAAATCAGTCATCTGTGCATTGCAGAGGTCTGAATTGGTGGAAATAATTTCCTGGAGTTTATCAGATGCCTCACAGCTTTGGAATGCAAAGTTCCCTGTGTAGGATCCATCACTATTTTATAGCTTGCTCGAGTGAATCACATAGCCTTGATTGCCCTCTGAATCAAGTGGCTGCAATTCCCATAAACATGTATTTAGAATAAAACAGAAAAATGGCACTTCTGAGTTTCTGTTTATCTTTGTAAGCAACTTCACTGTGTACAGATTTCTTGTAGTTCACTCTCATTTTATAGGATCTCTTCTAGTATAATATTTGTAATATTAAGAAAAATTTGCAACTACTCTTGGCTGTGATCAGAAGACAGTTTATTGGCTTCAGAATTATTTCCTAATATTGTGCTAAATTTCTCCAGAAGTATTCATGAGAGGGTATTATTTGCATCAGTCATGTTCTGTGTTTGGGAAGAACAAGGCAGTTCCCATACAAGTTCCCTAATGTTCATTCTGGGTGCATGTTTTGGCTCCTGGGCCTAATCTCTGTCTGGTTACAGCAGCAAAAAGGCAGGTTATGCTACTTCTTGTCTACTTTTATCATGGTTACATTAGATGTAATTATTCTTCTCTCCAAAAGAAAATGGTGAAAAATTCATTTAGTAAAAAAAACAGGGGGAATGTGACCGTGTTTACAGGGGTCTTAGGATGAGGGAAGAGATGAGGATCTGACTCCATGTTTCAGAAGGCTTGATTTATTATTTTATGATATATTTTATATTAAAACTATACTAAAAGAATAGAAGAAAGGATTTCACCAGAAGGCCAGCTAAGAATAGAATAGGAAAGAATGATAACAAAGGTTTGTGGCTTGGACTCTCTGTCTGAGCCAGCTGACTGTGATTGGCCATTAATTAGAAACAACCACATGAGACCAATCCCAGATGCACCTGTTGCATTCCACAGCAGCAGATAATCATTGTTTACATTTTGTTCCTGAGGCCTCTCAGCTTCTCAGGACGAAAAATCCTAAGGAAAGGATTTTTCACAAAAGATGTCTGTGACAGGGCAAATGCTCTGAATAAAGTATTTATTTTATTACAGCAGCAATCTAATAGAAGGCAGAGTTTTTACTGCAAGACAAGATCTTTTTATTGGACACTGAACTGGTAATCAGTTTCTGATCATTGTTCAACAATGCAGTTGTTGCTTGGATCACTTGTTCTTCCTCTGAAATGCAAGTATGGAATCTCTCTCATTTTAAGACTGGAATGTGAAGGTGAAATATATAACAAATTTCTGATTTCAGAACAAGGCACTAAGGTATCAGATATTTTAGCATGTGGAGCCATAGAGTGGCTGTTGCCAGTTGTGTTGAACTCTTCAGCCTTTGCCTCCTCCCCATGAATCTTTCCATGTGGACACCAAATTTTGTTAATTTACCACGCTGCACCTGAACCTGCCACACACCCTACAGAAAACTGTAAAAGAAAGGAATTTTACTTTCTAAATTACTTTTAAGCCCTGTCTCATTTTCCTTGTAATGTTCTCCCATTTTTTGTATTTGAAAAATACCAGGTCTGAAAAATCTTTTTATTTCATTGTTCTTTCCTTGATATAGTTCAGATTGATTTCAGGAAGTTCTGACTTTCTCCCTTCACATTTTACAGTTGTAAGTTGTACCTTTCTCTCTCCAATTCATACCTTTTAAAAGCCCTTTTAGGATCTTCATTGGCACCATTAACCTCCTTTGGAGTGGTTATTCCTTTGGAGCTCAGTTTTACTGAAATCTCTTTGTTTCATACCCACATTTTAGAAATATCATCTATTTACAAATGAAATATATTCTAAACCTTCATGTTCAGTTTCAAAAGTTTTTCAGTCCAATTATTTTCAGTAAACAGTTACCATAGTTACTCAAAGATTCTTCTAAAGTCGAGACTGAGCCCAATGTTTGTTCCCCATTCTGTTTAATTTGAATTGAATCCTCTTACCTGCATTTGCTCCAAGGTTGCTTGGTCAGCTCTTGTTGTTGTAAATCAAGATCCCAGTGGTTCCACATTGGTGTCACTTGATGAGAACTGGCTAAAAGTTTTGGAAAGAAATGTGGCAGCTCTCACACTGATGAGAGTGTGAATGCCACAGCAACAGGAACATTTCTTTTCCCCTTGCTGTATGGAGAGTTAATTCCTATCCTGGTACAATTTCTAGAAGCAATAAAATTGAAAAGCTCTCTCATTAAATCCAGTATTAAAATGCTCTTGAAAATTTTGAGCAAACTCATTTGTTTGCTCATCATTCTCCAAAATTATTTCATCTCAGGCAAATTCTGTTCTGTCCATGCTGCTCACATTTTTGTTCTCTTTGCTTCATAACACAAGTAAAGCTGTATTTCTGAACTTTATTTCACTAATTTATTTTTATCACGTTTCATTATAATTTTCCTTAGATGTTTTCATCAGGTTCTTTTAAATGATGCATTAAACATGCAGGTTAATTATTAGCTATTCAGAAAGCAATCTCACACACAACAGTAAAATATTTCCTTTACATGATCTTGCTATATATTATTTCTTTTTCTTTTTATTAGTTATATTTTTATACTCCTCAGGGTAAAGCTGTATTGCATAATTCCAACTATAAAATGTTATATTTGTGTAATAAATTACAGTCTTTGCCTGTTTATGTGCATTGGTAGTGATTTTAATAACATTATTTCTTGGCTTTTGCACCCAAAAATGTGTCCATTTTTTCCCTCAAAATTACCTGAGCTGATCTAATAAAAGGTACTTATATTTTTTCATTATTTGTGGTGAGCTCTTTGCAAACTGCAACAACTAATATGAGTTCCAAACAAACTCACAAGGAACAGGAAATTTCTTTCAGTGGGTGAAGAACAGATTTTAGCAGGTTGCAGTGGAATTAGTATTAATGGAAGATTACCTGGGGTCTGGAAGTCCTGCCCTCAGCTCCTCCAGCCAGCAGCTTGCAATCCTCACCCTGTGCAGAGTCTGGAGGGGACAGGGAGCAGCTGTCCTGCTGCAGCTCAAGCTGACATGGCCAAGCACCCTGAGAACATCCAGCATTTTGAACTGCAGTGGGGAATGAGAGGGGCACCAGAGGCCAAAAGATTTCATATGAATAGGAAAAGGTAAAAGCTGCATCAGAATCTGTGCTCTTCTAATTCTAAGCAGTAGCACATAGGTAGCAGTGTGTGCTGAGTGTAAACTCTTGGAGACCCTTCTCTGTTACCAGTAGGGAGAAAAAAATGAATTATTAAAAATTGTCTGAATTTTATCTTCATAATCTGAGCAGGTTCAATTAGTTGAGAGGTCTGTTTGCAGTCCATGTTTGCACTTTGCTTGCAAGGCATGTTATTTCTACATTGGTTGCTGGGTTTAATACAACTAAATAAATATGTAAGGTTGTTCACTGTCTGTAGGACAGTTGCAGTGGTCATAGTCAGTCCAAACCCTGGCGGTCTTCCACCTGATGGTGGATAATTAATGAGTCATATATAAAAAATATATTTCTTACTGAATCCATCCTTTAATCTGTGTCACACTGTAGGTGAAAGTGTGTCTGTAAAAAATAGCTTTTGCAGACACTTCTCCAGGCCTTCCCTTCACTTTGAAGGAATTAATGGATTTAAAAATGTCTGCAAACTTCCATTTTTGTGGCTGAAACAGTACCTGGGTCATAGCTGGTCTCTGAGGGATCTTTTTAAACTGCTTTCTTTGGTTTTTTCCATGTGTGTGTCATCCTCTGCCTGTCACTGAGTGCTTTATAATGTGAATGTACCTCCCTCTCTCAGTGGCCTGCCCTCAGAGGGAATGGTTCTGGGAGGGCTTTTGGGGACAGCTCTGCACTCCTGCTCCTGGCAGCTTTTTGATTTGTGTTGCTGTTTGTTTAGTATGCTAACAGAACATAAAGAATTACAGTTTGATTGCACAGCTTTACAGGAGATCAGGACACATCCTCACCTCTACACAAAGAAATCTTAGATGGCAATTTTTCCCCCTGTGGATACCACCTGTCTAATTTAGGCTTGTGCTCCTGCTGACTGATTCAATCACCTGACTCAGTCACTTGAAGGCACCAGGACATTCCTTGCTGGTTTTCAGGAAGGTGCCTCACAGGAATGAGCAGTTTGTGTGTCTGCAGCAGCCAGGCAGCATCATCCATCACTGCTGGGCTGTACCTGGAGCTGCTCACTGTCCTGGGGCTCCTGAACCCCTGTCCTTTTGGCACAGGGAGCAATCTCACAACTGTACTCATTGTATTGCTGAGGAGTCAGGAAGTGATAAGGAAAAAAGGGAATATTCAGCACCATGGAGATGTGTGGGTGTCACTCCTCTGCTCCTCAGCAGAAGACACCACTTGGGTGTGTTTAAGAGCTCTTGGCCAGTTGTGCTATAGTACATTATGGCAGGAGAGTGAATTTGTGTGATTATTGATTACTTCTGTACGGGGACAGCTGAGGTGTTTGGGCTTTTGTTATTTAGATGAATCAGCTGTTGGTCACTTTGTGCTGATTCACTCCCAGAGCTGGATGTGAGTGTTTGGATGGATTTACAGTAACATCATCCTTTTTACTCAGGGACATGCCAGTCTGCAGAATTGCTACAATTGACTCATTGTTCTGCTGTGTCAGGTAACAAAATATTCTGCTTTCTTTTATTCTGCTCAAGAAGATTTGGTTTCATTACGTAGGTCAAAGCTCTTAAAATAAATTCCTGTCAGATTTCCCCCCCAGCTAACCTGAGTGGCACACGTGGGTGTCTTTGGATGTCGCTGTATTGAGGCATGACACAAAATTTCAAGTCTGCTTTATAAGGAGACTGAAGTGGTTTGGCATGCTGGGAACACATATAGAATATATCCCTTCAGCATTGGAATTCAGTAATGCCTTTCACAAGGATATATTTCAAATTAATTTTGGAATATGAAGCTTATATGAACACTTAACTGTCAGCTACTTGTCACTCTGGGCACATGAAACTAGGAGTTGGAAACCTGATTTGGCTCTCTGTCAAACTAATGACAGTTCCATTGTCTCCATCTTAACAAAATTAAATGTTTTAAGATTTGTAATATTTATATACTATAAAAATACTCTATTTCTTTTGCTATAAAAATGTACTGTTTGTTTTGACTGTATATAAGTACAAGGATGAATTTATCTAGTAAAAAGTAATCAAAATAATTTTACAGATAAATACATAGAATGTTTATTTTTCAAATATAAATATATAATTAGTATGGACAGTAAAATAGTCAGAAATGTTAAGCAGTGTTCCTGGGCTATTGAGCACCTTGCTGGGACTGTGTATTTCCGTAATCATTAGCTGAGCAGCAGAGCTGTGCCCACAGCTACACTGTGTGCTCCAGCATTCCCACAAGGGAAATTGGGATGAACCCAGATAGGCCCAGCATGACTTTACAAGTTATCCATCTCAGCAGTTCTAAATTCCAGTTTTACCGATTGCTTGTGTTAGTGCTGTTTTATTCCCTGATCGCGAGCTGCTCCCTGCAGAGGGACCGGCCGGAGCTGAGGCTGCTCCCGGTGCCCGGGGCTGCGGAACAGGAGGCGCCTCCCGCTCTGCCGGGAGCGCTCGGGGAGCTCGGCTGGAGATCTCCGCTGCTGGGGAAGGCTCCGAGCTCCAGCGGGGCCCGGCCGGCAGCGGCTCCAGCACCAGGGACAGCGGGCGCGGTGCCGGGAGCGGAGGGGCCGGCCCGAGCTCCTCAGGGCACCAGCGAGGGCTTAAAGCGGCCCTGAGGCGGCGGGGCTGGCATGGGACAGAGCGGCGCTGAGGGAGGGGACAGCGCGGGATGGGACAGCGCGGGACAGAGCGGCGCTGAGGGAGGGGACAGCACGGGATGGGACAGCGCGGGAAGGAAGGGACAGCACGGGAAGGCCGCGGGGTTGCTGCCCTGCCCTCAGCCCGGCCGGGCTGGACACCTCTGTCCCTTCACACGCACAGCGCCCGCAAACGGCAGCGCAGCGCCCCGGGATGCTCAGCGCTCGCTCCCTGTGATGTGTTGGATGTTGGGCACAAACCAAGGCTCTGCTGCCCCTGAAACAAAGGCGGAAGATCAGAGAGAGCGCTCAGAAATCCCCAGCCAAACCCTGCCCTCCCTGCTAGGGATTTGGCCGAGGGCTGATTGTGTGATAGCTCAAATCACTTAATCAGCCTCTGGAACAGCAACAGGCTCATTTCCATGAGTGATGGAACCGCTTCTCTGATGTTGTCTTTCAATAGTATAAATTTCTTAGCATGAAAGAGATCTCTTCCACGGCAATAAATACATAAATTATAAGAAATGCAGAAGGTCAGAAATGAAATGAAAAAAAAACCAACAGAAAAAACGTACTCACAAGGAGAGTTCACAAATGCTTCTGAACTCTCATTTCACAAAATAAGACAGGAGTTAATTATTACTTGTGATAGGGTTTCTTATATCCTGAACATTAAAAGAAATTAATAGGAAAAGGTATAAATTTGTCAAAACAGTGCTAATTAACATCCTATGATTTCTCACCCTTTTAATAAGTAATTTGCTGTAGTGAGAGCATTAAGGATAAGTGAGAATGAAGGTGCAATAGTATTTTCCTCAAAATTCTCATTTATTGATGGTACAAGAGGTTTTAAATTCTTTTTTTAAATATTTGAAGGGCAAAATACTGTTTCTTTAGTACAAGGAAAACATTTGTTCAGCATGATCTGTGATATTTTTTATATAAGGTCCATCTGACTAAATAATTACCACCTGCACTGTAAATTTTTGGTAGTTGTACTTGACATATTGGTATTAAGGTATTAGTCAGTCCATTCTCTACCTTCGTGCTGGAAAAAAACCAAAATCAGTATTGCTCTCCTGGTTTAATCCAGATACTTCTATGCAAGCAACATACAAACTTAGGTGCTGGCACAACCACATTGATCCGTATTTGTTCTTCTACACGTCCTGGTTTTTTTTTTCTGGTTCTATAATTTATTTTCAAGGAATGTTACAAATAGAGTGAAAGTAACTTTTAATATTATATTTGTAACTGTTGTGTATATTGGTTGTAATAGACAGTTTTATGGGGAGTTTTATTTGGTGAGGCTTAACCCCACATGTCTAATGTTCTGGAAGGAGATGAAAACACCTCTTTTTTCACCCCCCATGATTTTAGATTCCCTTTGCTCTGAGGGAGACAACACCAAAATAGGGTAAGTACTGGAATGTTTTATGCTGACTTCCATTTTACATGAAAGAAAAATTCTGGAATGGAAGACCAGAACTATTGAGATGTTCCCAGGTTTACCAGAAAGTTCTGCTTGCTGTATCTCACATGGTGAAGTGAAATGTGTGCTGGTTGCTGTTGGTCATGAGCTGCTGCTTCAGGCACTCTGTAGGGAATAAACGATGGAGTGACAGCAGCATGCTGGCAATGCTGCTGCTGGATGGAGCTCTGCTTCCTTCCTGCCACTCTGAGAAATGTTGAGGGCTGGGAGCAGATTTGTTTATAAGGAACTCCTGAATTAAAAATTTGGAAAGAGTCCTAAGATAATGGATTTAATATCCTCCCTAGTCCTGAGCACTAATCAGAAATCATCCCAATTAAAGGTGTGTGAAGTTGTGGGGAACAAACACTGTGATGCCTTGGAGAGAAAATTTGTCATTTGCTGCATTTAGATTCCTAAGTTGCTGGTTTGATCCCTCATAAGAAAGAAATCCATGAGATGGCTCTGTGCAATAGGACAAAAAATAGAATTTGGATTTGTGCACCAAAATCTGAGACCTCCTGCTTAAAAGTTTTAGCAGATGACTTCACCAAAGGAAGAATAGCTCAGTTCTTGGGACACCAGAATCCCTTTTGAGGCATAAAGTAGAAACACTTGATGCTCCAAAAGGACCTGTGAGGTCATCACAGATGGTGATAGAGTGATTTGCTTTGCATCTCTTTGTTTCTCCCTGCAAGGTGAGGGATTCATAATTTAATGGGAAAGTAAAGTTGTTCAGTGCCTTAATTCATCTTAACAACAGGGGAAGAATATGAACTTTAAAGAAACAAAAATAAAAAGTCAGGTGTAGAAAAGGATGGAATGCAATTAAATAAATTGTCTGGTCTGTCACAGGGAGTTGAGATTCATCTCAGATTGGTTTTTTCTGATGGCAAGGGCCCTGGGCCATCTTACTGAAAGAGAGGCTTGAAGTAATAATGGAAGTTACCAGCAACTATAGGCCTGAGAATAGGGAGAAAGGGTAAAGTGTGGGGCTGCACTTCCCTGAAAAAGAGGGCAGGAGGGTGACATGTTCTGTGCTACCTTAAGGCTGGCATAACTGAGAGAAAGCTGCTTGCAGGGAGGTGTAAGAATCTCTCTGCTTTCTGCACTCTGACCTTCCATTGTCCCTTGCAGAGCATTTGAAAGGATTGTGCAGTTCCCTTGATCTATTTAAGAGAAAGAAACTGTGTCAAATCTCTCCAATCCCAAGCCAGCTGTCTTTCAGATCACATCTATATTATGGCAAGACAGGACAATATAGGATGAACTCTCTAATGTATTTCAATTAACACTGTGTTAAACATTGCTGCCTGCTCTGTTTGGATAAGGACAACTGTGTTTGCAGTAGCAGAACCATAAGCAACTCACAATACCTCTGACAGGACAACTCCTGAGCACAGTGGACATTAAGTAACTCTACACAGTGTTTTTCAGAGATTAATGCTCTTCTGCTGACTTGACTTGTTCATTTAAATAAGGTCTTGAAGCTTGTATTTGCCTTTATTTCAGTACAGTGCAACACAAAACTAGTGACAGAACAGCACCTCAAAGACTTCTGCAAGGGGAGGCTCCTTTTCTCTGAAAACCATTAATTTTGGCATCCACAATGCCCACCAACAGAAGCTCTTCTTGTAGCAGCTCTGACATTTACACCAGATTTTACATTTTATTTTGATTGCTGATACAAATTTAAAAATTTTCTTAACAAAGCCTTACTAGATTTGGATTCCAATTTTGTGTAGCATTTTCAATGTGCAGACTTCTTTATAAAGAAAAACAAAACCAGCTCCAGGTAAAAAGAAAGAAAAAGAAAGAAAACCCTGGGGCATATAACCCTGAGAATTTCTTGTTTCTGCTTGCTACAGTAGTTCCCTGCTTTTCCTGTGCTTTCCACAGCAGTATGAATATTGAAGCTGGCAGGAGTGAGCTCTGTTGAGAGAGAGGAGAGACAGCAGAAAGAGTTGTTCTGCAGCAGTGGCTGTTTGCTTTGGTCTCCTGTGCACGTGGGTAATCCTGAATTCCAGCTTGGTGCTGGGGAGATTTGTGGCTCAGCCTCCGTGGGAGGATGAGATGTTTGTTCCTTGCTACACTTAAGAGTGTTTACTAAAGCAATCAGTATTTCTGGGCAGGTGATAGGAGCCTCATTAAAGGGGTGGATGCAGAGATCAGAGGAACAGGTGTAAATATATTTGGTAACTTTAACTGAGGCAAACTTGCATTCCACTGACTCCACAGGTAAGTACACTGACTTTTTTCTTCCTGAAGTCATGTGGGTCATACGGCCATCTAGTGACCCTCTGTCCACCAGCAGCAGTGCAGAAAAGAGTCAGGAATAAACATGCAATAATATGTGTTGTGTTTCACATACAGGTAATCTGCCATCAGTGTGTGTCCCTGCCAGTGCTGCCATTTGTATGTCCATGGTCACACATATGGCCTTTAAATAAAGGGCTATCTATATGCTGTTAAGTCCTTGCAGGTCCTATTCTGTCCAGCTGGTTCGGTGCCCTTCTGAGAGTTTATCTAACCCTAGAAGGGTCTCACTTGCCTTCCCAAGTTCACCTTCATTCCAGGTTCACTTTAAGGGAAGAGTCAACTCAGAAATTGTAGTAGTTTGATAAAAAATATGCTGTATTTTTTCTTAAGCAAGAAAAATATCAGTTTAAGTACTGGTCAGCTTGGCAGCAAGAAGAATCCTTGAAGGGCTGAGACTGTGGAATAAGGAGTCTGCAAAAATTAACCAGTTCCTGTCACTGCAGAGGTTTTCTGTTCCCAAAGTACTCAGAAGAGATGGAAAGGTATTTATTATTGACATATACAGAGTTAAAAAAACAAAAACATTTTCTCAAACCCTGGAGCAGCCTATCTCCAACAGATGCAACTCAATGACTTTGTCATGCTTTGTCCCTTCAAAAAGCTATTTCTGCATGCTGTGGGAGTGCCTCAGGAAGGGAAGGAACGGAGCTATTGTAAATACAAATGCCTAAATGTGAATATGAATTAAGGTAGGATGGAATAAGTTGTTTTTTTTAAATGAATAATGTACAAGCACACTCAGTTCTTGGCCACTTGCTGTTTGCTCTCCACACAGGAAAACAAAACCCGACATCCCAAAGCCAAACCAAAACCCAAACAGAAACCTGGCCCTGCTCGGTGGGGAAACAGTAGTTGCACGTGTTAAAAAAATAAATAATGAAGGTTTCCACAGCAACCCAAGTTCTGTAGTGCAAGTTGATGACTTTCATTCTGTTTTATTATATAATCAGAGAACAGATATTCTATTAAAAGTGTTGGGTACATCTGAAGTTATATTGTTAAAAAGTTTAATGCAATCCTAAAACTTCCCATCAAGCAAGTTGTTTACAAAGGTTTCTGAAAAGGCTGTATTAAAAGTGGTTTTGCAGAGGCTCTGACCGGGACAAGGGCACTGGTCCGTCAGACTACTGCAGGGAGTAAAATTTCAGCTGCAGAAAAACTTTTGTATAACTTATTTCAGCTTTTCCTTTGCTGTGAAGAATTCAAATTCAGTTTTTATGGAAGGAAGCGAAAGCTGAACTTAGAGATGAAATCTAAAGATTCTTTCCCATTTTGGTTACGTGTTCCTTGTGGAAACCACGTGAATTTCGCCAGCTCTTTAGAAGCTCTGGAGATTATTACCGACAAGAAAATAAAACGGAGTATGAGCCCAGTTTTGATCTAAACGCTGCTGGTGCCTGTGGTGAGCGCTGCCAGGGCTCGGGGCCGTGTTGGGGGCAGCCCGGGACGCCGGGCGGGGATCGGGCCAGCCCCGCTGCTGACCAACACGGCCGGGCTCGGTGCTGCACTGCGGGCCGGCCTCCCGGGAGCCGCTCGGGGCGGCAGGTGCGGCGGGGATGGGATGGAGCCGGGGATGGAGCCGGCCACGGGGATGGGACGGGCTCGTGAGGGGGTCCCGGCACCGGCCGCTCCCTGCCCGCCCTCAGAGGGCACGCGCCTCCCCGCGCCTCGCGCCCGCGCGCGCCTCGTGCGGCCGCACGGGGAGGGGGGGGGGCGGCGCGAGCCGCGCGTGCGCGCCAGGTCCGCCGGGAGCGTGAGGGGGGGCGCGGCAGCCCCGAGTCCTTCAGGCGGCGGCGGCGGGAGCGGCGGCTCGGGAGGAGGAGGAGAAACAGAACGACGAGGAGGGGGCCCGGGGCCGCCGAGCTCCGCGGGGCCGCCGCGTCGGCAGGGCCGGAGCCCGCGGGGGCCGCGAGAGGAGAGGCGCCGGGCCGGCGGCGAGCGGCCGCGGAGGGGAGCGGCGCGGCGGCCGGTACCGCCCGGGCGGGCGGGGGGCGACCTCCCCCCGCCCCCCGGCAGCGGCGAAGCGACCCCTGAGGGCAGCTCCGGCCGGAGCGTGGGGCGGGGGCTGCCGGCTCGGCGCCCCCGCTGAGCGCGGGGGGAGGAGAAGCCGCCCCCGCTCGATGAGCGGCGCCCGCCCGCCCGCCGCGCTCTGCCCGGGGACCGGCGGCCGCGGCCGAGCCATCCGGCAGCATGTGGAGTCCCACCGAGGAGGAGAAATACGGCGTGGGTAGGTGCTGCCGCATCCCTCCCCCGCCCCGCTCGCCCCCTCCTCTCCCCGCCGGACCCCGGGCTGTGCTGTGCGTGTGGGGGGGCGGCCGTTCCCCTCCCCCGGGGCCGGCGGTGGTCGCGGCGCTGCCCCTCAGGTGGAGCCGGGATGGGGGCAGCGCTGCCCGCGGGGCTGTGGGGGCTGCCCGGCGCTGCCTCCCCTGCCCTGCCCGCACCGCTGGATGCGCTCTGCGTGCGCTTCGGTTCGCGTTATTTCCCCGAGCGCCGCCGCGGCGACGCCAGAGACGAGCGGAGTTCGGGGGCCCGCGCTGGGGTCGGGATCGCACAAATAATCAGAAAACGAGTTGCTGAGCCCTTAATCTACTTAAGCGCGCGGTTCCCTTTTCCCTGCGTTTCCATCTGCGGAGCGAGGCGATGTGTGGATGGAGTTGGGAAGGGGCCGGCGCTGCCGCGGTGTCTTTAGGGGGCGTCGGTGCTGCACCTGCCCGGCCGCGGGGACGGGGGCGGCCGGGCCGGGGGCTGCGGCGGGCCGGGAGCGGGGCTCGGGGCCTCCGTGCCTGCGGACTGCGCTGCTTTTCCTTGTTTTGGGAAATCAGACTTTACAGCCGTCTGGCATCGTGGTTGCTCTGATCTGAGGCATCACCGTTGGCGGCTTTGGTTTGTTATTTTAGCGTGTAAATCCCTGATAAAAGCAGAAATGTTGCATCTAATGAAGTGGAAGATACAGAATTTCTTTTACTTCGATCTTGCTCATTTCGATTTAATTTTTTTAAACTGTTGATTTGTATTATAATAATAAAAGCTACTACTGCTACCCTGATTAGTTACTTAAACGCCTCATTAAATTTATAGTTATCAGTTGTGCATATTGATTTTTAAGTTCCACAGTGTGTAGTGATGATTGATTTCTACAAAATATTTAAAATAGTATCAACAAATTTGCTACATGATCTGTTAACCGGAACTGTTAAAGTGGGATTTTGGCACTTAACTTGTGAGCAATTAGAAGCCTTAACGCCTCTTTGTTAAAACGCTTTCTGTTAATTTAATAATAAAAAAATACTTATTAATTTTTAATCTTGTACAGCAGATATTTTGCTTAGTACATCCCACTTGTCTTCATAGTAAAGAGAGATGAAGCAAATCACTTTTGTTTAAAAAAAATAAATTCAAATGCAGCATCACATGAGAACCTGCAAGTGTAGGGTAATAAAAACAAGTGGCAGAAAATACCACCTGGGAGTCATTGCTTCCAGTCCTGTTGCTGTGTCTGTTGGTCGCTGGGAGTATATGAAGTTAACAAGCCCTGATCCATCCCAGCTGGATGCACTCAGGAATACCAAGCTGTTGTTTTGCTGGGGATTTTTAATGTAGTTGATGCTGGACTTTTTTTTCATACCTCATCTGCTGGGCAGCAGCACCTCGGTTACCCTAGGATGAAACTGACTGCTGTAATTGTAATGGATGCTTCAGAAAATAATTATCTGTCTCCCAAATCTTGTTGTTTTCCTTCTATTTTTGTAGTTGTTTTTCTTTGCCATGTTGCAGGGTTTGATATTCAGTGTTTGTTTTTATGTTTGGCCCATGTGCTCAAACGAGAGAATCCTTGTTTTACCTTGATCCAAAAAACAGGTGAACTAATTTTTTTATGCAGATATTTGAAAAGAAAAGCTGGGAAATCTCCAGTCAGGTTGTAAACAAGTCTGGAAGAGGTGTGTGGAAGGGAGAGCAGTGAATGAAAACAAGTGTGATTTCAGTGATGTTCCCTGGGCTGGAGAATATTCCTCTAAGGATGGGGATTTTTCGTTTGCAGACAGCACACCTGTAGGCAGGGCTGAGGTAACAGCTGAGTTGTGCAAGTTTTGGTGATCTCTAGGCAAGCTTTTTTTGTTCTTGAGTAGCTTTAATTACTTTTCCTGTAATTGAAATTTGTTGATAATCCTCCAGAGAAGGAAAATAGGTGAAAAATGCTGCTTATACCTGGGGTTTAGTTACTACAAGTGAGGAGTGGCATATCAGTTTTTCACAAGTAGATCTGTCATTGCTGGCTGGAAGGGTAATTTTTGTGCATTTTGAAGCAAATAGTCTGCAGAAAGTGTGGACCTGAGGGTTTGCTGCTGGAAGGTGCTCTGGCAAAAAATAAAAGGAGGGGGGAGGGGAAATAGCAGTGTAAATTATCCTGATTCCACAAGTAATATGTGCAAAAATAATCTTCTTGGCATGAGTCACTGTTCTGAGCTTATGCCTTTGGGCTTTGGTAGTTTGGGTTTGGTTAGAGCAGTCTCTGTCCAAAAAACCACTGTGTGTTTTCTCTGTGCTCCTGCTAAACCATGCCAAGTTTGAAGGTTTGCCTTTGGGTTAAGGCAATGAACTTTGTGTCCCTGAGTGGAATCAGTTATCTCTGCGAGATACCACAGAGAGGTTTCTGGGGGAACAGGAGGCACATCTGGGCATCCAGGCCCTGGCCATAGCTGTCCTTGTGTGCCAGGCAAGGGCCAGTGCCACTGAAAGTGCTTCACCCTGATGCTGCTGTCTGTTGAAAGCAGGTGGTGCTCTGCTGCCTTACCTGTGTCTGTCAGTGATCATTCACAGAAATGATCCTTCAGACACCACGTTCCCCTCTCAGCACCCGGCTGTGGAGCCTTTGTGCTGTGCACTGCCTTGCAGGGAGCCTCAGAGCATTCCCTGGGCCTGCTGGAGCCTCAGCAGCTACTCCTGTGCAGACTCTCCTGTGCAGACTCTCCTGTGCAGATCCTCCTGTGCTGCCACAGGCCCTTGGCTGCAGGGCAATGTGACATTTCCCGATGGCAACGTTGGTGCCTTTTGGCCAGCTCTGGAGCTCTCTGTGCCCACCTGCAGTTACAAGGAGTTTTCCACACTTGCAGTTGTAGAACTCCATTGTAATGCCCAGTCCTCACACAGATCACTGCATGCATCTGCAGCAAAGATATTAAAAGATTGCTCAGGATATTTCTAAATAAATCAAACACTCTCCTAACAACCTTGAAGATCTTCCTTGATTTTATTTCTCAGCTGCTATAGCAACTACCTGGTGGCTGTTGTGAGTAATTCCCCTCTATTTAGAAATACTTATATTCAGTGCCTCTGATCCTAACTCTGCATTTAAAACTTGAGACTTGCTGAAGCAAAGCAGACAGTTCTTGCACAGGTGGCTTGAGGTGGCCAGTGATGAACACAATTAATAAGAATTCTGAGCTGATTATTGAAGACAAGGCTCTCTAGCCCTCTAGTGTTTTAGTATTTTTAAAGCAGTCTCTCTCTAAGAAAATATTTATTAAAGTGATCTGATTAGTTAGTTTAGTCTTAAAAAACAAGTATTAAATATTAATGTATTAAAAGAAAAAGTTAAATAGAACTCTAGTAAACAACATTTGGCTGTAATGTAAGAGCTGATTATTTCATTAGACTGTCAGTTTTTCCTCTTTTATTTTTGTGCAAGGAGCACATTTAGGTGGCTTTCAGGAAAGATTTTTTTGTTTGCTTGTTGTTTTTTTAAAATTTGATTGATGCTGTATCAACAAGCCACTTTGTATGGCTGACCATATTAAATATGTATGTATGAAGTCATGGAGGAGGAGAACCTGCCTGCATCAACAGAATCTGTTCTTAGTTTATTCAGAGAATTAGGGTTAAAATCTGTTGTTTTATTTAAAAGTGCTTTTTAAATCTTTATTTTCACTGCTTGCTTGGTAACAATGAAAAATAAATCTGTAAGCACAAATAAATACAACTAAACTTTCCCTTGTTCATACTGAGAAAGGATGGAACATCACAATGTCCTAGTTATGGTTTTGTACTGCAGCTTTTTGATCAGCGTCTTGATTTTCTTTCTTTTTTTCCCCCTTGTCACTAGACCTTGGCTTCCACACTTCCAGTTCATATTTATGCTGGGAAAAGCAGGGTTGCAGAACTTAGAAAAGTCTTCCTTCCTTCCTCAGGGCTCTTGGCACAAGACCCTGCCTTAGCTGTTGACACAAGAGGCAGCTGCTGGAGGGGGCTGTGAGTGGCACTGTGCTTGCACTCACTCACTGGAGTGGTTTGTTACAGGTTTCAAAATGAAAAGTTTCAGAGAGGTAGAGAAAAGTCCCTCTCCCACATAAAGAAAATGCCCATTGTTGGATGGGAACCAATATCAATCCTTGAATCAGGTGCTGGGTTAGGGACATAGGTTATATTTCATTTTCTCTCCTGGGTCCCTGTGCCAGGGGATGTCATTGTCTGGCAGCAGGAGGGAGGTGACTAAGGATATTCTTCAGGGATTGTCTTGGAACCAGTCAGGGATGCACTTGGAAACCTTCTGTGCTCCTCTGCCTTGGGAAGTGCTGCTGGTACCTGGGGACTTGCTCAGGAAAAGGGATGATCCGGGGATTGGAGTAATTGCCATTCACTACTTTGCTCCTAAGGGCCTTTTTTGAACCTGTAGGCCTTGAGAATGAGCAAAGGAATTTGTCAGTCAGGGATCATAAAGGAAATGTATATGTGTTATTTAACTGGATGGGAGATGAATCACACCTCGAAAAGTCTCTGGAAAAGAGCAGCTCCCAGGATGCACCTGATGGGCTATGATCATATAGACAGGAGAGGTTACTGAAGTGTCATTAAGTGGGCAACTTCAGCTCAGAGTAGGGTAAATCTGGAATTCTGTGGGTGCTGATAGAACTTGGAGATGAAATGTCCTCTTTTGGGCAAGAGATTAATATAGTTTGGCTTGTCTGTCCTAGAAAAGACTAAGCCAAAGAGTTGTGGTTAGAGCAGCTCTCATGAAGAGCTGATTTGCAGAACTGGATGAGAATTAACATGTAAGATATCACTACTTTGAGATTATCTACATACCAGTTGTTCACAAATACATTGGCAGTAGAAATTAGCCCAAACTTTCCAAATACAGGAGAAATGAAGTTGAGAAGCTCACAAAGGCAAGAAGTGAGATGTGTATGTTTAACAGTTCATTGCAGGGCTTGTATGGGACTGTGGGGGCGATCCTGGAGTGAGAAGTGATAGCAGTGCAATATGGGGTTTAAATTTGGATGATTTTGTGGGTTTTAGAGCAATTTTCTCCATTTCTTTGTTATTGTGCTGTATTAGGTATTCAGTTAAGACCTGCAGGACTTCAGCCACTGGTCAGTAGGGTGGGGGCAAAAGCACTTCCTCCCCAAGCTTACCCCCAACACAGAAGGGGTTTTGTTTTTAGAATGGTTTTCTAAGGGTGGAAGTAGTTTGGTATTCAGGCTTTCTGTCCTCACCTAACAATACATCCAGTAACAAGAGACATTTAATGATGTGCGTTGGCAATCTTTTCCTCTGTGTTTAATGGAAATAGGGGTGGGTGGGGAAGAACTTGAAATTGGAATTTCTGTGCATAGTAGTGCAGATTAAGAGCTTCTGGCTTGCTGAAAAAAAAGGTTAATCAGGTTCTATCAGGTGTTTCTTGTGTGCTTTGGGTTTAAATTCATTGTTCAAGTGTTGAGAGTGAAATTAGTGAGGAAATGTAAAATAATTTCACTTTTGAACCACTTAAGGGATAGAAAATTGGTAACTCTGGGGTGATGGTGCAGGCTGTTGTTGCAGCTGTATGTGGGAATAGAGGGAGGATGACTTTTTGTTAGTCCTCTGAAAGTGAATTCCTTAGGGCAGAGTCAATGGAACAGCTCAGCTGGACACGAGTCCCACCACCCTTGCAAAGCCTTTTGTGCAGCAATTCTGCCCCTAACAAGTCAGGCTCCAATGCAGACATCAGGGAAACGTGTACTATTACCAGAATTTGGAATTAGAAAATTCTCTACCACGTATTTACTGGCATCTCAAAGCCCACAAGAGGGGGATGATTGGGAATGAGGAAGTTTTCTGTGTTCATGTGCAGTGACATGTAGATAGACAAGCTTTAATGATTAGCACATTAAATTGTTATTTGGAAATGGTTCTCATACAGAGGAGCTGGAACTGCCTGATGGGACCAACAGCTGCTGTTACTGGTGGCCATATGTATTCCATAGATTTGTTCTCTTGAGAAACAGGAGCACTTTTCAGATGTGGCTGTGAAAACACCAAAGAATGGGAAGTCTGTGGAAAATTATTTAGCTCTTGAAGAGACTGATGTGACTTTTCCCTCCTTTTCCAGAGAAATTTTTCTTTAATTAGTGTGGTTCCTAAGTTTGTGGTGTTCCTCCCTCAGGTGTGCTGTGCACTGAGGAAGAGCCCAAAGGAAGCTTACCATGGGATCTTGGTCCAAAACCAGCTGTGACTGACAGTGCTCCTTCCACTGATTGTTGTTGTAAAGTTATGAAGCAACCTTAGTCTCACAACATTTCTCACTTTGTTCTGCTTCAAAATCTGTCTGCTCACTGAACCTCAGGGCAAATACAAAATATCTCACTCAAGTGCCTGATGTTGAAATCCAACCTCTGTTCAAGTTTTTCCATGTCAGAATGAACTTTGTGCGGTCTTCTGAGATCCTGAAAGCATCTCTAAAGTTTTTTTGGCCGTAATTCCTTCCTCTTAGACATGTTTTATTGTTTGTTCAAACAATAAGTCCTTAGTCCAAACTTAGGGAATATATTTGGGAGGCAGGGAAGTGAGGCTTTGAGCAGCCTGAGTGCTTTCCAGTGCAGTTGTGAGGTGATTACTTATTCCAAGGATAAAATTTCCCTCTGTCCCTCTTCAGCTTTTAACTACTTTTTCTTTTCTTGAGTCTTTCTGGATATTAAGCCTTAAGAAAAGCTTATGACAAGTGGTGCCAGCTAACTCTTGGTGATTAAAAGCAGGCCTTTGTGCTTTCAGAGGTAAGCTGCTGTTCTCTGAAACATCCAGACAAACCTTTATTCTTATTTCAGTGCAAGGAAGCTGGGGCACTAAATGCTTTTAGTGTTGGCAGTAGGCAGTTGATGGAGTGGTGAATTATTTTATTTTCTTTCTGTTGAATGTAAGTCCCTGAGCTACCCAAGGTGCCAGAGTAGCTCAGAGTGCTTTGGCAGGTGCCTCACTGTTCTGGAAGCCTCTTGTGGCTGTGTTTCTGAGCAGCAGGGCCCTTCTTCCCTCTCTAAATGTTTATGAACAAGATGTTTATGGGTACCTGCACTTTTAGTCTTCTGAACCTGATAAAGGAACCCGTGAGTTCATGTCAGAGAAACCCAGAACTGTTAAGCAGAATACAGTTGCAAGCAATCTGTGACTGTTTGGGTGTCAGTGCACCAATGGTCCTTTGCCTTGCTGGGTGGGTGCTGGGTGAGCTGCCCAAACTGGTGCTGAAGGGAGCAGAGAGCCTTGGATAGGAGAATATCTGTCAGTGCTGGATGCTCCCTGTGGGGAGCAGTGGCTGTTTCCAGTAACCGACTCTGGGTGTGGGGGGATAGGAGGAGATGTTGCTGTTCCTCCCACCTCTCCCTTTGTGGAGAAGAATGCCTGTGGCACTGTCTGCAGAGAGCTGCCCACTTCACCTGGGCACTGCTTTGTGTGTGGGGCTGTGTTACATGGACAGAGAGTGCAGGCTCAGGTGAGAAAGCTTCAGCCAGAGTGGGACAAGGAATCCAAAAATATATGAATTACTGGAAAAAAGGGTTACTGAAAACTGTGGTTGGAACTTTGGTGCATCTTTGTGTTTGGTTTCTCTCTCTAAATGCTCATGATCTGTATGACTGGAGACCTGAATTTTGATAAACCAAAGATACAACAGTGTAGTTCTGCTGTGCCTGTTAGAACTGGATCAATAGTTTTGTGAAATAGTCTTGCCCTGACATCTGCTGTTGCTGTCCAGAATGGAGCTGGACACTGCCTGTGGGCCTGGGGTGTGAGGGATGAGGGGAATCCTCTCCATGCTTGTGCCTCTGTTTAAAGGTGCTGCTGGGAGGCCTTTCCTCCAGCAGGGACTGTTGGAGTGGCAGGAGCTGTCCTGGGGCCTGGCAAGGTCCTGGCCCTGCTGTGTGTGCAGAGCATACCCTGGGAACCTGCCTGCTGGGGAAGTGCGTGGTCATCCCATCCCATTATCCCATCCCATCCCATCCATCATCCCATCCCATCCCATCCATCATCCCATCCCATCATCATCCTCCTGCCTCTTGCTCCAGCTCAGCCCTTCCCAGTGCACTGATCTGAGGGGAGGGACCACTTGTTTTTCTTTTTAACAGATCGGTGTTTGGTAATCTCTGTGGTCCCAGGGGTTTATGCCAAGGAAGATGGTGTTTTGAGCACTGCTCTTGCAGGAACAGCTTCTCTTTGGACTCTGGGGCAGAGGAGGTAGAAAATGGGTTTCTCTCTCTTTCTTCATCACAGCAAGGCCCCAAACTGCAACTATAGATCTTGCTGGGTTTGTTTGGTTGGTTTCATTTTGGCTTTTTCTCCCCCACTTCTGGAGTGACTGTATTTCTGGCAGAAGACTATATTCTCATTTTAACAGGGGGAGAATGCTTTATTAAATAAATAAATAAATAAATAAACCTGTATGGGTGACACAAAAAGAGAAAAGGAGGATTTCCCCAACATCTCAGATGATGTTGATAGCATTAAATAATGCACATTTGCTTCAGTGAAGATTGGAAGAGTTGAAAATCATGAAAAGAAAACCTTTTCAATTTTGCCAGTCAAATGCTTTTTTCCTTTTTTTGTATTTTAGTTGCAAACCAAAAAAGTCAAAGTTCTTATGGGTGGATTGACAGGTTTCAGAGATGTCTTCAGCAGAGTTCTTGTGTAGCAGCCAGTACAGGCTGACTCTATAAATATTATAGAGTTTTCAGCTAAAATGCAGGAGCTGTATGCTGGTAAATTTATTTTTATAAATCTGCCCTATCCTTCCCTTCCTGCTGCTCGTTGAAAATGTGCAAACTGACCATAAATGCCCAGGTAGCTTTGATGTGTTAAGAACTTATTGAACAGATAGATGGGAGATGTGGAAGTCTCAGGCTGTAGCCTGTGCAGAATGGGACAGGCTGGAAGGTGCTGTGGGGTGATCCCTGAGCCAGTGGTGTTCTGTCCCTGGCTGTGTTCCTGGGCACCAGCATGCTGTGGAAATGCTCCTTTCCCCCTTCAGTTGCTCTGGGGCTGCACCTCACAGTGTGAGGGGTGAGGTGAGGAGGGTCTGAGATCCTGCCTGGCACCAGCTGGGAACGGAGCATAGGAAAGGGTTGGCTCCTGGATGGCTGCTGTCTGGGGAGGTGCAGACACTTCTCAGAGCTGCAGGGTGAAAGGAGGAGCCGTGGGGGCGAATTGCAGTCAGGAGTGCATGTGGGCAAGCCCTGGAGAGGTGCTGCAATCTCCACCCTCCAGCAGAGACAAAACTTGATTGGTTTCTTACCTTGTTTCTGGTGTTGAACAGTGAGCTGTTCAACAGGCTCGCATTTCAGCCTGTGGAACGCAGCAGTGCAGAGCAGCTCCTCACCTCTCTGGGCAGAGCCTGCCCAGTTCTCTTTGCCAGCTGGGTTTGGAAAGAGGGAGAAGGTTTCAGAAACTGAAGCAGCCTTTGCTCTCTTTCAAAGGGAGAGAAAGCCTGCTGCATTCACTTTCTGCATAGAGGGAATGATGTATGGGTGAATGAGCTGATGGAAGAGATGACAGGAAGGGGATGAAGTACCAGGATAGATCTTTGCAAAGCTGGGAGCTCAAGACCAGTCCCTCAGCACAGCTAAGGCAGTGGACAACACTGTGGGTTTTGGTCCCTTCCTTCTCTCCCACCTCCTGCCACCAGGATGTGCAAAACTATTTTAAACAGCTCATGATTTTTGAGCCTAATCTCTATTTTTATCTTGGAGGGCAGGGGAAGGATGCTTGCAATCCTTTGCTCTGCTACTGAATGATCACCTTTCTTCTCAGGCATCTGTTTCTTTTTTTGCAGGAATATTGTCCTGGTGCTGCTATGACTCAGTAGAAAGAGGCGGTGTTGCTAGGCAGCGGGTGAGCACTCTGCAGATGCCATGTGATGGCAGTAAGCTGCCTTGCAATAATCCATTGGTGGCAGTATTCCTGGCTGGGGTTCTGTGCTGCACAAAGAAAGAAGCATCTCTGACAGGAGCAGATGCTGCCTAGCAACTGCCACTGCTCCCCGAGCAGCCTGAAATACCTTCACTTAATTGTGCTGTAATTTGGGCACTGCACAGAGCCCAAAGTGTGATGCCTGGCTTTCAGTTCTCAGGTATATTCTTCTTCATCGAGATCTGGCATAAAAGTTCATAAAGACCATTAATAAGGTCAAAAAATTTTAGCCCTCTTCTAAATCATGTCTTTTGTTTAATCTGTACTCTTCGATTGTAATGTTTGGATGGCTTTTAATCAGCTTTTGATAATCTTTTTTGTGTGTGTGTATTACATTAGTGCCTGGCAATTCCAATCGGATTAGAGCTCTGTTCTGTGTCATGTGTACCAGTGCACCCTGCAAGAAATGCTCCTTCTGCAAAAACTGCATGTTTCATTTGGGTTTTTAAGGTGTAATTGGTTATATCCTCTCTTTCACATCTAAATATTTCATTTTGTCATCTCGCTTAAACACAGGAATGTTTTAGAATGTTTGCTGTTCCCTGTATTCTTTGTGGATGTACTTACTGAATGAGGCCTGCACTTGCAAATAAATCTGCAAGTCTCAGATTCATTTCTGGCAAATAATTGAAACCCTCACCCACAATTAATAATTTAAATACTTGGAAGGTGTATTGTGAGGGTGAAAACATTATAGCAGGTATTTGTAGAATAAAATGGAAATGTTTTTCTTTTCATTTCCTCATGGTTCTGCTCCCTTGTCAAATATTATCAGACTCTAACTGTGCAATCTATGAAGCTGCCAGGTTTAATCAAGCAGTTCCACAAAGGAAAAAAATTAATCATATTGGCCTTTAATTTTGTTATAAAAATGTGAAAGGGTTTTTTTTCATCACAAACTACATCTTGCTATTTTAAATTATTAAACCCACAATTTTCTGTGTTCAAGAACTTCTTTTTGTTGGGAAAAGGTTTGTGGTTCTGAGAGAGGCTCAGACTGGAAGGTGTGGGGAGGTTTGGGAGGTATTAATTCAGTGCTGCCGTAGGCGTGGTTGTGCAACACAGTTGCCTCACAGAAAGGTAAAGCTGAATCTGCCTCTCCCTTGTCCTCTGTGGGATAATTTGGGTCAGTGCTGGTTTTCCTGCCCAGTCATCCTGTCCTGGCCTGGAGACTGTTCCCTCTGCCAGCCCTAAATGCAGAAAATCCACATCTGCTCTTCTTGGAAAATGCATTATTAAGCAAAGGTAGCTTAGAAAATTCTCAAAACACAAATACCATGGAGTGGAAGAATAAAAATTGTTGTCTCGCTTGTTTAATACAATTTCTGGGAGTGTTGGTGCACAGGGGCCAAACAAGTGAGCCCCCATTTCTGTGATGGAAGAGTCGTGTGGAGCTCTGGGCTCATGGGGCTTTAACAGTGGGTGTGGCTCCATAGAAGAAAATGTATAGAAAATGCTACTAAATACATCTATAAAATCAATACAAATAAAAACCTTCTTTGAGGAAGGCCCAGTCCATTGATGTCTCAAGTGGGAGGAAGCCACATCCTTGCCCTATTCTAATACCTTCATTCCCCTCCTTGTTTTAGCTTCTGTTAGGGAAAAGTTACTGGATTTAGAGCCATCTTTGGGCTCACCTGGTGGCTCTTGGGTTACATGGAGCTTTTATTATCACCTGGGTGTTAGAGAGAAGAAAATAAAGTTTATCCTGTTCAGCTCTTAAGCCTAGCATATATTGTGCCATACTAGACACTTTTAATAGCTCGATTAATTGGAAAATTATTTTGGGGAAAGATACATGCTCATCATACTATTAGTTTATCAGTTTGGAGTAATTCCATTTTTTCTTAAATAGAAAATGTTAGCTCATTTGATAATGATCTAGTATTTAATTCAATCTAAATCAATCTTAAGCTCAGGGATTGACTTGTGTTCGGGGTTAACTGGTGACAATGAGTAGCAGTTGAATACAAAATGCTGTGTAAGGACTGTGAAATTTCAGTTTGTGTTTACCCCAAGTAAACACATACTCCACATTCTTAGCTGGTGTGCTAGAGGTGTGAGTTTAAAACATGCTCATGTGTTAGAAAGCATAAATTCCACCGGCACAGAGCTCGGGAGCTCTGTTTGTAGCACAGAGCACAGTTCAGTGTCTGCTCGGTGTGATTGCACCTTGTCGAGGTGTTTTGGGCATGGAGCAATGCAGCTGCAGCTGTGCCTCTCCCGTGTTCTCCCTGCCCTTCCTCCTGCAGTGGCTTTAGCTGAGGATCTGCTGAGGGATGGTCAGTGCATAATCTGAATAACTGCAAGCTGAGTGCAGTACACTTCGTCATTTTTTATAAAAATTAAATTACATACTTTAACCTGAACCACTAGTTCTGCAAGTGTCATCTAAAAATATTACAAGCTACCAGAATTTTAATAAGGTAGATAATAATATTACAATGAGTTGAGAACTGGGAAAAACTGTCATGAAGTCCAAGAAGATCTATCTTTTGTAAATGGAGATGTGTTGAAAAGTCAAGAAATTACAATTCCCCCCCATATTAACCCATAAAATCCATTAAATCATGGCCTTACCAACATCTTATGATAAAGAAAAATCCAAATGTGATTTAGCATTTTGGATCTGTTCCAGTAGCAAAGATTTCTATTGTGAATGTGAAAATCTAGGAAATAAAAAATAATTTTTAAAAGCCCAATTTAATGATTTGGAGACACATAGTCTAGATTTGGAGAAGGAAAAAGAAACAATTAAACATGGAAAACTCTTGAACTGATTTTGTTTCTCAGCCCTTACTTAAATAAGTCCTTATTTTCATTGTTACATCTTGGACAGTAGGGAGGGAAAGGGCTCTGTTCTTTTATGAAAATAAACAAATTACTCATGAGCTGAACTGATATTATGTAGTGTAAATAGAACATTATGCAAGATCAAAATATTTTTGTAGTCTCCAGTGAAATGTGTAGAAATAGGTTAAAAAAATAAGAAAGTACATGAGAAGGCATATTGCCCTGTCAGTTCATTGCATAACTTGTGCAAATGCTAAGAAAAAATCATGTTTTAAGGGGATGAGCAGCTGGATGTGTTGGGCTGGGCACTTCTCTGGCATTTCTGTGTTGTTGTCCTGGGTTTTCCCACTGTTGATGTGACAAATGTGACACATTTCTATTGCTGTGCTTGTCAGGGCATTGGCATCCATTGGGAAGGGAAATGATCAGTGGCAGCATTGCAGCCCAGGTGAGGCTGGGCGGGCGGGCTGGGACACGGGAACCTGAATTGGAAAGGATTTTGAGAGCAAGATACATTTTAAATTCTATCACCGCAAAAATGAAACCACTTCTGTGGCTGGGAGCAGAAAGCAACGATGACACAGGTGAAACCTGATTCAGCATTTCTGTGTGGGTGGTGCTCTCCTCTGCCTGCTGGAGTTGGGATGGGGTCCCAGAGCAGTCCGTGGCCCAGGAGAGCGGAAGCTCAGGCGGTGCCTGCTCCGTAACCCCGCGCTGCAGCCCCAGCCCCGTGCCTGCCCCGCCGGGGGTGGAGCCTTCCCCGGCCTGGGGCACATCCGTGGGTTTGTCCTGTTGCCTTTGGAGCTCCAGTGATTATTTCATTTCTGTCACCCACGGTATCTCATGAGGACTTTCACAGTTTGTGCACTGTGTGGAAAAGTGCTTTAATTAAGTTCTGAACTCTGCTGCTTCATTTGGCACTGCTCTGCTTTCTGAACTGGAAGAGGTGGATAGCAACAGTTCCCTGTGCACCTTCTGTCAGTTCTCCCCTCTCCACCCTTTCAGCCTTCCTGGTACAGAAGTCCCATCGTGGTTAACAATCAATCACATAAAAGCCTTCATTCAGTCCTTGCTGTGTTCTCTCTCACTTCTTTCTACCTGCTCTTATGCTGTTCAGTCCTTTTTGGCAAAGGGGAAAAGGGCTCCTGGGGTTCACTGGGAATTTTATGCAGTACTGTGGGTAACAGTGCCTTCCCTTTTCCCCCAAGACAACATTCTGTGTGATGTGGGGTGGTCTCTGACAGTGGCTGAGCACTGAGTTTTACAATAAGACCTCTGACACTCCAGGGTTCCACTCAGTGTGGCACTAGCAAGGGAGGGGATGATGATTTTGTGTGTGAGATGAGGATTGTTCATCCCTCATGGAATGCCATGCAGGTGAACTGAACACTGCTCATCTGCCAGTTCTACTCATGGAGCTTGGGTCCATCTATAGCTCTTTATTACTCTGAATAGCCTCAGTGGCCTTATAAACTTTGTGGCTTCTCTAAACAATGAGATTTTTTTTATTATTTAGGAATACTTGAAACAGGAAGGATTCCAACAGAGATCCCTTCAGAGCTTGCTGCTCAATCTGTCCTCACTAAGGGAAATGGCTCTTTTATTTCACATCACTTTGCTGATTATTTATCTGTGCAAACACCTGCCACTTTATCACAGCCAAGTGCAGTTTCTCCAAGAGCTATTGACAGGGGCTGTTTGAGAACATCGTTTGTAAAGCCTCCTGAATTGTATCAATTGAATCATCTTTGTTCACATAGCAAGGAGCTGCTTTAGGTGGAGCACAGGAGGAGTCAGAGGTGTGCAAAGATGCATTGGCTTAACAGGCCCTGTTTGACTTTTGATGCAGTTTCTCTTCTGCTGGAGACTTGCAGTGCAGCTGTTTATATTATACTGTGTCAGGGCATATCCATGGGCAAGAAAAATCTGTCATCTCTTGGACGCTTGACTTTTGAAACCATCATTGCAATGCCATCTGTTCTTGTGTGTTGTACCCCACAATCCCTTCATGTGTTCTGGTACAGCATGAGGGTCACTGCCTGTGTGAGCTGGGCTGTGCCTTTCTCACTGAGAAATTGCAGAGGTGAAGAGGGAAGGATTTCCTTTGGTCCAGTTTCAGTCCCACAGATAAGGGACTTCAGTCCTGGAGATAATTCCTGGGTCACATGGCATGTGGTGCTTTCTCAGCTTTCCTCTTCAGTGAATGTTGGCTGTAACTGCTGGCTGAAATGACTTGGTGAGGGGAGCTATGACCTCCTTATAGAGCTGAATGATGGCAAGGGGTTTCATATCTGAAAATGGATATTAAATATTTCAGCAGTGTGTGCTGGAGTCCAGTGGATCAGTCACTTCTGTAAACGGTGGGTAAGAGCTTTGCTTTGTGCCTGTTTAGATGATGTGTTACTTGTGTGTTCTGGTGCCCAAGGATGTGGATCTTGTAAGAAATGATGGAAGCCTGTGGATGGATGGACAGTTTGTAGGTGATCATGTGGGGTAAAGAATTTCTCTTTACATGGAAAAGAAAGAAATCAATTGTCAGAGTCCTCTCTGTAAATGGTTTTCTTCAGAGTAGTTGAATTACTCTGTATTTCTTATTTATATTTGTGATTGTATTTTTCAAATAATGCTGCTAAGAAGAACTGTGTACCTAAAAGGGACTCTATAAATAAGCTTGTCTTACATAATGCATTTTTAGCTTAACAAATGAGTAACATCCATAACTTTTTGGAAAGTAACTGTTGGAATAATAGATCAGACTATAAAAGAGCCTTAAATTTCTGTGATTCGGTCATAGTCCACGAGTTGTTTTTACCATTCTTTTTTATTTCAGAAATGTTAAATTTTGTTCTTGTTACACAGTGTAGCAAGACATTTTGGTCTATTGGGTCAGTTTACTTAGATTCTTTAATTTTTCCTGACTTCGATTCAGTGTGGCTGGAAAATAATTTACTCTTGAGATTTGTCTTGCACTGTTCTGATAATACCTATATTGCTGTTCACCAATCCTATGGATTGATTATAAAAATTGTCAAACAGAAGAGACTAATATAATTTATTGGTGATTGCAAAAGGAATTAGATTCAATACTGTTGTATTGAGAATGAAAGGGGAGTGTTACTTTTGTATGAGAATTAAGTTTCTAATTGAGTGTGATCACAAAGATTGTATCTAGAGCTGATGGAATCAGTTGATTTCTGTTTTGTAATTTTTGCTTATTTAGTCTTTTTTTTGAGTGAAGTAGATATAAGAAAAGAGCTTTGTTTGTCTTATGAACAGAGTGCTCTGAATTCTGAAGAGCCAATCACATATTGTGCAGTCCTTCTATCAGATGTTCTTTGTGTGACCAGTAGAATCCTATTAAAAATGGACACTTTGTGTCTGTAAAATAACACATCTGTTAGAATCACTTTCTGTAAGACTAAATATGTTCAAGTCACCATTCCTGACCATATTTTGAAAAATTGTTCTGTCAGCAATTGAAAAAACCCCGGTACTGTCTTTTCCTGGTACCTTTCCTGTAGCTTTTATTCCAAACCCACCTGTGTTATTACATAATAGGCAGATATTTGATGGCCAAAGAACTGGTGATTTCTTTCCCAGCTGCACCCTTGATTCAGTAGCTTTAATATAGTAAATAATTGTCACAGGAATTCAGCTGCTGTTTGTCAATTCAGAGCACCTAATGCAATGTTAGCATGCAATAATGTTTTCAGTTAGTGTTTCTTGTTGGGCTTGGCTGAGTAAGAGCAGTTGAGTTGTTTTTCCTCCATGATTTAACTTTTCTATTGTCTACAACCAGCAACACCCACACGTCCCATGAGTGGTGTCTCTGTCATGAGATCCATGGCATGTTCAGAACAGATGAAAATGGTCTGGCAACTGGCTTTTAATATTATCATGCCTGTATTAATTCTTAAAATCATTAATGTATCTAAAATGACTCTCATAAATGAATATCTTATTACTGTATTAACACTCCTCCGTTTTGTTTTCTGGTGTTTTCAAAGGTAGCTTCTTATCAAGCTGTTTGAAATTCCCCTTTTTGAGACATACATGAATTTTTTTAGTGGTTTTGTTGGTTTGAACTAAAAAAAAAATCACATTTTAATACAGGACTTTGTGGTATTTTGCAAATCAACTTGTATGTTCCTAATTTGGTAAAATTGCAAGTTAGAAGAAAGAAAACATTTTCTGTGTTTAAAGGATCCAGCTTTGTACAATACTACAGAGGCAAAAAAAGAAGGAAAAGCCATTGGAGGTTTGATAATGTCCTGCCAGTTCATCATTTCAGTTGTCAGTGTTCCTGCACTTTGGGAGAGGCTTTCAGTAGCTTTTCTTTGGTTGAAATCCATATTTATGATTTCTTCACGGGTGAAGAATGGATGCAGAATGCTGATGAGCTGAGTTTTTGTTGGATTATGCTGTCTGCATGATTCCAGTCTGGAGCCAGTTGTTGTGTTTCTCCCGCCTCTGATGTAAACAAGAATTTAAAGCCTCATTTAACTGACGGTGACTTCTGCTGGGCCATAAGAGCTGAGAGAGCAGTTTAGGCTTCTTGATGAAATTCTGAGTTCTCAACTCTTGGGATTAAATCCTGCATTGAGTCTCACTGGGTGTCCGGTTTTCGGCTGTTTGGGTGGCCTGGAAAGGCCCGGGGTGGCCTTGGGGCAGCCGCGTATCAAAGGACCAGAAGAGGCTTCAGTTCTTTTCTCGGTCTCGGTGTTTATTAATTGTTTATCTAAAAGATTTTCTCTCGGCCCGACAGAGCTCTGCTCAGCAGCCAGCCATGAGCACACTCCCTGCCCTCCGGGCGGTCACCTATCTTTATACCCAAAGTTACATATACAATATTTATCATTTTTCCCCAATACCTTTCACCCTTATTGCCCGGTGCACTTTTAGTAATGACCAATCCCAAAGTGCCACCATCACCACAGAAGATGGAGGAAAAAAAGAAGAAGAAGAAGGACAGGACACGCCCCAATTCCTCCATCTTACTTCTCTAAACCCCCCTGTACAGAAATCCTAAACCCTGTGTCTCACCCTCTAATTAACTAATCCCTTCACCATTCACCCCAGTGAAACCCTCCTATCCTCATACAGGTGTCGTCTCCTGTGTAGGGTCAAAGTCCAGCCACCAGACACTTCTGGAACATTCCAGGACTCCCGAGCCCCCCAGGGGTGGTCTCGGTGGCTCGGCACCTCAGTCCTGAGGTGCTGAGATCCCACAACTGGGGAAATGCAAGCATTTGGTGCCATTTGGTTCCCTTTAGATCTTTTTTTCACTCTTTCTTGTGTTGGCCTCATGTGGGTGTTTGCCTGATGGGTGTAGTTAGTTCTTGCTTTCCCTTGCCCATTATGAAGTGTGTGCAAAGGGTTAAAATGCACTTTCATTTTGGTGGAAGTTTTGTATCTGCATTTCTCATTATTTCTTAGAAATCCAAGGTTCAAGAGCCCAACCTTGTGATACATGGTGCAGGTGGCAGTCCTGGGTTCCATGGTGTTCTTCAGCTTCCTGGCAGTCAGAAGGGACTCATGGCTTTGGCATGGGAGGATCTTTAGGGAGGAGCTGGACTCAGCTGCTTGGAGGGTGGTGCTGGGAACTCCTGGGCCGTTCACTTGAGTTGGACTCAGTGATCCTGCTGGGTCCCTTCCAACTCAGAATATTCTGTGCAATGCACAAATGTGCCTCCATCACATGGGAGCACCGTGACCACCGCTGGAGGGGAGTGAATGCCCACCTTCCTTGGAGACGGGGATGGTGCCCACTGGGGGTCGCTGTTTCTGCTCGTGGAATTCCACTTGGAATGCTCCGGGGTGTGTGACAGGGGAGCTCTGCTGGGTGTGTTTGACTGGAGTGCTGCGTTCAGTCTGGGCCTGGGGGCAGGTGGGACCTTACCTGCAACTCCCCCTTGTTTGAGGGAACTGCCCATGTCCATGTCCCTCTTGTATTTTGATAAATATAAAGAATATATCATTATATACCATGAATATTTAAAACTTCTTTTAAAAAACAGGTTTAATTTAGTGGTTTTATTTATTGTATTAATATTTTCTGAAACATTAAGATAGGTTCTTATTTTCCCTGGTTAATGAAAATTAAGGATACCTGGAAAAGTAAGATGTGCTATCGTGTTAGTGCTTATGAAAAGACAGATTCTTATGGATTCTTTTGTATGTCTGCTTAAATATAATATATAGTATCATAGGAATTTTGCAGTCTATTAGATGCACAGATTATATTTGAAATAGTTTCAGCTTGGAGAAAAGTAATTGCTAGAGTTGATTTCCTGTTTTAATCTCTGCAATTTGGGCAGCCTGTTCCATTGATGGGTTGTGGAGTAGAGTAAGAATTGTGAGACAAGGAAATCTTTGTATGCAATATAAATCAGAGGTTGCTGATTAAAGTGATTACAAGCCTTGCTTAATTTAAAAATATTTTTAAAAGCTCAGCTTTTATGGTGTTGTTGAGCTTAATTTCCGATAAGGGCCGGAATAAGCACACCTGATGAGGAAAAGTTGGCTGACAGGTTTTCTGGGCAGCTATGTAAGAGCTATTTTTATGCAGGGAGTGAGCTAAAGGGCTATGCTTAGAAGAAAATTCACACAAAGATCCAAGCCTCATATGTGTCTCTCTCTTTTTCCCCACCCTCCAGTGATATGCAGCTTCCGAGGAACTGTTCCGCAGGGCTTGGTCCTGGAACTAGGTGAAACTGTCCAGATCCTGGAGAAATGTGAAGGTAAGTGTGATGGCCAGGAAGGAACCCCATTTTCCATGTGAGAATATACCAATATCTTAATCTACCAGATTTTAATAAGTTCTTTGGGAATCATGATGCATCAAATCAAAGCACTTGAATAAAACCTGCTCTGACCCACTTTCCGTAGGAAAGGCTGAGTGCTCTTGGCACTAATCCAGTCTGATAGGGGGTCAGTGTGTTTGAAGTTAACCATCTGTCCAGAAAATCTTGAACCCTGACCTGATTGTTGTATTGTAACTGGGTCTTACACTGAATTTTCATCATGTAAAGTACAGAATCAGTATCTTTTTTTTACTGTATTTTCTCAGTGTTACTGTTATGCATTTCTATTAAGTGTATCAGTTTAATTACTTAAAAACATCTGAGCAGGTGAAAAATATTAGTTACTAAATAGATTTGCAATATCAGAAAAAATGTAAAAAATATGGGTTTAGGGGGATTTTTTGGAATTTATTTTTGATGTGTATTTTTGTACTTAAAGCAAAATGCCATTGTAAATTTTATAGTTCTTATGTGGCTGAAGATGTCTGTGTGTGAATAAATCGAATGTCCTAATGCTCTGCTTTATTCACAATGAAGAATGTGATTGAAGTTCTATGTAAAAGGAAAATTATTCTTATCCTAACGTTCAAGCAAGTGTTGTAAAACGTGTCTGGTGAAAAATAGGTTGACAAGACACAGTAACAGTACATGTTTCACTGTAGTCTGAGGTGGAATAATGTAACCTTGTTCCTGAAGTGCTGAACAGATTCAAAATCCAGATCCACAAATTTGAATTCCAAATGAACATTCCACAAAGTTGTAGATGTGGGTTTTTGTTTGTTCAGTTTAAAGTAATTTTTCATCTCCAGTGTTAATCTTGCTCCCCAGACCTTCTGCAAGCTCTGCTTTGCCTCTCATGCCTGGAACTGTCTTTTGCTCTTGATGCTTTTTCTTGTACTCAGGTGTTTGTTTTCCCACTGACTTAACTCATCACAAAAAGTCACCTTCTCTATGCTAATTTTTCTAGTAAGGTATGTTTGTAAAAATTCTCTTCAATGAGAGCTTTGCAGTGCAGTGGAGTGAATTGCCCACAAAGAAGCTTGCTGTAAACAATCCCATGCTTTTTTATAAACCACAAATGCTTTGGTGGGCTAAGCTGTGCTCACACACTGAGGGCAGATTGTAATTATTCTACCAGGTCTTGTAAATTAGAACGTGGTGCAAGCTCAGGAAAAAACATCCCTTTGCTTAGGATGGGATAAATCTAAGGGAATTAAACACTGTATGACTGAAGCAGTCATGGTATTTTCCAACCATTTCTGGGAAATTTTTAAAACTGGAAAATAAAAGCATGATCTCCAAGGAGCAGGTTTTTTATGGAAAAGCAAGTGGATAATCCAACTTGTCTTTACAGTGTTAAAATAATTAGGCTTTGAATACTTCCTTTGCTGGTAGTTTTGAGAATGATTCCTTAAAAGCAATTCATGCCAGTCTTCAAATTGCTGAGAAAGGAGGTCTCAGACAGGGTTTTCCTTGATGGAAGATGGTTTGTGCAGAATTTTTTTGGTTTTGCATTTGAAGCCCTCCATCCTGTCATTTTGGTTGAGGTGCCTTTACCATGGACTTTGTGTATAAAAAGATAGATTAATTTTGATAATAACATCTGGAACTCCACACTATGAAACTCATCTGAATATTCAGATGGTCTGTGCTGCAGCTCTTGCATGTGTGAATTATGCAAAAAAGCACACTAAATGTGCAAAGCAGACTCTTAAAAGAGGAAAAAAAAGCAGTTGCTTTTTAAGCACTCTTGTCTAAGTGGTTGTTTAACAGGGTCCTCTACTTCTGCTGTCTTTGCTGGGGATTCTTTTGTGTAGACAGGCTGGATAAAATAATGTTAACCCACACAAAATAAGGGTCACTGCTGTGAGAGTCACAGGAGATCCATTGCTGTTCCAGCTTCACTTCTTGAATAGTTTATGCATAATTGTCTGCAGCAGGGATTTTTCTGTCTGGGTTGGAAAGGTTCACATGCACAAAAACTTTTAGTGATGTGAGCTATGATTTCAGAGACTCAACGGAGAATTCAAGGCTGACAAAGATTCAAAGAGTAGCTGTACTTGTGAATGTGCTTATTTTTAATCATAATAACTTACTGAATAACTGTATTTGTATTATAAAAGAGCAAGTGCTCTTCTGTAGTGATTGGTGTAAGAAGCAGTCCCTGCTTTTAGAGCAATTGAATGAAAGAGGAGGGAATTTCCTATTTCAAGATTCTGGGTATCACTGCAGCTAAGTTTTATAGATATTTGCAGAGTAAAGAAACAAATGTAGGTGCATACACACACACCCACATACAGGTATTTATCTCTAAGGTTAATAAATATAACTACCAACTGATAACATGTTAAAAAGTATTGTGGTTGTCTGTGTGTCTTTTAAATGAAATAGAGTGAAATAGAGGGTTTGTTTTTTGTTTGGATTTTGTTTACATGCTTGAAATTGGAACTTTTGGATTTCCCCAAATTTGTGTGCCTGCTCCTCTGTGTGCCTTCATACCAAACCACAAATATGTAAATCACTGGATTTTAGCCCTTCCTAAGTCTGACAAAGAGCCTGCCCACTATGGCAGTAAATAAACTCATGGACCTGGTACCTGCCTCTCCTCTGCAGCTGCCAAGGGCCCCACCCGTGGTTCCATCAAACACACACCATCTGTAAAGCACGAGGGGCTGCCAGGGAGGTTTTGTGTTACTGCTTCCACAAAGGACCCTCACATCCTCCATTGGTCTTACTCAAAGGTTGGAAATGTTCATCAGGCACCTCCTGGACCTGTGCTCGTCATTCACAGCTTTGCCCCTCTCTGGGCCCTTCTGCTGTGGCCTTGGCACTGAGGGAGAACTGAGACACCAATGGAGCTCTCTGCTCTGCTGCACTAAAGCCAGAGGGGCATTTGTGTGGCACTGGAAATGCTGAAAGATGGAGTTTGCTTTTGTCAAGTGGCAAAGTATGAGCACACTCCTTGTTTGAAATACTCATTTGGACTGTGCACTCTGAAGAACATTCTGTCTTTTGAGTCACGTGGCCGTTGCCCTGCCACAGGCAGTGGCTGTCAGGAACTAGAGGCATTCAGACTAAATTTAAAATGTCTGTTTTGTCCATTTGTTTTTATTGCTAGAGGGCAATTTTCTTTAGATTAAAAATGCTATAACTTCAGTAACTGTAATTATTACCTTGAGAATTTTGTATATTCACTGAAGAATGGAAACACCAGCTGATGCCTGAAGCACCAGTTAAAAGAATATTATCTTACCCATGCAAATTCTGCTAGCCACACAAGTATTTATCTACATGGTTTTCATGTGTGTACATTATTAATTGTATTTTTAAACCATGCAGAAAATATATTTAAAGTTATTCCAGCAGTGATGGCATGGTCAAAATAAGTGTTTCTGGTATTTGGAACACTTAAGCAGCAGATATAACTTGCAATTAGGGTCTTAAAAAAATTCTTGATGAATTCAATGTGAGTGAGAAGTGATGCCCTTGCCATGCTTCCATACAGATGAGGGAGGAGTCCCCCTCCAGGCTGTCAGTGCTGTGGGAGCCCTGCAGGTTTCCTCCCATCTGAGGCAGGAGCTCACCTATAACTGCCTGGGCCTAAGTGACTCCTTCCCAGTCATTTGTGTGTGGCCTGAGGAAGATGTCTCCAGTGAGAGATCCATTTTCCTGTTGGTTTTTCCCCTCCTTTTCATTCTTTTTTCCCTCTTTGCATTTTGTGGGATGTGCCCATGGAAGTGAAGCCTCTCTGCTGCGGCAGATCTTGCCCAGTTATTGAAAGTTGCCTTCCAGAGCCCAGGAGCACCTTGTGCCAGCCACAGTAAGACACATCCCATCTCTCTCTGTTGTGGCCCAGTGCCAGTGCAGCCCTGGCAGCGTTCTCAGCCTGCTCTGTGGCTCTGCTGCCCCAGGCTGGGCCAGGGATTCAGCGGCTGCTGCTGCTCCTGCCTGGCGTGTGCAGAGCAGCCAGCCTGGCACACAGTGCTCTGGGATTTGGGAAGCTTTGGCTGAGCTCTGCTCCTGTCCCTCTGCTGGGCCACTTGGGGTGCCTTCAGCTCTGCAGAGCAGTGCTCATGCAGATAACAAGGTAAAAGCAATTGTTTATTGGCTTGTATATGCAACAGGTTTGCTCCAGGTGCGAGGGTTACTCACATTACAGCCAAGTACATTTATTTTTTGTAGGACAAGGAATGCTTGAGTTCCTGTGGCAGATTCTACTAGCAGTACTTTATTTAAGAACAAATTTTAGCTTTAGGATTTACCATAAATAGTTACATAATTTATTTTCAGAATTTTGTTTGTCAAGAAATTACATGCAGAATTTCTTTTTTCCTACAGTCTGCAGCTCATGATTCTTTACTTAACATTGATACTTGAGCATTATTTTTCTGAAGAGTAGATCAATATTTTTCAATTAGGACCCTTTTGCTTTTTTGTTACTGAGTCCTCTAAAGGATGAGCTGTTTCCACATGACAGACCTCTTGTGGATTAAGTGGAAATCTGAAAAAGGTTGTGTGATGGCTTTTAGAGAGAATATCCGGTTTCATTCAGCACACTTTCAAGTAAAGATCAAAAAATCACTGGTAGCTCTTCCAGTCACTGAAATGAAGAGGTTGAGGTGTGCAGGACTGCCCCAGAGCTACTTTTGCAACTTAACTAGGGCTGCACTATTGCTGAGACTCCTGAATGTGTCACACCTTTGGAAAGAGGAGTTTTCAGTCTTTGTCCAGCAGTTGGCAGATTCTCTAATGTGGCTTCAAGTTCCCCCACTGGATTTCCACAGGTACAGGTAGTTTTAGAGTGGCATTTTTAATAGACTAATTCTTGGTTTTCTTGTACCAAATGAATGTGTGGTATGGAATATCCCTTTGGCTGATCCAGGTCAGCCATCTCAGCTGTGTCCCCACCCAGCCTCACTGCAGGCATGATCATTGTTTCACATTCATTTATTCACAAAATTCTCGTCACTTTATAGCTGTGTTTTTCTGCTTCTTGATGTGAAATCCCATCTTCCCCATTTCTGTGCAGTCAGTGCCCTCTGAAGACCGTGTGTCACTAAATGCCATAACTCTGAAATATCAGCAGTTATTATTTGCAGTGCAGTGACACCCAAAGCTGTTGGTCAGTGTTGTGTCTGACCAGGAGTGCAAGCTGGGGTCACAATTAGGTGAAGCACCTGCCTTGGCCTGATGACTATTGTCATTAAATCCTCCAAAACAAATGCTCTTTAAGATAAATGAGTACATCAAAATTAATGTGTTTAAGACTAATTCCAGAATGCAGGTTTAGTTCTTTTTAGGGAATAATGTAATGCAGATGCAATTTTCTAAATGTGCCTTTAAAAAAGCCTTGTACCTTTTCCCATAGCTTTTACTTTGTGATACAGAATGAGTTGTGCATTTTACAGTGTGGGGCTTGCCCCTTCTGCTGAGCTCCTTGACTGTCTCTTGCTTGCACAGAGTTGAAGAAAACTCAAAATAGAGAGAGATGACTTAAAAAACATTGTACTACATTAAAAAAGGTAAAAATAAAAGAACAAGTAAGATCTGGAGAGCACGATTTGTAAGATTAAAGGAAATTTAGCAGCTTCTCAAATATATGAAGAAAACTACAAGAGGGAAGTGAACAAAATATTTCCATGATGTCCAAAAGAAAAAACAAGTGCAATATTTAAATAGAACCAAAGAAAGTTCAGGTTGTAAGGGGAGTGTGTGTTGTCTGAGCCACTGAAATCGGTTGTCCAGTGAGGATTTGCCATCTCCACTTGACATAAATATGCCAGATTTCCAAGTACTATACCAAAATTTCACATTACCTCCAGCTTTACTGGCCAGTGTTGATCTGTAAAAGAAATTTCTTCTAAAAAATTGCCTGTGCAACACCACTGCTTTCAAATGGGTCTGAGTGGAGTGGTAGAAATAGAGTTTCATTGGAATCTGGTGCAGAAATACCTTGCAATCTGGGTTTTACAGGTGTGTGGATCATTTTCCACAGACAAGGAGTGCAGCCCTGATAATAAATGATTGGGTGCTGTTTAATCCAGACTGAATGTGAGGAGAGAGTGGGAGACATGGCTGGGATCAGCTGGGTGATTTCTCAGGGTCCCTCCTTGCCTGGTTTTCACAACTGTGTAAACACAGAGCTTTTAAACTTTGAAAGCTTGGTTTGGAATGAAGAACAAAAGCTTCAGAAATTAGCTAGGTTTTTGTTTGCTACCCTGCAGATCTAGATTATTGATGGTCACCCCCTTTACTGGGTTTTGGTTTTTTACAGGTCTGTTCACAAACTTGGACAAAACCACTTTTTTTCCCCATTTACCAAGAAGTTTGTCATTCTGTTTGCCTTAGAGCTTAAATGTCTGGTTATTTCTGAGGTCCAGACTGTATTTAATATTAGTAACAGTGAATCACAGGATAAATGCATTTATTTTTTCTGTGACCTTAAAAATATGCAGCATCTGTTGCTCAAAAGCAGGTGTGGGCACAGTTGTGTGGAGTTCTAGAAATCACTCATGTTAAGGATCTCTATGTGCTGTTTGTGCATTTTTGTTTATATTGATATGATTGCCCTGAAGTTTGATCAACTAAAATGAATTCAAAACAACAATAGTTTATTTTTAAATATAAACAATGATCTAATAGGAAAGCAAATATTTGTGTTATGTCCTGTCTTCATGAGAAATTTGTGTAATGAAAAAGATGGATTTTAATTTTTACTTTATTTCTATACTGAGGTTTGCAGTTGTCTTGAGTTAATCAGTTATTTTACTTCATATTGACTTGGATTCCCTTTTTAAAACAAAATAAAAATTGTGTTTTACTGCTCATTGATTGTCCTGTCTGGAGCTGTTTCCTGATGGGGAATACAAGAATTATAATGGGATGTGTAAATTAGATCCTAAAGCCTGTTCTCTACTCAGCCATATGTAAGACTAGACACATGCAAAGAATTTATATTTGTTTAAAGCACATTAGAAATGTATGATGATGGCTTTTACAGGTTTCTGAAGATTTTGTCAAGATAAGCACTGCAACAAGACTCATGTGCTAGGCTGGAAGAAAAGTGTTCAGTGCAGGCTCTTCCCTGAATGCTGAATGAATCTTTGCCACAGTGCCTAAGGATTATTAGTATGAGAACCAGCTAATCTGCTTTTATTCCTGATGGGAAGAAACAAGAGCATTGCTGGTTGTTAAGGGTTTGTCATTATTGCAGAACAAAACAAAAGTAATTTTTACAAAAAGCCCTAACAAAAAATATTGTAAAAATTTTACCTATGTGAGGCACAGCTGGTTTTTTAAATGATCTCAGTAACTGCAAAGTTGTAGTCAGTTTGCTTCTGTGTAAAAACAGCAGTGCCACAAATACTGTAATGTGTTTTATCTGGTTCCAGGTTGGTACAGAGGTGTTTCCATTAAGAAGCCAAGTGTCAAGGTAAGCATGAGTACATTTGTTAATCTAATGGCAGATTAAATCTATTCTACCAGTAAACTTTTCATTTTTCTTCTCTAACTTTTTTCCTGTGGGAGGATTGGATTTCTTTTTAAATTGAGTGATACTCATTAGTCACTCAAAGGATCAGAAACCTTCCTGATATGGAACCTGTAATTTTTTCAACATTTATAAATCTGATCCAGGTTGATCCTCTCCACCCTACTCCCCTAAGAAAAGCAGAGGTGGGTGATATTGCAGTGCTTAAATGCAGCATTTTAAAGAACACGTTCAATAAATTGAATCATTAATCTAAGAGAACTTTGAAAAAAGTCTATTGAAAAAGGATCTTCTAAGTTGTTGGGGGTGATCTCAGATTTTTGCAGTTTAACCATTTCATTTGGTTATTTGCCATTTTTTCCCCATTGTTTTTGCTCTTGGAGAACTTTTTTGACTGTTCTGGTATGATTGTGAGGACATCTAAGTTTTTTTAAATGTTTGTATCCAAACATGCCAATAGGTGCCTCTATATGATCTTCACTTTATTTTTTTTCAGTTGGTTTAAATATTGCTTGTATTTAAAGATTCCTCATGTTTACCTATTACCTATGTGTTGTGGAATATAAAATTACCTGTATTACATTGACGTGACTGCAATACTCCTTTATTGAAATGCCTGCAGTCATTGTGTGTGTTGGTACTTCTGCTTGTGTATGTGTTCAGTTTTGTAGGAGAACCTTCCCTGGTTTCTTAGGTACCAGAAATAAGCAGCATTAACCAGAAGTGAACCAAACAAGGAAGTGAAGTGGCATTTCTTTTCTTCCTGGGTTTTCATGAGGCTGAAAGCAAGCCTGTTTACTGTTTTCCTGATGAAGCCATTCCTCTTAGATTCAGCTTTTTTCCTTCTATAATTTTAGTCTTGCCTATGAACAAGAAGGAATTTTCCTTAGCATTTGGAATCTTATGTACTTAATGTTCCTTTCAACCTGCCTCACCCCTCACCCCAAAAATTTTTCTTTTGAAATTGTATGGTTTTGAAACTCTAAAAAGTGAAAGCCTACACTTGATTGCTGACATTTTTGTCAGAGGCTGTCAGCTGGTTTTTAAGCCAAAGCTTTCCAATGCTGCTTCTGTATTTCCCACTGAAGTGCAGGTTGCTGTTCTTACACACTGACAGACTTTGCTGGTAGGATTCAGGGCTGTGTCCTTTAGGAGGGAGAGTGAGGAACACTGGGAAAAGGTTGGATTAAATTCCCTTTTCCCCACATCTCAACACACAAGAGCACACTGGCACAGGCAAGGTCAGAGTCCAGCCCTCATGGGAACAGCAAAAGACAAATAGCTGGAGGTGTCCCAAGTGGGTTTGAGCAGCTTTTCCTTGGAAAGGGAGAAAAACCGACAGCTCCAGGGTATGCAAGTAATAGAATACTTCTGTCCTTGGGGGTTCAATGCAATTTTGATGGTGGGCTTTTAGCTGTTGTTTAATTTTCTTATTAAGCCTCTGTGTGTGTCACCCCCAGTCAGCATCAGCCTGCTCTGGGAGCTGCAGGTGCTGTGCTGCAAAGTGCAGGGGAGCCACTTTGCTGGGCTTCCCAGGTGGGGCTTTGGTCCAGTGTGGTGTCCTGGTCTAAGACAGATTCAGAGTCAATTGTCACTAATCTGAATGTAGAGTTGTGACTGGCAGCTTTGACACAATTATTGTTTGTGGGGGTTCTTAACAGATATATTGGCAGTTATTTATTGTGGCATAGGTTACCAATGCTGAAAACTGCAAATGTATTTTTCTAATGGACTGAATTCTTTCTCTTGCAGGGGATTTTTCCTGCAAATTACATTCACTTAAAAAAGGCAATTGTCAGTAACAGAGGGTGAGTATTTTTCTTTCTTTTTAAGAAGCTACAGTGCTTTTTATCTAGAAGGGAAACAAAGAAATAATTATTGAAATTTACAGAGATGTTTTAGTTCATTAGTATTTTTTTTTTTGTGTACGAGGGTTTGAAAATTAAATGTAATTCTACAGAGTTGGGAGGTGGCTTGTTTGTTTTTAATATAGCAAGAATCAGGTCTGATGGTTACTCTTGTTTGCTTTGGCTCATAATATTGTAACTTTAGAGCTTTCATCTGAAACACGTGAATTTAAAGAACTCTACTTATATTCTTCCATTTCTGCTTGTTCTCTCACTGGCAGAATACTGTATTTCCCTATTTGTTATGGAGGCACCAGTCAGTAGACAGCCCATCTCATTTACCTTCAGATTTTCAGAGTTGTACCTGTGTTACCTTGAGTATTTTCCAAAGGATCCAGCCCTCCCCACCTCACCCAGAGAGTGACTGAAGTGCGCTGCTGAAAGCTTCTGCCCTTCTCTGTTTGCATTCACGTGCTGCTGGCAGTGGGTTTGTTTCAGTTAATGGGAATAACAACCCTGCTGGAAATGTCACGTCAGGGAAGTTACTGACTGGGGGCTCTGGACCTGCAAAGTTTCCTGTGAGATTGACTGAGACTCCTGAAATCAATATCTTGTGTTTTCACTGCTGCTTTTACTTGCATATTCCAGATAAAGGCTGCTGTGGGGAGATTTCTAATTGCAGTGTTTCAGACAGTGACCTAAGGCAACAAATTAAATGGGGAAGATAAAATGTATTAAATGGCTCTTAGTGAACTACCTGTAGAAAAACAGGTGACTTCTGGTTGTCATGAATTGTAGATTTGTTCCCAAAGGGCCTCAGTAAGGGCAGCTGCAGTAGTGATGCTTCATCATTTTGGGGTGTAATAAAATGCTATATATTGCATAGAAAACCACTCCTAATGTGTACTGCCCTTAGGGGAAGGAGCAGCTCCCTGAGATGTGGAGTTAATTAGTCCTTGATGTTAGTTTAGAGTTTGTGAAGGGCAACCAGTTCAGGTACTTACTAGGAAAGCTGATTTACTGTTCAGAAGTATCAAAGCCTCGTGCACCGATTGACACAACAGAATGTAATGCAGTTCTGAACCAGAGGGGCGTGGTTATGTCAGGTTTTGTTTGAAAATTCTTTATTTCAGAATATATTTCAAGTGCCATTTTTAGCACTTATGAAATAACAGAGCATGTGTTGAAGCTGGCAGGTGGTGTTCACTGACAGCACACAGCCCTGCTCACTGCCCCTGCCCTCCCCAAATGTCCCTAGGACTTACAGGGACTGTCCCCAGGGCTGGAGCAGCCCTGCTGTGGGGACAAGGTGGGGCTGGAGAGGAGACAACACTGCACAGAGCTGCTTGTGCCCTTTCAGCAGCTAAAGGGAGCTTGGGAGGTGATGGGGAGAGGGCCATGGCAGGGTCTGGAGCAGTCAGGGGATGGTGGGATTACATTTAAGGAAGACATTTTAGGCTGTGGATTGTGAAACCTTGGCATGGTTTGTCCAGGGAAGTGGGGGCTGCCCCATCCCTGGAAGTGTTCAAGGCCAGGCTGGGTGGGGTTTGGAGCAATTGGGACAGTGGAAGGTGTCCCTGCCCATGGCAGGGGTGGAATGACACGAGCTTTGAAGTCCCTTTCAGTCCAAGCCGCTCGTAGTTCTCCTTTAATGGTTTAGCACAAAGGAACAAGTTTTATTCTTTTGATGAGAGGATAGATCCCTCAGATTTCATCTGCAATATTGAAAATGCTTTCTGGATAGGACATGTTAGTAGACAGCAGGTATTTTGGGTGGTTTTGATACTGCCTAACATTGTTGAAAGGGGGAAAAATTTGTGAAGGACCCCACTTTACAGGCAAGTTAATTTAACATGCTGTAGTAATGAAAACTTTTCATTGACCTTGATTAGAATGAAATGATGTCTTTTGGACAGGTAACCAGGAAATGCCTCACATAAGTTTAATCTTGTGGAATATAATGGAGGAACAGTGGCTGTGACTCTGGAGTTGCTTCAGTTTTGCAACAGACAAAATGATCCCCTTAAGATATTCTCCTTATGTTGAACAAATTCAAGTTCTGGAATTCTACAAATTACTGCACTTTTTACTGTCACATTTCTTTTCCTACTTTTTCCAGGGTACATTTCCTAATTTCCCCCCTGTTTTTTACAGGCAATATGAAACAGTTGTTCCTCTTGAAGATTCAGTGGTGACTGAAGTCACAGCGACGCTGCAGGAATGGGCCGTGCTCTGGAAACAGCTGTATGTGGTAAGAGCAGTGCTCCTCTGCTTGTGTGCACATCTCTGATACCCTGGGAGCAATGTTGCCTGCCTTTGTGCATTCAAAATCCACCAGAATCAAAATCAGAATTGTTGGATTCCTTGTATTTAATGGGGGCTCCCCAACTGCAGAATAATGGATCACGTGAGGGTCACATGGACTACGCTGGAACTTTCTGCAGTTCTGAAATTCTACCCTCTGATCTGAAAATTTCATTGTTACAAAAAAGGCAGCAATTTTCAAGTGCTATTAAGTATGTTAGAGATAATATAATACTTTTGCAAGTCCCATCAAAGACTTTCAAAAATTATTCAGCACAGTTTGTAAGTAGTTGTTTTATTGTGTGGAGTCTGAAAGGAGAGTTCAAACTATGGGAGGTTTTGTACAATTGTTCCTCCATAAATTAGGAGTAGACACTAGAATAAGTGTGTTGAGTTTTATAAACATCTTTCTTATATAATTTTCAGTTGCTGCCACATAATGTCTCCTGCTTTCATCCCTCTTCTTTTCTTACATTTTAATAGCCAAAGCCCATGACACAGCAGATAAAAAACTTGAGCATTTGAAGGTATTTTTTCCTGGCTTTTATTTTCTCTTTTTAGCTTAGTAATTGCAAGCCTTAACTGTAGGATAAGGATCAAGAACTGTAGGTGGTCTAAGCTTGCATTTCCTTCCTTTAGAGAAATACCTCTACATAGAGCTGCAGGAGCTTTGTTTCCTCATTTAAACCTGCAGTGACAACAGTTACATGTCTAGGAAACCAACCCAGGAATGATCCACTGGAGTCCAATGCATCTGCAGCATAACCAGCTGTGTTCTGTGCTTCAAAAAGCAATCAACTCTTATGAAATCATAACTGGCCCCAGTTCTTCTATGGGGTCAGATGTCCCTGGAGGTGTTCTCTTGGGAAGGAGCATCTGATCTAATGCAGGAGAGTATGGAACATGGTACTTATAATGTTTTATACCACTCTTTACATCTAGTTGTAGGGGGATAGAATATAAGAAAATCTAGTGTAGAAAGTAATCTTACCCCTAAGGAGCTGCAGCTGGGCCAGTTAGCAAAGATTAGGAACAGGCCTGGCTTTAACAGGCCACAGCTGTAAGCAATGAGAAGATGCTATAAAAGAGTGGGGTGGCTGGGTGAGAAGGGAGCTGGAGTCAGTGGCTGCTTTGTGAAGAAGAGTCAGTGCTCTGAGGAGCTGCCCATGAGAAACACCAAGAAGGTTTGGAGCTTCTGTGATAAGGAATCAACAGTGTGGAACCCCTGCAGTAAGATGCCAACACCTCCTTTTTCCATTGTATACATACCTCTCTGGGAATGGGGATAAAGTGATCTTTTCTGTTTTCCTCCTGTAAGATTTTCTTTCTCTCCTTCTCCCCAGTGTCAGCTGAAGATGACAACAGTAATATTGGCAATGGTATTAAATTGGAAAAAGGGGAATCATTTTACCTATAAATGAGCTAAGCTTCCTTTCTACTTAAAGTATTTCTTTTTTTATTGTTAACACCAGTTCCTTGAGGGGAAGGAGAGAGAAAGCTCTGGCTATAAACTTTCATTTAGTGATTTTTCTTTCTGGGACTGCTTTCTATTGTAGCTCATTATATTTCTTATAGCATTGCACAAAACATTATTGTATTCTTAAATAACAGGGGAAAGAATTTACTGTTCTCATAGAACTTTGGAAGGAGGCATCTGCCCCATGACGAAATTGGCAGAGCTTCTGAGTGAAAAACACATTGTTTTGTGTTGTGGGGTTTTTTTCCCCCAAAACTTCTCAAAATTAGGAATTCTAATATAGAAATAATCACAGAATTGTTTAGACTGGAAGAGACTTCTTGAGATCATCAGCTGCCTTCTCAAGCAGGGTCAGCAAGACCAGGCTGACAAGACTGGACCAACCAATTCCTTCTGAATGGAGGCTCCCCAGCCTCCCTGGGCCAAGCTGCCCATGTTGGAGCACCTTCAGTGATTTCTTATCTGCACTGATGCAGTGCCACAGCTTCTCTGGCAGAACAACTGACACCATGGTTAAGTTGGTAACTGACATTTGTCCCATCTGTGGGCTGCACATTGGAAGCCTGAAGAGATGCACTGAGGTGCTTGTGGCAGAGCTGGGACTAGAATTTTATGCTTGGTGTTCAGACTGGAAGCTATGTAAGGACATTGCTTAAAATATATTGAAAGACTAAATGGAAATCCTTGTTTGTTGTTGGATCAGCACCAGCAGAAATTTTTATTATTCCCAAACTGTAATAAGAATCATCTAAGAAATGTAATTAATGTTATTTATCATGCTGCTGTGCCTAGTCAGCTTAGTGGAATGTTTCTTACTGTAGGGGAAATTGAAGTGCTGGTTGTTGCACAGACACTCTCAGTAAGTCAGTGCCTGCACAGGGCCCTTCACTGGTCAGTGGGGCTGCCAAACAACTTGAGCAGCCTCTCTGAACATCTCTAAATAGGCTTAAATGTTCATCTCATGCTTTTTGGGGAACTCCCTACCTGGATTGTGGTTTGAAAGACCAAGTTGGTTTCAATTAAAAATTGCCAGCAGTTCCCTTGGTAGTATTGTTGAGGTGCATTGTAAGGTTTGTGTTTGTCTCTCAGTGAAACAATGGGAGCTGGGATGTAACACCCAGGCAGCCTGCAGTGATTGAAACACTGCCTGGAGAGGGATGCTGTGTTCTTCCAAGATAAGGAAGTTCTGCTGACAGAAGATTGGAGGGAGGAGGAGAACAGTGAGAAATGAGAGGGTGAAGTAAAGCACAGCTTTGAGACAGTTGCAGAAAATTAGTTGGTGTAAAATATTGGGAATCTTCCTCGTTTTCTTCTGACCACAGAGATTCTGTGCCAGTACTGGGAATAAACTGTGCGTGGGGAAGCTTGGATGGGTTTGAGTTACAGGAGTTGTGCAGCAATTTTGGTTTAGATTTCTGAGAAATATGTATTAAGACGGTTAGCCTGAGATCATTGCATTGCACAGGGCTGTGATATTCTTTAAATTTTTGCTATCAAAGTGAAAGCCAAGTTTTAGTCTGAGGAGAAAAAGGCATTTGTCCATAATGAGATCACAGAGAAAGGACTGTGCCTGAAATGAATTTGAAATAGAAAGATGTATGATGTGTTGTTTGCTTTACTGTGATAACAAATTATGCTCTAAGCAGTTGGATTCTGATCATATAACTCTTTAAATACTGACAAAACAGCAAGTTTTTTTGAAAATGCTAGAGGTTTTTCTCCAATTGGAAAGCAATAGAAATAAAACTTGGATGGAAACTCTCAGAATCTGTTATTTATATAGGATGGGATTTTTAGCAAAAAACTATAACCTTGTTAAAAATTCTATGCTTACTTAAAAATAATCTATTTTAAAATAGATTGAGTAATTAGGAGTAGAACTTAAATATTTATTATTTAATAAAGGAGTAAAGATGCTAGTACTTTTATGGTTCTGGGGACAGACTTTTCAGCAGGGCCCATGGTGGTAGGACAAGGGGTAATGGTTTTAAAATGAAAAGAGGTCAGATTCAGACTAGATACAAGGAGAAGGAATTGTCCTGTGAGGGTGCTGGGGCCCTGGCACGGGTTCCCAGAGGAGCTGTGGCTGCCCCATCCCTGGAAGTGTCCAAGGCCAGGTTGGACAGGAGCTCGGAGCAACCTGGGACAATGGGAAGTGTCCCTTCCCATGGTGGGGGTGGAGCTGGGTGAGCTCTAAGGTCCCTTCCAACCCACACCATTCTGTGATTCTCTGTGAAGAGCACATTTCCCCTGTTTCAATGTGTAATCTGTGTGCAGACAAGGCAATGTTGTGCCACTGGAAAATGGAAAGCAATTCTTTGCCTTCTGATCTGTATCCAGGCTGTATCCTGTATCCAGGCTTCAGAGATGAGCACTGAAACAGAGATTTGGTTGCTACTTTCTGGCAAAAAACCCACTGCTCTATTTGACCTACTTGGTTTGGGTTTTCTTACTTTGACTGCTATTGTAAAAATCATTGGGAGGGAGTTCACTGAGAGTGTGGATTTCAGAATTTAAAATCTGTGCTGTGCAGCCACTGGAGCTGGTGCTAATGTGGGTAGGGTTACTGCTAGCCACAGCTGGCCAGATGTGTGTGTGTTTGCACACCCTCATGTGTTTGAGTACTGTCAGTAGTTGTTTTGCCTGTTGTTTTGCCTGGCTCTAATACTCTCTGTCCATTTGGACACCATAACTCTGTCCTTCTGAGGAAGCCTAAGAAATGTAGAGGAGGGTTTTACTTATTGTTTCCCAGTATTGCAAAGGCAATAAGCAAAAGGTGCCAGTGATTCCCTTCCCCAATCCTGTACTTCATTTGGAGTGGAGGAGAAAGGAAAAGTGAGATTATTGGTGTACCACTGTGAGCAGCTGAGCCTGTTCTGGTGCCTTCTCCAAAGGGACAAGGAAGAGAGCAGAAAAACAAAACCAAACCTTGGGGAGCCTTATTTAGGCCCAGAGGTGGATAAAGATGCAAAATTGCATTTGTCCCAGTGGAATGGGTGTGTGCAGCTCTCGGGTAGTTGCCCACACCAGTCTCCTGACTTCTGTTGAGACAGCAAAATGATACCAGTAAGGTTGTTAACTTTCTCTCTTACCCTGTATGTGCTGATAAGATTTGTTATTTTTATACTACTTCTAAATAAAGGATCTGCAAGTTCTCGGTAAGCTTTTGTTAATTAGGTCAAACAAGACTCCTGTGAGTTTTTAAGTCAGCTAAGGAGATCACTGAAACTCGCTGTTGGTGCACAGCAGCTATTTTAACTGTAAAAAAATTCCTCAGAGTCTGAGTTGTGATGTGAGGACTATTTCTGTTGAGAGACCAGATGACTGTGGAGAGACCAAGCATAATTGCCAATTTAGAGTTTGGTCAGATCAATAACATTAATTTGTTACTTTTATGCAAGGAGGAGTGGGGGATGTGTGGGGTGACTTCTTGTCCACTTTCAGCAGGAAGACCTAATGGTGTTGAGAATAGGTGGAATTTTTGCCAGCTCAGTGTGAAACCAATTTCCCATTGACTCCTTTTAAATTTCCTGAGGGATCCTATTAAGGAACAGACTGGGCAGCAGGACTTGGTGCAATTGCAGCTCTGTGATTTGGGTGGTTTTGGGTGTCCCTAAAATTGAAGCACTAGTTAAAACTCATCTTGGAAAATGCCATTCACTGAATCACTCAGGTAGTTTACTCTTATGGGGAGTGTTCTAGGAGACATTTTTATTCAGTGAGATGTGCTTTGCTCTACATCTGATTAAACATGGAATTGCTGATGCATTTTCTGAAGTATGTAGGCAGAAGAAAATGTGACATGACCTAAAATGGATGTGCTGTATCAGAAGGTCTCCCTTCAAGGAACAGAATTTCTTCAAGTCAAGGCTGAGCATATTAAATACACTTTTAAATTCTGTGCAAGCAGACTCCTGGAAAGATGAGGTATTTGTACCAAGGCAGATGTACAGAAGCAGTGCTGGTTGTATACATGGCCCTCTTACTCATTTTCATGTCATTTTCAAGGTTACCTTGAAGGAAAATTCCTTTAGGATGATTGTTCAGGTTTGTGAGTAATTTTAAAAGAATCTGAAGAGCTTGTCTGGCCTCACTTGACATTAACAGAGAGACTGAGTTCCTACTTAAGAAGACAGGACTCTGGATAATAGTGTTCAGCAGTGCTATGGAGATTTTTAAATCTGTCTGTGTTTGGAGTGAAGGATGGCTCTTGATGGAGTGACCAGGAGCTCAGATGGGAGTTTGGGGCAGCTGACAGTCTCATTAAGCCCTGCACAGCATATGAGGGAAATTAGGAGTAAATATTTCCACTTCCAGGAGCATCTAGTTCTTCAGTTCCTCAGAGGGAACAGTGCACTGAGAAATCATCTCATTGCTTAGCAACTGAATCTGAGGCTTTTAGCAGATTTGTTATTTGATTGCTAGAAAATAGTTGAAGATTTTTCTTGATTGGGTCGTGATGGGCGTGTGCAGAATGATTTGGAGAATGCAGAATAATGAACACTTGAGCATTGTATGCTGAAGGTGGATATTTTTATCATTCAGTATCTTTACTCACGGAGAGGGAAGCTGGAGATAAACCATGGAATGTTACAGGTTGGAAGTGACCTTGAAATATCATCTGGCCCAGCCTTTTGTCAGAGCGGGATCCTGCATGGGATTATGGAGCACCTTGTCCATATCCAGGGAAGGTTGTTTGTATTGGAAGGTGTTTCCTACATGGGGATGGGAACTCTCCTGGTGCAATTTACACCCATTGCCCTTTGTGTTTTCCCCGTGTGCCCTCATGGACAGGAGCCTCCATGCTCTGTGCTGGGATGGCATTCACAGGGAGAAAGGACCCAGCTGGTTTTGTCCTTGCTCACAGGCCAGGATCTGCAGCCCTCAGATCATCTTTGTGCCCCTCCCCTGGACCTGCTCCAGTCTGTCCCATCTTTCTGGAGTTGTGGGGACCAGAATAAAAACCTCAGGGTATAAGTGTCACAGTGTGATTTATACCTGCTCATTATCTTAGGCAATTAGAAGGTTTTGTAGGTAAAATCAGAGGCTTTTGCTGCTTGAGTGTGTTGAAAAGTTGAGTAGAAGCCTTTCTCTTGCTGTGTCAAATTGACTTGAATTTACATCAGTTTGTTAACTATGGTTTCTTGGAGGTCTTTAGTGGATGTCATGACCTCTCTCTACATTTCTTCCTCAGAAGAGCAGTATTCATGTAGAAATTGCACTTAATATTTATTAGGTTCCTGCTATAAAATGCAATCCATTTCAGTACTTCTCCCCTTAGCACTGACTTGCTGAAGCTCAGTTCAAGTGCTTCATACTTTAAGGTTATAAAAGGTTCCCATAATTATTATTTTTCTTTCCTTAATTTTAAGAAATTTCATGTAGTCAGTTTCTCCTAGTGATTTGTGGAAGACTCTGAGCTCTAAGGAATTAAAATAGGTGTAAGTTTTTAGGAGAGTAAAATAAAATTTGTTTGTAAGCAAGTCTATACCATGAAAATCTATTAGAATTGATTTGAAAGTTACTTTGCTTTGAAGAGCACAGGATGCTATGGCAGTTTATTGGGTTTAAACAACAGTATAACAAGGAGCCATAGGTGCAGTACCTTTCAATGAGTGCCACAGACAGATTTATGGTATCATTTAGGGTTATTAGGATCAACTAGACAGTTTTTATGTATTTTCAAACAAACAAAAGATTGACTATAAAACAAAACCTCTGAACTATCAATCAAATTGTGTGGGAGGAATATATGTTTTGAGTTACCATGGAGATGGATAGATTTTTAATAGATTTTAAAAGTAAAGACAGAATTAACTGTAAGTCACCTTCTGGTGTCCTTTGCAAGTCCTGCTGTGACAAATGACATGCAGGGTGTTTTATAACCTCTGCTTTGTAGGGAAATGTTATTTAGTCATTGATACGGGAGTCATTGACATTGATAATGTGCTCTTTTATTTTGGTAAATAAAACAGTAGTTGTACTACTGATGCTGACATTCATAGCAAATTGTGTGAGGATTTGGAGAGGGTTTGTTAGATGAAATTTTTCAAGTATTAACTGGTTTATAGTTAACAAAGAGCTCTTGCCTCTTTGAGTAATATCCAGTGTGCCTGATGCAAACAGTGCTACAGTACATGTGTAAAGTTCTTGTGTGATATTAAAACACAGGAATTGGATTTTATTGAATGCTGCTTTAAGAGCAGCTGGGAAAAACCAACAAGGAAGCAGAATTTACTCAGGGGAGACCACTGGCTGACCTGCAGATGATTTCAAGCAGTCTCTTTTGCACTGTAAACACACTGAATGTTGAATTGCATTAAGTAAAGGAAAGAAGGTTTTAATCAAAAAATTGTGCAGAAGTTTGAGAGTTTCTTCATCTGTCACTGGAGAAAATCACCTGAGCTGGTCTAAGTCTGCTGATGTTGTAGAATTGCATTTGAAATACAGGCAAGTGGTAATGTGGTTGGAGTTTAGTATCCCAAAGATGGACTTTGAGAAAACACAGCAGTTTGGTTGAGTTTAGTTTTTAAAGAACAGAAAATTGAGAGTGGGGGAGAAGGGCTGGGAGAGATGGCAGTCTGGCTTTTGGAGTGAGTGAGCAAGGTGCTGTGCACGGATAGGGCTTACAGAGGAAAAGGCTGATCATCCCTAGTGGGTATTTACTGGAGCTAAAGAGACAGTTTGGATTTCATTTCATAGAAGACAGAAATTGTTTTTCAGTAGAAAAGCAAAGAGCATCTGTCCTTTTGGCAGCCTGGATGGCACTGTGCTCCATGTGGTATCAAGAAGTGTCCTTCAGTCTTATCCTCATTTATGCCACTTTCTATGTTTCTGTCCTTAATACAAAGAGAGAAAAAGGCAACTAGCCTAAAACAATTGCAGTGATTAATAGTTATTGTAATTTAAATATATATATACATAACAAATTTATATTTGTTTTCTAAGAGGAGTGGGTAGGAGAAAGTTTCAAGGGTGGGAGGGGTAGAAAAATCAGTGTTATATGGATCAGTGTAGCACAATTGGACTAAATCCTTTGTGACTGGAGTGACAGTGAGCAAACATTGTGGCTGCAGCAGTGGACAGCCAGCACTTGGGCTGCCAAATCTGATTACTCTGCATTGTTGCATTTGGCTGGAGAGCAGGCAATGGCTGATAAACAAACAGGAATAAAAATGCATCTCAATTTAAAAACTCAGTAGTAAGCCTGGCAAATGGATAGACAATTAATTTTACATGACATATTAAGATGAAATGAAAATATTTAAGATTATTGAAGACCTGTTTCTTTGTTCTTATTTCAGCTTCCATCCACATGATTGGATATAATGTAGGCATAATTGGTAAATTAAAACTGTTCTAGAAATATAAGCAGGGTGAGAAAGGCAAACATCCAAGAACCAGAGAAATGCCAGTGTTCCCAGTCCAATCTGCTTTGTCCCTAAGGGTTCTGATAAGAATTTCAATCTCTCTCTAAAACCAAGGTAATACATCTCTAGTCTTGCATATGTTTTCTAAAAATATTGTATGTTTAAAGCATTTGGATGCTCAGTGTTACATAGAAATATTAGGAACGGGAAATATCTACCTTTATGGTAAGGTTTGAATAATTCTTAGTGAACTAAGCCCTAAGAATGGTATGTTGAGCCACAAATGGTAGTGAAGCTCTGAATGGTTGTTCCTGGGTCAGTCAAAATAAAGGGAGGTTCTGGATGTGGTCATGCAATCAAAAACTGCTGGGAAGCACAGGCAGAGGGAGCAAGGCTGATTTCAGTTGCTGTTTATCCACATTTTCTTGAGTTCTTGACTTTCTCTTTGAGCAGACTTCTCATAACAGTTTTTTGGTGACTGTTGGAATGAAGAAGGGGAAAATTAATATAAATTTGATCTTTGGAAACTGCTCACATCATTTCTTAAGTGGTGATTGTTACATCTTATTTTTAAGTTAATAGTGATTAATGGCCTTTGGAGAAATATGTTCTTTCAGAAATTCTTTTATCTGTTTCTTAAGGTTTTATTGTTTAATAGAAATTAATCATGCTATGCTTTACATGTAGAAATGTCTTAAAATAGAAGGAATGCAAAGAAAGAAAATAAAATTGGGAGAGGTTTCTGTGAGAGTACTGGAACTCAGTTTCTCACTTTTGTTGTGTTCATCTTCCTGTAAATTCCATGGTGGTTTTGTTTCCTTTTTAATTTAGAGTAGAGCCTTGTGCTTGCTGGTTGGTCATAGATACAGCCTTGGGTTCAATCATAAAAGCTGATTAAATATCAAAAGAATACTGATTGCCAAGTTTGATTTCAAAGTCTTTAGTTGCTGTCATTGCCATTGCTGTACTGTTTAGTGAGAAAAGCACACAATCAGAGTATCTATCCCTGAAATTATCCTGCTGCCTTTGAGGGGGAAAAATCCATCAGATATGAAGAATTAGCTCCAAAAGGTATTTAGGGCACCCTAACAGTTGATAAAACAAATACTCATTTCTTTTTACTGCCAGTGCTCCCTGCCACCAATAGGTCAAGATGCAGAGTGTTTAGATGAGATCCAATACATATTACAGAAAAAAACTGCCACTGGAATAATGGAAAACATAAATCATGTGTAGGGTTCTATTATTTGCTGATAATATAATGTAGCTCTTTGTATCAGTGCCTTCCTGTAGATGTGGTCTGGAGTTTGTGCTGCAGTGCCCAGCAAACCCTGCATCCCCCAGGGCTGGGGCTGAGGGGCTTTGGGGCTGCACAGCAGCTGCAGACCCAGGACATGCAGGAGCCTCCCCTGCTGGAGGGATGGGGAGATGTAATAGCTTTGGGCTCAGAGAAATGTAGTTACTTCTGGATTTGGTATTTGAGGCCCACTCTTTGGTCAAAGTCTTACCCACAGCAGTTAAGATCGTGTGCTTGTGTGATTTGGCACAGGGCTTCCTAGGGCTAATGTAACTATATTAATTCTTTCTTTTCACTGTGTTTTGCTGGGCTGGCTGTGAGTTTTGCAATCTCCCCGAGCTCAAAAAGCTTCTCATAAATCTGGAAGATGCTGAGCCCTGAGTTGGTTATCTGAAGTGTGTTTGTTTCAGCAAAGCGACAGAAGTCTGAGTTCAAAGCCCTGTACAGAGCAGGGCAAACAGTGGTGTCTTTTATGTTCTTTGCTGTTCAAGCATTGGCTGTTTGATCTAAATTAAATTGTGGTGGATGGAGCAGATTTCAGTTTATTCTTTCTGATACATCCTCAGAGTTGATGGGGTTTGGTGAATGCCTGTTCTGCAGTCTGTGCAGAGGCATTCAGGAGCAGAGGGACACCTATTGAACACCTCTCTGGACTCTCCAGAGGGTGGTTTGTCCCCTGCTGTCCCCTCCTGCCTGTGGCAGTGCCACCCACCCTCAGCAGCAGCAGTGGGGTGGGCACACAGCAGCCCTGGGCAGTCACTGGGCAGCGGGCTGGGGGTCTGAGCTTCCCTGCAGTTTGATCAGTGCCCTCCCACTGATGCTTATCAAAAATGCAGATTTTTGACTGTGATATTACTGAAAGTGTTTCTTTAATTTAAGAGTAATTATTCCAGCTTTCTTCTGTGAATTAGCTCAAGCTCACTTTACTGTGTACAGGTGCATAAACAGGTGCTAAAGTCCCAGAAGTGATCCCTGTGTTGTACATTTCCACTCCTATTACTGACAGCATGTCATAATATTTTAGGGTAGGCCAGTAAAGTTTTGAAGGCAGTAATTTTATATTGGGAATCCATCTCTGCCTTTCTCTGTGGTTTTTTTTCCTGAAGTCTCAGAACTTGAGGTAATAATCAATGCAGTCTTTCTGGCCTGTGTGTGACCTGGCAGGCTGTGCAGAGTGCACAGGGAAGCTGCCACTTCAAAGGGAGTTCCACGGAGAAGTTGCCACTTTTGAGGAGTAAAGGGGTAACATTTTTGGTACCAGAATTTTTATTGTGACCTGAATTGCTCAAGTTTAATTTGAAGTGCTCGTGGCCAGTTACCTTCCACTGCAGTTTCCCTGCAGGTGAGATTCTGCCCAGGGCTGGTAGGTGCTTTTACTGGTACTGTCCAATGGATTTGTTATTTTCTCATTAAAGGGACATGCTTGGAAAGCTGCTTAGATGGAATTTAATGAACTTCTAAAATGTAGCATAGAATAGTGGCTCACAGTAGCAAAAGAAAATTATCTTATTTTCTGGGTAAATGGGGAAAGTGGAGCAGCAAATGTTTCTTTTTAATCTTTTTGACTGTGTGTTCACTAATGAAAAGGACACTGTAAAAAAACAGGTGTGTGGCAGGTTTTCATTATAGAGTTAATGAAATTACTGTAAATAAAAGTGTTAATTATGGAATAGTTGTTAAAATGGAAGATAGGGAAGAGGAAAATAAGATTTTACTCACTGTGTGGATTTTGGGTTTTTTTCTGTAGCAATCAAACAACTTTATTGTATATAGGTATTATTAGTATTTTAATTTCACTTACCTTAGTGTGTTTTCTTTTATTTCCTGAATTTTGTTGGGTACTTCTTGCTTTCCTAAGTAACTCGGTTGTTCTTGTTTAGTTGTTACTTTAACTATTATGGAAGAGGACAATAAAAAAATTGTTGACTTAATTTTTTAATTGCAGGAAAAATTGACTGGACAATTTGTTTAGCTGCTAAGGAGTGATGTGAAGAGATGTTGCAGTTATTTCTTGAAGAGGCAGAAGGAATAGGGAAATGGGGATATCCAGTTGCCTTTCAAAAGGGGAAAATATTGTGACCAATTGAGTGCTAAGAAAATACAAACAAACAATAAGTTTTCTGCCAGTTTTTGTCTGGTCCTTGTGTCACAGAACAGAAACAGAATGGCAGTTTGTTTTTGGGGAACTAGCAGCGTCACTGACAAGTTTAGAGTCGGGAGGATGATTTTAATGAGGCACTTAGGCTTGTTGTTGGATTTTGGTGTCACACTCTGAAGTAGCTGGTGAGGGTTCTGTCTGGAGCTGACAATAATTGCCAGGCTTGTCAGCTCTCACTGTGATTCTGGTGCTGTCATCGTGGAAATCTACATTAGAAACACAGCTAAATGCAAGACTTGTGTTTAACAGTTATTCTGTTAACAGCATAGTATTCTGGAAGGAACAGAATGATGATTTGATATTTCCCTTGAAGCCACTGCATTGCTGTGTTAGATGAAGAACAGAATGCTGGTATTAAAATAGTTGCAGCAAGAGGAAACACAGACATTGTGTACTTTCCTTTTTTAAAAAGAATTCTCTTGTGTGAAGCAATCTAAAATAAATCTTTTCTAGTTGTCAGTTTTATTTATCCTAGAAAAGCCATACCCTGTTTTAAGATATAATTTTTTAACACCTCTAACACATTCCACTACTATTTTCCAAGGGGATTTTTTGTCAGTAAATCTGGGAAATGCATATCTAGGTAGTTGACAGGCTTTGCAAAAGAAAAGCCAGAATTCTCTTACACATGGACAATAGGCTGAACCATTTATACTCCATGTTTATCATTTGTACATTTACTATTTCCAGTGCAAACACTGGTACTATCTCAGCTGCTTTTTGGAGAACATTTTTGGGCAGTGGACGGCACCATTTTCTAATGGAGTTCCTCCATTTTATTAGAGGAAATGAAAGATCTGTGCCTTATGGAACATCTTTTGCTAGAGCTCCTCAAGTTGGTTTGGCCAGGACTTTCTGATGGGTTGAATAATCTAAGCCATCACCTTTCCTTTCCTGATTTCTTCTACCCCTCTGCCCTATGATGTTGAACCTCTTTACCAGTTTGAACTCAGTCTAACAAAAAAAAATTGATTTTCTTGCATATAAGTGGCTGTGCAGAGGAAAGAAATGTGATTTTATAGCTCCTGCCGTGGGAAGGATTGCAGTGCAGCTTCATCCATATTGTGAAGCAGAAGGCAATTCAGACAGGAATTTCTGGTGGATTAAATGGGCTGTGCTGCCACAGTGCTAAATTTCAATGTCATAACTGAGTGGTTACCAAGAAAAAGAATTTTTATATTATTGGTAATAGTCTAATGGCAGATTTATTATTTTTGTAACTGCAGACTCTTCTATTGTGGAACTTGGATTATTGCTGTGCTTGTTATCTCCATCATGGAGTTTCAGCTTTAAAAATCAGAAAGAATTAGGTGAAGAATGTTCACCTGGCTCACAGGGAGTTTTTCTGCTGTGTCTTCAGTTACACATGCACAGAATCACAGAACTGGGCAGGTTGGAAGGAATTTCTGGTCATCTCCAGTTCAACCTCCTCCCCAAAGCACACCCTGTTAGAGCAGGTTGGTGAGGGTCTTGTGCAGTTGAGGTTTGAATATTTTTGAGGAACCCACAACATCTCTTGGAAAAAGTCTATCCTAGATTTTGGCCACCCACAAGGGAAAAACATCTTCCTTTTATCTAGTTGGAATTTCTGGTGTCTGATGCTATGAACTAACCCTCCCTTGACACAATGATTAAAGAAATTAAGTGTAGAATTAAATCTAGCATTTACTAAGTGGTTTAAAACCAGATGAATTGATAAGAAAGCAATTGAAAATGGAGAATTTTTATTCAGTGCTGCTGGCTGTAATGGGACCTGCAGGGATGTGTTCCAGTCTGTTATTCACTGGTCTTTAATAGCAATCAGGGAAAAATCAGTGACATAGAAATTGCTGATGATGCAGAAATAGGAAGTTAAGCAATGATTAGGTCAGAAATGGTGTGGGTTCTGTCAGACACTTGGCTCAATGAAACAGCCCTGACTCCAAAACATCCAAATATAGCAGGGCCCCACAGATGGTGTTTGTGTCCTGAGGTGCAGTGACACTCAACAGGATGGAACATTACCATGGCAGAGCAATCCAACAGCAGCCTCTTCCCTGCTTCTGGCAGCTAAGAGGATCAGAAGTCTTGCCTTGCTAGACAGGGGGCATCTGGACTTGCAGAGGGGGAGAATAATTGAAGAATTCTCTGTATAAATGAATGAGGTGATTGCTGGGCAGCTGTTCCTGATTCTGCAGTGTCCTCTTCAGAATGGATGGGGAGCAGCCAGAGGGGCTCAGGGTGATCCATGATGGGAGGGGGAGCCTGGATGGATCTCCAGGGAATCCAGTGCACCTGAGTCCTTACAGTGAGTTAAGCTCCACCTTTGGCATTTTCAACATGTGCTTGTGTTGCCTGGTAAAAAAAATGTATCTGCAGCAGTGGATATTTTGCAGCCTCTCAAAAATTCAGGACTTTTTGGACCATATGAGTCACAGTTTTTTTCTGAAGCCTGTGCTCAATCTTCTCTCCTGCTTGTTATTCCTTATCCTATTTGCCATGAACAAGGGGAAGAGCTCATTCCATTTCTCTTTCCTGCAAGTTTTTGATTTAAATTATTTTTGTAATTTTGTCATTTCTAGTCTAAAAAGTCAGAGTCAAATCCGACCTTTAAAAAATACGATGTTTTCTGGATATTTTCATTATTACTCGAAAGAATTACCTGTTTATCCATGTCTTCTTGATGTATAATAGATAAAAATAGAAAGATAAATAAATAAATAAAAGCGAGAATAATGTTCCAGCAGAAACCTGACAGGGTGAAGAGATTACTTTGCACATTTGTTGAGACAAACTGCAGAAGCTGAGTGAGGAGTCAGCCTATTGTGACTTCTAAATGGGTGTGTGGAGGAGGGTTGCAGGTACTGATTGATAATTGTGGTAATCTGTCAACAATCTGTCAGTTCTCTCCAAGAAAAAAAAGGAGGACAAATCCCAGTATTTACAAAGCAGAGCCATGCAAATTTGGAGTAGTATTGAAGGCACTTGTTAATAATTAGGGTGATTAGCAATAGATTAATCACGGAAAGCAGTTGTTTCTTTATTACTGATATCTTTAAAACAAGACTGGATTGTATTTTAGATGATTTGTTGCCACATTATCCTGGAGGAAGTACGTTGCAGCAATCTGTGAGCAGGTTTCTGTGGCATGTGCCCTGCAGGAAGTCAGACTAGATAATCACAATAATCCTTTATAGTCTTGGAATGGATGAATCTTTAAATCTGTTTAGTCAGGACCAGCTGTGTTGAAAAACAGCATTACTGAAATACAAAAAAAATGATGCTGTGAGGTAGGGGATGTGCTGCTCTGATGTGTTTTACATTCTTCCAGGCAAGAGCATTGTATGCAAAAGACAAATGGTTTTTTAGGAGTCTTTGTCTAGTGATGCCTTTCAGAGATGAAGTGCTAATTCTTGTACCCCTTTAAACACATTCTTTGTGGTTTTTGATGACTTATCTCCTTGGTGAGGACAGGCTTTTTGGCTATTTATATAGAAACTGTGGAAGAGATTGACATTCAATACCTTTTTTTTGGGCTTTCCTACGTTTCAAACACTGCAGGGAACAGCAGATATTTTGGATATCCTTGAGTGGGAGATCACCAGAAATGGTTCTGTTGCCTGGTAAAGGTGTCAGGGGGAGTCAGGCCGGTTCCTGTGCCTTTCAGGCAGGTGTGGCAGCTGCAATCAGCTGTGTCCTGGAGGGCCCTGCTCTGCCAGACGTGCCAGGCAGCAAATAACGCTGCTGACACTGCTTGGCTGTCATTTATTAACTGGAGCTTTTCACCATTCTCCCTGGGCAGTGATGTTTTTCTTCCTTTGCATTTGGCTTTTGTCTGTGCAGCATCCTGAGCCCCAGTGAAAATGCCCAACTTCCACCTCAGGAGGTGACCCTATTTAAATTAGATGGAAAAAAGCTCAGGAACTACCTGCACTCCACACTGACAGGAATGCTTTGGTACTGTTTTTTAGAATAATGAAATGCCCAGAGTCAAAAAACATGGTTTTGTTCTGGCATAACTGGGATCTTTGTTTAAAATCTACAGTTTTAACAAGTGCCAGCCACAGGTCCCTTTACAAATATTTGCACTGCTTTTGTCACATACATGAAACAAACATTTTTAAATTGAAGAGGCTGGAATTAATTCTTTATCCTGGGAGTTTTACCTCTTTTCTCTTAGCTTTTTATTTGTAATTCTGTCTCTCATCTTTGAACTATTTTAATTTTTTATTTACCAAAAACTTGAATATTTTACAGAATGACTGAAAGCAAATATTTAAAAACAGGCTTTATTTATAATTTACATCCTATTTGCTGCATTCTGCTTTTCTTTTTTGTGCTTTTTGTTTAACTGCTAAATTGTAATTTGTTTTCACTCCTGCTGTATTATGGGATGGCTATCAGCTCAGTTCCAGAGTTTAAAGCTCCTCAGCTTCACATGTTCTTTCATGGGGTGAAGTAGCTTAGCTTGCATTTGAATCAGTTATTATTTTCCCAGTATTTTTCCTGAGGCCATGTGTGGAGCTGCAGAAGAAATGACTTGTTTATATAAATCTTACTTTGATGGATCTGAAACCCAAACTCTCCTCTCACAGACTCTCTGAGTAGATCCTACAGTGTAATTCCATTTGTTTTTTATTCTCTGGAGGCATCATCGCCCAAACATGGGGGTCTCTGCCCCTGCCCACAGCCACCACTGCAAGGCTCAGAGCTGTCCTGCCTTCCCCAATACTCCTGCTCTCACAGGCTTTGTGTCCATGACCCCTCTGAGATGGAGGCTGGAGGAAAATGCTGCTGGTCATTGCCACAGCTGCTATTCTGATCTTCCTCTTTAGAAACCTTTTGTTATTATGTATAAACACTCAAATCCAGACTTGAACAAGGGAGAGAACAGTTACATAGTCACTGGTAACAGCTGCTGGTTCAAGTGTGTGTATCCCTTTATTCTGCACCTCATTTCTCCTCCTGTCATGCTCCAAATTAGGAACAGCAGAGATGTTTTGCAAAAATGAGCTGTGGCTCCTGCATTTATTTTCTCTCCTTTTTTATTTTTTTTAATAATGGTGGGAGGCACAAAATGTGTCTGAGCCACCATTGAGCATTACTGTTAAAACTGTTGATAAATCAACAGGAGTTTGCATATACTGAAATAGCTCAAAGAGCCATAAAGAATCATTACTTCAGTAATGAGAAAATCCTCATGTGTAATGGAATTTTGATTTTCATACTCTCACAATTTTATGTTTCATTTCTGGTGTTTGAACAGAAATAACTGCATTATAATGCACAATAGAAACAGAAAATTTTGAAATTGTAGGTTTAAGTTAGAAAACAACTTGGGTGATCAGCTTCCCTTCCAAAAAATCCTGAGCTTCCAAATAAGGTGTACATAATTTCAGTGCATCTTAATCTTAGAAAAGAGTTGTGCTGTTTTTTGAACTCTGCCAAGTTATTATTTTATATATCTATTTTATAAAGACAAAATTAGGGCTTCCAGGAAGGATTAGAGTTGTACTAAACATCTGTGTGGAGCAGTAGAAATGGATCAATCTCTATTGGAACTGCTGGGTAAAAGTGCTACTGATTCCCTTGGCAAGGATTTTCCTCTGCTGGGCAGGGGTCTCAGACTTTGCAAACCCACAGACTTTTTTCCTTAGAACTGTTCCTTTGAAGCTGAAATTGTCTCTTTTAGAGAACTGAAAATTACTGGAACCTGTCTATGAGAGGCATAGTTGAAATGGCATTACTGTTTTGAATTTCCATTATACAGTTTAGTTGGAAAACCACTGCAATCCAGTCAGCAATTTTCTTTAGGGATTCACAGAAGTGTTGGAAGACAAATGGTGGCACCATGCCCAGGATCATTAATTACAAAATGCACTAATCAAACCAGTTTGCAAATAATGGTCTGTGTTCTGTATTTTGTGGGAATAATGGTGTGTGTTTTGCTTGTGGTATTCTTTCTTAGTGTTTTAAGTGCCCCTAATGCTACTTTAAAGTGGCTTTTGGCAAAATCTTCTCTAACATAATGAACTTATGTTATATGACCTACAGGGACCCTGACAGAGACAAAGAATTGTTAAAAATGTTCAAGATGACTCGTACTGACCCAGTCCTGCAGATTCTGGGACTTCTTTTGAACTTTTTTCTCTGAAAAAATTGCTGTTTGTCAGGTCCAAAGCACTAATACTCCTTCTAGAGCCCTCCAATGTGTGAAGGAGAATATTAATTTTGTGCCCTGTTGGGACAATGTGTGAGAGGAACTGGGAAAAGGGTGAAAGTATCAGGTTGTATCCTTGAACCCCACTGGATGTGAAGTTCCCTGTTAAGAATGTAAATAGCATTGGAAGAGCAGATGTTTGATTTAAATGCAGTGGAAATGCTTAAGGGAGAAAGTTTCCCTTTAGCAGTGCCTTACTGTGCCAAATTTTCAAGCTGAAAAATTCTATGTATCTGACAGAACTTGTAATATACTGTAATCAGTTTGAATTTCTTCAGAGATATTTATCGTGCAAGTTCTAACTTAGCGTGACTATTATCAATTAGTTTGGATGTTAATTATTTATTAAGACCACTTCAATAAATATGTCATGTTTATTCAAAGTGTAAACAAAAGTATTTAACTCTACTTTAAAACTGATGTGAAAGGTAATATAATTCTCTGTCATGCAGAAAACAACCTTAAAATACTGATTTTGGTGGAGGGATGTGTTGTATTTGCAAAAGAATGTAGCCATTAGTTGTGGGTAGGAAGATTTCTTCTGAATACTTTCATTTCTTTTGCATTTAAATGATAGTAAAAAGTCTTCTGACAGTGTGAAATATGGAGGCATCCACATTTATAAAAGAAACAGAAGCACTGTTGGATAGCAGAATGTTTTTGTTTGGTGCTTCCAGGTGCATGGCACCAGTCAGTACCAAATGCAGCATCTTCCTCAAGTCCTGCAGCTTTAGGTCTTTGGCAGGTGAAGGTCACACAGGTTCCCCTTTTCCACTCCAGCAGGATAAGGGGGGGTCTGCTGGCACTCAGTGCTTCCAGCAGGAGCATTTTGGGTGGCTGTGCTGAGATGCCAGCAGGGGGCTGGCAGGGCTCCTCCAGCCACATGTACCAATATTTCAAGCCTTGTGGGAGCAGAATTTCTGATGGGAGAAAAAATACCTTTGCTGTATTTCAGGACCATCAGTTCTCCCTCTGGAAGGGCTCACATGATTCAGCAAATGTTTTTTGGAAAGAAAAGGTCCATTATGGCTGTGGTTTTAATATAAGCAGGAGGCACAAGTGTATGAGGAAGATGGAAGGTGATGGTGAGAGCAGGGAACATTTGGTACCAATTCTAGTTCTGCTTCTTAAAGCTCCTTCTCTGCTGGGACCTCATGTTTACAAACAGGGGAGGACACTCTGGGGATGTGAAGGTCAAAGATGACCTTAGCAGCAGTGACCTGGAGGTGGGAGAGCTCAGGATGCTGAGGGGAGGGAGCAGGACAAAAAGCAGGATAACAGCCTGACAAAAGATCACAGTGGGAAAAGGAAATCTCTTCCTGGTTTTGGGCTCTTTCCTTGGTGTATTGCCTTTGAGAAGGCTAACTTAGCTAGTCTTGTTAGTCATACTTCTGAAGAAATATGATAAAGCAGAATGAGTTGCCTTCATGTTCTGTCCTAACACATCTGTGTCATGATGGAGGCATTCAAGACTGGAGGGAATCATCCTTAATTAAATAGCAAAAGCCTTGCATGCATATGTTTTTTCCTCAGAATGGAATTTTATCCTAAATGGTACATTCTTACATTTAAGAATGTCTAGAACAAGATGTTCTTATAATATAAAAACAAATAAGTACATTCAACATCCAAAGGATTTGGAACTGAATTAAATCAATGTAATATGAATTGAAAAGGGGTGTTAATGTCACTTGTTTTGCAGTATTATCAAAATGAAGAATTAAACCTCTAAGTTTATCCCTTTCAAGTCCATTTCCATCAGCTTTGTTAGAAGTTTATGATGATGTTAGGAAATGAGGTTAATGTTGCTGTTGCTCCTAAAGGTTTAGGAACTCAATTCACTCTCAGCCCAGCAATGGGAAGCTGCAGGCTGTGCCAGATCCCCTTGGGTGGGGTTGCTGCAGCCCTCAGCTGGCAGCAGCCAGGGTAGGGCTGCGCTTTAGACAGAGGGCAGCTTGAGGGAATTTCTTCAACCAATTTTTTCCTCTTCTCATAGTACTTATCCCACAGAGCCCCTTATATTTTTCCTGGAGAAGACCAGTCTCCCTTCTTTGCATCTGATTATTTTTGTTTACCAAAAAAGCTAAGCAACACTAACCCCAGAATACCTGGCTCATGCTGGCCAAGGTGCATTTCCTGATGATGATGTTTAAGAGTAGCAACAGCATATGAATACTGATAGTGAGAAGTGTCAGACACCAGAATTGTCTTAGATTTGTTTTAACTTCTTTCTGTAACTGTTAAATGTTGTCATCTTGTGCTTGTCCCAAGTTGCTGTATTAGACAACTCAGGCATCTGAAGCTGTAAATAAAGAAGAGATATGAGAGTCAAGATGCACATCTTGACTGCCAGGGAGTGTAATAACTTGTACTCAGAGCTATTTACATGTGTGGCATAATTGATGTTTAGAGTGGAGAAGTTGTTTGTACTATACTGAGTTGCTATAAATAAAAATAGGCTCTGAATTGCACATTAGTGTGAGTTTATCATTTAAGGTCTGTGAGGTGATACAAACAAATAGGAGAACATTTCTCTTCTTGAAGAAGAGCAATAGATTGGGACTAACCCTTTGTAAAAACATTTTTCTTCATAATATTCTGTGGAGAGCTCTGAACTGAGAGGGGTTGATTTGTTAAATAGAGAACATTGTGCCAACAGGTTTAAATAGTACCCACTGTCCCTCACAGCAGATCTGAGGAAAAGCTTTTTCAAGGCAAAAGAGCTTTGCTGACATTGTGAGGATTGTCCTCCTGTGTCCTGCTGTTCCTTAAGTGCCTGCAGTGCTACCTGGGCTCCCCCCTGCAAGGGGTTTAAAGCTGGGAAAGGCTGTAGGGTGTTTGTTTAGTTTGCAGCAGATAAAAGATACCACCAGGTTTGGGGCGTGTTGGCTTTGATTTAAATACACCATTTTGATTTTGGAGCAAAACAAACCATTATTGGTTTTGGTTTATCGTAAAGAATTTGAATACATTTATTTTTTTTTAATGTACAATCCAATCCATTGGAGTTCTGAAATTATTTTGGAGGCAATCCAGTTGTTGCTTTGCTGCACAAGGTTTCTGGTAAAGCGTATTAAATGCTCCTCAGGAGAGGGGGAGGTCAGCACAAGTACTGCACAAATGGAATTTCTAATACTTTTAGGAGACATGGGGGGAATAAGGAGGGGGGAGAAGTTTGCATATGCACTGCTAGTGTGAGGTGCCTGGATCCAATCGGCTTCTCTGTGATTTAGGGCTTCATATCACAGGCTTCATTCTTCTGAGAATTTAGTTTTATTTTGCAGCTCAGGGAAAGCCAGGATTGTTGCTTTCTCCTTGGATTGTTGCCAAGAGTGCAAGGAACCTTTTTGTGAGGTTACTGATGTAAATTCAATATATCTTTCAGCTTTTGAGCTATTTGGAAGAAGCATAAGGACATAGTATATCTAGAAAAAAATTACTACTGAAGTATGATATATGGTAATTCAGGCAGGTTATTTAATCTAATAGAAAGGAAAAGCTTGTAGCAACATCTTTATCTTGTACAGGCTTTGTTTTGTTGGTTATTCTCTGTTTTGGCTTTCTTTATTGATGCTACATCATTCTTTTTACTGCTAAAGTTCTTCCCTTGTCACATGTCAGTATTTTAAGATATTTTACTCATTTTCAATAGCAAAAGTCTGAAGTTATTTTTTCTGTCTCTCTGATTACTGGGCTTTATTACAAACTGTAAATTGAAATGCCCTCTGTGAATACAGTAGAGAATCAATTTAGATAGATTTTTATTGGAGTAAATAATTTCTGTTTGAAGCTGAAAGTTATGAATATTCATAAGACAAAATAAGTACAATTCATGATAATGCATCCTTATGAATAAATTGAGGACTAATAAATAGAGACTTTCAGGATAGAAGAATGAAAATAAACCTAAACTGAGATGCCTTTCTCAATCTGTTACTTGATTTGGAAGACTTATGTTGTTTATTTGGCTTGACAATTGTAGAGGCCTTTTCCCACCTTAACATTTCTATGATCCAGTGACTCTGAGTGTTTAATGGTGTCCTGTCAGAGAGGGGTGAGCTCAAACCCAGCCTCCTCTGGAAACCCCAGGATGCTGCCTCAACCCTTAGTAAATGGAGTTAGTAGTTTAATTAGGAGAAATTGTAATTTCTTAACTTTATTCTTGCTGGATGTTATTTTCACTTAGTTGTTGTTTGTATTTTTTTGAGTTTTTAAAGTCCATTTTAGTTCTGTAATCCAAGAGGACCAGCTGTCTAGGCACATATGGAGAACTGATGAATATGTGCAAGTATTAATTGTGTTCTCAAATTGCTTTTTCTGTGGGTGCCAGTCAGGACACCTGTGTACTGTCCACATTTCCCACACAACTTTTTAGCTCTTTCCTGTTTTTGTGACAACTTGGTGTTGACCTGCAGTGTGACCTTTATTGATCAACAGGCACTTGATGTATTAATACTGTCTAATTCGATAGGTGAAGTTTAAGGTTTGCATAGTAATGATATTACAGATTTTGAGTAACACTAAACTATAAATATTGCAAAGATCTTTAAATTGCAACAGAGTTTTAATACAAAGTAATTTGCTTAATTAAAATCATCCTGACAAAACTGAGAAAAAAGGCAGGATTTTTGTGTTTTTTCTAGCTTTAGTATTTCCTTTCATGTGCTGATGGTGCTTGCAGGCTTTAATATCTAATGTAGATACCAAAAGCCATAACAAGGAACATGGGAAAAGCTGCTCACTTGCTTTTATAAGGAAAATAATTTTTTGCGCCCTTCTCCCCCATTACAGCTTAAGGCAGTTTTATAGGGAATGTCTTAAGGGACTGCTCTTGAGAGAGGCAAAATCCTGACTTTACAGTGGTGGTAAATGAAGTCATGGTAACAAAGTGCCTATAAATAGGTCATTGCTGTAATATACCGGTCTGTTATATATTTCCATATGATGTGGAATTTATTTAGAGAAGATGACAGAGGCAGCCATGGTGTTCCAAAGGCACCTGAGGGAACGCAGGGAAGCGGGGCCTGCTCTGTGCTCGGCTGTGTGGGGGTCTGGCCCAGCCGGGATCCCGAGCTCTGTGCCGGGTGCTGGCCTGGGATGGCGTGAGGGCAGGGGCCGGTCCGGGCACGCTGTGAGGGCAGGGGCCGGTCCGGGCACGGTGTGAGGGGCGAGGCCGGTCCGGGCACGGTGTGAGGGGCGAGGCCGGTCCGGGCACGGTGTGAGGGGAGAGGCCGGTCCGGGCACGGTGTGAGGGGAGAGGCCGGTCCGGGCACGGTGTGAGGGAAGGGGCCGGTCCGGGCACGGTGCGAGGGGCGAGGCCGGTCCGGGCACGGTGTGAGGGGCGAGGCCGGTCCGGGCACGGTGTGAGGGGAGAGGCCGGTCCGGGCACGGTGTGAGGGAAGGGGCCGGTCCGGGCACGGTGCGAGGGGCGAGGCCGGTCCGGGCACGGTGCGAGGGGCGAGGCCGATCCCAGCTGCCCCCACAGGGCTCTGCCCAGCCAGGGAGGCTCTGGGACAGCAGCTTTGGGGCAGGGAGATGAGGGGGAAAAGGGAGAAACAGCCCCACAGACACTGGAGCTGAGCAGGGGGACGTGAACAGGCAATGGAGATGGGATCCATGCTGGGATTCGCACTGAGATCTGTGTGGGCAGAACCCACCCTGGCACAGGGGAAAAGTGGAAGGAGAGAGAGAGAAGCAGAGCAGAGCTGCCATGGACTGACCCGTCCATTTTGTCATGGTACGGAGGAAGTGATTCTGTGAAGGATGGAGGAGTTTGGGAGTAAAGGGAAAAAACGATGGGCTTGGGAAGGGGGTGCTTGAGGACAAGGGCTCTTTGTGTCTTCGTATCTCCCGCCCGACTCTGTTGGAATGGCGATAAATAAATTCCCTGAGGGAGTTCTCTTGTCCTGGGATGGTGGTAGGTGAGTGAGGTCCCTGTCTTTATTTCAACCCACAAATATTGTCATTTCCTCCCCCTGCCCTGGTCTGTGGGAGAGGGGCCCGGTGGGAGAATTGCCGTGTTAAAAACGAGAGCAGGCTCCCGGTACTTAAGTGATTTCAGCATTTATTATAAGAAAAAGAAAGGCCTAAAGCAAGGGGGCCCGCGGGCCGAGCAGAGACGGTCCTGTCGAGGATGGAGCTGCGCCGGTGCTGGGGCTGCTCAGCAGCGCAGGCCCCGATGTTCCAGAGGCAGCGGCACGGATTCAGTGGGTCAGAAGCCCCTTTTTATCTTGTTTTTTTGTCCCTTTAGATTGGTTTCTTTTTCTATCCTTCATTTGCATGAAGGTTTAAGGCGCTCGATTGGCCCATTACCGTTCTGTCCAGGCTGGCTCGTTTCGTTGGGGGTGATGCACTTTACCTAGGCGTAATACGGTACGTTGAGTATCGTATTTCTTATAACTACTCTTTAACCTCTTTTACAATATAATAACCAAACTACATGCTTAACAGTCTATCAACTATTTTACAACAGTTTATAACTTATTTTTAGCACTCCACACCAAACGCACCTTTTGGCGTTTGAACTCCACAGAGTTAATGCAGAGTCCTTAAAAGAAAAAAAATACTGCCAGAATTCCACTTTTTGATGCATAGCTGCACATCTGAAGATTATCCAAACATTGATTAGTGTGACTTGTTAGTTATAATGGATCAAAGAAATACAGCACATGTTTTTGTGTCTGGGGCTAGTAAAATGAGGCAAGAAGATGTGTTAGAGGACTTGTGTTGCTTGTGAGGAGAGTCCCAATTCATTAAAGCCATCCAGGTTCTTTGTTTGTGACTCATTTTAATTATTACCATAAAAGTTCTGCAGAAATACTTAATTTTATATTCCAGATTTGCCAAATATGTTTATAAATGCACACAGCAGGTCATTCTGCATGGACTGATAATGTGCTCTTTGCTTGGGAGCTTGTGATAAAGCCAGCTGAAAAAATGAGAGGTTAGAGATTGTATGAAAATTAACTGTGAAACAGAATGAATGTTTACACATCAGACTAACTTGCACGTCTTTTATTTAACTACTAACAAGATGATAAAGTTTCAGGTTTATTTATGGTGCTACTGTTAACTAAAATGGAAGGATTTTAATGCTTAAAATTTGGGGGGGCAGAGGGGATAGTTTCTAAAATATGGTCTCTCTCTAAATCTCTAATACAGGTTTTTTACACAGGGGTAGGAATCCTGAGTAACTTAGCTTAGTGTTGAATTTTGAAGGGGTTTTTTTTTGCATCTTGAAAGAGAGAAGTCATTAAAATGTGAGTACCTTCTTCCTTCCTTCCTTCCTTCCTTCTGTCCCATGAGAGAAGGGGCTGGGCTCATTAGTCCCTGGGCTCCTGTAGTGTGAGGAGCGATGTTAGAAACTGATTTTGGACTGCTTCAAACTCCCTTCTGCCTGCAAGCCTGGGATTAAGCCACTTTCAATTCTGTTCTAGCTCTGCTTTCTCTCTCATGAGCTTTTTCCTTCACTCTCATGCATCTTGCATCTGTGGTTCTTTGTAACAGTTTCCCTGAGATCACAGCCACAGCCCTGCTGCCTTTCACTTTCTCTGCTTCCCTTCCTTGCCCTGCACCCTGGGTTTTCTGGAAGGATACCCTGTGTTTAGCTCTCTCTCAATACTTGTGCATTCAGTTTAAAGCAGGTGAAACACTTGTGTTCTGTAGTCTCCTTTATTTGTATTTAAAGCACTTCTGGTACTCCTTGGCTTGTATAAAGTGACTTTAAACATAACCATAGAACATACTGTAATTAACCAGCATGGTGTTCTGGACCTGCCTGCTTTGATAGCCTTAAACCACATTACAGGAGTGAGAAAGAGCCTCTCTTAGCAGGTTTACTTGGGAAGTCAGAACATGATGGTTTGGGACCTAATTCTCATGATAATTTCATTCCCAACTGTTTCATTATTAAAATAAACAGTTAATAATAATTTACTATTTTGATACTGCCAAACTCAATTGTTTTCATCTTGTGTTTTAGAAAGTGACAACCTCTTATTGTTCACATAAATAGCATATAAAAATGGACATTTCACATACCTACTGTCATTGGCAGCTTATATAGGATTTACTTGTGACCACATTTAATAATAAAACCTAAACAAAATGGAGTCATTTTAAGCTTATCAGCTATGCATGTTTATCTTCCTTGCATAAATTTTTCAGCCCCAGAAATTTATGTCTTTCTCGCAGGTCTAGTGTCTGTTTTTCTTTCTTTCAAGTGGGACCAAAACCAGTATTGATGCAGAGTTGAAAGATTGTGCATCTTTTCATCTCCAAATTGTTTGATAGGAACAACTGATGATGCCATCTGTGCTTAACCTGCTTCAGCAAAACAGATGTGTAATGAGGTTCAGAGAAATTAAAAAATGCTTATCAAAATGGATTGCATTGATGTCTGTTTTCCTAAGTCATGCAGATCTAGTGGTCTTATAGGAAAACAAACTCAAGTAGGTGGAAGTTTTTTTCATCTCATCTCAGCTATTTTTGGTAAACAAGTGAAAAACACTTGTTCTAATAATGTGTTGCAACAGAAAACACTTATGTTTCTCTTTGTGGATGTTCCCCTCTCAGATGTAATCTGGGTAGATGCAGGTGTCTGTGTTTAGAGGGCTTTTATAACCCACTCATGCAGAGGCAGAGATGTGATCAAGGCACTGCCAGCTGACCCAGCCTCCATGTCAGTCCATGCACTCGCTGTTTTCCCAAGGGACATTCACTCAAACACCTCAGGCTTTGCAGAGCCAAGGGATGGAGCTCAGCTGTACAAAGAGCAGCATGCAGCTGCTTCAGGAGGTCTTGTTTTCCTTCCTGGCCTCATCTTTGGTGGCACCTTGGCTATTTTATGCAGTATTGGAGACTGGATGGAGATGAGCCCCCTTGACACACAGTCCTGACCCAGCACAGAGACAAAAGGGACAAATGTCCTTATCTTATCTTATGAGTGGCCTTGGTTGTTGGCCTTAAACTTTCCTTTTTGGGGAATTCACATACTTTTTTCCCCTGCAGGAAATAACTATATTTCCACTTCTGTCTGGTTTTGGGGGATTTGGTTTTGGTGATGTGGGTTTTTTCCCATAATGGAGTGAAACCAATTCTTTTGGAAAGGATTCCAGTGTTAGTTGGGGAAATTCTTGGGATATTTTCTGTTTGTCTTTACTGATAGTGGTGGTGTGGGGGTTTTATATTATCTATGGTAATTTTTCTCTTTCAAAGTAGTTTTCCTGGTCTATTTTATCATTAATTGCTTTAGTCCTTTTTAGAGTGCCAGGTAATGAATTTTCACACACCCACCCCCCTCATACCTGGCTGAACTTTAGTAACTGGAATATCACAAATAATTTCAAAATGCCTTTTTGTTGTGGTGACTCATTGCTGACTGCTCAGAGCCATTCACTTAGCTGCTGATAGAAGTAAACTTTTTCACCTCTATCACTTTAAATCTAAAATTTTACATTTACTGTATGATTGGAATAAGCGATTCCTGCTGTGCCTAATGAATCCTCTTATTCAGCATTAGGTTCCATCAGAAAATGGGCCTCTTAGCAGATTGAGCCTAAACCACAGGAGTAAGAAGTTATTTAGTATGAATTTCATCAGTTAACTCTACTTTTTGATGTAAATATTTTAAGGCTCACAAAAAGTGATGTTCCTCTAGGGTAATTAAATGAAAATTGGGTAACTTATTAATCTCTCTCTTTCCAAACTTATTCTCTTCCCCCTCTCTTTCTTTCTCCTGTTTTTTCCCCTTCCTTGCCTCTTTCCTTTTCTCTCTCCCTCCTCCCCTTCCTCCCACAAATGTGCCTGTACAGAAGCACAAGGTGGATCTTTTCTACAAGCTGCGGCACGTGATGAACGAGCTCATTGACCTGCGCCGGCAGCTGCTCTCGGGCCACCTGACCCAGGACCAGGTGCGAGAGGTCAAGAGACACCTCACAGTGAGGCTGGACTGGGGCAATGAGTGAGTACTGGCTCCTCTTTCTTCTGATTCTTCTCAAGTAACTGTTGCTAACAAAAAAACCCTACTCAGCATTTTCTTTCCAATAGTATTTGTGCACAGGGAGAACTTGGGATTATTTGAAAATCAAGTATAACTTTTTCCTGAATTTATTGCCTTCTACAGGGAGTTTTGCTCTTGGTGTGAAATGAGCTGTTTACCAGTAGGCCTTTCCAAGGGTTCCCTGCACTTCTAAAAGGATTAGGTCACTTCACTAACTTGGTATCAACCTAGAGAATATTAGGCCTGGGAGAATGTGTTCAGAGGTACTTAAAGTAGATTTTTCTTCCATTAAGGAAAAATTTTAATGGTTGTTGCAAAAAGTAGAGAATCTCACAGTTAACCAGGGACATGGGAGCTGAGGCTGTGCTATTTAGACTTTTTGTATCATGACACTTCTCAGTGGTTTAGTCACCTTGGTCAGTTCCATGGTGATTTTGTGGAGATGTTCTTTTAAAGGCAAAGACAGCTGCAGTTCATTCACACAGAAGTGATGATAAATTGTCATTAGACAACAACCAGCCCTTGGCCAGACTTGTGTGCTCTGGGATGTGGATCAGACAGGTAAGTTGTACATGACACACATGACACTGACTCTCAGACAGAGAATTTCCCTCTGGGAGTGAGATTAGTGCTCATGAGCATGTGGGAGTGGGGAGGAGTCCTGTAAGTTGACAGCTAAGGAGAAAATCGCAGTGTTTTTCATTAAGCTGTGTTTGATTCCATTCCTTGGTCACCTACCTCAAAACCCCCTCTGAGGAAAATACCTGAACACCTGATAAAGGTTTAGCAGCCCCTTTGCTGCTTCATTTCTCTCTTGTTGAGAGAAAGCTCTGAAGGACATAGACCAATAGATTGCATCCAGTCTTTGTGCAGTGCAGAATTACAGATATTTTCCATTCTTATTCCCAGTGGAGTAAATAGGAACCAAGAGATTGTGTTTGAGCATTGTGCCTGCCTGGTTTTGCTCAGAGTTTGTGATCAAATTAGCAACAGGAAGCTGCAGAAATGCTGTGAGGCTAAAAAAGGATGAGGAGAGCAGAGAGCAATGCAGCAGTGAAGAGAATAGGTTGTTCCATGAGGTGCCTGTAGGCCTTTTTTGATGTAAAACCATTAAATAGGAATGTAATTCAAGCTATAAAGGTAAATCTAATGCATGACAATCATGGAGAAGTCTCAGTGAAATTAGTAAATATGTTCAGGATTATATTCATCTACTCAGGATGCTTGTTTAGGAAAAAAAAAAATCTATTTCTTACTGCAGGTATTAAAATCCCTAGAGAAAGAGATGCATGATATCAGAGCCACATGCAGTATTTAAATGTAAATGTCTGGGGCTTCAGGGGTGTTTCTGCAACATCACTCTTTTCCACAGAATTTCTGGAAGAGTTCTGCCACTTTCTTCTATCCCCCTCTCTGAGGTTTATCACAAAATTTAGGACCACCTGTGTTCATCTGCTGAAACACTACTGACTTTCATAGACATATGCACATAGTACTGCCCTTTCTCAAGTATTATAATAATGTTAGTTGCTATTCTGTCATACTTGAGATTTGCAAATAAAAGAAATTAAGAACATTGTTATTAATGTGCATTAATGTTGTGTGAGAAGATGGAGTTCCCTGCAGTTTGAGCAGGGCTGTAATTCCTCAGGACAATACAATGTAACAGGAGATATTCCATTGCCAGGCAGCCTGCAGGAAATAGTCATCTCACACATCCAATATCCAACATGTTTGCTTATTTACTGAGAGACTCTTTGTATCCTCACCTTGATCATCAGTGAATTGTATTATTTGGGAAGGAGTGATGCAAACATGAAACTCATACTTCTTGTCATCACCAGTTACTGATTGTTTTCACTTGGTTGAACTGGTACAATTTTCCTTTAAATACACTGGCAGTGGCTCTGGAATTCATCCCTTGTGTCCTGGTAGGAGCTGGTGGAAACCAAGGAACAGATTGAATGTTTGAATGAATAGCTACAGGTTGCTTTTTTAGTGAAGGAGCTCATTTAGACTGTTTGAAAACTTTCTATTTGCTTCATTTTCTGTGCTTGATGTAATTACTACGAAGTTTTGTTCTGTAGTTTGGCCTATTAAAATGTGAGAATTATTATTTTACAATAATTGCTGCTAAACCCCTGTATTGTTGCTAATAATTTTGCTGACATACTACTGATTGCCCCTTCCTGTAGCCATTCCATTTTCTGTTGCTTACACATTTTTTCTCCCCTGTACAAAAGAGAGGCCCTGGACTCATCCTTGTTTTATTCATTCCTGCTTTCTTCCTCGTTCCACTTGCCCTCAGGTAGCTTAGGTTTGTACACATGCAGGGCTGACATTGCTGCTGCAGAGATTTTTGTATTTCCCAATCAGAATTTGGTACCTTCAGAAGAGCACCTTGATGGTTTTAGGCTTGCACTCTAAGGATCTCTGTGTATTTTTGCACAGCCAAAATCTTATCTGCTGTTTTATTTCCTCCTTATCTTGCTGGGCTTTATACAGAATATTGCAAATACTTCTGCTTTCTAGCAATGCTTCACTCTGATACAATTGGCCATAATATTGATCTATGGAAGGCTGAAATGCTATTGAAGTATCCAATGGTCTGTGAATAACAAGGCAAAAGTTGTAAAGCATGAAGCAATTGTTATAAAGCTGAAGTGTGCTATTTATCATCTCATTTAAGTCACATTATAAAGTTGAATCTTCAGTTTTTCATTTTCTATCATGTTTCAAATCAAACAGATACTTGATTTTGAAGTTTTTGTTTAGGTTTTTGCTTCTACATGAATGGATAAGTCTTTCCACTTTCACTGCTGCTTAGAGTGGGAAACCAGAGTGCAGTTTTTTTGCTGATGAGGAGCTGTTTCATTGTGGAGACTTTTGCATCAAAAACAGATGAAGGAATCTGCCTGACAGAGCTTCTATTTGAAATGTGAATCCTCTGCTTCTGCTTCAGTGCCAAAAGCTAATTGCAGCAGTATGTGCAATACCTTGTGTGCCAGAAAGGCAGATGAAGCTTTCTTCAAAGTAATTCAGCTTGAAAATCAGAGGTCATCTCACCTGATCTTCAGGACTGGTTCTTTCAGATTAATGTAGCATCTGTCAGGAGATTACCAGAAAGCATCCAGCTCTCCTTGCATACTCAGGGAAGACACTTCCTTCCCTATAAATGTGGAATGTGTATTCATTCTGTGGTTTGGGTCAGAAACAGAGTCAGGAGGGGGAGCCACCAATACCTTGATATTTTTGACAGATAAAAGCCATAAACAAGATGAGTTTGTAGGCTTTTATTACTTTTTAGTCAAAGGTTATTCTCTTTTCCCCATAAAATGTTATTAAAATCATTGCATTAAAAGAAATTTTCCAAATAGTTGCCATAAATTCTGCACAGAAAGATCCACAGGTAGCCAGAAGTTAAAAATGAGTGTTAAAAAAGAAAAACAAAGGGCAAAATATTAGCAATGTATCTTTTACACTGTCAGACAAAGAAAATGAATCACACTTTTAAGGTCATGGTTTTTCTCCTGCCTGAGAATTGCAGTTGGAAAGCCTGCAGCAGCTGGTTAGTGCCTACTAACTACTGACATCCATAACTGTGGGGGGCAGGAATTGTGTGATCTGCTGAAGTCAGCACAGTCTTGAATTTCAAAAAGCCCTAAATTTCAGTGCTCTCACTCATAGATTATTTTGGGGCTTGGACTGGTTTATCCTCTCGTCATATTTTCTTGACATAAAAGGAGTAAGAATGACTTTTTGGTAGTATTGTAACAATGAGCTTACAGTTAGTAAAATGCACCTGGAGATAAGAAGTGAAAGTACAGATGATACCTGTTTGGAGAATTAAAGGCAGTTTTATTGCAGTAGCTGTCATTACATCAAAGGAGATCAAAACAGGAATAACCACCTTAAACAACCATGAAGAAATGCCTTTAAGAACTGCAGGAAGAGCAGCTGCCATTTCTGTCTGAGTGTGCAGCATCTTTCCCTCTCCTTGGGCAATGATTGAGTTGGGATGAAAGGTGTCAGGAACTTTGCTGAAAGTCAGTCTTTGAGGAAAACCTGAATAACCTCCCTCTCTGTAGCCTGATGCTGCCATGCTCAAAAGTATTTGCTATAATTCCCTTTTATCAGTTCTTAACTAAGATTATTTACCTTCATCTCATCATCCTCATTTTAAGAAATCATTTCCTATGTAGCATTACATCAGTACTTTACTAATTTCTTTGTAGATTGCAATCCCTGCAGTTTTTTGTATAACTGAACTTAATTCTGTCAAAGAAAACTATTGAGTTGTATCAGCAGAGTCTCATTTTGACAAACATGGTTTGTTTTTTCATGTACTTAGTTTTCTGTGGATTTCTGTATTGTATTTCCTTCAAAGTCCACTTTAAAGTCTGTACATAGTTTATGTGAATCACTGCTAGCATCATTTTCTTTCCCTTCACCACCTTTATTTGTGTGAGAGAAATATAAATTATATAAAGTAAGGCTTTGATATATGAAGAGAAAGAATAAAAGAAAAAGTGGTGGTTGCAGAATTAAAGCTGGAAAGGTTGAGGTAAAGTAGATGTTTTTGGAATAAAGGGGATGAGATCTTGCACCCTTCAGAGATGTGATGAGCTCTCCCAATCTGTTCTTCAGGACTGAGTTTGCATCTGAAAAGTTTTTGGGTTTTTTACATCAAATGCCATATTTCTTCAAGGTTCTTTTAGGAAGAGTTGTGCTGACTCGTGGTTTTATGAATTCTAAATGCTGTGGTGTTTGTATTGTAAATAAGTGAATGTACTAGAAATTAGGACTGTTCCTCAAAATTTCCATTAAATCTAAGTTCATTTTCTTTCTAGAAGCCCAGGTAACCTTGAGTTGTGTGTTCATCCCTCTCACTATTAAAAAGCCCTCTGTTTTTATCAGTTGGCTTGATCTCATATTACTTGAGAGAAAATTATCTAGAGATTTCAGGTGGTGGATTTTTAAAATTTTTATCCCCTAAAGAAAGGAAAATCATGAAGACTTTTCTGTAGATGAGGAGAGTGTCTGAATGGCAGCTGGAGGTGTCCCAAACAGATGCAATCAAGAGGTAATTGATAAGCTGGGGGATATTTTGTAGGTATGCTTGGGAAATGTTTTTGAAGGGCAGTTTGGTGTGAAGGCAGAATAAAAAAGCACAAGCATTTGCTTGTAAAAGGAAGCATTGTGGAGACAGGAACTGTCAAATAAACAAACCAGCACATTATGTAATTTTTATGCATGCTCTGTTTTGGAGAAATACTGGCTGGCAGCTGGGGCTCTGCTATCCCCAGTGTTTGATAATAGAGAGGGAAAGTGGGCCACTGACTGTCACTGCCATCTCCAGCATTGTCTTGTCAGTCCTTCACAGGCAAAGAATAATTGATACAAATTGAGTGTACAAACCTGGCCTTCCACCTGCACAGTAAATGGCTGCATGTTTGTGCTCCAGCCAAGACACCCTTATTTGCTGGGAGCAAGTGTTGTGCAGGATTAACACAGTATTAGAGAATGAGAATCTTCTGGGCTGAAAATCCACGGTGTTAAGGGATTTAACTAAAAATAGGGTATTAGATAAGTTTCACAGGGATGCTGCTGCAGTTGTGTTGAACATTATTAAGCAGAAGATAATACTTTTGTCATGTTCTGAGTAATGAGTGCAGGCACTGCTTCACCCCAGCTCTCCAGAGAGCTGGAATGAGGTGAGCAGAGCCTGGTCAGGCTGGGATTGGCTTGGCCAGGTTTTCCTGGAGAACTTTCCCAGAGCTCAGTGACTGCCCTGGAGCTGCAGCGCACACACAGTGGCTTTGGTGGTGTCGGTGGGGAATCATCTGTTCCTGTGTGCTGAGGGGAAATCCCTGATCCCTGTGCTGCAGGGGTGGGAGTGTGCTCACATGGGAATGGCAGGCTGCTTTGGAGCTTGTTGGATACATTCAGGAAAGCTTCTGGGAATGAATTTGATGAGCAGTAACATTAAAAAAACCCAAAATTTTGCAGTGATCTCTGACTAATTTTACCGTTTTTTGTATTATATTTTGTTGACTTTCTGTGGTAAGTAGGCTCAGCTGGCAGCTGCAGGTAAGGATTATCTAGTGTGTCCTTATTTTCATCTTTTTCATTTGGTAAATAGATGCAGTCATTTTCATTGTTGCAGCTGCAGTTTTCAAATACTGGTCCTGGGCCACAGATACTTGTGTTTGATAGGTTTAATCAAAACAAAGTGTGAAACCATGACTTTCACAACGTAGCATTAGAATTTAGAATTGGTATTTGACATGAAACTGCATTGGAGAAGGAAAGCTGCTCCCTTTTTTCCACTGAAAATATAATTGATTTGAGCAAAGAACTGAGAACTGGAAATTCCAGTTGGTCAGTAGGGGGTTTCCATGACCATACAGTGCTGCCAGGGCAAGTGAACAGGGCTGGGCTGTATTTTGGAGATGTGGTGGTTTAGGGATGTAAATAAAGAAGGAAAACCTGCTTAGGCAAAGGTTCAAAAAAAGAATTATGGATTTTGGAAACTTGTGGGTAACATTGAAAAGCACCTTGGTGAGCAAAGGTAGCTGAGCTTCCTCCAAAGTGCTGCTTCTCCCCAGCTGTTGTTTTAAGCCAATTGCTCAGAAAGAGACACTGGATTGCCTGGAGCCTTCTGTTATTGCTCCACACAATTACTCTACAGTACCAGAGAGGTTTTTCTCAATAAAATTTTTCATTTGCCATCAGGAACAAGCCTGTGCAGAATGTTTCCCTCTCTGATTACAAAATTAAATTGGCTTCTGCTTTTCTTTTATAGTTTGTGACAGGAGTGCCACAGTAATTTCTGAGGGCACCTCTTCTGTTTGGTTTTTTTCTTTAAGACTGTTAAGAATTTCAATATAAAATGTCTGGAAGTGAAGTAACAAGATTATATATAAGGCTAAAGCAGGAAAGTGGTTAATTCATGTATTGGGTTTCTTAAAACTTTGCTCATAATAATAATGCTTAGTGCAGCTTTTTATTGTAATGCTCAGAACTCCTCGTGCCTCAGAAACTGAAGATCTATGGAGCAAAACTTGGGGTTTGTCACCTTTAAGGTTGTCTTGTTCTGCAGTCTACAGTTATTAATTAATCATTAACAGTTAATCATTAATCATTAACATCATAAACATTTATTTGTCTGGATAAAGAATATCTGTTCTGTCTGCTCCTCCTGTGAAGCTGTGACCTGAACTGCCTTCTCTACAGCTCAATTCCTTACCTTGTCATCTTTGCACTGGTATTTTTTTTGTCAGTTTATATAGTTGATTTAAGTTGATAAATTCTCTTCAGAATAATTAAAAACATTTTGTGTGTGTTACAAGTACAGATTAATATTATTGTTATTGCAGTTATTGTTTATTACTAACAAAAATTACTGTGTTTACATGGGGGTGAAGTTTTATGAGCACCAGGAATATCAAAGCACCTTCCCAAGGCTCAGAATCTTCTGTTGGCACATTTGAACAGGACTGTTAATGGAACTTTTTCATTATGTAATGAAGGATCTTACTCAAAAACTTCAGCAGCAAGCAGAGTATGAGCTCTATTTGCTGCATTTCCATGTACAAAATTACCTTGTTTTGAGTACTGCACCAACATATTGGCCAAAAAGCTTCCCCTGTATTAATTGCCAGAGCTCCACTGAAGTTGGGGAACAAAAGGTGACAAATTTGTGGGGGGAATTTTTGATATTTGCATTAAACTTGCTTTAGAATGGTTTAATGACTACCAATTGCAGTAGGACTGGAATTTCTGGTCCTGCCCTGGAGGAGGCACATGCAGGAGGTGCTGTGACATCCATGGCCTCTGACCCTGCTCCTTCCTTCTCTTGCAGGCATCTGGGCCTTGACTTAGTTCCACGGAAGGACTTTGAGGTTGTGGATTCAGATCAGATCAGTGTGTCAGACCTTTACAAAATGGTAAGAAATTCTGTGGGAGATTGCTCTGAGTTTTCACTGTGGGTGGGAAAGAAGGGAAAATGTTTTTATTCTTTACTCTTGCGTGTTTCTTTGTTTCCAATGGTGTTGTTGGTTAAATGTCTGCTTCATTTGCACCCTGATCACCACAGCAGCTCTCTCCTGCCCTAAGCAGTGGCATGCTTTGATACATTTTTATTTCAATTTACAAAGTAACATGCTGTTAACTCTTGGAAGGTTCTCTGAGTCCAGAAAGTCTGTGAGAACCATTTTTTGATTCTTTGAGCAGATTTGCAGATAAAGAATACTTCAGTGAGAAGTCTGGGTTTGTGGTTGCATGGATAATAAACAGCTTTGCCCTGTTGCAAAGACTTCTTGAGCTCACAAAAAAGGTGAGAGAGGAGGGAAACCAGTGCATAAGTTAATTTAGGCAAAACTAATCCTTGAACATTAAGGCCATCCCTGTTGTATGTCAGTGCTCCTTGGAAAGCATGGAGTTGATTTGTATTTGGATTTTCAGGTGAAGCAGTACAATTCCTTCACTGGAGTGAGCTCCAAATGCTGTCATTATTAGTCACTTGTTTGTACATAATGAAGTTGTTTGGTAAATGTGAATTGTGCCATTAGTGAACTGTAAAGCCACTGATGCATTTTACTGCCTATTCTCGTTAGTAGGACTAATACAGATAATTTTGGTTTGGATTGTGATGTAACTGTAGAGGGAGAAACAACATATATAATTCAGAAAAGTGAATGAAAACCCTTCCCCAGATGCTGTTTTATCAACAAAAAAGACAAAAAACCCTCAGCAATTATTTTGTATAACTTCTTCATTTAATATCTTCCAAAGAAAAGAATTGTTTTCTACATAATGTTATTAGTGTGTCACTCACTCCTAGGAAGCTTTTAATTTCCTGTTTTAAAACAGTTTTGACTTTCAGCTATTTGAGATTAGGGGTGGAGAGGTCCATGGCTTGGTGGTGGGTTTGGTTGCAAGATGTGACTTTTCCTTAAACCAAGGGCATGTTTTGCAAACAAGCTGGGTGCTGTTGCTGCTTTGGATGATTTGCAATGTATAATAATGGATTTCATGGAAAGAAGTAAGAATTAATGCATAAGAAATATGAAAGTGCACCAATCTATAGTGCTAATTTTTATAGTTTGTTCCTAATTTGCCATGGTCTGAGGAGAATTTGGTGCCAGTAGAGCAGAGTTTTCCTCCAGCACAGCCTGGAAATAACTCGGTAGCAAATTCCATCAGTGAAGACTCAGGGTGTGAGATTGGTTGCTAACTAAGGATTGGTTTATTACTCTGAGGTTTATTCTGCACATTTTTTCACTCTGAATACTTGGAGTACTGCAAATAGGCAATATTTATTGCCAGAGCAGCCTGATTATGTCACCCTTAGCCCTGTGACTGTCTGTGCTGCTCCACGCTGGGCAGGGCTCAGCACAGCACCATTGCTCACTTCACACTTCACTGCTGCTGGGCCCTGTGCATGCAAGAGGACAGTGCTGTCCAATCACATCTCTTCAGTCAGGAGGCAACTTCAGGGACCAAAGCAGCTGAAAACCTGTTAGTTTTTTTTTAACTTAAATTTGGTCAAAAATGAAGGAAAGGTATATTGGTGACTTAGGTTGTTTTAAGGGTTATTTCTAATGTGGTTTGGGGTTTTTTTATTACTTAACAAAAACCCAGGGAGAGAATCCTCCTTATTTGTGACAAAATACTTTATGGATTCTCAAATGAGCAGTGAGGTTTTACATTGAAAATAATCTCGCAGGAGTAGTTGTGAGAGCCAAATTACTTTCTTATATTTTCAGGATTGTAGGATGTTAAATGTAACATAGAAAACACTCATTAGCAGAGCAGTGGGTGAGGTAACACCTCAGACTTTGCTCTCTGTGACAACAGAGATTCAAGCACTTTTTATTCAGCCATTAGACTTAGCTCTGCTCTCCTTGATAAACTGGAAGTTGTTGCATTTGAGCCTCTTTTAGCTCTCATTGTGTTTGTGACTGCTGGCTGATGCTGAATTCATCTCTCTGGCAGAGCTGTTGTGCTCTGAGGCCTTGCACATCCTGCTGCTCCCTGTTACTCATTCTGCAGCTAAATGCCAGTGGCTGCAGGATGCACAGCACTTGTCAGGAATTGTTGTTTTGCTCCTGAAGGAAAGCAAATTGCCCTTTCCCTGTGACAATGTTTGTGATTTTAACCAATATGACAGAACACTTTTTAAAAATACATATTACTTTTGAATGGTGGGAAAAGATGTTCTCAGAATTGTGCCACAGAGCTCAGTGCAGAGCTGCCCCTGGATTGAAGCTGTCATTTAGGAACACTGAGTCCTGCAAGATGTCAGCAACACTTGGATGGCACATTTTAGTGGAAGGGTTACAAGACACAAATGTCTGAAGTCATTTCACAAATCAGAAATGTTCAAAGCTGGTGATTAATTATGTTTAGCTTTTCTGTAAGGTTATTGAAGTGGGTGTGTGTCTTCAGGACAGGTTCAGGAGGTGCATGGAAGGCACAGCTGTTGGCTGTGGAACTGCTGCAGCTCAGGCATCTCTTCCAACTGTGGGAGAGAAATGCCATGAGTTCACCAGAGCTCCTAATTTAAAATAAAAAATAGAGTTCTTAAATAAATAATTTCAAATTAATGCTGCCTTCACTTCTGAACTGTTTATACTTTATTCAAATGGTAAGTGTGATTGGTAAGATGGAATAGGCAAGAAAATAAGAATTCACTTACCCAAAACTCTTCTAGATAAGGAAAACAATGGGGCACAAACTGGACAGAAGATCAGGAAATCTTTGTTGGTTTCTTTTTTGATTTTCTTGGTTGTTCTTTGTAAAACAGAGCAGATTAACAGAGAACAGGTTTGTGTATGTTGGGTTCTAAAGCCCAGTAAAAAGTCAGGTGAGAATATGAAGGCAGAAAGCAGTTAAAGACTGGCTTGGGAATGGTGGGATTCACTCACCAGGCATTGCTGGGGAAGGAATGAGGAAGAACAGCCCTGAAAACTGATACAGGTAGATAAGATATCACAATAAAGTGGAGGTAAGGAGAATTGATAGTTCTTTCAGTAAATTAAGAACAAAACCACAAGATGCTCGCTAACAGGCCAAGTTGGATAAATTCAGAATTCTTCATTTTCTCCAGGCATTAGAGTGAAAGGGAAATTGAGATTACTGAGAGCCAGTTTACAGGAACAGAATTATAGAGAATATAATAGAATAGCACAAATGGGTAAATAGAAAAATTAGAAAGGCAATGCACAAATTCAAATATAATGAGCAAATGTGGTCAATTGTATCAAGAAACAGTTTTATATAATAACCTGGTACTCACTGGGAAGCTAAAAGTTTTTATACTGGGAAAAACCAACTGGCACTGATGCAAGAAAATAACAGGGCACTTAATGTCCTTCTTGCCTCCTGAACTCTGGTAAGGTGATGTTCTCAAACAATGTTCAGTTCCAGGGGATTTGGAGCTGTGTGCATTCCAGCTGGGATCCTTGGAGAAGCCATAGCAGCCATGTTAGTGATAACCCCTGGGGAGATGGATAAGGCTCCAGAATGCCACAAAGAGCAAGCCAATTTCACATCTTGAGAATAGGAGGAGGATGGCAATTTCACATCTTGAGATGGAGGAGGAACTGGCAATTTGTCTCCCTGTAAAAATGCTGGAAAATAATAATAATAGAAAATAATAATAATAGAAAATAATAATTTCATGTAGCAATGACATGAGTATTAGTGAGTGTGAACTTGTCCAGAATAAGCAATTTTTTCAATTTCCAGAACATAGATAAGTCTAGTGGATGGAGGAGAAGCAGCTGATGCCATATTTAGATTCTGGTAAAGGTTTTAAATGTTTGTTTTCATTTAAATTCTCCAAAGGTCATTAGTTCTAAATGAAGTGACTGGAATGTAAACACAGAGCTAATTAGAAAACACATACCAAAAAAAAAAAAAAAAGAATGGTTGCCAATAATTTGATTAAATAGGAGGAGGGATGAATTAGGTGAATTTCTTGGGGTTGTCCTCCATATTGTAGTACTCAAGTTTAATGTTTAATTAAGGACTAGATGCTGAAATAAGGAGTCTGCTTACTAAATATACAAAATCCACAATTTTGGAAATGGTCTTTCTGATTCTTTCAGTGGAGGTAAGGATCAGAATTCCAAATAATAGAGAGAAATTTAAGGAATGATGTGGAAAATGTAGTATACCAGGGAGAATCATAAATGTAAGGTTTTAACTCCTGCAGTCAGTTGTTGGCTCTGAAGTGCAGACTGGGACACTCCCAAGTTTAGGTGGGTTTGTAGAGGAGATTTGAGGTTATAATGGAATCACAAGCTGAATTAATCTTTTCATCCTAATGAAGGATAAGAAAAGAATCAATAGGCCTAGATTTCAATAGCAAGGAATCAATTTAAGCATCAGAAAACACTTTGATTTGGAAAGATCTACTGAACATTGTGTCTGTTAAAGTTTGCACAACCTTTGCAGACAACTATTTTGTGGGGAAAATAAAGGTTAAACTGATTTTTTCTGGTTTTTTTTTATTTTTAAGAATAAAGATAGATAATTTCTTAACAGTCCTATTTTTATATCACTTTGGAAGGCCTTTCAGGTTGGAAAGGGCCTCAGGGCGGTCTGGGCAAACTTTCTGCCCTCAATGCAAAGTCAGTGCTGAAGTCAGACCAGGCTGCTCAGTGCTTTGTGTGGTTGGATGTTGAAATCCCTCAAAGGAAATGTTTGAATGTTGTCATGGCTGCCCTGATGCAGTTGCATGTTGCCCTGTTGGAACACTGGGGTATCCCACTGTAGCTGATGGCCACAGTGCTGTGCAGCTCTGGGGGGAGCCTGGCTGCCTCTCAGTGCTGGGAACCTCATGGTTACAGGAAGGCTGCCTCAGGTCACCTGCAGAACTTCTCAAAATGCTGCATTCCCTGCATCCTCCTTGTGCTGCCTCACTGGCCTTTGCTGAATGCAGTATTTCAGCTGGAGTTTACTCAGTGCTGAGCAAAAATGAGTTAATGTTATTCTGGTCTACTGGCTCCATTTCTGGTAGCAGAAACAGTAAATTGTTCAATGTCCCTGCTGCCTGAGTGCTCCCCTGACTTCTGTTTGACTTGCTTTAGTAGGACCCTGCCAGTCTGCTGCTTCCAGACCCCTGAAAAATACACACCATCAGCCCAAAAATCCTACTGTTCATTAGTTTTTTTTAATCCAATAAGGTTCATGAAGGTGTAAGTTTATAGCTTGGGTACAGGACTGCTATGGGAGACTGTGCTGAGGGCTTTGCTGAGCTGGGGAGACACAGCAGCCACTGATCTTCCCTCATGCACTGATTTGGTTATTTTACCTCAGGGGAATCACTTGATCCAGGATAATGTACCCCTGATAAATCCATCTCGGTTATTTTCAGTCACCCTCCCATCCAAGTGCCCAAAAATGGCATGTACCCTCTGGGCACTCTGCCTGGCCAGAGGCAAGGGCACATGAATGAACTCAGTCAGTGACTGCATTGTTATAACGTGGTCCTGAAGCATGAAAGCAGAGGGTTAGTCAAATCTAATCTTTTGGTTGTGGAAAAATATAAAACCTGAAGTTTTTACCACTTATTGTCATAGATTTACCTCATAGTGTACACCCTGTAAGCAGCAGTGTTTGCTGATGAATCTCTTCAGACCACCTCTCATATTTGTGTTGCCTGAGTGTCTCACTTTCTTACTTGGATTTAGAGATTAATTTAATCAAAAGAAGTCAGGACACCTTGAATAGCTTCAGTAACTGGTCTTTTCTATGCCGGCTGATTCTGAGTGGTTGCAGGTGACAAAAAGATGAATAGGCAACTCGGCCAACTTTGAAGGCTTTTAACATTCAGAAGATGATGCAGTAGTTACACAAACAATGGAACTGAAGATCATTATTTTTCCTCTGAGAGTGTGAATGGGGACATTTTTATAACTGTGAATGTAAACAGATGTCCAAAAATGCCATTTAGAATCACAGAATTGTTTAGGTTGGAGGAGACCTTTAAGATCATTGAGCTCAACCATTCCCCCAGCGCTGCCATAGCACCACCAACCCCTGTCCCCAGGTGGCACAGCTGCAGGTCCTCTAAATCCCTCCAGGGCTGGGGACTCCACCACTGCCCTGGGCAGCCTCTTCTAATGCTTGACTGTGCTTTGGGTGACAAAACTTTTCCTAAAACCAATCCAGTAGTGAGGGGCCCACAACTGAGCACAGGACTGGAGATGTGGCACCAGCAGTGTCACATCCGGGGTTGCAAGGGGCTCAGTGAGCTTCTGGCAGCTCCCTCAGTACCCCAGCACCTCCCTGCTTTGTTCTGATTATGAAGAATATATAATATTATCTATAATATATATATTTATAATATCATCTATTATATTATATATAATATATCTCTCCTTTTGTGGTGACAAGTCCTGTTTGTGTTCTGGGAGAAAGACTGCGTTGCAGTTTAAGAGTATTGCCAGATACATTTTGTGGACAATCTTTTGCTTTCACCTCCTTTGAAGCTTTGTGTTTGTCAGCAGATCTGCTAATTCTGCTCCAGAGTGTAAATGTTTGGTCAGACTGAGATGTGGGTTTGTAATAGAAGGAGGGAGGTGGGGAGAATGAAGAGAGTATTTAACAGTGTGTGGCAGTGTCAATGTTAGTATTTTGGTTTGAAATGCTAATATTAAGATGATGTGCAGGGAAAGACGTGGCAGAATCATTAATGATGGTTTTTTTAAAGCTCTCTGAAACCTTTTCAATTTAGATTAGTATTTAAATCTCCCTTTGGAGATTAAATGGCTTCAGTGAGTCTTGCAGTCCATTTTCTGATTATAACATCTCTTTCTAGCATAAAAGGCTTTAAACACAGCATCATCCTCTGAGTTTTTAGACATGTAGCTCTTTATACTGATTCTTATTTACAGGTATTGGGCAGCTAAAATTGTAGAAGAGTCTTTAATCAATTTTCAGGATTTCATTTTTTTATTAGAGAAAAAGACTTAACAACCTCTAAAATCCATCTTTCTTTCTATATGCCTGTGTTTTTTAACAAATGCACCTTTCCACAGACAACATACCAGGAGATGAGGATTAGTGGTGAGGTATCTTCCCATTTAGCAGGACAAGACAGAGATTATACAGAATAATGAAATTTTCCAACACTGTAATAGCATTTCTATTTGAAATTCTGTCTGACTTGTGACAGCCTTTTACTTAAAAAGCTAAGGCAAATACTCCCTGTAAACTACAGCTTAACTGAGAAAAGCCTTTAGGAAGGCAAGTGGTCTTGTGAGTGATGATACACTGAAAAAAAGACATGAAAAGTTGGTAATCATTTTGATGGTGATATTTTAGAATTACTGTTCTAATGCTATATAAATATAATGTAAATATTTCTTACTTTCAAAAAGGTTTAAATTTTACTATTTTGTATCTCCACAGCATTTGTCAAGTAGACACAGTGTCCAGCAGAGCACATCACAGGTAAATACCATCTATGTTTGAATTTTTTATTTTCTTTAAATTCTTGGTAATGTAGGTAAAGGTATGATGGAGCTGACTGGGTGAGTCCTTACCCACAGAACACTTCCTCAGAAGATTCCCAAGTATTTAAGTCACTAAGGTCCTTCTTCAAATTCCATTTAGGTCTCTTTTCCTGAGCTTGTAAGTGTTGTTCTTAAAAGATCCAATTGTGGAGAGAGATCAAAAGCCTCCCTGTGCCCCTGTGACTCTTCTGTCTACCTGCCAACACGTGGCTTAGTGGCTTCTGTTCCACACATCCTTTCTGTGCTGGTATAATCCTGTCCTGGTCATGGAATCTGGCTTTGATCTTTACAGAGATCTGTGCTTCCACAGGTACCTGTCTTTAAAGAATGAGGATTTCCTTGGGTTTAATTTTAAGTCCTGAACAAAATTCCTTTTAAACAAGTACAAATCTGAATTGTAAGTCTGGAAATTTAAGACTTTTTTGTTAGACTGTACCTGTCTGTGCATTCAGAGGAGGTGAGCATAGAGAACTTAAGATATTCATGCAACCTGTTTATTGAGATCAGCATGAATGGGTGTAAAAGATTGTAAAAACTGAAAGCGACATTTGCTTATACTCTTTTTTCCTTTACCACCCCAGCATTCACTGCTGTAAATAGGTCTTGATACATTGAGCCAAAATGTAAACCTTTCTACTGTCTGGCTTGATTGGTTGCTCATGTTATCAACCCTTGTGTAGTTTTTTTATACCTGCAGGACAAACTGGCCTGTTAAGCTTTGTTCTAAGTCCTGGATTGTTTTTGAGAGGAAAATGCCCTTAGGATTAAGTCCCAATGTTCCCCCAGCACTGCTAGGCCACCACTAACTCTGTCCCTAAGCACCACATCTACACATCTTTTAGATCCCTCTAAGGATGGTGACTCCAGTGCTTCCCTGGGCAGCCTGTTCCAGTGCTTGACAACCCCTTCAGTGCAGAGTCTTTCCCTAATATCCAATCTAAACCTCCCTGACACAACTTGTTCCTTGAGAGAAGAGCCCAACCCTCACCTGGCTACAGCCTCCTCTCAGGGAGCTGCACAGGGCAACAAGGTCCCTGCTGAGCCTCCTTTTCTCCAGGCTGAGCCCCCTCAGCTGCTCCTCATCTGACCTGAGCTCCCTTCCCTTCCCTGGAGAGGCTCCATCACCTCAGTTCTTCCTTGGAGTGAGGGGCCCAAAGCCCAGGATTTGGGGTGTGGCCTCAGCAGTGCCCAGAACAGGGGGGCAGTCACTGCCCTGGTCCTGCTGGCTGCACAAATGACCTCTAGAGGTGAATTGCAGCTGCTCAAAAGAAATAATGTAACAAATGTTACTGACAATGCTTTAAGTCCATCTGCTTTAAATGGAAATGATCAGGACCCACTCCAATACCATCTTATAATTCATTTTCAGTACCAGAATCAAAGCAAAATTTGAGAAATAGGATTGACTTGGTTTACTTGATAAAATCAGATTTCCAATGCATAAACCATTTATTTTGCATCTACTTGGTTATCACAGTTTCATCAATCTATTCAAATTAGAAACATTAAAAATAGAGGCAGAAAGCTTAATCTGGCCTCCATCTCTGAGGCAGAATATATTTGAGATTAAACTTTTACTTGAGGGTGAGAAGAGAGCAGGATCTCTGTTCAAATGCTCAGGTTGGTCTGTTCAGGTGTCCTGTCTGTGTGAGGAGGTGCCAATGGTTCTGTGTGAGGAGGTGCCAGTGGTTCAGTGCCCTTTCTGTGTGAGGAGGTGCCAGTGGTTCAGTGCCCTGTCTGTGTGAGGAGGTGCCAGTGGTTCAGTGCCCTGTCTGTGTGAGGAGGTGCCAATGGTTCTGTGTGAGGAGGTGCCAATGGTTCTGTGTCCTTCCTGTGTGAGGAGGTGCCAATGGTTCACTGTCCATTCTGTGTGAGGAGGTGCCAGTGGTGCAGTGCCCTTTCTGTGTGAGGAGGTGCCAATGGTTCAGTGTCCTGTGTGAGGAGGTGCCAATGGTTCTGTGTGAGGAGGTGCCAATGGCTTTCCCGTTTGCCCCAGGTGGACACCATCCGTCAGCGGCACGGGGAAGCCTGCCGGATGCCGGTGCCTCATCACTTCTTCCTCAGCCTGAAGAGCTTCACCTACAACACCATTGGAGAGGACACTGATGTGTTTTTTTCCTTGTACGATGTCCGGGAAGGCAAACAGATCAGGTAGGAATTTGTCCAAGAGCTAAAAAGCTTCCTAGGAAAAGAAAAGAGTTGTGAGCAGAGCAGGTACAATGCAGATAAACACAAGGTGTGTTCTTGTGGCCCACCTGGAAGGACAGAGCTGGGACATCAGGAACTGCTGGCCCTGCAGTTCTTACATGGAATATCAGACTGCTCTTGCATAGGAAATTTAGTGAAGCAATAAAGGCACAGAATGGCTGAATTTTTTAGTTTTCTGACTTTGCCTCCAGACATTACAGAAGCTTCCTCCTTAGGGTTATTGGTTAAGAAGCACAAATAGTGACAGGGCCAGGCTGTGGGGCTGGTTTGAGAAGGGACTGCTGTGTGCCTCTGTAACTTTCCTCCACTCCTTGCCTTCCAGGCATGTCACAAAATAGCTTTTTCTCCTCAACATAAACTCTTAACATTCATCCCTGTGTCTCTGCTCTCAGTTTATTGAACTCATTGGTACCAGTGTTAGCAAACATGAGATGGGCTGGCTTTTCCTCTTACAAGCATGTGCTTTGAAACATCAGAGTATGTAGAAGAGCATTGCAGCATTTATTTTGTGTCTTGGAAGTTTAGCAGATGCAGCTTGGTCTGATCTGAAGAACATCATATTTGTGCAGTGTTCTGAGTTTTGTAAAAGCATTTCCTGGCATTCACTTGCTGCCATAGTCAAAACTCTCCTAGTTTTCAGCAGTTAGATTTAGATTTGTTTCTAAGTGAGGGAAGAGCCACAGAATGTTCCTTCCTCTCTTAGGAAGAAAGCTCAGAGTAAGTGAGAACAGTTTTGTATCTCTTCAGAGTACATCCCACTGAAAATTGATCTGTATTAGAAAGCTCTGATGACCTGATGGTATTCCTGACATCCATCTTAAACCTCCCCTGCCCCAGCTCCAGCCCTCCCTGCTGTCCCTGGGCACAGAGAGCAGAGATTGGTTCCCTCCCCTGCCCCTCAGCAGGATGCTGGAGGCTCCACTGAGGTCTCCCCTCAGTCTCCTCCGGGCTGAACAAACCAGGGGCTCTCAGCTGCTCCTCACAAGGCTCCTCCTCCAGGCCCTTCCCATCTCTGCAGCTCTTTGGACACTCCAGTGGATGGAGTTTAGGATGTGCCTATGATTCCTCTCTTGAGAGAATGACCAGAAAATAGCTATTAGGAGGGAAAGGTGAAAATGGAAAACCAAACAGAAAAGATACACCCAACTAGTTCCTACTGCAAAGCAATATAATATTAAATAATTGAGATGAGAAAAGCTGCCAGGAAGAGGAAGGGACAGGCAGACAAGCTGCTGCCAGCAGAAATTGCTTTGAAAGGAGATGAATTGTCTTGGGCTGCAGTTTGTATGTAAACACTGAGTGCAGAGCCTTAAGGAAAGGGTTTTGCCAGTGGTTAAAAAAAAAAAAAAGAAATAATTGTTTATAATGAGGAAAAGCAAAAAGAGTGGTCCAGGCAAATTTAAATATATATAGTAATGCTTTTTTGTGCAAACAGTTGTTATTACTTAGCTCTTTGTATTAAGCATCAGTGGTCTGCTGTAGTGAAAACAGCATAATTTTTACATTTTCCTACATCCCAAAGAGTGCTGGGGAAGAAATGTGTAATGAGGCTGAGCTCTGTTTTGGAGAAGAGACCAGAAAACAGACAAACACATTGCTACAAATTCAGAATGATGTTTTTATATCTACTTTAAAACATTTTCTCTCCTCTCGGGAAATAGTACATTAAGGTAAAAAACCCAAGCAAGGCTTCTGCACACTGCACTCTAAATGAAAGGGACAAATTGACTTCTGAAATGGTTTGGAGCTTGATAAATTTCTTACCCAAGCAGCTCATGCTGGAGGCTGAGTGGCTTTCAGCGTTACTGCCTTGGACATGTGCTGGATTCCAAACCTCCCTGAGCCTGCTGCTGCCAAGAGTTGTTTCCCAGGGAGGGTAAGTGAAGAATTGCTGAAAGTTCCAGCGTTTTTCAAGGGCTGAAGCAACAGCATGCACCAGGTGGGGATTAGCAATCAGAAGGTTGGAGCAGCAGCTGAAATACCTTTTGAGATGAGTCTCAGGTTCTGAATACAAAAATGTTGCTGTGTTTAATGGTTGTCAGCAAAGGAGGAGCAGGCAGAGGGTGACAGTGGGGAGCTGTGGGCAGCAGGAATAACAGCACTGCCAGCAGAGGGGTCAGGCCTAGAGGTAAACACAAGGAAAAAGTTACTTCACTTTTAATCTGCCAGAAATATAGGAAGAAATACTTCTAAGTAAATAGAAATTGAAGGCTCAGATTTAAAAAGAGATTAAAGCTTATTTGTCTGTTTTAAATATTTGGGATTTCTTTTTTACTTGAATACAAAAGACACTAGTCTTGCAACTTTGTGACTCATATTCAATACCTCAGTTTGTTTGCTGAGTGGAAGTTACTGGAAAATGAGGTGATAATTGATGTAGTTTGGATTATACCCCATGATTATCCCCCATTGTGAGATACACCTTGGGATGAATGTCATGGAGTGATCCAGTTGAGAGTAGCAGCAGAGAAAATATTACTGTAAAGATGGTAAACTCGGTAAGGAAGGTGCCAGTAAAGATCAGATAGAGATAGGTAAACCAATATGGAGAAAAGAGATTTGAGAGTTGTATGTTTCTGAATGATACTGTTGATGAGCACAAAGGCAAATTGTTTGAGTATGAAGGAAAAATTAAATATATATGGAGACAACAGAAAGTCTGTGTCATGTTGGAAAGGCAGTATAAAACAGGACAAATGAAATTGCACAAACAGGGATGGGAAGAGACAGAAACTTGTAGAAAAAATGCAACTACTAAAGGGCAAAAAGGACGAAAAACCAAAAGAATAATTCTATAATGCTTTACCAGCAAAAAAACTTTTTTTTTTAACAAAATGAAGAAATAGCTGAACAGATTTAAGGGGACATTAAGCCATGAGCAGATGTTTCCAAGATAGCTGGAGTATTTAATGGCTGCTTTGCCTCAATCTCTCTAAGAAGGTCAGCTGCAATCCGATGACAAATGTGAAAAGTTGTGGAACAAATAAACTACTTGTTGGCACTAAGAAGCTAACAAGATGGTAAGTAAAAGTCAACATAGATTTGTCAAGCACAAATCACATCAGAGCCAACTAATTTTGTTCTGTTATATGGGAATGCACCTCCTGCCTCGACAGAAGAGAAGTATTAAACTTGATAGAATAAAGGATACAGGCTGCATTAACTGCTCTGAAGGAGCTGGGAACTGGTAGACAAAGGCATGCAAAGTGTTATCTGTGCTAGAAAGATGCAACAAATAAGAGAAATATTTACATTTCTTGACATTTTTAGCATGATTTTGATAGTGAAAATAAATTAAATTCAGTAAAAGATTGAGGTTTAGATACCTATATAATAACTCTATTTTTCTAGGAAATGGAATTATGCAAAACTTAGAGAAGTGACACATTCAGAGGTATGATAGTGGAATTGTTTTTCTGAATAAAAGCTTAAGTCCATTCTAACTGTCATAGAACCCCAGAGTGGTTTGGGTTGGAAGGGACCTAAAAGGCCATCTCGTTCCTCCCCCTGCCATGGGCAGGGACACCTTCTGCCCACCCAGGCTGCTCCAGCCCAGCCTTGGACACTTCCAGGGATTCTCTGGGCAGCCTGTGCCAGGGCCTCCCCACCCTCACAGGGGAGAATTTATTCCTGATATCCCATCTAAAGCCACTCTCAGTGTAAAGCCATTCCCCTGGTCCTCCCACTCCAGCCCTTGTAAAGAGTCCCTGGCCATCTTTCCTGTAGGTTCCCTGCAAGTCCTGGAAGGGGCAGTCAGGTTACCCTGAAGCCTTCTCTTGTCCAGGCTGAGCAATCCCACTTCTCTCAGCCTTTTGAGTATGGAAAAGGATAAATAAATTTCCGTCTTGTTTTTTCTTTATAAAGTTTATGTTTAAACATGTGAATGTTTTTCATTCTGCCTGCATCTTCAACCAGTTACCCTATTTTACACACCACTGGGATTTAAAATTTTCTTGTCATCTAGAAATATCCTTAATTATGGAGAGTGAATAGAACAAAAGAGAAACTCTGATGTGATTGAATTTGAAGATCTGGGGGCCTAAGCAGTAATTATGCATGGGAGATGGTGTTGTGCATATTTCTGCTGGTAGCTCCTCCACCTGCCTCCTCCTACTCACTGAGCCTTTGCCATTCCCGTTATAGCAGCGACCCTGTCGTGACTGGGGGATTGGGAGATGTGCTCAGTGCCTGTGCTGCTGCTGCTGCCACTCACTCAGCAGCTCCCTGTGGCCATTCTCTTACACAAACCCTTCCAACCATTGGTTCAGAGACCAGGTGCTCTCTGCAGTGTCTGTTTAAATATCTGCCGTGTCTTTGGGGTGAGACAGGATTGTAAACACTGCAACACAGGCTACGAGTTTGATTGGGAAACCTCTATTTCAGTGTTAAAATCTAAAAGCTGTAGCCAAAATGAGAAAAAATATAAGCTTGCTCTTTAAAGCTCTTGCTAATAGGTGATACAGAAAGATGTTTTTTGTGGAAATGTTCTCAGTTTGTGGGTGGATGATGGGGAGAATGTGAGCAGTACAGTCTGTCCCAAGTCTTGTCTTAAGGATTTAGCACCATTGACAAAGCAGTTCTCAGGAGAGAAACATGGTTTGGAAACATAATTATGGACTGAAAAAACGCCCTGGGTCTCCAGCAGGATAGTTGGATTCAGCTGCTCAAAAGTCATCTGACATAAAATCATCTGCCCCTATTTTTCAAGGCTGAGTCAAATGTTCAGTGGCAGTGTTTGGCTGTTAGTACTGCTCTGCAGTGGGGTTTGGTGGTAACTGCAGAGGCAATGGAGATAATGATTTCCTATTTGTAACTCCTCTCTGGATCTTGGGTCATTTTCCAACCAAATTATTTTCTGTGATAAAAATCAGCACACAAATGGGTAAATAGTTCAAGATAAAAGGGATAAAAATATTAGGGAACATAGTTATCAATTTAAATGTGTCCTTGTAAACAAGTAAACTTCTGGGGCATGACCAAACTGGGTTTGGTTTAATCAGTGTGTGAGTGTTAGAAGTTTTCTCAAGCTGCTACTCATTTGTACAACCTAGTCCTGTAGAAGCCCCAATAGTGCACTTGAGTGGCCAGGGGGGGCTGGAAGAAGAGAATGTTTGTGCCAGGGTTTAGGTAGAGTAGAAGACTTGAAAATGCTGGATTTAGAAATGATGAATTGGTAGGGAATTTGATTTTCACTCTTTCTGTAGTAGGAGTTTCCGAGCCACAGTATTCCTGGTTCAGACGTCAGAATACAAATCTGTACCAAGCTGCTGAAGGTTACCTTGACAAATTTGACAGGAATCCCTCATCTCTGTTTGTATTTGTTGATGGCCGTTAGCTCCATGGTTCTCATCATCTTTTAGTCTTTTTTTTTAAATTCCTTTATAACTGTCAATAGGAATGCATATTCTAAAAAATGTTAGCAGGAGCAGTGTAGCTAGAATTACATTGTGCTTACACATGCCATCTTGAATAATTTTCCTGTAGCATTTGCTAATTGCAGACAATTACCACTCAGGAGCTTTCATTTCAAACACTGAGCCAACATGTGAAATGCAATAGCAAATTTCCCACAGGTCCTGTCCAAGAAGGGGCTTGAGTCCCCTCAGAGCTCTGATGTGCAGGATCAGCATCCTTAATGCAGGAACAGCTGTACAGGGCAGCCCTGCCTGCCCAAGCCTGGGCTCTAGAACCTGTCCGTGTTCTGGACACCAGAGTCTGCTTGGGCAGATGGAGGTTTGGCAGCTGGGAGGGGAGAGAGGGGGGCAGGTGAAATAAAAAAGTCAGACTGGCATTAATAAGGTCAGAGAGAGGAAAGAAGGGTCACTGGGTAGATAGATATGGTTGAGGTTGAATAGCTGAAAGAGAAGTTGGTAATGAACATGGAGGGATCTGCAGTGAAGGCTGTGTCAGCCTGACTGCATTCTCTCCCAGGACATGGGACTGACCTGAAGATCCTTCTTCTGAATTGTTTCTCTCAAGTAATGGCTCTGGGAGTGCTGGGACAATGTGTGGGCATTTATCCCCAGTTAATTGCTTTAAAATATTATCATGTTCCTTTATTGCCAGTTGCTATGTAAGGAAGTAGAAAATTATATTTTACTTTTATTGTGCAATATGCACTAAATTTTCCTTTTGTTATGTTTTTAATAGCGTAGCTATTTTAAAATAGAAAAGTTATCTTGTTCACTGTCAGTTTAATGATTTGGCTGCTGGGAAAAAATAACTTTGTATCACTCAGAATTATTTCTTTAATATTCAGAAAATTTTCTTAGGGATTAACCTTACCAACTAATGAGTTTTTTCTTCTGCTTAGTCATGAAAAAAACCATGTTTATATTTTTACCTGTCTTTTAGCAATCTGATCTATTGGGATAGCTAATCCTCCCTCAGCTCCTCCTGTACTTCAGTTTGTTGTGGCTTTAGTATTTCAAGGGAAGTATTGAGTTTTGTGCAATAGATAATTCATAGCAATAGTCATGGGAGCAGCATGAGCATTTCACCCTTCTCAAGGTGAACTTCCTGAAAAGCCAAGCAGGCATTGAGAAATATTGCCACCCACAGCAAAGGCCTTGCTCTGCTCCCTGCAGTGACCATGGAAAATCTGGGTGTCTCTGAAGAGACACAGACAGCTGGGACAAAGAGACTTTCTGGTAGAGTAGAGAACTTCTGAAAAATGCAAGTTTTGTCATCACTGAAGGCAAAACCTGTGGAGTATTTTATAAGGCTTTTTGGTGGGTAGATTTTTAGGAAAGGACACAGGAGGAATGATGCATTTTCATTTTCTTTTTTGGTTGCTTCAACTGACTTTCATTACCTGGATCTCTCTGGAATCTGCATTTGCTTGGTTTTCCTGTTTATTCTCTGTCTTGTTAATAGTGTATGCAAAAGAAACTGCTACTGTCTGGATTTGTGTTTGAAAGTTCCTGTAAGACATGTAAGTGGTGTTATTAAATTTGTTAATTCTTTTCTATAAGATTACTATCTTTTCTAGTTCATATGGAATTAATACTATGTAGCTATTCCAAAGCAGGAGCTTTTACAAATATCCATCTTATTTTGAATGTCTCACCACCACCATCCTCCTTCCCCCACTAGTGGGGGCTTTTTTTTTGGTTGGGGATCAAGTATGATATACAAATAGGCAGGGATATAGAGTTTTCAGGGTTATTATGATTTTTTTAGCTGTTAACAGAAAGAAATCAATGAGTTGCAGGCATTGGAACTTCCTCCCTTTTCCTGCTCAGGAGGAATTGACAATGTGTTGTGAACACGCAGCTGGAAGAAATTCTGCTCACGTGAGGGGCAGCGGGGAAATCTGTGTTGTTTAAATGTGTGAGCTCAGAGAAAGCACTTCCAAGTGATTTTCTGTCTGTAGGAAGGCTCAGTGGATGGAATCCTCTTCTTGTGCTTCAGCTCTTTCTGTGGGGAAATTCCCCCTCAAAAGCCAGGTCTGTGTTCCTGACAGAAGTTGTCATGTGCAAAGCTCTTGTAGAGCAGATATTAAACGTGACAGCTGCTGTACCAGACCTCAGAACCATTAGCTTCTCCCAGGGTAGAGATGGTGATAAAATCCTTATTCTACAAAATACCTGTAATCCAAAATTAGAAGTCTTCCCTGCAAAGCTTCCCTCACCTGCCACCTGGCAGGGTCAGTCTGCCTTGCCTTCCATTAGTTAAAATCACCATCACTGAGGAATTGCACTCAATGACTGAAGTCTCTAAGTCTCTCTCTCTTTTTTTTTTTTCCTTTTTAAATAGAAGCCTTTTCTAGTTGACAGAATTCCTTTCAGGAACAAAAATATGTACCTTTCATGATGGAAATAACAGAAAAATCCTTATGGTGGTGTCAAATGTTCAAGTGTGGCAGAGTCATGAGAAGCCAAGGAGAATGTAATTGGTGCTTAGCTCCCTTTCCCCTGCAAGCCTCAATAACACTTTAACATTGTGGTGGTTTTCCCTTGAACGTGGCAAGAGAAATGACAGGTAGTTATTTTCACTATTTTCTGTTTCCATGGAAACCCAATGTTTGCAGTAACAGTCTTACTGTAAGCTCTGTAATCCTCCCCTGGGGCTTCTCGCCAATGTGGTAATTTAATAATTCATGAGCATTAAGCCCGAATTTGCTAGGAAGCAAACTGTGTTGCTTGGAGCTGTTTTCTCAGGGCCAGATTGATTTCCCTCACAGATTCAGTGTTCTTTTCTCTAAGATGTCTTTATAAAATACACTCCACAAACCAAAGCAGTGTACTGTGCCTCAGTTGTTTGTGCAAGCGGGGTTATTGCAGAGCTTCTGGACAAGCCAGCTCAGGAAAGAACTCTCCTGCCTCCCCCAGCAAAAGAAAGGGGAAAAACCAAACACACTGTGTGAGCACTTGCCTGAAAAGGAGGATTGTTAAAGGAAGATTGTTAAGCAGTCCATGAGTCACTGGTGAGACAGTGAGCAAATGGAAAGTTCAGCAGAGGTGATGCTGCTGTCTCCAGGGCTGGGCAGTGACCGCTGTCCGTGATGGATGCTCAGACACTGCTGGGGTCTGGGACAGGCTGGTGCTTTACACTGCCAGTGGGAATTGGGTTCTTCACAGTCGTGGCTCCATTCTGTACACATGCTCTGGCTTCCTCTCACACTGAGAATGGAGACTCGTTCTGTGGAGCTCTGGGAGATTTTGTTATTAGGTCAGTCTTACAGCAGCTGTAAGAACCTAATTTTTTTCCCCAAGAGGATGAGCAAAAATTAGCAATTCTAAAAGATAATCATGATGAACAGAAAACAAACTTGAAAAGCTTTTTCAGAGGATACTCCTACTGCTTAAATAATCTTTCAAGAGTAAAACCAATTCTTTTTCACAATGGGAAATTACTAAAATGTCGTTATAGGTGCGTGCTTTCTTCATGAACATGAGACCATGCCCATGAAATAGAGTTCTGAGGGCCTGAAGTGAGGCTTGTTTCCTTTTTAGAAAGTTCCTACAGAGTGTTCTCAGTAGTATCAGGCTGCAGTGCTGTCCTGATGTGACCGTTTCAATCACTGACTCTGGTAATGTTCTTGCAGTTGACAAACTCGAGAGATTTGAACAAATTTCCAAATTCCAATTTCCAGTTTGGCCAATGGAATGAAAATAAAAGTATATTTTTTTCTTCTGTGGAGTTGTGCAAGCAAATATGAAGAAGTCTCATGTGGTTATCATTAACTGTATTGCAGGGTGCAGCACAAATGGAAAGCCAGGACAGTAGAGGCTGATTTTCCCTCAGCCTCCAAATAGGATGGTGGAGCAGTAATTGCTTTCTGAAAAACTGGCTAATGCTGCTCTCCTGGGGCTTTAAAACTTCTGCTCTGCTGGGTCACTGCACTTCCTTTTTGATACAGGAGCAACTCCCAAGTTAATCCCTGCACATATTAGCTTGACCAAACTGTGAGGTTTTGAGACTGCAGCTCAGTTTCTCTCCACTTCCATTCCCACCAAGCCCCAGGGATCTCTTTCATGGTGTTTCTCTTCCAACTGAATTCATGTTTTGAAACAAGCTCATTTTTTAAAGAAAATGCTTTGATCCTATACCAGTAATTCCTCACATAATTCCACTCATCTGGCCAACATATTGTTCTTGTAGAGCTTGTACACACAGGGGCAGGGAGAATGCAGTGTTTGATGGCACTGCCTGCCATGTGCTGTGTGCACCAAGACTGGGATATTTTGAGGGGAATTGTTGGCAAGGTTTAATTGCCATAGAGTGACCAGCTCATCCCAAGCTCTCTCCTGGATGGGCTGTGTGGAGCTTGCTCAGGAGATTTATCTGGGACAAAATAAGGTGCTTTTACTGTAGCACCTTCAAATGAGCTCGTATGCCAGCTCAAATGTTAGTCTAGAATTAATGTCAGGCATGTTAACATTCTTTAAAGAAAAGATAGACCTTTTTCAGGAAGGAGGGCAGAGGAGAAAGGAAATAATATCATGGTTATCATTTGTTTTTTTAACCAGTAACACTGAAGGGAGATGAACTGTCCTGGCTAGGCAAGTGCTTGTAACTTATTCCTGCAAACTTCTGGCTTCTATGGCAGCATTTTCAGATGTTTGTTCCTGAGTTTGTATTTTGCATGCAGGCAAGGTTTTACATTATACTGAAAATATCAGAAAGAAACCTGGGGAGGCACCAAGAGAAGATCAAAGTCTAAAATACAAGTTGTCATATGATCTTTTCCACTACCACATTACCCTTCCCTGAGCACTTCTACATGTGTCATGGACCAATATGTATTTTTAAAATAACCTGTGTTCTTAGAAGGGTTGGCCACATGCTGAATTGTGAAAACCCAATTAAATACAGCTTTTGAGAAAGGACTGAGGTATTTTTAATAATATTGGGGGTTTTCAGTGTTTCCCCCAGTTTCCTCTGGAAATAAGAAGCACTGAGGAGAATAAGAAAAACTAGGGGGCATTTGTAGATTTGTACCTTCTCCCTTTCAGTGGCATTGGAATGGAGGGTGAAGGAGGTTTTGTTTCTGGGAGAAATAGCTCCTGGACCATTACTTAAGATGAGGGAAGGGTATAAGATGTGAGGTTTCTGCCTAAGGGGATTGAAGCCCTAATGTGCTGCTGTTACTGCTTCAGAAAACCAATCTCCTATTCTTTGTTAAAGAATTAATTTTTTTACTCCGTGTTCTTTATCAGCAGTCTGTAGGGGGATAGGATATAAGAAAATAGTGTAGAAGGTAGTCTTACCCCTAAGGAGCTGCAGCTGGGCCAATTATCAAAGATTAGGAACAGGCCTGGCTTTAACAGGCCACAGCTGTAAGCAATGAGAAGAAGATGCTATAAAAGAGTGGGGTGTCTGGGTGAGAAGGGAGCTGGAGTCAGTGGTTGCTTTGTGAAGAAGAGTCAGTGCTCTGAGGAGCTGCCCATGAGGAACACCAAGAAGGTTTGGAACTTCTGTTTCATATGAAACTTGAAACAGAAAATTGAATTGGAGACTGGTGTTGTCATCTTATTGCAGGTGTCTGTACTTTGGCATTATGCATCCATTAATGCTGTACCTACATTCCCAAGCTGATGCTTAGTCAGGATTTTTGCCTTGAATCCCCCCCACTAATGAAATGTGCCCTTGAATGAATACAAGGGGCTCACCAGTGCAGCCCAAGCTCTTTGCCAGCCCTTTCCTTTTGTTGTCATCTTCACACATTGTGTGAAGAACATCCCAAACAAACCTTAACAACAAAAACTCCCTGGGGGCACAGTGCCACTCCTGCTCACCAACAGGGAATTGTGTCCCTGTTTGCCCCCTTTTTCATGCTGAAAATGTAACATCCCAACCCAGTGATGCCTTCCTTCCTTTCTGCAGAGTTCAGTATGGTTCTGCTTTTCAGTCACTTTGGGGAAGCCAAGAAGTCAGACACTACTCTCCTTTCATTTTTCCTCCTTTTCAAGTGAAGGAACAAGAAGCTGTTTGACTTTGCCTGTCTGAGCAGTGGTTCTTATATTTGAGTAGCTGTAGCAATTGCTAATCATGAGAGTGATTGTAAACCCTGGCTTAGTGCTGCACAAGAGGTGGTTTCACTGTGATGTGAATTAGCACAGGAGGAGATGCTGCAATTAGAGTAATTGGGGCTTACTTATAGCATATAGGAGGAAGAGGAATAAATAAGCTTTTATTTAAGATACTGCTTCTGATGTGGCACCTCTTGGGTCTCAGCTCAGCAGGGTAAAATGTTAATTTTTTTTCTCAGTTTTGATGAATTTATCTCCAATTTTATGCAAAAGAACTGATTTTGGTATATATTCAGAATAGCTGAAAACTTTTATTGGGTTGTTGGTTTTAGTTGTGGGTGTTTCGTGGGGTTTTTTTGGCTTTGGGCAGCAGTAGGATCAAGCAGTCAGATTGCATCTCAGTACCTCCCATGCTTCATTTCCACCACATTTGGCAGTTATAACTACTGGGTTTTTAATTAATTTCCACATGGAGTTTATTCAGATTTGATATTTCAGTCTTACTAAACTAGGATTTATTGTTGCCTAAATTCTGTGTGTGCTCTCATCCTTGTGCAGAGAATAAAATTGAGGAAAAGACACACTGGGGACTTAACTTTTTCCAAGGACGTAGCTCTTAAAGGAAGAAATTAAGCTACTGAATTCCCATTAAGTTTCTTGACCCTAAATGTGTGTGTTTTTGTCTAAAAGCAGACCTGCAATGATAGATGAAGGCAGTGGATTTTCAGGTCATTGGAAACAGGGTTATTCTTCCAGATTTGCTTTGACATAGAAATAAATTTGCAGTTGTAAAATGGGAAGCAGCTGACTAACTAGTTCATAATGTGGGTCACCAGTGTAAAAAAGGTTCCAGTCCTGTTCCAGCAACCCTGACAGCATCAGCACCACTGAGACCTCAGCAGAATAATAACAGAACAGCAGAATAGTAGTAAGCTGTTCTTGATCAGTATTAATATCAAAGATTAGAGGAATGCTGGAGGTGAGAAACAAACCCACAGGTTTAGGAGAAGTGATGTGAAAGGAAAAGAGGGAGAGCTGGAGCTGCCTTGGTCCTTGGGGTGGCCTCTTGGCACTGCTGCCCTGTCACTCTCTGCCTCCTGTCCTTGGATCTCCTTTGGCCAAATGCCTCTTCCTGTTCCACAGCTCTCAATGCTGCAGTTGACTCCAAGTCCCTTTAATTATTTATTCACACAAACTCAAGAGGACTCTAAATTAAGGGAAGGAATGTAAAGGTTGTTACTGCAGTGGTGCTGGAATAAGGGAACAGGTGATCAATAGGCAGGTGAGGGGTGGTGGCTGCCTCATTTCTTGAAAAGCACTGGAATAGGAGGACAGGAACCAGATTTTCTCCATGGCTTTAACGAGGAAAAGATGAATTACAAATGTTTAAAGATTTCCACTTATTAATGGAGGAAAACTTTGCAAGAGACCATCAAGTGAATCTCCAGGATATCCCTCTTTGGGTGCTTTAAAAGCACACTAAGCAATCTTTTGTTAGTGAATGAAACCCATAGAGGCAGCTCAGCTCAAAGACTTGGCAGCCCCTTCCCTGCCATTGTCCGAGGGCCAGTCTGCACAGGGCTTTGTGGCACACAGTACTGCATTCAGCTGCTGCATGAAAATGAAATGCTCATTAGAGCTGAAATAAAATAATTTAAAAAACCCGTTTTGAAAGTTCAAGACTACATCTTATTGGAAATTTAAAATACAATATGTAACATTGATTTGTGTTAGGTAGATATAGATAGCTGTGAAGACGTAATGTTGTTGCAATGTGACTGTCAGTGTAACATTGTGAAGGTCTAGTATTGTCCTGCTCTCCACTTAACACATCACAAAATTACTGAAAGAATGGATTTTACCATGTCATTAAAGCATTTGGTGAAATGTTCTGAACTTACTGACATCTCAAAAGAATTGTGACATACCTGTTTCTTTTGGATTTCTTTGTGGCATTTCAGCAGTCTCTGAGGTTATAAGCACTGGTAGCAAATTAATTAAAATTCTAAGTGAATGGGGTTGTGGGATACATGGAGGTTGGAGTAATAATGAGTGACAGGGCCAGTGAAACAGCCAGAGAGGGATGATCTGGATTGCTGAGCATCATTTACTTACATAAATTATCATGCAAAGGTGTATAATGAGATGTATGGGTCATGCGTGAGAATTAAGGACCATTTCAACAAAAGTAATAATTCTGAAAATATCTGTGTTTATAATGGACAGGTCACATGAGCTCACAGCATAAAGCTGTGTGAAGGGCTAAGAGATGATGTCTGATAAATCCCAGTTACACAGAGCAGGAGCTTGGCTTCACCTGTGTGGAACCCCCAAATGTGTGTGTGTTCATGGTGCAGGTGGGCTCAGTACCAGACTGTTACAAACTTACAGCTTTAGAACTGCTCCTGAAATGCTGTTGAAAAATTTTGCTGTGGGTGAATTCTACAAAATGATCCCAGCACTTTTTCTTGGATTTTTTCACGGTGTTTAATTGCTTATTTGTGTGTGGGGATATCACTGCTATCCCTGCCCTGCAGAAGATGTTTCTCTAAAGGACTCTTTAATGCAGAAGGGAGACAAAAGCAGTGGCTGTGCACTGAAATCAGGCATTTCCCATGGTCCATGTGCTCTGACAGCAGGGAGGAGTGGCCCTTGGAGCAAGCTGCCAAAGGAGGTGGTGTGAACACTGGGCTTTCATTTTCTTCAGGCCAAGGGTGGACAATGTACTGGCAAATGTATCTAATGAAGGTTACTGGAGTTGATACAGTTGTACAGGATAGGGTTGAAAGAATCTGTGATTTTTGGAAAATTTAATGGGGTGCTCTCTATTTCTGTGAAAATCTAGGAAGAAAACTGTGGTCAATACTTAGGGGGCTGTTGCACACTAGGGAAAAAATGCTCATTAAACTTTTACACATAAATTCTCTCTCTTAAGAAGGAATGTCCATGTCTTACCATGCATTGTGAGTATTGTTCATTTTGCAGTCTGGCTAAACGTGCTGGTTTTATTCATCAAAGGGCTGCTTAATTTGATTGGTAAGAGTTCTATAAATTGAACCATAATGTATTTGAATTAGTGTCTTGCTTCTAGAAATGCTCTGTGTTGAAGGAGATTGCTTAATTGGTGTTCTTGTAACTTCTAGTTTTGAGTGGATTTTAATGAAGTCAGATTTACCAAAGGCAGTGTACCTCTCAGCAAGCTTGCCTTAGCCTTGGCCTGCAGGAGTTGTAATGTGTACAGGTTCTGTGCTTCTTATATTCACATTATTTTAATGTTATTGCATCATGAATATGCATCACACAATGTTTTCACATGCAGACTACTTACTATTAGAAATCTGTGCTATTCCATGTAATTTTGTATAGACAGTGAATACTGTTGTGTAGTCTTTGGAATTGTAACGACCACTGCATCTTTTTTTAATGACACCCAAATCTAGCAGTGTTTTTCTGTTGATGTACAGGAAAAGCTGATTGGTTTTTTACCATTGTTTGTTTTTCAGTGAGAGGTTCATGGTGAGGTTAAACAAGAACGGAGGCCCCAGGAACCCGGAGAAGATCGATCGAATGTGTGCGCTTTTCACAGTACGTGGCTGCTCCCTTTCTTCTCCCCTCACAGCAGTGGGGCTGGAGGTTTCCTGAGGGGAAGGAAACCCAGTGCTTCCTCTCCAATATAATCACCAGAAAAGAAATAATTTCTGAACTTTTATGGTTTTGACGAAATGTTAACATAGAAAGTGAATGTACTTGTAAATTATCTTAATGGCTAAGTGAATATTCTGAAGTACTTGCATTTGTTCCTGCAGACAGTGTGAAATTTTGAATATTTTCATTGGATGTGCTATGCTCATTGATAACTGAGCATAGGAAAAGGCTGTGATGGCCTTAACATAAAACAAGGCACTTTTTTCTGATTAAAATCAGATGAGTGTTTTCCCTTGCCCTGTCCCTACATGCCCTTATAAGAAATAGCTTCTGTGCTGGTCTTAACTTGTGTTTAAAATTCCCTCAGAATCAGATGTCAGACCATCATTTTATCTGCTGCTTCTTCTCAGAAAGAATATGAAATTCTACAGACACTGAAACTTAACAGCTCCTCACAGAATAACTGTAAGGCATCTCAGGTCCCAGGTGTGATAAACACCTTCCATCATGACTCACCTTTAGTTAGTGCACATGCTGGAAGCTCTGTAGCAGAAATATTTTTGCCTGCAGTGAAGAAGAAAGATGGCAGAGCTTTGGTCCTGGCAGTGACACTCTCTGGGGTCAGGCAGGGCTGGACACTGAGCATGGTCCCCAGCACTGTTCCCTTCTCTCCCTGAAGAAGGCAGCAGGATTCCTCCTCTTAGGGAGCAGAATAGATCCAGGTGTAAGGATGCTCTGTTCTGTCTCCATCTGGATCTGAGAGCTGCAGTCCAAAAGTAGCACTGACCTGGATGCTGACATCAGTAGCAGTTCTGGTTTTGGTACCATCAGTGAGGTGCTGAAAGCTGAATAAACATCAGCAAGGTGACAGTGTCACCCCAGAGATGGTGGCTCAAACCCAGAGTGTGGCCCTGCTGACAGAAGGTGGGCAGGGGTTAAGGTTCAGCACTGATGTCTGAGTCAGGGGAAAGGCAGCAGTGCAGCTTTAGGAGCTGCCCTAAGGAGTAATCCCAAAAGGCAGCACAGGCATTGTATCAACTTTGGCACTTTCTGGCCTCTGAGTTTGAAAAGGATTTTCAGCATCCAACTTCCCCACCCTGACCTGTGCCACACAGCCTGGGGCATGGAACACGTGTCCTGTTCCTCTCTGTGTGGTGAACAGTGTCAAACGCTGTTGCTCTGGTGTTCTGCCAACCAGCCTTTAACAGCCTTTAAAAAATAATGATAAATTACAGCCAGGGCCATAGCACAATTCCAGGAGAGATCTGCTGCATATTCTGAGTAGGGCCAGTGTAGTCCAAGAGCAGCCAGCCCTGGGATTGCAGGATTTGCCAGTGCAGCCCAGTCCTGACCAGAGATGGCTCCTGAGCTCCCTTTCCTGTCACTGTACACAAACAGCAAAGCTGCTGCACTCTCAGCTCTCCAGGGTGCTCAGACTCCATCAGTGGCTGCTGGAGGTGCTTAGACTCTCACTCTTGTGCCATGGAATGTGTATTCTACAGAACAAAATTGCAATCAATGTATACTCTGCATAATAGGAATTAAAACTGGAAAAATTATCTGTGCAAATGATCTTACACCTCTAAAACAGTACTTTTCATCAATGTGTTCAAGGACCTTTCCAAAGTGTTTAGTAAAAGAGCAATAAGTATGTGCTTTTTTGAATAACCATTTTATCTGATTCTATCTTATGATAATTTCTTAATTATGAAATGCTTCTGAGATAAGATAGTTCTGTGATTTTCAGGTCTTCTCCCAGGCTTGTGTTCATCTTGACTTTTAATCTATTTCTTCATTTCCTTGCCCTACCTCACCACACCACAGTATCTTTCTAAAACTCTCCTCTTTCCCTAAGGCAAGCAGCCCATATCTTAGATAATTCAAGGGATCCCTGCCTTTTCCTGTTATCTCTGTTACTTCTAAGGGTTCAGCTGTCTCCTTGTGTAAGATATCAAAATTACCCAGGCTTGGGTTTTACATCTGCTGTCATATCCCAGCAAAGGTGAGAAACCGCTTGCTCTGGAGATCAAAGCTCACTCAGGCAAACCTCAGCCTGTGCACATGTTAGAAACATTCCTGGGTCTGAATTAAAATGTAGCTACACTCTATAAGGTTGTTATTTTTGTTAAATACCTCATTCTCTGTGGCCTGTGAGGTTGGCAGCTGAATTAAATAACTTATTACTGGCAGACAGGGATCCTTGATTGCAGTGGTTTGGGGCTTGTTGTGATGGTGTTTGGGTCTTTTAACACACAATCAGACCTTTCTGGAAACCAGCATTGTAAAGAACTAATCATTATTGTAGAGTGACTCTCTTCCATACCCAATACAGGTGAGAGAATTTAGAGATGATTTTCTAAAAAGCCATTCAGTTAGAATTAGAATGAAATTATGTTGTGTATCAGTCAGGATCATTTAGGAAGCTCAGAAGGATGTGGGAAATAGCCACAAATATCCACCCTGTGGATGCAGTCCTAAGAGTAACCAGTAAATGTGTTTTATCCTCTCCTGATCCTAGGAGATGTACATGGATTCTCTGCAGAGGAATCATCTGAAAACTTCCTCACAGGGGTTGGGGCTTTTGATTGTTTGCTCCATGTCATAGTAAGAATTTCTTGCCTTGTAAAAAGCCTGTGCTGTACAAACTGAAATGCAAGGCCATCTGGGCCCACATTTTTTGTCTTTTGCCTGTGACACTTTATTTGTGAAATTGGAAAAGCAACTAAAGTGTGAACCCATCAATATGTTCGTGCCCTGCCGTTTTCTGATGTTTTGACAGCTGCCCTTTGAAAAAATAATTCTTTAAATTGCTGTTAATTAGAACTGGTAATCTGATGGTGTAATAAAATTCCCCCTGTCAAAGCACAGATATTTTCAGGAATCTATTGCTCTCTAGAGCATTAAGTATTACCTCCAAGTGTTTTTGCTTTTTGAAATGTCTTGTCAGGCATTTCTGAGATTAAAACTATGTCAAATCCCTTTTAGTGTGGAACTTCATGTCTCCAAGACATGCAAGATAAAGGCTGCCATATGTTACCCTGCTATGTTGGGTGATGGAGAAAGCCTAGAAAGTGTGTTCCCTTCTTGGTGCAGCAGCAAAATCAAGCCTGAGAGGAAATGCTAAGGATGGTTTGTGTGGCTTCATTTTCTGGCTCTGGAGAGACAGATCTGCTGCTCAGCAGCATCCCAAACAGTGGCTCTGCAGCTCCCTGCATCTGCTGCCCTGGGAAATGCAGAGCTGCTTTTAGAGAGCAAGGAGGTACAGCCATGAATTTGTTACTTGCCTGCTGTAATTCAGCAATGTAACACAATTGGGAAGGGATTGAAACTTCTCCTTAGGATCAATTCCCTTCCTGCCTAGTTCTGAGTCACTGTGCCAGCTTCTGTTGTGCTGTGTGGCACCATAGTCTGGAGTTGCATTGCCATCATAATCTCACTGGCTTTGGGTTCTCAAGTCACATGAGAAAGAAATTCCCTGTGGGATTTAAGGTTCATGTTTTAGCTTTCAGCAAAATGCAGGTTTTAATTCTAAATTGGTTCAGATTAGGGATGACAGATCTTAGATGTCCACAGTTTAAATTTCTTCCTCTCTTTATACAAAAAGAGCATTATTTCCTTTCACAGTGGTTACTATACCATGTAGTTGAGGAGCTTTTTAAAGAAAACCACAGGATTGTATCAGAATCAGACTGTTGCAGTTAATTTTTGTGTGAGTAGTACCTGACAGTGAGGTGGCAGCAGCTGTCCCTGCAGAGCACAAGGAGCCTTTTTGCATCAGCCTAAACCAGAGATGAATATTCTCCCAGTACACAGTATCTGTTTAAAGTCTTGTCTGGGAGGTGAGGGGCATAGGCAAAACTGGTTTTTAGGAAGAAATGTTTCTTAGACCTTTCCTGTAACTAAAAAAAATAAAAATGCAGGAGGAATGTATCAGAAGTTCCTGGTTGTTTATGAAGTTATCAGTGAAACGTACAACATACCAGGGAAATTGCAATTAAGGTGGCTTCTGACATGTGAATGCAAAATTCTGCAGTAATGAGTTATTGAAAAGTATCCTATGTGTTTTTCTTTATTTATTTCTTTTTTAAACTTTTCTCAGAGTCAATAACACTTACTTGTCTTCATTAACTTCAGCTTTGCTTTTGCTCTTCTGTAGGTTCTCCTTTTCCTGTTTGGTTTTTCTTGAAGCTCATTTTTAAAATTCTTGTCCTGTTTTTCTGTAACATAGGATTTCAGAGTTTTCATCCACATTTATAGTTGCAGGCACTTATGTTGGAATGTCTCTCTTTTTTCTAATCTTTCAGGATCTCAGCAGCAAGGACATGAAGAGGGATTTGTACATAGTTGCCCATGTAATCCGAATAGGTACAGTATGATTTAGTGCTTGGAATATATGTAATAAACAGAGCTCTTAGAGTATTTTTAAATGTATGTTGTAATTAGCTGACTTTATAATGATTTATACATTTAGAAAACTCAGTCATAGACTGATTGACATTCAGACCATATGGAGCTAAGTGTTAGAAAGTTACTGATGACTGTTTAGCAGTGATTTTGTTTTTCTGAGTCTGAAACTGAATTTTTGATTAAACACTACATCTACAGGAGAGGGACAAAGTAGAAAGGCTTTTTGTTCAATGACTAAAAATTTCAAATGAGATCTTTTTACTGGTGCTGTAGCTGGGTTGCAGGGCAGGACATCAGCCTGTCTGACCATCCACATCGAGTCAATCAGAGGCTGTTAGACAAATATATGCCAAGATTTGTTTGCTGCTGTAGGAGTCTGTGGTGCAAGTACATATTTTACCTGTGTTAAGTATAACTTATTTTAAATATTGGACCTAAAATGTTAGCAGTGTATAGTGGGAGCAGCAGAGTTTCCTCAGCTGTGTTACTGGGAACAAGTGAGAAGTGCGGTGCCATTCGTGTGTTTCAGGTGACAGAAGAATGGCCAGGCAGTGTTTGCAAGGAAATTCACTGCTCACCCCCATTACCAGCCACAGGCACCTTTTCTGAAGTACAGCAGCTCTGAGCAGAGCTTTGTGTGTTGTGCTGGGAATGGCAGAGAGCCTTCAGAGCCACAAATGTGTCAGGGAGGTCGGGGTTGCATTATCTGACTTCCCCTGTCATAAGAGCCTACATGTCAGAATTATTGCTCTGTTATCACTTGAGGTGATAAATGAAGCCTGTGGAAAGATGCTGTATTAACCTTGATGCAAGGGCTGGACAAATTATTATATGTAATGTTACAAGTTCACTTTGATTATCACAGTGATTTTTCTGGCCTTGGCATCTTTTGCTCTATTTAAAAACTGCCTCAATAATAGGCTGTTAATCACTGAGCAGCTTTGTACCTCAGAATTTTCCTTCCTGTGCTCCAAGAAGGGTCCATCCAACCATGATAAACACCCAATATATAATATTACAAGTATTATATACAATATATAATAAAGCAGATGAATAACATGAGAATTTGTGCCAACAGTGCACTGTAAGGAAGGAGCACAGTGGATCTCTGTGGGTCAGACTGATGAGCACAGCCATATTCTTGGCTCATCCACAGATGATTTGTAGTCAGCCCAGCTGGATGCAAATATGTGTCATGGAGCTGCAAATCAGAGCTGGCCAGACATGATGCTTTTCACTTTGCCCTTGGCTGGTTTTGGCTGAGTGAGGTGTAGTTGCAAATGGACCTCTGGGTTTGAAAAGTTTGAGTGAAAAGCTGTAGTGGGTTGACACCAGGTGCCCTCCAAGCTTCTCTGTCACTCCCCTCATCAGCAGGATGGGGCTGGGGAGTAAGTAAGATGGAAGAAGATTCATGGGTGAGGATAAAGGCAGTCTGATAAAGCAAAGGCCATGAGCAGAAGCAAAGGAAAGCAAAAGATTAATTCTCTTCTTTCCAGCAGCCATCAATGTGCAGTCACTTCCCAGGAAGCCAGGCTTCAGTCTGGATAAAGCCAAACCTCCCAGTGACCAATGTCCCCTCTCCTTTCCCTTGTGCTGCTGAGCAGATGTCACAAGGTTTGGGACATCCCTTGGCCAGTGTGGGTCAGCTGTCCTGGCTGTGTCCCCTCCCAGGCTCCTGGAGAGGAGGCAGCCCTGGTGCTGTGCCAGTCCTGCCCAGCATCCCTGGGCTGTCACCAGCACAGCCCAGCACGTGGGGCTGGGGCAAAAGCACCTCCAGAGCCAGGCAGGAGTGTCAGCTGCAGCCTGCAGCTGCAAGTGCTGGCTGTGGGGAGCACAGCAGGCAGGATGTGGCCGTGTGTCTGTCCCTGATGTCTGAGTGTCCCTCCCTGCAGGCCGCATGCTGCTCAATGACTCCAAGAAAGGGCCCCCCCACCTGCACTACCGGCGCCCCTACGGCTGCGCCGTGCTCAGCGTCATGGACGTGCTCCAGTCCCTCTCGGAAATCAAGGAGGAAAAGGACTTTGTGCTCAAAGTTTACACGTGAGTAACTCCTAGAAGGAAGGTTTTTGCTTCTTTATTATTCCAGCAGCTCATAAAAACTAATGAATATTATCCACAGATGTTTCAGGTGTGTGAAATGCATCAGAAGTTCTTGAATATTGCCCAAATCTGTGTGACTTGCAAAGCTGCTCTTTTATTAATGTGAATTATTTAAAATCTGCTGAGCTCAAACCCAAAGAAATGTGCTGCATTTCATCTGATGAAGGGAATAATAACTCATGCCTCATCTGCTATTTCTTACCACTCGTGGTAACCAACAAAAGAAGTAGAAAACAACTGAAGTCAACAGTGTGTGACCAAAATTCTCAAAACAAATCAATGTTTTTCGAGCAGGAATCTGTCTTCAGTTATTTGTGATTTTGAACTTTGAACTAACATTCTTATTATGAAATGTGGTCTCACAGTTGTAATAAAGAGGCCACAGACAAACTGTCTGGAGACTGCAGGGAATATTTAAATCCCTTGTCAGTGAGGATAAATACTGGCAAGATCTGCTTTGCAGATGGGCTGAGGCACAGCTGACACTGCTTTGTGGGCTGTGGCCACTGTTGAGAGTAACAAGATAATTTGGTGGGTTATGGAACTTTGTCATTCTTTGGGATGTGCATTCAGCAGCAGAAAATGTGACCTTTGAGGGAAACTAAATGAAAAAATGTCTTGCTGTTCACTGAAGATTATTGGGTGTCTCTTCATACATTAGAAATCTCTTAAGTCCAAACAAAAGTCTCTCAGAGTCAGCTCTTTCATTACTCTTTTGCCGAAAGTTATGAAAACTGTAGCAAAAATGTCAAGTTATAGGGAAGAAAATGGTCCTCTTTCTTCTCTCTGTTGGTAGAACCTGGCCAGTCTTGGCCTTTTGTCACATTCAGTCCCAGCTTATCTCAGAGCAGTGGGTTTAGCTATATAGTTCTGTTGGCTTTGTAGATATGGTGTTAATGTATTGCAACTGCAACACTTTGAATGTTTACAGAAATGGAACATTCTGATTATTAGATTTGTTTTGTCGCCCATTTAATGCTTCTTTAGCTTCTGAAAAATAGAACAGAAAAGCCTTGTTGAAACACTGGACTTTGTCAGTGACAAGTGGAGTCACACAGCCCTTTAGAGCAACCCAAAGTCTTGGTGAAGTGATGGAATAAAAATCTCAGGAAAAGAGCTTCCCTTTTCTTGCTGCTCATCTGCAGAGTTCTGTTAATGTGGATTCCCTTCACAGCACCCAGAGCACCAACAGTTTCTGCCCAAACTCCTCAGCAGATTTGCACCAGCTGTTCCTCACGTGGGCAGGGAGAGCCCCTGGCTGAATTCAGCTCTGTAATCAGATGTTTGTAATTCTTTATCACCATTATCACTCTCCTGGGCTGCTGTAAGCCCTGTGCATCGTTCTTTTATGTTGCTGCTGTTTGCAGTGTTCTGTGTAAACCTCCAGCAGAAATATTCAGGGGGGAGCATGGATATATCTGAGGGGCACCAGCTCGTTCCCTTTGCAGCTTTGATGGCTGTTGGTCTTCCATGACACAGTTGTCACAGATTTGTCTCCTGCATCTTCTCTTTGCACATTCCTTTAGCTAACCTCCTTTTCCTCTTCATTGGCTGCAATTGAACTGACAGGGTTTTGTCCTTTGGAAATTTCAAGTTGAATATGAGTGCTTTAACAGCACTGAACTGATTTTCTTACCTGCTGCTCTTATTTTGATTACTGTTGAAATGCCTCAGGCCAACTTCTAAACACCATAAAGATGAAGTAAGGAGAGAGGTGTATTTGTACTTTTCAAGGAGCAGGAAAAAGCATTCCTTTTATACACTATGTGCTTAAAGCTTACAGCTGCCACAAATGAGGCAGCTAGAAAAGCCTTTTCACAGGGAGAAGCTGGAAAAAATTTGAAAGACTGAAAACCTAACAAAGGCTGAAACAAATACATGGTCTGTAAATGGAGACTTCTGCTGAATCCACAAGAGAATGCTTATGGGAGGGGAAAAAAGAAATCAATTTACTTCACCAATCTTTCTCAGCTTGCCTTATTATTGTTAAAGATTTATGTCTGAAAAATATTTTTTTCTCACAATTGAGATTTTTCTCTTTGTTAATCCCACAGTCATGTTAAAATCTCCCTAAGAGGATAGAGTACCACAGCTGTAGCTATAAGCTCATTATGCAAAAGCATACTTTTATTATTCTTTTTAATATATATGTAAAATAATTTAAGTGAGATGAAAGTTACATTCTCAGTCCATTTTTTCTGAAGTAACTTAATATTTTGATTAATTTTTATCTTTATTAAAATTTTTTGCTCACTGAACATTAGTCTTTGTGTTCATCTTACAATTCCCCTGAAAACTTCATGCATTTCTCTTCCATATTCACGTTTTCTGGGGGTTTTTTTCTGTCCTATTTTCTTTGAATTTTTTTTTCCTCTTTCTCCAGCCCCAGATCTTGAAATTCTTCTCTGTTAATGCCTGAATGCCTTTCCCTTTTGCTGCTCTATTGTTGCTGTTTGCCCAGCTGGACAAGAGCTCCCATCCCATTGCTGTCCCCAGCTGCTGTGGGATGGAAAACATTCCAAATGTGCATTTGCTGCACAACCAGCCAGCCTCAAAGGTGAAGGATGGCTCGGGAGTGAATTCTTATTTAAAGGAGAAATAGATTCTTTTGTCCACTTGGTATTTGGACAAGTGAAATGTGAGCACAGTAAGACACATTCCAAGTGTTTCCAGGCCAGCCTGTCCAAGCTGGGAGAAGATCTTCCTTCCTGGCACTCAGGAAATGCAAAGTGCAGCTTCCACCAGCACTTGGTACAAAACTGGCTTCAAACTGCCTTCAAGTTGATTTTTGGGATGATTTGGTTGCAGGTTAATTTGCAGGCATAAGTTACTGGTGGCTGAAACCTCTTTTAACTTGCACTGCATAGCAGTAAAAAATCACCTCAAGTTAGACATTTGTCTGTAACTGTGAGGATGGTTTAGAGTTTGTACTGTAGATTCTCTCTCTACTTTTAGGAGAATCTTATTTAAGTAGGATAAATGGCTTCTAATGTGTTGACAATGTGAAGATAATTTTTATTTTTTCTTGATGAGCTGAATTATCACACAACACTACAATTATTGGCAGGGTGTCCTGTCCATTAATGCCTCAGCTCTGTTGTGTTTTGGTTTTGAGGGATTGTTTTGGGGGTGCAAATAGAGTCAATTGACCATCCTGGGAAGTTCTGCTGGGTCACTTCGTGCTGATCTGCCTTGTGTGACCTTGTGGGATGTGGTGTCTCCTCCCAGAAGGGACTCAGTACTTCCAGGAGTGGGCAGTAGAGCAAGTGAAATGTTCTGTGTTTCATTTGTTCCAAGTTGTCTCTGTTCCTTTTGCAGTTCTAAGAACATTTGGGGGTGTCAGTAATTGTGCCATCACAGGCTTTGGGGGTTACCTAATTATTCTTGGCAGCACATGGTTTTGCAAGACTGAAGCTGTAGGAAATTACCAGTTCCTACTTGTAGATAGCCTGAATTCCTCCTGCCATGCTGTTCTTCAGTTACATAATGCAGCAAGCAAAAACATCCCCACTGTCTTCACAGGGCTGCTGTGTGTCCTACCCTGGCTGTGCTGACATGTTGTACTCTTGGGGGGAGGCAAAAAAGGGAAAAAATGGAAATATCCTTGGAGAAGTTTTACAAAGTAGTTCTTTTCTCGAAACCCCTAGGAGCTGAAAGCTTGGAGTATTAGCTTTACTTTTTTTTTAACCTTTAAGAGTCAATAGGACAGAAGTTTAATTAAATGGTTTAATCCAATTGCTTTTCAGGAGAAATGAGATTCACTATTGCTGCTGAGTTAAAAATTGCTGACTTTGTGGGGTATCATTGAATCTTGCCGTGGTAATTTAGGTAAAGCACAGATGTATTTAAAATGCAGTTAGACTTGAGCATCACACTGCTTTGCCTTTCTTTTTAAACCAGTAGCACTCTTTGGGGTAAAGGTGCCATTTTTTTCCCACGGGAGAAGATGATCTGGCTCACCTTCCATTCAAAGCTTGACAAAGGAGGTCACTTCTTTGCCTTTCTGTCCCCAGGGTGAGGTCTCTCCCATCCTGTGGGACAGCAGCCTATGGCCTCAGAGTGTGGGGATGGTTTCCTTGGTTCCTGTCTCAGTGGCACTGCAGTTCCTGCATGTTGTGCTTTGCATCCTGAACAGAAGTGCAGCACTCATTTCTACATGACAATTCAGATAGAACATCCAGAGCTTTCTTCATGCTCTCATAATCTGAAGAGTGGAACAATGGCTTTTATGACAGAAGAGTCACCACCAGCTCCAAAGTGTCCATTGAAGGGACATAACTATTAGAGAATATTTTGTTTCCTTCCACTTTTAAAAATAAGAGTTATGTGGAATTTCTCTCATGCATCTGACCCCTACAAGCTTTCATATTATCCCTACAGCAGAGTTGACTGTTGTGTTCTAAGATGGTTCAGTGAAAGCATTTAACTGGAATTAATGTTCTTTTGTTCTAGGTGTACCAATGAGAACGAATGGTGCCAGATCCACGAAAACATCATCCGCAAGTCCAGCACCAAATACACAGCCCCCAGCTCCAACTATGGTAAATACCTCTGGGGCTTGTCAGAGCCACAGCTGAACATCTCCTCTAGAAAACAGCTGATTATTTGTAGCAGAGAAATGCACTGAGATGGGAGGTTTTCCTTTGGTAGCTAATGACAGATAAATAGGGAAAGTAAAGCCTGTCTTATCTGTTTACCTCATGTAATGATGTATGCAGCTGCTAATTCAGAGATATCACTGCTCTCCCATTCCCAATGAAGCAGCTGATAGGGTACAGTTCAGCTTCATTACAGCCAGTTCTGCATTCATTACCAAGTGCCTGAATCATGCTGATGTCCAAGTACTGAATTTGTCTTAATTTTGCTTGTGTGCATATTGAGACACTAGTGGAATATGCAGTGCACAGTCCCATACAAGAGATTAAGCACAACAATAAGCAAATAAAACATTTTGCAGATATGGAATTTTACTGTGTGTAAAGCTGGTTTCATTCCCTGCTGCTCCTCCTGCTACAGTTAAAGTTATCCACTAGTCATTTTTAAAAGATCTTCCTAAATTCTTTGTAACTCTGAAAACTTGAGTAACATGTCTGAACTTCCAAATTTGCTCCACTCCTTTTATACTGGAATTCTTAAAATTTATTTTCATTGGTTTGTTTTTTAATAGCAATCAAGGATATAAAATGAACAAGTTTTCCTGTAAATGGCAAAAATAGTCAAGGCTGATTTCTAATGAACATTTCTCTTGTGTGCTGTGAAACCTTCTGTACACACAGACACCCTCATACCTGGTATTCAAAGGGCTTGGATGTTTTCCATGCTTACAGAGCCTGTGTTTTCCCTGCCTACCCAGCTGGGCAGTTGCAAGTCCATGTTTTGGCAGCTTTTGAGTACATACATGCTGACTGTCCAGCTGGCTGGTTGGCCTTTCTTTTCTTTCATTTTAAGGCTTTATCCTCTTTTTTTTCATCCCATCTCCTAGAATTCATGCAATGTATACAATCTTCATGTAATCTGGGTATCTACTTATTTGCCGGATTTGACTGAAGCCAAACAACAGGCTTGAAAATTATTTCAGGGGGAGAAGGCAGGAAGTGGGTGGGAGGTACATGATACTCCTGGTTTTGTTTCCCTGGTAACTTCTCTGAGAAAATGGTGACTAAATATTGGTCACAAAGCCCAGATATGGAGCCTAGGAAAGAGCCTGACTTTGGCTCATGTGAAAATGTTCATCCAAGGCAGGGTTTGGTTTGGTGTGTTCTGGGCAGTGAACAGAGAGGACAGAGAGAGCTCTTGACCAAGTGACACTGAAGGAGATGGAGAATGTGGAAAATGGCTCTGTGCAGGTAATTCTCGTGGGTATGAGGAGCTGGTAGTGTGTGCTCAGCAGGTGAGACTGGGCTTCAATGGCTGAGCTCAGTCCTGGTGTTCTTTCATATGGTAATGCTGAACTGCATCATTTTACCAGTTCACTCTCCTGTGTTGTAAATTAAAACCAGGTGGAGAAAACAGCTGGACTGAGATGAAGTGTGGAATTATTCCTAGCTCAGATGATCCACTGAATCACAGAGCTGGTTGCTGAAGTCAGTTTGGCCAGTTGGCACTCCTCAAACATGTTGAGGAACTGTTGGGAATTTCATTAAAATCATCAGCCCTCTATGGAGCAGTTAAAGAAATTAGTGGAAAATATATACTTTGAGATTTACATTTTTTCATGGTATAAAGCAAAGTTAAAGGTGCTTTAGAGATGTTCCAGAGCTTTGTGTGGTTGGTGCTCCCTCAGACAGAGGTGTTGTAACCTGCTGCATGTGAAGGAAAGAAATAATGGTACTTTCTGTACCTGGGACATGTCTGCAAAATGAAGTATTCTGACTGTTAGGAGTTGTATTTTAATATAATTCTGTGTGCTTAACTGGTACCTTATAACAATTTTGTTTCCTCCATTTCAATTCTCAAGTGCTCCAAGGGAGAAAAGAACTGTTTATATTTTGTATTCAATTAACTGTGGAGAAAACATTAGTTTACCTGCATGCTTTGTACACACAGAATCTAATTCTTAGGTCAGAAACAATGAACCTCTTTGGTTTTTTTCCCCAGGACTTATAATATCTCTTCAGCTTCTTCGTGGTGACATGGAGCAGATCCGAAGGGAAAACCCCATGATCTTTAACAGAGGTGTTTCTGTCACCAGGAAGCTGGGATTTCCTGATGTTATCATGCCAGGTAAGCAGAGCAGCTCCAAGCTGAAATATTGGTCATTCTTTTCTCCTACTCTCCCAATCGAGTGCAGCTGGGATGGACACTTTACTTGAGTGGGATTTGTAACAGAGTTGTCCTATTTATCAGTAAATGCCAGATTTGGAGGGGCAAATGCTAAAGCATTGTCAGGAACAGACATTCCAGTGAGAGGTGTTAAAACCACAGGGATAGAAGGGGATCTGGAAGGATTGCTCTGATACTCCCCACAACCCCTGCCAGTTAATATCCCTTTTTTACACCCAGCATAGAGATGTTTCTTTTTAAATGCATCAAATTTTTTCTTCCCAGCAATCCAAACCCTGGAAAAAATGAGTTTCCACTTTGCAACCTTGATGTTTTTGAGTTTGTGTGATCCTTTTGCAATGAGAAGCAGAGAAGGTGCAGGTCAGGTTTTCCCTCTGGCCTCACAGAGCAGCTGCTCCATGGCTGCAGCCCTGCTGTGCTTGCTCTGCTCCTCCCCTCTGGAGCAGCAGCTGGAGATGCTTCTTGGCTTGGCAGCCCCAGCACAGGCAAGAGTTCATTTGAGAAGAGCCCAGAGTGTGGGCAGTCATGCAGCCACATAAAACCTGGTGTTACAGTGGCTTGGCTTTTGCAGTGTGCTAAGAAATGGGTTTGCTAATTAGTAGCATTTGAACTATTACTTCATTGCTGTGGTGAGCAAGCCCAAGGATGACTTTACAGGCATGGGAGATTTGATGAAAGCATAATGGGAAAAGCATTAGATTTTATTACTCAAAAGGCTGCAGTGAGACATCAGTACCAGAAGCAGTTCTGGCCTCATTATGGGAGCTCTTCAGAAACCACAATAAAATAGGGAGTAGGTGGGAAGCCTTTCTAGAAACTAAAGAGTCAAAGGATTCAGAACAACATGTGTATATTTACTAATGAGCTTGAAAATAGTGGTAACAGAGCAGCAGAGGATGTGGGCTATAAAGCCAATTATAAGTTTTGGTTCTTAATGACCTCATAGCAGTTCCAGGCATAACCTAAAGCAATCAAATAGGGAAAAGATGAATTATTGCAAGGTGATCTACTGTAATTGAGATCACAGCTGGATGTGTCACATTTACACACGTGTGCAAGGGAGTTGATTCTCCTGCAAGAACTGCTTGATCCTCCATTTCTGTGGCTGAAGCTGTACCTCAGGTGGCTCAGGCCACTGCAGCTGAAAGAACAGTTTTGTGTCCTCAGTGTTCCCTGAGTAACTTTTCTTTATTTTCTGGGCCCTGACCCCTCTGCATGTGCACAGTGTGTCCCCTGTATTTCTGCTTTGGGCCAGGGCTAGAGCAAACAGGTCAGCAGTGCTCATACAAAAAATGCTCCTGCCCTAAGATTTTAAAATTCTCTGTTCACTGCAGCTAATCCAAATTTCCAGATTCTCTTTGTGAGAACCACAGTTCTTTCTGGGGGACACACTGGGGTTTTAAGATAGTAACCTTTTTGGAATTGTACTCATACATTTATGCACACACACATATATATATATATATGCTCAAAATGCTGATAGATATAAGCAAATGTGTGAAAGGATCACCATTCTGCTATTAAATGCTTCCTACCTCTCTACAGGGTCTGGGCACAGAACTTCTCCTTGATTCCAGGTGTGCCACAAGAGTTTTTCATATATAGAGTTTAGATGCAAAGCTTTAGGCATTGTGGGAATAATGCTGCTATTTGTGAGGAAAGGCAGCTTGTACTTGTCTGTAAACACCAAGGAAGAAAAGCAAAGCAGTTGAGGAAGTGTGAATCAACTTTCACTGTAGTTATAAATGAGGACATTGCCAGAGTAGAGAGGAGCTGTGAGGAAAGGGATAGTCGTGAATGGGGCTCCAAACAAAGGCTTTCACTATCCTGGGTATTCCCCAGAACAATGAAATCTCTGGAAAATGAGGAGATTGAAATGTAATGGAACTCCACTGATGCAGCAAACAGTGTTCAGTCTAATCACTAATCAGGGTTTTTTTGGAACTCAAGCAATGTTTGATGTGCTCAAGTGACAGCAGATATATACCTGTTGTTTGCTTTTAACACAACAGATCCAGCTGGGGCTGGAGTTTGCCTGACATCCAGGGTAGAACACTGGGGCTGTGACACCCTTCAGGTGGATTGGCCCAGCTGCATGAGCAAGGAATGTCTGTCTGTAGACTCTGTGCTTCTGTTTCTACAGCCAGGCTCAAACATTCTCCCTTAGCTTTATGAGTGTTGTCTAAAGTTGCAAAATAATTCATTGGGGACAGACATGACCAAAACAAGAGAAACAAAAACCCCTAACCAAAGACAGAAGCCTGTCATGCACATGAGCAGTTCTCAGCCATGTCTGCTGCTTTAATAGTCTGTCAAACCAGCTCTTCCTTGCTTTGCTTCAGAACTGTTTGTCTTCAACACAGGGTTTCCTCTTCCAGAAAACAGCACAGAAAATTCATGACTTGTGCTTTGCAAGTGGATACAGATTTTTCAGGACAGTGTGGTTTAAAAATGTTTTTTATGGATAAATTAATAAAGGCTATGTCACCTGGTGCTTAAATAAAAAAACAGTGATCATTCTGCTGAACCAAGAAACCTATTTTTAAAAAAGTAAATAGCTCTAGTACTTTAACTTAATTTTATTGTCATAGGTTTGAACGGTTTAATTTTCTTTTTTAACAGGAAATCCTCTCACATCTTAACTATTAAAATTTTGTAGCTGTCTCATTACTGTTTTCCTATCCCTTTTTGTTTTCTAAACTGTAGCATTAGCTCCTTGTATCAAGCCCTCTTTTTCTGTCCCTCAGATAGGAGAAACATCAGTGCTAGTTGGTCATCATTGAGAAACAAAGTGAAACTGGTTCTTTATGGGTTTGTATCTTGCATGGTTATGCAGAACAAGTTTAGTATTGTATAAAACAACCCTTCCTGCCTTCTTTTCTAAAGATAAAATGTTCTTTGTTTCCTACTGTGTTGTGATCTGACAAGGGCATCATAAAGACTTCAGTTATCTTTTTTGGCAAAATCAGAGGGGATTCAGTCAAACCAGCCTCCTGAAGAAGTTATGGTGGGGTCTTGTTCATTTATGGTTTGTTTTGTTTTTTTTTTTTTTTTTTTTATTCCTTTTTTAAATTGCTCCTGGGTTTAAGGCCATGCATCTGATGGTGCCAATTTTACCTTTCCCAGAGCTGAGAGCAGTGAGGCCTGTGCTGCTCCTTGGGGATTGCAGCTGGGCTTTGTGCAGGACTTGCTGAGCAGAAATCTGTTGCACAGGCTTGGTGTTTGTCAGTCCCCCAAGGACATCCCTCCCTTGCCCATGTGCTGATAAGTATTCTGTCTTTTCCTTTGATCCTCTGATGAAAAGTGCATGCTTCATCTCCGACTCGTGAGTGATGTTTCTTTCTCTTTTTTCTCTCTCCTTGTCTTAATTTCCTGGCTTCTCTCCTGTTCCTTTCCCTTTATTCTCTCCTCTTTGTTTCTGATGCAGAGATGAAGATTGTTGGGTGTAAGTTTCTGTTTTTCTGTGTAATGTCTGCTTTTTGCTTGCTTTTTTCCCATTTTCATATCTTCCATGGAATGTTGGGATTGATAAAGACAGCGAATCATAACATCACAGGGAAACTCTGGTGACAGGGAGGTGCAGCCTTTGCCTCTCTTCATACCACAGGCTTTCAGGCAAATTTAGGAACTGTGACAGGTGAATCAGTAAGAAACAGGTGAGAAGCATCTCAATATCTGTTCAGTCAACGAGCACAAAGTCATGGCAAAAATGCATTGAGGAAAGGACATGGTAAAATCCATCAGCCATTCTCAGAATGTTCATGGCAAGAGTATTAATAAGACCAAAAGCCAATTTTGTAATGATTATCACCAGAAAGTATCTACAGGGAGAATAAAAAGTGTTATTGTCATAAATAAACTTGTGGAAATGGAAAACTGGCGGAGACAAAAAGCATTAAAAAACAACTTCCTACTACTGAAAGGCAACTATTCCAGGGAAATCACTGCATTTAAAAAGGGCATTGTATAAATTCTTTTCTATACATAGAAGTCAAACAATGGGTAGCAAATAACCTAATAAGTATTGCTTGTCCCTTTTCTTTGAAACAATTGTGTTCTGCTCAGTGAAAGCTGGAGAAGCACACGGAGTTAAACTTGCATAATGCTCTCTTTAGAGAAAAAAAAAGCTAATTTAATTTGCCATAGAGGCAGGAGATAAAAGCTTTGTTTCCCCTTGTTGCTGTAATATTGCTCACAATTATGTTAATAGTTGCTCCCTGTAACTATTTCAAGAATATAGGCCTTAAAAAAAGCCTGCTGCCTGGCTGCTGAAGGGCCAGAGAAATGAGCTGCTGGAAGGGCTGGAATGTGATCCCAGCGTGGGACTGTGCCAGGAGCGCAGTGAGAATATGGGGGGGTGCAGAGGGGGTGGCACTGTTAAGGCCAGGAGGGTCAGGTCACACAGTGGGGGGAACAAATATAACACAGACAGGGTGCTGGAGACCCTTCCCAGTGAGCCTTGGCCACTTTGTCCTTGTCCCTTTGGTCTGAGTGATGGGATGAGCACAAAGCTGCTCCCGTCAGCCTCAGCTGTGCTGCAGTCCCTGCCCTTCACAGGAAGCTGTGGGCTTGCACTGGGGGCAGCTGCCCCTCCAGCTGAGGGTGGAGTTCTCCTGTTTGAGATCAGGAGCCCATCAGTGCCCCCTCCAAAGCAGCAGCTCCTGAGAACAGAGGGAGTGTGCAGGGAAATGGGAGAGGCTCAGGCAGGAGGCAGAGCAGTTCCCCTGCAGGGAGCTCAGACACACAGAGCCAGCACACGGGATGGATAACACTGCACAAGAACACAAATCCTCTACACTTTATGCTTTGCTTCAAAGCCTTTCCTTGCTGGCCCAAGGCCTCAGCTGGAGCTGCTGTAACTTGGCTCAGGTCAGTGGGGTGCTGCTGATTGGCTCTGCTTGTTCATTTATGGATGGGACATAAATGCACAGGTTTGGGTTTTCTTCAGAAGCCACTGTGGAAGATACTCTGAATGTCTTTCTTGCCCATTCACTCTTCTGTGAAGTGACACTATTTCTGAAGAGATGCCAAACCCAGAGGTGTTAGAGAGTCCAGCAGACAGTGCAGCACAGTGTGGGGCCCTAAGTGAATAGGACCAGTGCAGCAATTTCATAAAAGCAGACCTAAGCTCAATATTCTGACATTTTTTTCCCCCTTGGCTGCCTAAATTGTAAAAGACCAAACTTCCACCTTAAAAAATCCAATATTCTCTGCATAAATAGTTAATTTAGTTAGCTGAAACTAGATCTACACATGCAGACTTCTGAGAGCTGCTGCTTTTTCCCAGCTTGCAGGGACATATTACATGTCCACAAAGTCACAAGCTCAGAAAAAGAAGTTGTAAGAATTGAGAGACCAGAAATTTGTGTCTCTTTCTCCTGCATAAACTTCTGTGAATTATGTGCCCTTTTTTGATACAGTATTCTGCACAAAACAGGGACCTTTCCTGTCTTGTGGGACCAAAATCTTTAGGATCCCTGAATAAAAAGCGTTTGATTGAATGCAGACAGTTCCTGTAAATTGTTACTATTTTGCACTACAAGTGCCTGGTCAGTCTTCCAGTGGAAAACCTGCACACCCTGTCAGGATAAACTCCCATTTCTTCTGCTGCAGCCTGGACAAGGAGTGGCTGTTGGGCTGCTTCAGGTTATTAGTCTTGAAAATGATAAATAACTATTTGGAAGTCTTCCAGTACATTCCTTTATACTGCAAGTGCAAAATCAATACTTGCCTCATGTAGCCTTTTCCACCACTCCCTTTTGCCCCCATGACCATGAAAATAGTTTCAGGTCAATGCAAGTGAGGCCCCCCCAAGCTATAATCTATGATTTATAATTTAAACAGCTGTATGTTGGACATTGGGCCTCATAAATAGGTTAAAACATACAAAAAAAAAAAAAAAACCAATAAAGGTGAAGGGAATTTATAAAGAAAGAGCCCCAAAAAATATCAGAAGATGATTTTTTGATATTATCATGGAAAATACTGTCTTTCAAGGCAGTTGATTCAGAATTAATGTCAGTAACTATATGTGTATAAAAAGTGCATGGATTATGCTAAAAAGAAGTTTACTTTTGCTTTTAACTGGCAAACATTTGTAGAGAGATGGGTTTTGAAACAAATCCTGTTCTGAAAAATCTGAGGTTTTCAGTTCATCCCTGACAGCCATCCAGCACAGAGACCTCAGCTTAAAATGACATCAGCAGGCTTTGCTCTATAAATACCCATGGCCCACTGGCCTTGTAGCATCTTTTATTCCTCTTCTGCTGCTGGGAGGCCACAGCTCAGCCAGTTCTGTGCTCTGTGCTGCTCTTTGGGAAGGCCTGAGGTGGTGCAGGCTGAGGTCCCAGCCTGGCTGTCCCCCAGAATGCAGGATTTGCTGGCACAGGCACAGGGCTGTTGGTGCAGTCACATCTGCATGAGTGGTCTGACATCCTGAACAAGTGCATTGTTTGTCTCTCTGGCTCTTTGCAATGGAATCCATCTGGCCAAGCCCTGTGTGCCCAGGTCACAGTCTGTGGGGCTGGAGCTGCCCAGGCCACTCCTGCTCCTGCAGATGCCACCGTGGGCCTGACCTGTGCCAGGTGTCCCATGCCCACTGTCCCATGCCCACTGTCCCATGGCAGGTGTCCCTCAGGTGTCCCTCAGTGTCCCATGCCAGGTGTCCCTCAGGTGTCCCTCAGTGTCCCTGCCCGCTGTCCCTGCATGCCCAGCCCCACGTGGGGCTGAGCTTTCTCTCTGGCCCTGCACACTCAGAGCAGAGGCTGCAATGAGCTGCTCTGTGCTCAAGCCCTTGTTCTGGCTTCTGTGCCACCCGCTGGGGTAGCAGAGCTCAAATCTCCCAAAACCACAAGCAAATGGAGGAAAACAAAGGGCTTGTGAGGCCTCAGGTCAACTCATATGCTAGGAAAAGGTGATTGCTCCTTGTAGGAAGGTGATTTCCACCAAAATAATCACCCTACCTGATGGTTAACTGCTTTTTCTCTTTGTTAGATGCATTTGCTTCCTATTTTTACTGTATGTAGTGATCTTTTTTATTTTTTTGAGGAGCCAATAGACTGTTTTTACAAGAGAAGATACACTGTTATATTTCACTATAACACATTTTCCCATTTTCCCCCTTAATCTTTATGCAAATCCACTGGTTTTAAGATCCCTCTACACCCCACCCCAAAGGCAGTTTTTTTTAATTAGTGGAATAATATCCCTCCTGTTAAGCTTAATAGAAGATAAGATGCTATATATAACCAAATGCTGCCTTTAATTTAGGCTGGAAAATGATTTGCTATCTAACATTGGACTTTGTGTAGCCAGACTGCCTTCCAGAAAAGAGGTCACAAGTAGGGAGCTCCTAAATACTAATTATAGTGAGTACAATTAATTTCTATTAAGATTTACAGCATACAAATTGAAACTTTTTTCCTAATTGAGAAAACCACTGAGAGAAAGGGATGGAGTCTGTTAAGTACGAGAATTGTCAAAGCAAAGGACTCAAACCATATTTTGCTATGAATTTTGTATTTCCTTGCTATCCCTATAATCAGGATAGAGGCATCTCAGCTTGATTTTGATCCCCAGGATAATCTTCTCTATTGTGGCCTGTGGATTGTTGCATTTGGTTTTGCCTTGCTAAGCCAAAGCAGATCCAAGATCCCAGGTCTTTCCCCAAGCTCTTGCTGTCACCTTTTCCCTGTTGGTGCCCCCTGGCAGCTCAGCCTCTGGCTGGGAGGGCTCCCAGCACTGACCCTGCAGGAGAGGGAGGCTCCTGGACAGGAGCAGGTTCTGCACACAGATTGCCATTCACAGAGCTCCCAGCAGGAAGCACTGACTGCAGCCACTGAGCTGGATTTTCCATGCTGAAAGAGTTGGCCTTATCTCCAGAAATAAAACTGAAAGCAAAGGCAGGAACTGAGAGCATCTATTGTTTGTCCCTACAGTAGATTAAGGAACAAGTTCTGTGGGGTTTTAGACTTCAGGAAGAATTTGAAGTGCTGCTTTGAGGGGCACAAAAGGATGTCCCTCAGTGCCTGAAAGCAAATGCTGCCTTATTTCATTGTGCTTCTGATTAATACAGAGATTTAACTGCATCAGTTTCTCCAAGTGGAAGAAACCAGACATTGAAGGAGTCTTTGTTTTTTTTCCATTACTTCATTATTTAGTGTCTTGGGGCTGATTAGCAAAATACTTGCCTTAAAAGGGTTTGAATTTTTTTTTTGGTTGGTTTTGGTATTTTTATATATTGCTCTTTAGTATGTTTGCCTTTCTGGCAAGTGGATAAAAAGAAATGTTAAGGGTGAACCATCATAAAATGGTGACAGTAACTCAATCTTACAGAAAAATAGTTGATACCTGCTGTCCTTTTGGTGTAGGCCTTAGAATTGAGCACATTAGTTTTGAAAGCAGCTTCCCAGATCAGATTCTAAAATAAAACCAAACCAAGTGAGCTAGAGTCTGTGAAAATCAGGATAACAAGATGCTGAGACACAAGCATTTCTATTTCTGAATATAGTAATTTGGTCTGAAAGCTCCTGAAAATGACGTAGTGAGAAGCTGGCAAGTGTCCATACTGCCTGCTTTCATATAGCCATGCATATGGATACCAGAGGCCAGCCAAAAATCTAGCAAAAATTACATTTATAATTCCTTTCTAATCCATCTGAACTGAATTGTGATCAGGTTCCCAAAAAAGCTGCTTTTATTTTGTTGTTATGATAAAACAAAATTATGAAAATACAGAAAATGCTTGAAAAGCTAACTGAACATAATGTTATTCTGATCATCACAAAAATACTATTTTTCATAAAATATCTTGCAAATAGGAAGTCTGAAGCTAAGGATGTTTTATCAGGCTCAGCCTGACACTTCCAGCTCAGCTAACAAGGCACAGTATAGCAGCAAGAGGTTTTTTTCCCTTCCTCACTTACATAATTAAAACCAGTCTTGATCCTGAGTTCACATTATTAAAGGCATTACTAACAATGGTCTGGTTTGATGCACTGATATTAAACTGTTCATCCTTATTAACAATTAACGTGCTTGGAATGATTTGGGCATCAGCCATCGTCTTGCAGAACACAGAGAACGGTGTGAGAATGGAGCTGGGCCAGCCCCGTGTTCCCTGTGGAGTTCAAGGCTGTGGCTCCCTGTGTCCCTGCAGGTGACATCAGGAACGACCTGTACCTGACCCTGGAGAAGGGGGACTTTGAGAGGGGTGGCAAAAGTGTGCAGAAGAACATCGAGGTGACCATGTACGTGCTCTATGCTGATGGAGAGATCCTGAAGGTGAGTGCTCCTCTCCCTGAGAGCCTCAGGTGCTCCCTGCAGGGCAGAGTCTCTGATGCAAGGGAAGAGTTAAAATAAAACTGGCTCTGTCTCTATTTTTTTTATTATGAAGTTTGTAAGCTCTGTATTATGGTCTGTTATAAATCTGTAAGGATTTGGAGCACTTGCCTTATATGGGGATAGAAGACTTGGAGAAAATGCTCAAAAACTGAATAGTCTGTGTGATTTCCAAATGTGATGTCAGTGGCTAAAGTAAAAAAAATTAGAGTAACTGTAATCAGAACTAAGGAGTATAGGCATATCTAAAATTAAATAATGTTTGTCATACACATTCAAACGTGATGAAATGTGATTCCAAGGGAGACTTCTAAATCTGAGTTGTTGGGTTACAGTACTGAATGTAGTTCTGGAAAATAACTTGAATAAAATTTCACCCTGGGTTGGCTCCATTCCAGCTGGGAATGGGGATTGTTTATGTTTCCTGTTTTACCTCCTCTGTTCTTTCGGTTTTATTGGAGAGAAAGAGGTGGGTGGGAGGTTGTGAATCTAGAGAAGTAAACAGGAAGTATTTCAGCATGAGCAGCTATCAGAAATAACTTCCCCCTACCTTTTCTTTTACCTCCACTGCAATGAAATGGGCTCTGTAGCCATTACTGTGGAGAATCTAACACCTAGAAGTGTGTAGGAATACATTGCCACAGTCTTCTGGTTTTAATTGAAAGGAGAGCATTCATTACTACAGCTGCTTATGGTTTCATGAAATGTGAAGTGTATTTCTTGTAAGGAACTCGTTTGTGCTCAGAGCTGCTGCAGGAAGATCAGATTCCTTTTCTGCCTAAGCTTTTCAAACTGAGTTGCGAAGTTTGAATCATCACTTGATTTCAGTCTGCCAAGGACAAAGAGGAGTCCCTCAAATTGCAATATCAGCATCTTCAAATGCTAACACATGATGGTGCCTAATGATTACATACAAAAGCCAGATCGTTTCTAGTCATTATCAGTCTTAACTTGGGTGAGTTTGGTTGGAGTGGTCATTCACAGAGATGAAGTTGGTTTTTCATTGGCTTTGCCTGTTATTACTATTGGAAGTACATTGGGGCTTTACATGGCAGAGTGGGACAGGCGTGGCACAAACATTGGAAAGGATGGTCAGTCCAGTTAGAAAAAATCAGGTGAACAGATTGTCCTGAGAAGCTGTGGCTGCCCCATCCCTGGGAGAGCTCAAGGCCAGGAACTCTGAGCAGCCTGGCCTGGTGGGAAGTGTCCCTGCCCATGGCAGGGGTTTGGAACAAGATGAGCTTTAAAGTCCTTTTCAACACAAACCATTCCAGTATTTGCCATAAAGGAGAGACTTTATATAGAAAGGATCTTTGTGGGGTTTTAAAATTTAGATCACATTTAAATTAAACTCTCTGTCCCAGTTTTTATGGTATTGCTCCTCTGTGCAGTTGCAGTCAGAGCAGCAGAGACACTTGGTTTGTGTCTGGGAGATCTTTGGTTCCTGGTGTTTAGTGCTGCCTGTGAATGTGGGCAGAACCCTGAAAGCTGATGGAGCCTGGAGCACTGGCTGCTCTCCTGGCTGCAGTGCCCTCCACCATCCCTGCCCCAAGGCCTCTCTGGAGCAGAGCTGCCAACACAGGCTCTGTGTGCAGTCACACAGGAGGGGGGAAGTGGCCACAGTTTTGATCTGATTTTAGAGTAAAATCCTTAAACTTGTCCCAAGCAGCAGCACAACCCAAATCTGAATTGTGCCTTTGTGAAGCCTTTAGCAGAACCATGCACAGCATTAATGAGAATTTTCTCAGCTCCTCATTGCTGCTGAGTGTATCTTGATCCAGAAATAGTCCTATTGAAAGGAGTGAAATTACCTCCAGAATGTAGTGCTGTTCAAAATGAAAATGAGTATTTCCTTCTCAAAATGGTCTTATTCAATTGTTAGTATCTTTCAATGTAGTCTGAAAAATTTAAAAAAAAATCCTTTGACACATTTCTCACTTGTTTCTTCTTTCTATTCCAGTAGCAGGAATAGCCTATGAATTCTAAGGCACACCTTTAACAATAGAGATTTCCTGATTGGTTTTCTAGTTTAGCTTCCCTTCCCTGCTTCTGCCCTCTAATTCCTCTGCATATTTGGGTCTCAGGGTCACCAGGTGTCTGGAGATTAGTCTGATGTTTGTATTCTGCAGATCACAATTTAGAATTAAAGACTTACCAGTCTGCCCTCCTCAGACAATGACTGTAGTAGAACTGCATGGGAGCTAAGTTAACAATCAGAAGGAGAGACTATTGATTTATTTGAAGTTCACAGCATGCAACTGCATTCAAAGACTGGCAGTTTGTCAGCCAGAGCAGGTGGCTTCTTGATGGGACAAAAAAAGCTCACATTAAAATTTGAATTTTTACTGTACCTTGTAGGGAAAATAGAAATACTGTTTTGTTTGCTCCTATGAGCCTGATGCAGAATGAGGTTTTGGAATTGCTGTGTTGAGGCCCAACCATTTATTCTTGTTACAGAATAGAACTGGAATCTTAGAGGTGTTCTGGGTTGCAGTTCTGGCACTGCTCTCTACTAACCTGTTATTATCTGCAACACTTAATTCTTGCTGCTGTATTAAAAAAATGTGGGGTTGTGACTCATCCCATGTGGTGGCTGAGGATTATGTGAGAGGACTGAGCTGTGTGAGTTCAGCCTTCAGTCACTCAGTTTGGATCAGAGCCTTTGCACTGAGTCCCTGTCAACACAGGCTGTCCTTGCATTGAATCCCAGAATTCCAGAGAGCATTTCTTCCCTTTTGGGCACCTTCACAAATTCTTCACTTTGTCAAAGCCAGCAGATTATTGCCAGGGGTTGAACTGAGTCTGGTTAATGGGATGTTCTTGACTGGGCAGTCAGATGGTTACTGATTTTAAAAAAATCAACATTTCTGGTATTTTCTTGGGTTAAAATTTATAGACGCCTTGGGGAAATGACCAGTAGCAGTTCTTGTCATCATATTGTTCCATGGGGGGTTTTTACATCAGAATTTATATTCCATGTGTTATTCTTGGTCTGCTTAGCTTGTTTCTTCCTGGATTCATTATCCTTGGACATGCTAAGACTGAAGAATCTCCAAGCTGTCTTTTTTCTGCTTGGTTTGGAGAGATGATGGATCTCCTGCATCTCTTTGTCAGTGCTGGGTCCAGAGCATGGGTTAGTGCTCATATATTAAAAAATGTGCTACCTGTTCCATGTCTTCATCACAAAGGACCTTTTACTGTCCTTTTTTCAAGACTTCAATATTTTAAGAATTTCTTTTATTTTCTGAACAATATCAGTTCATGTTTTTCTTCATCTGTATTATTGTGAAGGCACAGATTGGGCAAGATCTCTGAGTTTGTTATATCTCAAGGCAGAAATTTAGATCTAATTATGTTTTTAGTGATGAGTGTTAAGACAGAAATTCTTTGCTTACCACTGAGGAATTAACTTGATTAGAAGTTTCTGGGATACTTGATGAGGCTGGATAGTTGTAGTTTTGAAAGATGAATATTGGTAAAGAGCTTGGAAAGGTCACTTATCACTTCTGAACTCAGATACTGAAGCAGAAATCTGGTTAAAGGATCTTTTCACAGAAAGCTAATATTACAAGTGATGGTCCTATTGTATCCTATTTTTGGACTCAGTTTTATATATTTGGACTTAGGTGTTTATTGTATCTACTCAGTACTTGATGGAAAACTTAGCTTAAATAATAACTTAAGATACTGGGATTCATCCAGTAGCACAGGTCTCTTAGTTCACCCTTTGACCTGAAACAAAATTCCAAGATCTAAATTCAAATTTCATTGTGTCTGAATTTCTGCTTCTGGCTCCTTTATGTCCACAGAAAGCCATTGTTGGGAATTTAGCTGCTAGAAAATGGAAAAGTACAAAACCATGGCTAATTCCAAGTCCTGCACCTGCACAGATAGCAGTGTCCTTGGGCCTAGCTGTGGTATGATAACAAACAGTGAAAGAGACACGAGAAAAGAGAGATGTAACCCCTAAGGAATGAGGATGAGTTGATAGTATAGTTTAACCAATAGATTGCTTGGCTTACAGAATATTCATAAGCTTATTATTTGCTGTGTAAGTGTTTGATACTTTCTTCAATAAACTGGACCTGAGGAACTGGGACCGGACTGGACCTAAGGGGCCTGTGATGAACCAACTGGTGTCCTGGTCCCCTTCCTTCGACAAGCCATGAATTATATAAAGGTTATATAAATTATATATATACACACAATTTAATATAACTATAGAAATGATATGAAGGCCATCACTGGCTGAGTGAATGGCTCCTGGGTGCTGCCGTGCTGTGCTCACTGCTCCGTTTCCCTTGGTGGCAGGACTGCATCAGCCTGGGCTCGGGCGAGCCGAGCCGCAGCGCGTACCACTCCTTCGTGCTGTACCACAACAACAGCCCGCGCTGGGGCGAGATCATCAAACTGCCCATCCCCATCGACCGCTTCCGCGGCTCCCACCTGCGCTTCGAGTTCCGCCACTGCTCCAGTGAGTGCCCCACGGCTCCTGCAGGGGAGCCACAGCTGCACCAGTCACTGGGGGGAGCAGGGGAGGGAGGCCGGCCTGACACAGTGAGGGGGCTCTGCTAAGCCTTTTGCTGAATTTTTCAAGCAGCACACTGAAAACATGGGGAACGGTCAGTGCAGGGCAAAGCAATTTGTAGATGTTTGTCCCTGCTGTTCTTTTGTTGGGGTTTTCTGTAGAATGTTTTCTTTGCAGGATAAACAGTTTAGATTTTGCTGTGTTTGGCATGTCTATGTTTGATTTGAAGCTTGTTAGTCCTTTACATAGAACCAGAAAAAAGGTATTGGAATTAGAAAAGTTGTTTGTTATGTAGCTGCTTGTTTTCTTTTAGGCATGTGGAGAAGTTGGTGAGTAATCTTGTATATATTGACAAGGTATGCACAAATACAATTCCTTCTTTCTATCTCTTGCTGCAGCAAAGGACAAGGGAGAAAAGAAACTCTTTGGTTTTGCATTCACCCCATTGATGAGAGATGATGGCACGACCTTGTCAGATGACATCCATGAGCTTTATGTTTATAAGGTACCAGTTCTCTGCAGACTTTTCACTGCTCATCTCTACTTCATTACTTAAATGACTAATGGTCATTACATTATCCATCTCCCCCTTCTTAGAAGTTTGTGAGGAACAGATGAATAGTGGTTTCAAAATTTTATACATTGAAAATCACATGGTTTGGCTAGAGCCTTCTATTCTAGGTGCAGCTTACCTTTTCCATCCTGATGATAATGATTTATCTGCTATTAATCCCATCCATTTTGACTTCAAACACGCTGGTGTTCATGAGCATTCAGCACTTCTACCAGCCTGAGCAATTGCTCAGTGCCTTCGCAAGATGACATTGTGCTGGATTCAAATGTCTCGTGCTGCAGTGCCAGAGCTTGGCAGCCCTGCAGCAAGAGATTTGGGCACTGGGGTTTTTCCTTCCTGCTGATTCACCTGGGTTTATTTGTTCAGTACCATTTTCAGGCAGCAGCACTAAGTTTACCTCTGGAAGATCTGGTGAGTTCTAACGAGGCAGTGGTTGGAGATAACTCTGTAGAGCTGGGTCTCTTCTGGTGTGCACCCACAAAAATCCCAACACAGGCACTGTTGGGGAACTGCTGACAGGCTCTGGGTGTGTGGGATGAGATGGACAAGGTGCAACTCCCCCCTTGTGCTGTCCCTGCAGTGTGATGAGAACAGCACGTTCAACAACCACGCGCTCTACCTGGGGCTGCCCTGCTGCAAGGAGGATTACAACGGCTGCCCCAACATCCCCTCCAGCCTCATCTTCCAGCGCAGCACCAAAGAGACCTTCTCAGTCTCCACACAGCTCTCTTCTACCAAACTGACCCAGAATGGTGAGTTGCTGATCCCTCAGAACTGCCCAAGGCAGCAGGAATTAGGAAAGAGAGGAAAAAAAATTCACTGTTAGCACTTCTATGCAGTCCAGAGTTTGTTTTGCTTAGCTTTGACAGAGTGGCTCAGTAAATAAGATTTTTTTTACAGCAACGTCCCTAATGCGCAAACAGACAGGAGTGGATTGTCCACAGTGCAGTGTCAAGTCACACAGGGAAAAATGCAACCTTTACTCTTTCCAAAGCCCTTTCCCATTCCTCCATTCCTTTCTCCATTAGCAGTATTAACTCACTCCATATTGTACTTCTTGTTTTCTATTATATGTATGTGTCATTTCCCAAGAAGTGTGGTCTGCATCCAGAGAAGTGCAAAGTGATGAATCTGATGGGTCTGAGGTTGCCATTCTTCCCTCTGTGTGTGGTTCTAGCTCTTCCTTCCTCTCTCTGCAGTGGATCTGCTTGCCCTGCTCAAGTGGAAAGCTTACCCAGACCGAGTGATGGATATTCTGGGAAGACTGAGACATGTCAGTGGCGAGGAGATTGTAAAGGTACTGCATTAAATTACAGCCTCTGGATGTATCTGTGATAGGCACTGAGTTCAGAGCTGCAGGCCACTTCTGAAGGCTTCCTCTCACTGTGCTTTTTGATTCGCACTGTGAATTTTCACCCTGTATGAATTGGGATTTTATTATGACATGAAACTGGACAGGAAGATACCCTTGAGAATCAGTGCACAGTCAGTCTGTGGGATCAAAGCAGAGCTAAACCTTGGTCAGATTCTCTCAGCCACATGTGCTGGCTCCTCAGCACCAGCGGTTGCAGCCTGCAGTCCCACACAGCTGCTGGTGTGGGACAGTGTGGGACACAGACACTGACCCTGGCAGGGGCTCTCTGCTGCATCCAGCCAGCAGTGCCCCAGGCTTCTGGCTGCCAGCTCATCATTTCACCAGGTTGTGTGGCCACTGCTGCTCTACATGATAACCTGGTGTGGCCTGAGCTTCCTTAGGGGCCAGAACTTCCAATTGCCTTTGAATACTTGTGGTGTCAGCAAAACAAAGTTCATTTCTGGTAATCTTAGATGTGCTGGGAACTTTCTATAAATCTGGAAGTAAAAGCTGATTTCTAACACAAGCAACCAATGAGAAGAAGTTGAAGACAAATACTATCACATAATAAGCAGTTTATCATTAAAACCACTTTAGTGTAACTCATTTGAGTGCTGCCATATCTGTTATGAACGTTACTCTTTGTGATAACTTGGTAACAGTAACAGGGCAGCACAAATCCCATTTGTATTGGAATTCTTCAAGAATGTCATGTTTTGTACACCTCATTTGTAGGGCAGTACAAGTATCTGGTTTTTATAGAGAAAGAAGAAGAAAGATATGGATTGAATTATTTCATGGGGACAAGTAATTGATTCTCCCCATAAATCAACTGTCATTTGGCAGTGGGATATGAAGAACAGAATGTAATAATTCAGAAAAAAAGTCATTTTATCATTTCAGGGACTTCATAAATTGTTATAATTTATTTCTTGTTGTCCACATCAGAAATTTAAGTAGAATAGATTAAAAAATCATGAGAGAATGTGCAGTTAACAATCTCCAGCACTCTCCTTCACACTCATCCTTTTGGAGACTGTGCTTTGAGAAGAAAAATCACTGACCTGTCAGTGCTCAACAAGCTGTGGAGTTAAGGGTGAAAGAAGCAATTGGCAACATGGAACTTGCCCCAATTAATGCTTGTTAGAAAAGCTTTACTTTCTGTCATTTAACAAAAATTTCAATATTAAACATAATTTAATGTACTGGCCAGCCTCAGATCTGATGCTGAACGGTACCTGAGACCCCAATGATTTGAGAATGAGAGCAAGTTCTTTGCCACTGTGTCAGGCAGCACTTGCAGTCAGCTTAAAGTGAGAGGAACACTCAGTCAAAATTAAAAATCAGGTATAGAGTACATATTTCTTATTTTTTGGTTTTCTGTCACTTTTGTTTGAAAATATTCCTTTCAGAATAAAGAGAAAAATTTGTCTTTGTAAAATCAAATTAAAATCTATCACATCATATGGATGAACCTGAAGTGGTTTATCCTTGCCAAGTTTTTCACAACAATATTAACATGTATAAACTAATTAAAGCAGGGGAGAAATAACCTTTTGAATACAATTTAAGTTTAAATTCTTTGTTTATGTTGTTTTAGTTCCTACAAGATATTCTGGACACGTTGTTTGTAGTTTTGGATGACAACACAGAGAAGTATGGTCTGTTGGTCTTTCAGTCTCTGGTAAGCTGCTGGATTATTTACCTCGTGCTCAGTGAGTTTTAAGTTCCTTATGGTCATGTTACTAGTACTGTGTTTCTGTCAGATATGAAATACTCAGCTGGCCCAGCCGTGCCTTCTGGAATGATCTTGGGTGAGGAGGGCAGGCTGACCTCAGCCCCTGCAGGGGCAGCAATATTCACTGTAACGTGGGAGAAGCAACCAGCAATACCTGATCACACAGCAGTGACTGCTTAAAGCAGCTCATGCATTTCAATGCTCCTTACCTTGGGTCACTTGTCTGTAGTCCCCTGGCAGCAATGTGCAGCTCCTTGAGCTGGGCTCCCTTCTCACTGTCCCCAGGTGTTCATCATCAACCTGCTCCGTGACAGCAAGTACTTCCACTTCCGGCCCGTGATGGACACCTACATCCAGAAGCACTTTGCAGGAGCTCTGGCTTACAAGTAGGTCTTGTGTTCCTCCCCCTGAGAGGCAGCATCACCAAGCCTGGGAATGGTGCCACCATCAGGATCACAACCTTGGTGGCAGCAGTGCCCCCAAAAGTAGAGCTACTCACCTGGAAGTTTTCCAGCACAGCTGTAGGGAAAAGCTGCCAAATGTCCCCAGTGGCTCAGCATGGTTGGGCATTTCTCTTTCCCTTCTGGACTGGCAAATCTTTCTTTTCTTTCTTTTTTGCTTTTTTTAACTGAAGAGACACTCAGCAACAACTCATTATCAGTCTGTAGTCTATACAAATGAGCTCTCGAGAGCATGTGCATTCCTCATCTTAAGGATGCTGGGAGACATGACTTGTGTGACTTAGAGAACTAATTGTAACTTCCAAAGTAGACAGATATTCACAGAAGATGTTCTATTTGGTTACAGTTTAATTTCAGTAGATCAGAAATTTAAATTTCACTGTCACTTTGATGATTCTGTCTTATTTCCTGGTATTCAAAAGAGTCTTGCATCAGAGAATGAGACAGACCTTTCACTAACAGTTACCCTTCAGGTTGTTGGGGTTTTCTTTTAGACCATTGCTTTTGTATATTTGAGTATATTCTATCTTTGGCCACAGTAAGCTATAAAAAACAGCTAATAATTTCTTTTGATTCTTTTAAGCAAGTCACATTTTTGTGTTATTAAAATAAATGTGAAAAATACTCTATCAGTATTTTTTGCAGGTAGAAACCCATAGATAATACACAACACTGGAAGGCACAGTTGTGTTCAGAGGGTAAAAAGGTTTCTGCCTTGTGTTAATTAGCACCTCTTTCAGACAAAACAAATGTTTTTTGGTGATCTGATGTCTGAAATAAAACATGGGTTTAATGCAGCTTTGTAAGTTAATCCAGATGGTCTCGTGTACTTAGCAAAATAGATGCAGGTATTTTCTTTGTGATCTCAGTTTCTAAAGGCTTCTTACTAAGATGAGAGCTGGGATCTCTTACTAAAACAAATGTGTATTTTGGTCTTAGAACCATGCCTTTATCAAAGCTACCTTTCTAACAACACCTTTTTATGTGCTCTTAGTGTTCCTCGTGGTCCAAGTCAATTACAGAGAAGAAATGATTTTCTGGTTTTGAAAGTTAAATAAATATAAATACTATGTAAATTCAGTACCAAGGCCAGCTGTAACTGACCACTGAAATAAAGTGAAATGAGGCTGCTTTAGAGAAGTGTCCCTAAGGCCAGGATGTTTGCTGGCTGGCAGAAGAGGTGCTGAAGTGCTGTTGCTGTTCCCCCAGGGAGCTGATCCGCTGTCTGAAGTGGTACATGGACCGCTCGGCCGAGCTCGTGCGCCAGGACCACATCCAGGAGGCAATGAGGGTGGGTATCCAATGGGCACTGCTGCCTGCTCCTCTGGCACCACAGGGGCTGCCACAGCTGCAGGTGGAATCAAGGCTACTGTAGCCCTGGTTTCCTAGAATTGCTTAACCAGGTGTTTTTATATATAGCCACAGTTTTAGTTTTAGGGAGAGATTCATTCTTGTGCTGAAAAAATTGAAATAATTAAGTCACTTTAAGCCCTTTTGCAACCCTGTGGAGAACTTAAATGGGACTTAGATCCATGGCTAGTGCATAAATACCCCATTGATGTGGGCTGCACCTTGCCCTCCAAGCAGCAGTGTATTTGAGTGTATCAGGCATGGGTGCTGTGGATCAAAGCTCTTCATTTCTGGCTGTGACACAGCTCCATTGTAGCATGGGTTGAAGTCCTGGAGTATTTTAAGCAGCAGATAAATGAGTCTTTGACAGGATGGAAATCCTCAGAAATAGCACAGGACCTGACCTATGGTTCTGTGATAGGAGCATGATGTCCCAGGGAGGCACAGCTGTGAGAAACACCAGGAATGTTTTGGTGCTATTACAGAAAAATCAGAGGATAAATATTCATTTTACCATGTGTAAGCCTGGAAGTCAGTGTGTCAAGTGCACAAATACAAGATGCCAGCATTTGCAGGAAGATGTTTTTCTTTGCCTCCAAGGGGGCTGGTGCCCTGGTGCCCTGACACCTGAGTCTGGGCACCTGGAGAACTGGAAGCAGTGGCAGTGATCAGCACTTGGATTTTGTCCCTTGTCTGTTCAAATAGGTGTAACCTCTGCCAGGTGAGGAACACTGCCAATGTCATCCTCTCACCTTCCAGATCCCCTGCTAGGATCCTACTCAGATAGTACAAGGGCATTACACCAGGGCTTGCTTTGGCTTTGTAGATATTGACATGCTTAGGAACATCATCTTTGGAATCTTCAACCACAGATTCATATGGAATGGTAAAAATAGGGCAAAGATGCCTTTTCAAGGAATTTGCAACTTTCTCTCTTTTTTTTTTTTTCTATCATTATCTCCCTTTTTTTTTAATGGAGAAAAAAGCTATTAAAGTTATGAAGATGAGATGATGATCTCCAGCTGGAATGACTTCGAGGAGGTTTTCTTGCCTCTCAGATCACTCATTAGTGGTTTAAGCAGTGCAGCAAATAGAGATGTAGGCTATTGTCCCTATGTGATCTGCATTTGTGGAACCTCACAGCAGTCCTGTTTGGAAACAGTAAAGACAGGAATGCAGGAATGTCTTTTAGGGATTAGGGGTTAGGGGTTAGGGAAGTCAGTCTGTGAATATGGTACCTTGTGTCTCAGCCTCCAAGGCAGCTCTGCTTTCTCAGGCTCTCAAGTGCTGGCCTGGGATGTGGCTGTTCCCTCTGGGAGGGAGGTCAGTTTGCAGACCTGACAGCCCAAGCCTTTCCAAGCACAGGAATTAAAATTACCAGCAGAGTTTGTGCAGACCTGACAGCACATCCTCTGCCACCCACACTGCTGTCACATCTTATTCAGACAGTTGCCTTTGCAGGTATCTCTTGCAGGCCCAAATTCAGGTCTTTATCTTCTCCCACTACACTGAAGTGATTGATTTCCTTCTTTGTTTCCAGATTGTATTTCAGGCATTTGGAGAAAGTTTGTACCAAAGACATTATCATTGCTAATGTTTCATTACTAGTACCAGATTCTACTGTTGGGGTTTTCTGTGGTCTTTGATGTGTTCACCACACTCCTTGCATTAGAAGTTCTTTGACTGAGAAAAGAGGATAGCTCTGTATCCCTTTTTCCCTGAATTACCTGTTCAGTGTAGTGCCCTAAAGCTGGTGCTGAAATACTCTGCACTCTCCTGGCTGCTCATGTACATTCATCATGGACATGCAGATGTCTCATAGGATTCTGATTTCCACCCCTGGCATTAGCCAAGAGAGTTCTAGAGGACTTCTAAAATTTCTTACCTCCCTCAAGACTGGTCTTAATTCTCAAAACCTCCTGTGCAACTTGGAGAAGCTATAACTGGAAGGAATTTTCTACCTAGAACACAGCATCCTGCTCCTTTATTGTGCCCTATACCAAGCTCCACAAAAGCTCCATCCAGGAAGAGCTGCCTGTGCCTCCCAGGGGATTTCTGTAACCAAGTGTCCATGAATGGCTCCACAGCCAGTTTGGCTGTCCCTGAGGAAATTAAGAACTAAGGAACTGTGTCAAGGAAATGCCCTTCCAGCTTCAGCTCTCTTCCAGCAGAACTATAAGTGGGTTTTGCCTAGATTAGGGAACCAACAGCAAGGGCTTTTTTCCCTCAGGAGGTTTTCCCCGAGTCTTCCGTGCTGGTCACAGGGCAGCAGTGCTCACTTGTTACATGAGCATGCACACAGGCTGTGAGGGACCTGCTTTAATTTGACACTGATCTTTTATATCATGCCAAACATCACTGAAGGCTGGGAGTTTATCTCGGTGCACTTGTATGTCTTTAGTCACAAATTCACATCATATCTGTGATGCTGTAGGTAGCAAGAGCCAGAGTCAGTCCTGGTGCTGACTTGTGCTGCCAAGACTTGGTTTGTGTTTTTAGCATCCCAGCCACGTGTGCAAACACTGGGAACTCTTTGGTTCACTGCCTGTGTGGGCTCACTGTGCTAAGGAAGTGCAGTGCTCTGAGCCCTGCTGTCTCACCTTCCAAGGGGAATTAGGGAGGTTCACACACAAATGCTCTGATTCACTGCAGAACCTCACACTGAAGTTAGGAGCCTTCAGATGAGAATCATGGCTGTGTGTACTGAAGGCCCAGAGCAGCTCCCATGAGCACTGCATGTGCTGGGTTGGTGTTGGCACAGGGCTGTCACCTTGGAGAGCTGACTGGGATCCAGCTGGCCTTTGTCTTGTCTGGAAACAGGAACACAGCTGAGATTTCCTGATGAAGTTCCTTGGTGTAAGGAAGCTGCACTGAGAGATGGTTTAGTACAGAAGTATGAATAATAACTGCTAATTACCAATGTTGCCATAATGTCTGGGGGGAAGGCTGTAAGAGTCAATGGCATTTTGAAATCCATGATGGCTTTATGAGGAATTTCACATTCCTGTTCTATATCTTTAAAGCGGTGGCATTCTAAAGCTTACAACATAGCATTGCATACTGTGCATACTGTGTGGTGGTTCAGTGAGGGACTCTTATGGGTGCAAAAATATCTCCTGGGAGCAAAACTTGTATTTGAATTCCCAGCACTGAGGTGAGACAAGAGCATTTTCCATGGAACATGGTGAAACATTACTAAGGTTTCTGTACAGCCTATGATTGCTAATCTCCAGCCTGTTGTTCTCCTGTGCTGGGTTTTGAGGATATCATCAAAACATGAATTATGTCTTCCCTCAGTCCTGCTTTGCTGGTGAATCCTGTTAAGCACTACCAGAAGGAGTGATGTCCCTGATACCTGGTACACTCTGGCACTGCCAGTTGTGCACAGCCAGTATCAAGGTGTGAAGTGTCACCTTGCTGGGCTGGTGGCTCAGAACTGTTGACAGGACAGTGACTTGTTACAGCTGCTCAGAACAATGTGTTTTCTTCATGGTCACTACTGCCAAATCAATGCAGTTCTAAATAATACCATTTACAAAATTTTGAAAGAAAACAGAACAGCTTCTTCAGCCACTTCATTGTGCCAAGTCATGAGAAAACCAGAAGTTTCATACCTTGACCAAAATTTTCCTCAAATGATGTAACTCAGATTTGTCTCCTTCTTGTAAATGCATACTTTTTCTGTTAGTGGGACATAGAAGTAACAAAAATTATTGGCTGAGAATGGGTACTTGCCTAAGAGTAGTTTTTCCTCAACTGAATTATGTAACTTATAAAGCCTGTTTTTCACTCTCCTTTCTAAAGCTCAAGAATTTAGTTATTATGCATGTAGAGTCTTTCCTGGCTCTCTTTAAAGCTCCTTTATTTTTCTTTCTCTCTTTTTCTCTGCCTTGATCTCCTTCCTCTCCTGCTCCTTAAGGCCTTGGAATATCTTTTCAAGTTCATTGTCCAATCTCGGATCCTTTACTCCAGAGCTACTTGTGGAATGGAGGAGGAGCAGTTCCGCTCCAGCATCCAGGAGCTTTTCCAGTCCATCAGATTTGTGCTCAGCTTGGACAGCAGGAGCTCTGAGACTCTCATCTTCACACAGGTTTGCTATTTCCTGCACTCCCACTGGCAAACCACAAGGCAGCTGTTCCTGCAGGGGTGGGAGGTGTGGGCACACGGGGGTGAAAGGCAGGTCAGTTTTCCCTCCTAACAAGCTGCTGATGCTGGGAAACAAGACACCCATGAATGGCATTAGACGGTAACTCTGCACAGGTGAGCTGGGCTGGGGGCACTCTAGGAGGAAGTGACTTCCACATGAGAATGCAATTTCTGCTGTTCACAAAAGTAAACTCTGTTTTCAAGTCTCCCTCATTCCTATGTCTTATGGTTGGCTGTTGCAACAAAGCAGATGGGACTCAGTTTCTCCATGCAGGAAAAGCCCATCCTTTATTCACATACTTCATATTTATAGGAAATACCATAAGGCACTGTGTTAAACCTAACTGGTCAGCAATACACTGACACTCAGTTTATTAGTGGGTAAATGGCTAGGGTGTACATCTGTCAAATCTCTGTATATTTGGTTAGTTTCCATATTTTTTTCCCTGATTCTTATGGGACAGAATTCTTGTTTAGAACAGGTACAAATTGTTTTATTACCAGAATAGCTTGTTGTTAACTGCTTTCATTCTTATGATTTTTCACATGTGAAGTTAGCTAACTGCACTTAGAAGAAATAACAGGCCAGGTGATAATTTAGCAGAGCAAGGCCTGATTTTATAAGGCCTTTCTTTTATAATATCTCTACTTGTATGCAACAGTTGGCCTCAAGAATTTCTAAATCCTTCACTATAGTACTTCAAATCAATATTTATGGTCACAGCAGCATCACAGTGAGAAGTTCAACTGATGTGTTTGCACTCAGGTAAACAATTCCAGCATGTGCTAAAATTACAGTCAGAATCGTGTGCAGCCTGACCACAAACATGTTGTGATGCCCATACTCATATTTAATGCATCATTAAATGTGGCCCAGGGGACCTCATGAAGATTCCATGCGGGCTGAAGACAATACTCCAAGTAAGGATGCTGCTGAGTTTTGGGCTCAGTTTTAAAGACCTCTGTACTGCATTACATACTGCTGCATCTAAATTTTAAATGTCAAACATCCTGTTTGATGCCTCTGCTCAGAGAATGTCAGGATGGAGCACCCAGAGCTCCCTGGTTAATGTGAAGGTGGTTTGTAATCACTAATGCAGAATTACAGGTGTTTGGAACACCTGCTGTATTTTGCAAAAGAAGCAGCTGCTGTGAACACTGCAGCCAAGCAGTGACTCTGCTGGTTCAGGAAGCTGTCAGTGGAGTGATCCCTTTCTTAAGGAGCTGCTCTGAAAGATTTGAGAACAGCTGCTCTAATGTTTTATTTAATCACCCATTAGTGGGTATAATAAGATGAGCCAGGAACAAGAGCAATCAGTGCACAGAATTTTGCAGACAAAGTGATGGTGAATGGAAACAGTATCTGCTGAATGTTTTCCAGTTGTGTTGGTCCCAAATAGAGAGGGAGAGTCACTTTGAGGATGGGGAATTTTCCATTTTTTTCTTTCTCTTTAATTTTTTTCCACCTTTCTCTCAGTATGGTATTTTTTACTTTGGACTTTAATAATTTGTAAAGCCTGTCCTTGTTGAATCTTTGAAAAGTTTACTTTTTGTTTCCCCCTTGCCACTGTGTTGCCCCCTGACCCCTTGCCCCGTAGGCCCCCCAGGCTGGAGGGCAGGCGAGCGGAGCCGGGACAGGTGCCCCACAAAAAGGTGGGGGCACAGCCAGGCCGACATTTAATTCTGTAAGTAATGATCCCCAGCACTGCTCAAGTGTTTGATTGTGGATGTTCCCAGTTAATCTCCTTTCCCTACCCCAAACACTCTTTTCCTGCATATCAACTAGAGTGTGATGTTTAAGTGGCCAGTACATTAGAACTTTGAGATTGTGGAATAACTTGTGGAATATTTCAGTTATTCACGGACCAGTTTATATCATCCACACACCAAAAAGACAATACTGAGGGTGTACACAAGATTATATAAATCAAATTGTTCAGGGGAACCAAGCAGTTGTTTCTTATTTGGTTTTTAGTTCTGGAAATCTGGACAATAGTTAAATACCCACAGAAATGCTCAAGGCCCTGGCAAACAATTTCCCTCACACTTGTCCTCTTCTCCAAGATAACTGAGAGATCTCAGTTTTTTCCAGCAATGAGAGTAAAACTGATTTCCTTCCTCCCAGGCAATTAGTTTGACATGAGTAATGTTCCAGCATATTTTAGGGTGTTGAGCAATAATGGGACCCTTCAAGGTCACCTCAGGACACCTCCAGATCTTCCTGAAGAGATCCCATGCCTACCCTTGGATTGCCAGGGTTTATACAGAAATCCTTCTGCTTTAAAAGTAACAGAAAGTTTAGGAAAACTCCTGTAAGGATTTGTTGAGCCAATATTGTAATTTCAGTTCTGTTATCCCAAAGATAAAGACAGTGACTGGATTTGTGGCTGTTACTGCCTTCCAAGAGTACCAGGAGCTGGTGAAACAATTTATACTTTCTTATTTTGTTAGTACATTGTAGGTATGCAGGAACAAATAGGTGACAACACCCAGGAGGCCTTGGGGGGGTTTGTGCAATCTGAATTGATTGTAACAAAACAAGATTTTGAGAGAGAACAAGTGGAAGAAGGAGGTAAATTTATATTCAAAATAATTTAATGAGTTCTACCATGTTAGTTGCAAAAATAACTTGATTTTGCTCAAATACTATTAAATAGATTTCACTGTTGAAGGAAAAAAGACTTGGCAAAGAAGGAGGCTGGGATTATATGGATTAGGAGAATCATGTCAGTATGGAAGAGATAAAGAAATGTTTATGCAATGAGAAAACAAAAAAATCTCTGAGGAAAAGGAAATACTGACAGTGCTGAGACTCTGGAAGGACAAAGCTGAACAGAGATCTGCAGTGAAGTCTGGTACATCTGAGCTGGTGCAGGAAAACACTGAGGGGTTTGTGTAGAGAGCTTCAGGGAAGGGAGGTGGGGATGGCAGGAAGGGAAGAGTGGAGGTGAGGCTGGCTCAAGAAAACAACCAGCTGGGAATGAAAATAGCTACAATGAGGAAGCAGGTGTGAAGCTTGGGTAGGATGTGGATGAAGGGAAGAATTTTAAAACATTAGAGCTGGTGGCAGTTGTTTGATAGGACACCAAGTGTGCAGAACTTGAGCACAGGGTGATGCATGGAATTTTCTACTCCTGTGAAAAAATTAATTGGAGAATAGGAAATAAGACATGAAGGGATTTTTGTTGCTGTTGTGTTGAACCATTTCTGCACTTCAAGAAGCACTTTCAAGGATAGCTCCAGCTTACTGGAAATATCTGTTACTGCAAGAATCACATGCACACTCGCATGATGTGATGCCTCTTTCACATGGACTCACACCCCTCCCCTGCTGCAGAGATCCTGAAATGTCACATGGCGGAGCTGGTTAAGGGTCTGTCAGCAGGTTCTTCACTTCAGAATATTTTCTGAAGAATTTTAACTGTCTCAGGTAGTTGCTTGGTACAAACAATTGGTATAGAACTCTCTAATCAGAAGCAAGTGTTGTATTAACTGAAAAAAGGAAATCAACAAAAATGGACTATCTTGTCCGAATCTCAATTTTTCTTCTATTTTATAAGCTGTCTCTTAAAACACAGCTTTTTGAAGCTGTATCTATGTGCTCTACTTTTCCTAAGGTTCACTATTTCAGCAGCACTTGATTTTTCTATGCTACATGTGACTTGTTCACTCTGAGCTCCAGGTACCAGCAGCCATGAGCACCAGCCCTAGCACAGTCTGTAGTAGCCTTGTGTGGGCCCTAGTTGGGTGTTGCTGTTGTTCCCACCTCTCTGCACCGATGCAGGTGGGGAGCTGCAGGTGCTGAGCTGCTCCTGTCCCCGCAGGCTGCCCTGCTGAACTCGTTCCCTGCCATCTTTGACGAGCTGCTGCAGATGTTCACGGTGCAGGAGGTGGCGGAGTTCGTGCGCGGCACGCTGGGCAGCATGCCCAGCACGGTGCACATCGGCCAGTCCATGGACGTGGTCAAGCTCCAGTCCATCGCCCGCACGGTCGACAGCCGCCTCTTCTCCTTCTCAGGTGAGCTGGGCTCAGGGGCTTTGGCAGTGCCTCTGTTGGCAGCAATTCCCTTCTGAACACCAATAATGTCGGTCACTGTTTCTCTTGGCAGTGTCATTGATAAATGCATTCATTTGCTCAGTTGGTTGGAGCATCAAACCAACACTGTGGGCCTGATCTCTCTTTTCCCAAGGGCTTTCACTTCAGAGTTGGATTCCACGATCCTTGTTTGTCCCAACTCAGAATATTCAGTAATTCTGTTAACTCTGTTCAGTACAAATACTTTACAAGTTTCACTGTGCTAGGAAATGTTTATCAATCCATCAGAGATAAATTGTAGTTACTAAAGGTTGATTAATATGCATTAAAAATTAGTTAACTATTAAAACTGCCAAATCTCACTTTACATTTCATGTTGTTCACATAAGTTGGCTGGAAAGGAGGTTTTCTTCCTGTCCATGGAAGGAAGGAAACTGTCTTATGCAGTTTTCATAATTTTTTTTTATTTTCTTCCATGGACAGGAAGAAAATCTCCTTTCCAGCCAGCTTATGCCTGAGAAGCAGGGGGGATAGTCTTGTGAGAAACCCACCACACTCCTTTAAAGTATCTTTAATCTTCCTGTTGTAACTTTAGTATTTCTTTAGCTCAACACTTTAGTAACTCTTTAGTTCTTAAATATATTATTGCTTACATATACTTTAAAACAGAATTTTAAAAAATCTTTAAGAACTCAGTGGAAAATGGCTGAAGATTGTGAATGTATTTCATACATGAAGGTCTGAATGAAAGAAATTATGAAGGTAAAAGTGGAAGATAGAAAGCTCCACTGGGTTTCTGTTTCCTGTAGTGAGGACCTCAAGTTAGTGCACTTAAATTATTGTGCTTAGTACAAGGTGAGAATAACACCACAGAATTTTGTCAAAACCATCCATTGTAATTGTAAATATTTTCTTTCCTTACATTTGTAACGATTTTCCTTCACCCAGAGTCGCGGCGCATCCTGCTGCCTGTGGTCCTTCACCACATTCACCTTCACCTACGACAGCAGAAGGAGCTGCTTATCTGCTCTGGGATCCTCAGTAGTATCTTCTCCATAATCAAGACCAGTTCTTTGGTAAATCTGCTACGTGATTTCAATTTTTTATTTGCACCTCTGATTTAGTAAAATGAAGAGTGAGACATTTTTATAGGTTAATACAGGTTTTTCAAAGAACCGTTTAACAACAAGATTGTGCTGTCAGCAGGAGAGCATCTGAAATGAGGGTCTGGCTCTGTGTGTGACTCAGAGCATCCTGATTACACAGTGTGCCTGCTGTTGGGAGGGGGAATCACATACACCCTCACCAGCTTTGACACTGTTTAATTTTCTTCACGCAAGCCCAGAACTTGGATGTCAGTGGAGATTAAAAGTTCTACACAGCTCAAGGACTCATAGTTCTGCAAGAGACAGTAACTAGCACTTTGTGGTGCACATTAAAAGAATACTCTAAAATTATCCAATCAATGAATTCCCACTTAGTTCTGGAAATTGCTGCTGAGTTTCAACACCCAGCTTTGACGGTCATAATACTCTGATCTCAAATGGTAACTGGATCATGTGAAGCAATGCTCACAAAGAGGGGGTGGTGAAGTTTCCCCACCTGACTAAAGTAGGAAGCTCATGGTGCTAAATATAATTCACACCAATGTGTATTTCCAATTACAAGTCAAGGTTCTGTGTGAAAGGAATGAGATGAAAGGCATCATGGAAATAAGCTAAAATAATACTGCCATGGAGTAAAGGTTCCTGAACATAATCTGCTCCTGTTGTGTTCTAGACCTTTGATTATAGACTAACCTTTATGGCTGTGACCCTGAATGTTTCCATCAGAGACTGTCCAGGTAACACACACACACTCTGACAGAACAACAGGATCTGGGACCAATGAGGAATCTGACAGAACTTCTGTGAGCCTGTTCTAGAGCTCTCTGTCCCAGGGAGCCTGGGATGGCTCACTCAGCAGAGCTGTCTTTACCCGTTCCATCTCTCCAGTTCCTAACTGTGTGTTTGCTCACCACTTGCTGTAGGAGGGAGATGTCGTGGAGGAGGTTGAGATGATGGTGGAGAGCCTCCTGGACGTGCTGTTACAAACTCTGCTCACAATCATGAGTAAATCGCAGTCTCAGGAGGCGGTAAGAGGGCAGCGCTGCCCGCAGTGCACAGCAGAAATCACTGTTAGTAACTAACAATCAGTTTCTATTTCCTGCTTCTCTAACCTCTGGTTCAGTCCCTCACCACCACTGGCACCTCATCATCATCTCTGCTGCATGAATACCCAGGGCTTTGTCTCTTTCCCTTAATAAGCCACAAACCCATTCCTTCCTCCCTGCACCAGTGAGGGCTGCAGGAAGCAGTGGAGCTCAGGAAGCTTTAGTGGATTTCCAGATTTTCTTGTTTGTCTTTGCAGCTGTGATTGAGAGTTATTGCTTAAGACTTGAGGTACCAGGGAGCTGCCTGGGGCTTCACCCCTAAGGTGGTTTCACCAAGGGCTATAATGAATATCGGGTTGTGATCCCCAAAACTGAGGATATGACTTGGGCTGTGTGGTTAAATCCCTTTATTTAACACCCTGGAGAGCTCCTGTCCAGGGTCACTGATTATTCCATGCAAATGAAACACAACATACTTTTTCAAAAGAAAAGAAGAGTGAGCTGTTGAGCTTGGTGGGAGAAGCCACCACTTTACCCAGGCTGCCAACCTTAGCCACAGGGAAGAAATTTTTCTTTCACATGTGGTGGAAGAGAAGAAAAAGAATAAAATTTTGCTGTTCAGCCTTTTTCTTTCCTGGATTTCTGCCCTTTTCTATTCTAGCCTATTTTAGCCTATTTTTGTTTGTTGGAGGCTCTAATGCAGCTTTTGCACAATGTAGGATGTTAAGCTGCTGTTCAGAACATCCTTTTTTTAGACTTGTTTTTTTAGCAAATGGCTGAAACCTCAGCAGTGCTGCTGGGGGCAGATGTGCACTAAAGGTGCACTTCTCACACTAGAGAGGAGGTTGGATCTTTCCTTGTTAGCTCAGTTAACAAGATGTGCTTTGATACAGAAGGAAAAGGACTGGCTTGCAAATGTCCAGTAATATCTCACTTGCCTTTTGCTGCCATTTGACTTCCTGCTGTTTCCCACATGCCAGCCCACACAGAAGAGCACATCTTTCTTCCTGGTGAAGTTCAGCCCTGGAAAGTTTCTTGCAACAACCTATGTCAAAGCTTCTGGGTAGATGCTTGAGCCATTTAAGAGTAACAATAAAATGGAAGGCACAGTCCCTTGTATTTGCTCCTCAATTTACATTTCACAGCACAGTGATATATGGATTCCTATTAGATATGGCTTAGATTTGTGCATTTTCCAAATTAGTTTCTCTGTTGCAGAAAAAAATAGTGTTGTGCAAGGGACTGGCAGTCAACAGACCCAGTCCTGATGTTTTTGGCACCACTTTGCTTGTTCTCTTGGACAGATTGCTTAACTTCTCTGTGCTTTGCTTTCAGATTTGTAAAATGGGGGAGCTCCTCTTTGGAAAACACTTTGGGATGCTGTGGTAACTGGTTAGGGTGCATCTGCTTTGCAAAATTACAGAAATGTTATTGTTGCTCATGTAGGCTTACCCAGACTGTGCTCAGGAAATCTGGCTGCAGATCTGTCAGCACTGGAGCTTTGACAGCACAGAACTTGGTGAACACTAATAAGCCATACATTTACAAGCTTCCAGACACCTTCTGTAGGCCAGCCTGATCCCAAGCTGTCACTGCTTTACTGGTCAGAGTCACTTAGTTCAAATAACTGCTGGTCTATTGGCATGAGCTGCAGTCACACCTCTGACACACACTGTGTATTAGGTACCTGAAAAGGTATTGTCAAAACCTGCATGCTTGGAGGGGGATTTGTTACTGTCTGTATTAATAATTTTAAATTACTTCTGTTTAGACTACAACTTTGATTAAAAGATCTTTAAAACTGGCATCTGTGGAGGAGCCTCCTGGAGGTGTATCCCTGTATTAACAGTAACTCAGGAACTGTTAGCCTGCAGTACTTCCAATCTCTGTGCATGTCAGCTGTCCCCTCACAGGCATTGGGGCCATTTCAGACCCCTCCCTGTATACCTTCCCCCTGGTTAAGCTTTGTATCTGTGGAATTTCAGATTGTCTGAATGAAAGAGTTTCTCATTTGGTCAACAGGGAGAATATGTCTCCTGCCTTTTATCTTTGCTTCGTCAGATGTCAGACACTCACTTCCAGCACTTACTGGACAACTTCCAAAGCAAGGATGAGCTGAAGGTACGAAAGGATGTGATGTTTGTACTGTGATTCCCTGACAGTGGGAGAGCAGAGGGGAATCCCTCCAGCATCACTTGCCTGTTGATCATTCCTGTCCTGGCACTGGCACTGGCACTCTGTTCAGGGACCTCCCTTTCACTTCTACAATCATTGGTGTAGTGTTGCAAAAACACATTTAAGACCACAGGGCACTGAATTATCTTTATAACAGCAAATAAAGTCCCAGAATAGATGATGTTGGACATAAAGGATATTGGAATTGTTACATATAAAACACAGGCAGAGGAACTGGGCTATTTAATCCTGTCAATGTCAAGTCAGTTGTTGTATAGCATTTTGCTACATGTTCAGTATGCACTGGAGCTTTCTTACAAAGGGTATTGATTTTATGCCAAAAGAGAATTTCAAGCCTTTTGGGGGTTACAAATGTCTCTAGCAGATGAAATATTTTTGGGGAAAGCTGTAACCTTACCACTCCACTTGCTGCATGCCTCCTTGAGAGCATCAGTTTAAATTATGGCTCTCCATGAACAACAGGGGTGGGTGAGGGCCACAGACCTCTGACATTGTGAAGTGACACATCTCTCATCTCATAGCAGCAGAACTTCTTAACTCAGCTTCTGTGGGGAAGAGGAATATCTCCAGCAACAGCCTGTTTAAAAGGCAGACTAATCCTAGAAATAAGGACAAGCTTTTATATAAAATTCTTTTGTTTAGCATGGCACTCAAATAAGCACAATAAGAAAAATGTTCTGTTACCTTAACAAATGAAATGGAGAAGCAGTGAGAAGTCCTTTCTGGATAGACTTTCAGCTTTTAAATATTTTGTGTGTGTATAGAGAAGCTGAATATATTAGGGAGATGAATTTGGAATGATAAAATTCTTATCTTTAGGTTGCAGGGTTCAGTGTATCTCAGGTTGATAGTTATGTAAGATTGCTGCCTTTCTGATAACTTTGAAATTGCTCACAGGAAAGTGATTTGGTAAATTAATTCATAATAAATTTTAATAGATAGTTTAAAAGCCATCTAAACTATAGTTCTTATGTCAGACTTGTGGAAGGTCATTGAACTAAAATTTATTGTTATGCCCAAAAGAACTGTTGTATCTCTGATAATCTGAGTATATGTTCCAAGAGTACCACAAAGGCTGAAGATTTTATATATTACTCTACTTTCCCATCAAATGTGGCTGTTGTAATATTTTCAATACTTGTTCTGGCATGGGAAGGCATTTTATTCACTTACCACTGTTACACTTCAGGCAAAATGAGGCCAAAAGTCAAGGAGCTTCTAATGCTTTACTCTGAGCTCAGTCACACCAAGACATTATTCAGACACCCTCCATTAAGGCATAATGGTGGCATGGTTTTGAAGAATCCCTGCTCTGCCAATTCCTCTACTATTTTGATTTGGTCTGGAAGGAAAACAAAACAACAAAATCATAGGTTGCAAGGCCAACAAATTGTCACATTTGATCTTCCCTGTTGTTCTGTACAAACATGGAGGTGCAGGTAGTCAAAAACCAGAAATGTATTCAGGGTTGGGGATTTTTTTTTTTGAAAGCAAACATCCAGCTGAATGTGTCTAAAAGCACTTTGCTGCTGAGTGTTGCCAGAAATGGGGTTTTCTGTTACTATTTTAGAAAGCCTGTGTAGGAGTTTTATTGGGCTTGGGGGTGTGGTTAGTTCTCAAATTGTGACGCAAGTCCAAAGAAATTTGGACAGATAAATTAATAAAATGAATGCATTAAAAAGGGATTATGAGTCCAGTATATTTGAAAATAGCTGCAAATTGACAGTGGAACTCTGGGTGATAATGTAAGTCAGATACAATTATGCACATTGGGAAGATTTTCATCTCCCTAGAAGATGAAAATTTTAGAAGTGAAAATTTTAAAGAAGCTGGAAGTTGTATATTAGACTCAAACCAAAGGAATAGAGCCATATTCCAAGGTATGTTGCTTTCATGTTTCCAGGTGAATGGCCTTGCAACACAAAGCTCAAGTAGAGCACATTTAGCTTGTCTTTCTTACAATCAAGGAAATAGATTCACCTGCAACTGCTGCTGATTGTTACCTACTTTCCCCTGTGTGACAGGAGTTCCTCCTGAAGATTTTCTGTGTGTTTCGGAACCTGATGAAGATGAGTGTCTTTCCTCGAGACTGGATGGTCATGAGGTTGCTCACCAGCAAGTAAGTAGAGGAGCAGGAATAAAATGTTGCCATTCTGAGGCAGTTAAAGCCTAGGGGCAGTGTTTTTCCTCAGACTGAGATGTGAGGATCAGGACAGGAATTCTGGAGTGCTCGTGCTCATTCTGCTGTTGTTGTAACACTCTGGACCAAACCTGTGTGTCTGTGGGTTTGTTAAACTGCAGCAGCATTCTCAGAGCCAGGAGTTAAAAGCAGAGCTGAAGGAGCTGCCCTGAGGGTGAGGGGCTGAGTGACCCAGCAGCTCCAGCACACAGGGTGAGCCCAGCTCCCCACACCAAGGGCTGTTCATGAGCCTCTCCCTCCCTTCTCAGGGAATCCCTGCCTTGAACTTCTGGTTTTTCCCATGAACATCTGTCTGTAGCTGAGCAGGGAGAGGCTCTCGGGTGTTTTGGGAAGGGGGAGCAAACCCCAGCCATGACACCAGAGCATTACACAGAGTTCCTGCTCAATTCAGTTGGCATCTGCCATTTAATGCTCCATTTTGTCTCAGTTTCTTGCTTCTGCTGGGTTAAGTACTGTTCCCTTTGGATCAGCAGCAGTGTTGAACACAGGGGGGCTGGAATGATCCACGAGTTCCCTTTGCTAACCTGGCTGTGGAGTTCCCACTGACTGAAGGACAGCTGGAGCATTCCCACTCTGAGGAAACACCATGGAAATGCTCCTAAAGGCTGCCTGCCCAGCTGAGCTGAGTGCTCTGCAATTCCACCCTGCTAATGAGAAGTGAAAGAAGTGGATTTCAGGAATTCAAGCGTAAAGATTCAATGAAGTTCAGTAAGAAAAAAGAAATCCTCCTGAAACAGTGGCTCCCTCAGATGCTGCAGGTTTCCTGTTCCCTTGGGCATCATTTTGCCACAAAGCTTTAGCCTGACAGTTCCATGTAGCAGTGCTGCTGGAGTATTGCTTGCATGTGAATCAGAGATGTGCTCTTCTTTTGATACTGCTGTTGCCCTGTCTACATGCCATTTATTGATTCCTGAATCTATCATGTGCCTTTGTTGCCTTTCACTAAGGTGTATGTAGCCACCAACAGAAAATAACACAGAATCAAAAATTAGCAAAATACTCACAAGTATCTTGAGTTGAGTGAGATAAAGGGACTGTTGCATAGACAAGAACAGCTCAAACTTTTTGAGTTACTCTCCTCTGGGGAAAAAAACCTTTCTGCTTACAACAGGAGGAAAAGGAGTGTATTATTCCATTTCCCTGGTGGTCATATGGCCCAGGCATGCAAAATAGACAGGATTTTAAATGCTCATGTGTAAATTCTAAAAGTTACAATAGTAGTAAAGCAAAGAACAGTGACTTGTGCATAAATATCACAGAGATTACACAAATAATGCACTTCTCTGTACCTATAGTAAAACCAGCACCACTAACCACTGTAATATGCTGTATTCCAGATTCAAATGTTCTCTTTTCTTTTCTTTGTTTTTGGCTGCAGTATCATAGTTACAACAGTTCAATACTTGTCTTCTGCCCTGCATAAGAATTTCACAGAAACGGACTTCGATTTTAAAGTAAGGATTGATTCAGAAAATGTTCTGACATCTTTTCAAACCAGCAGTAACAAAGGAACAGGAGCTGCCCTCTGCATTAGCTGATGATATTTGCAGCATTTATTAGAATGTCTGTCAGGAAGATGACCTAACTGATAAAGGACAGGAATGGAATCTGCTGTGGGATTGGTGGGAAATAGAACAGATACAGTATGAGATCAAATCAGGAAAATTGAGTCCCTCATAAAGGAAACTGGTAATTCCATAAGCATGGGGCCAATGGAGCATCTGTCTGATGGATAATGCCGTGTAAACTCAGGCAATGCTTTTCCTGAAGCTGGGGCATTCTCCCAGAGGCCTCTCTGGCTGATGGCACAAAACCTGGAGCAGCACAGTCCTAGGGGGTGTTGTCTCTGTGTCTGATGTAGCTGGAGATGGGCAGCAAGTTCAGAGTTAGTAAGGAAGAGCTGCCACACATGCACCAGGGCACAAGGGCACACACCAAGCTGGCAAAAACCTCAGTTCTTTGGGAAAACAGACCAAATTATGGGGGTCCTGTTCATGATATAATTTGATCTCTGAGGATTCATGACAGATAAAATCTGTTCAACCTACAGAAGAACAATTTAAAAGTTTGCTACGTCACCAAATTCATTCATTCTGGAGGTTTGGTGCAAAGAGGAAAAGCCAGTGGCGTTGCTTTTGTGGGGCTTTTAATGTCAGTTCCTACCAAGGTTTAAATAATCAATTTGTGCCTTTAAGAGTCAATTTGTATCTCCATAGTAAGAGACATACTGATGAAGTTACCCCTTGAGTGTCTTTCTCTACTTCTTTAAAGCTTATTCTTGGAGTATAATGTTAAAAAATTCCTTTGCTTGTCGCAGGTGTGGAACTCTTATTTCAGCCTGGCAGTTTTGTTTATAAACCAGCCAAGTCTCCAACTAGAAAATGCCACACCACCTAAGAGGAAGAAGATTCTGGATAAGTAAGAATATGTTTTGTTGGGTTCCCACCTCAAAAAACAGCCTTATTTTCCTACCATAAGTCTCTGTGATTTATTATGAAACCTGGGATGTGGAAATGCCTGGGAAATGAATAACCAGATCTCCCAATACAGCAATCAATGGTCAGTCAGTCAAGTTGTTTGATATTCTTACTTTGACACAAATGTGAATTGAATTTTTTTAACCATTTGGTTATTGTTTCACATCATTCTCTTCCAAGTTTTGGTTCCCTGGGCAGCTGTGTCTCTGTTCTCTCTCAGGTATGGTGATATGAGAGTGATGATGGCCTATGAGCTCTTCAGCATGTGGCAGAACCTGGGTAAGCCCTCCCTGTCTTACCTGACAACCAAAGCCAAAGGAAAATCCCATTTATTTCAAATTTTTAATTTTTTTTAATCTTTTGTGACATCACAGAATCCTTTGTTTCTCTGAAGAGAAACATTTCTCCCACCAAAACTCTCTCTGTGCTGTATTCTAGAGGAAAATAACAAAATGCTTGCTGACAGAGAGCACAAATACAAGGATATGAGAAGGGGTGAATCACTAAGAGAGCAAGAGAGTGACACAAGTCAGATTGGATAACTTAATAATGTGGCTGCAAAATATTCACCTAGCCAAATAGAAACATTTTATGTGTAGGAATGTAGGTAGGAGTTGCTATTCAGAAAATCAAAGACAACAAATGTACCATGGTGATAATCAGCTGAAGAGGAGCTACCTGTAAGATGCTATGAGTAAAGGAGATTTTGTAATCTTTGAGAAAATATACCAGAATCTGGAGTAAGAGAAGAGGCACCATATTACTGTCACTGTGCTTTCCCTCAGTGAACTTGATTCTAGATTTGATTGCCCAGTACTGCTTTCTACAGCTAAAAGAAACAACAAAACACAAAAAATATAAACCCAGGGCAAGCTGGACAAGGTTCAGACAGCAGTCATGAAGGCTATGGAAGCAAGAAAACTGAATAAGCCTGATTTGTCTTGTACACCTAAAATGATTCCGCCAGAATTGGTTACAGTTCAAAGGATCTGTGTGGAAAATAGAAGGTCCTCCAAGGTGACAGAGATCCAATACCCAGAAAAACAAACTGGACAAACTCAGCTAAGAAGAGAGAAGCCAGTTTTGGATGTGTAGCTGCAGGCATTTATCACTGGATGCTGTTCCAGATCAGGCTTTGTTGAGTTTCTCTGTGCACAGTGCAAGGCTCAGGTCCCTCCTGGAGGGGCTCCACTGGTCCCAGCCAAGGGCAGCTGGGAAATCCACACAGCAGTGGGGACCAACAACTCTGTAGTTCTTTGAAATCTAAAAGTGCTCTCTATTACATACCACTCTTCTCACCAGCCCTTTCAAAATCTTCATGAATTGGAAGTACCCTGGCTTCTTTTCCCCCAGTTAGTATGTTTTAGTTGGGTTACTTTTGACAGTTTGAATCCCTTTGCAAAGTAAAATGCACTGACATTTTTTGCTGAAGGCTTTCACAGTGAAATTAAAAATGCTCTTGGAGACTTTGCAAGAAATGGTGTAAAGCAAATACTGATTTTTCATTCCCTTTCAGGAAAAGAATATTTGCTTTTGTAATGCTCATGCTTACTACTGTGCAAATGTCATTATTGCAAGGGTTCCCTATTTACTCAGTGACAGACAGCAAAGGCCTTTATTTAATTACCATTGCTTTGTGTTGTACAGGTGAGCACAAGATTCACTTTATTCCGGGAATGATTGGCCCCTTTCTGGGTGTTACCCTTGTTCCACAACCAGAAGTCCGGAATATCATGATCCCCATCTTCCATGACATGATGGACTGGGAGCAGAGGAAGAATGGCAACTTCAAACAGGTGAGGGCACTGCCCAAGCTTTGCTTGCCTTGCTCTCTGTCTGCAGTGTCCAGCTGGAAGCAGGGAGTTTGTATTTTTTAATCTGTTTCTGACTGTGAATATGTCATGTAAATCTATATAAAATAGAAAATTCAAAACCTAATTCACAAGGTGCCCAGGATTGTTTAAGCAGTGCAAACTGCATTTCCCATGAACGTGGGGAAGAGGAGGGATGTGTTCAGGACATCACAGATGAAGAAAACAATTTTGTAAGTGCTGGGCTATCACTGCTCCCAGTGCTTTCACTCAGATTATTAGTCAGCCATTAAATGGGTCAGACTGAGAACCAAAAATGGGGATGTAAAGATTTAGCCAGTCTTTGTGAAAACAGTGCTCTCTGCTTCTCTGTCTTCAGTTTGCAGCTAGGAAGTGGTATGGTATAATTAAATCATTATACCATGCCTTGAAACAGACTGTGTAGCTGTTTTTATTTTCAGAAATTGCAGCAGCTCTCTGGGAAGGGTTAAGTCCAGCAAGAGCTCTGCAGTTTCTACCTGCTGTGAGCTCTGATTGCAAATCAGGGAGAGAAATCTTCATCATTGTTTCCCAGTCATGGTCAGAGAATTGCTTAGATTTTCCACTGCAAACCAGATCCCTGAAGTGCAGAGCATTGCTAATGAAGGATGGGCTTGGTCTGGATCCTTGGATGCCAGTGTTTCATTGTCATTGTGCTGGGGCAATACTGGGGGCCAGTATCTGCAGAGAAGTGCTCTGAAGGAGTAAATCACCATTAAATTATCATAATTCATGTGATTAGTTATTTGCACAGTCATTAAACTGCCAGATCTAATCTATCATTCCAGGAGAATAGCAGACCTTTCCCATAACCTGATCTATTAAAGGCTGTGTGAAAAAGTATTATCAGGAGCTTGTTTTTCTTCCTCTGCAGCTCCCATGATTGCTGTAATTGTTATTATTTACTACTGTTATTATTGCAATAGCATTTTGGTCATAGTCCCCTTTCCACATGTTTTAGCACAACAATAGAACAGTCTTTCTCTGGAATTTACAGTATGAAGCATCTACAGTCACCTTTGAGTTTCTGGGCCTATTTATATTTTCTGTATCAAGATGAACTCTTTGTAATCTTCATTTAATTTTTATACTCACTAATGTATTTTAAACTAGAGCTCCAAGAATATTTCTTAAATTACCTGTGAAGCAAATTTTCACACTGCTTTATGAAGCATATATTGTAACCTTCTAAGGTTAAAGATGAAATAATAATCTGTATTAGAGATTAAATAAAGAGTTGAATACCCCAAGAGGTAATAAACCTCATTAACATTATCTGCTGGAGCCAGGCAGTTATTTGCTTTCCAGTATAATGCTGGATAGCTGGACACAGGCATTACTGATTTCTGTAATCACTGCAGATCACAAACAAAGGGTTGTTATTTTTTTAATTCTGAGCTTCTCTTTGCCTTTTGAATATTCAGTTGTTTGTCAGAAAATATAAAAACCCTGAAAATTCATTTTCAAGCTCTTTTTAAATTTTCTTCAGTAGTTCATGTTTTTACAAGGTTATTTTTTCAGCAAGGCTGGATAACAATACAGTCTGATTCAGGGATGAAATCAGGTCTCCCTTTAATGATTTCAGCAGCAAGAGCACCAAGTCCATTTGTGTGCCACTGGCTGATTTGGTTTTCCTTCCCATCTTCCTTTGCAATGTAGAGAAGCTCAAACTATGCTTGTCTTTAAATAAAAGTAAGCCATGTTTCTGCAAATAGTTTCAGCCTTTAGGAGCCTCTGTCTTCACTAGTAGTGAAACTGTCTTCTGTGAGATTTCTGACTTCATGAAGTCGTTTTTGTTCAATGTTACATACATCAATTTCTGCACTTGAATCAATTTTATTATAATATCTGATGTTACACTTGATATTTAGGGTGGGAATTAATATGTATTCAAAATCTTCCTAAGAGAAACATAATGATGCTGGTGTGGCCCTTCATATAAGTGAAAGAAAAAGGAAAAGTGTCACATAATCATAGAGAGGCTTAAAAAGTGAGGTTTAATGAACAAATAATCTTTTAATATAATGATGCCTGGGAGATTGCAAATCAATTCCAGCAGCAGAGCAGAGCAGTGGTGCTGGATGTCCTGCTGTAGCTCAGGATTCAGTTTACCTGGTGTGCTGGGTCACTGCAGAGTGTGAGTGATGGCTTTGGTGTCTCCCTGCAGGTGGAGGCCGAGCTGATCGATAAGCTGGACAGCCTGGTGTCTGAAGGAAAAGGTGATGAGAACTACAGGGAGCTCTTCAGCCTGCTGTAAGCTCTGCCCCTTCATGCTCTCGTGTTGTGCAGGGCCCCTGCCAGAGTCAGGCACTGATCTCTGGGGAGGGCAGGCAGGGGCTGCCATGGCATGGCTCAGTCAGGTAGTGCTGGAAACAATCCAGACACCTAAATTCTTCCTTGTCTTCTCCCTGTGACAGCTAATGAAAGGCTGCACAGGTTATCATCCTCCTATCAAACATTCATTTACTTTCCATAGCAGTGAGTGAGATCCTGGGCTCAGGAGTGTTTAGAGAGACACTGTACTATCTACAGAGTCTTAAAACAAAGGAGATTTTCCTCAGCATTCTCCTTTCTTTCCTCCTAGTTTTGAAGGCCATGTTATGGTTGGTTCAACTGTTGCCAGATGCTTCCTCCAGAGTCCACTGAGACACTTCCTTTGACACCAACATTCACACTCAGAAGGATAAAGTTGAAGATTTCATGTCTGACTTCACACTTTACCTTTGATTACTGATCTGTCTCCAAATTTAATTTTGAGTGTTTCTATTTTATTTCAAAGGAATAAAGGAATTCAAAGGAATTATTTCAAACTCTTGACAGTCCACAGCAGTTAACCCAAGTTTTTTAGTACTCTAGTGAGCCAGAGACCATTAGGAGAATTTCAGCCATATATTCCAATTTTACATGGTCTCCATTAGCACACTGGCTGTCTGAGGCATAAACCTTTGTTTTGCTGGAATCAATAATTCTGTTTCTGAATTTGCAATTGTAAACTCATTCATTTCAAGCTAGATAAGCCTACCCATTCCATGTGCTTATCCTCAGGAAGTATGGAAATGTATTCAGTTTGGATTTGTGTATATTCAGCCTTGGGAAGTGTTGGATCTTATGTGTACAGATAAAGTAAATCTATTTCAGGGATAAAGGAAAGGAAATATCTATTCTTTTTTTTATTCACATGGCAAGAGGAATAGTGTGCCTTTGCTCCACCTGAAGACATTCATTACCTGAAATGTTAAAAATTCAAGGGCTGTAGCTTTTTACTGATTTTTAGGTGGTAGTGATTGGATGCATTACCAAGAAACACAGGAATTCCAGCAACCAGTTAGTTTATGTCTCCCACCAAGTTGTCTGAGAACAATATGAGGAAACAATTTGAGGAAAAAATTCCACAAATTAGTAAATGCTGTGTGAAAAAACAGTTGGCCCTGAATTTTACTGTCTCAGTTACACTGCTGTAAAGGGAATTGGCTCCCTCGGCTGCAAATCATCCCCTACTGAAGAGTTTGCCTCTTTGGAGGATGTGATACCCAACAGAATTTCTTTCCTAGAAGTGGCAGATTCTTTAACTGGAAATCCAGTTTCAGGGAAAGTGGCATGTAAATTTGCTTTCTTTCTTCACTTTTTAAACACAATGTGCATTGTTCTCATTCCAGCCTTCTCTCTTCCTTCACAGCTGTGTGAGATGGGTGCTCACTGTACTGTCTATGCTAGGCAGGAGCAGATTGCTTTTATTTCCAGCTTAAATACAATGTGAATCAGGGTTGGTTGGTTCTGATTAGAGATGAAAATTTATGGAGGATGAGCAAAGAAGAAATATTTGCAGTAGGTTTGGACTCCTTTTCAGTTTCTGACTGCTGTTAGTGGTATTTAAACTACAGGTAATAATGTGGGAATCAAGTATTGCCATGTGAGTTGTTCTTTTTCATATCTGTTAAATGGCAGTGTGAGGATATTTTCCCTTCTCCTGTCAGTTCTGTAATTTCCTTGTCTTTACTGCATGCTGCCTGGAGTAGAACCCAACTCTTTGGGCCTTATCCCAGGTAAGATGCTAATTCTTCTGGAATTTGTTGTATGAGGGAGAAACCAAGTTGTCTGTATCAGTGTGCATGCCCTGTACCATTTCCCTGGAAGGCTCAGCTCATGTCTTTCCATCTCCAAACAGTTTGCTGGAGAAGATTGAGCAGGAGACTTGGCGGGAGACCGGGATCTCCTTTGTCACGTCCGTCACTCGGCTCATGGAGCGTCTGCTCGACTACAGGTACCTGGCACCAGCAAGGACTTGCTCTGAGTGTGGGAGGTTTGTCAAGACACGCTACCAAATTCCTACAGGGAAGGTTTTGATTGACTGTCAAGCTGCATACATGCAAGCCAACCCATCACTGCTGGGTCCTGAGCAACCATTCCAGATCCTCATCTCATTCTTGTGTGCTCGTTCCTGATAGTTTTGCACTGAGGTTTATTCAGGTTGCAAAACTTTAATTCCTTCTATCACTGAAATTATCTCACCTAATTCAGCAAAATAGATTTTAAATGCAAGAGTGATCCATCCCCAAAGGCTCATTGTACCAAGGTGTGCTGAATGCCTCATCCAGGCCTGCAGGGCTGGAGACCTTCCATCTGGGAACTCTGGCACATCAGCTGGTGGCTCATGAGCAAGATTTCACCATTTAAATTAGGCAGCCTTTGTTCAGTTTTAAACTGAAGTTTGCAGGACTGGTGTGTCAATGCAGCTGAGCTTTGACTTAGTTAGAAGGAAATATTTTAACTTTGGATTTATATATACACACACACTCAGAGGGGTTTTTTTTAATAATAGACAATTTGAACCTATATAGAACTGCCCCAGATATTTCTATCTTTAGCCTACTGACAGGAGTTCAAATAGTTTTTTCTTCTGCTGCTGCTCATTAGAGGTGAAACCCTCTGACTAGGCTGGGTGTTCTGCAGTCCCAAATCCTTTTCTGTGCTCTTTAGTTTGCTCTTTTTGTTATCCCTACCACCTTGATCCAATCTCCTGGTTTTTCTGGCAACAACTGCTCTACAGCAACTGTGCACAACCAGGTACTGGAGACACATTTAAAGGGAATCCAGGGAAGCTGCTTGGGGTTTTTGGGGGGCAGGGGGGGGGGTGTTGTGTGTTTTTGGTTTCTGCTTTTTGTTTTTTAATTATAAACATCTGCCAGCAAGGTAGCTTTGACACACAGATACACATTTCCATGCTTAATTGAGAAGCACATTCAAGTTTTTAATTGATTTTTAGTCCGCAGCTGATTTGTCATTCCCAGAACAGGGAACTGGAATGCGGCATTGGAATTTAGAAATACACAGGCATTTCTTAGAGTGCAGCTGCCAGTCAGTAGCTGTAGTGGTTCTCAAGATGATTTACTGTGTCACTGCTTTAACCATTTAGTCTTTTATATCATTGGAATGGAAATAATTTCTAAAATATTCCAGAAACCAAAGATAAATTTTGTGATTTAACTTACCTATGCAAAAGTTAGAAATCTAGTCTAAATCCCTCAGGGTGTATCCTTGTGTGCCACACCACGCTGCTGAGCTGCATTTATGGAAGTGAACCCTTTGACTAGGGCTAAATGTTTACATCTGGATAAATAAGAGTTTTTTACTTTTATAGTAGATCTTGCATTTGGATTATTTTTGACCACTGTATCTGATTTTTGTTCAGACTCTTGTAAGAAATGAAGGAACAGTCATTTCAGGGGCTCGTTCACAGATGCAAAGTTGTAAGGGGACACGCAGTTCTCACATCATCTAAGCCCTAATATGGAAATTTTTCTTAGAGGAACTTTATAAAATTAAGTATATGATTATGTTTGTTTCAACACTGCTCTGCTTTCTTAGGGACTGTATGAAAGGAGATGAAACAGAAAACAAGAAGATTGGCTGCACTGTTAACCTAATGGTAAAAGTGTTTCCTTTCTCTCTTTGTGATACTGTGCAATCTCATTGAAACTGGGATGGGAAAGGCTGGGACAGGAATCTGTGTCGGGCAAGTGTAGCTTCAGAATCCAAGCCCTGGGATGGGGAAGAAATTGAAGAGGATTGTGAGGATCCTCTGGAGGCCTCTGATCCAACTCGCTGCTTTATGCAGGGCCAGACAGGTCAGGCTCCTCAGGGCTGTGTCCAGCTGAGTTCTGTGTCCCTGTGACACAGGTTCTACAACTTCTCTCACCTCTTCTTTCAGCTTTTGACTACCTTCATTTGGAAAAAAAATCATGCCACAATAAAATGAGTGGGTTAGATCAGTGTGAGTGTGAAAAGAATGAATACTTTTCTTTCCCACTAAGAATGTGTTCTCTTTTCAATAACTTTTCACATCCACAGATGCTGCTGAGTGCTTGAATGGAGAGTCTCAAGAGTAACAAGTCTGTTTTTTCTTTCCCAGAATTTCTACAAATCTGAAATTAACAAGGAGGAGATGTACATCCGCTACATCCACAAGCTGTGTGACATGCACCTGCAGGCTGAGAACTACACAGGTGAGAGGGACATTCCACGGAGGCTGCTTGAGCTCCTCGTGACATTTTTAACTTTCCCAATGTTCTAGAATGTCTGGCTCATTCTTTTGGAAAGAATTGGCATGAGTCAGTTATGGCACTTGGCAAGGCGAGAGGCTGAGGCCCCGCTCCTCTCCTCAAGTTAAATACTGTCTGTTTATGCCTGCACATCATTATTGAATTACACTGCAAATTTTACATGAAAGTGTTCTTTGAAGAAGATGGATTTAAATAAAATCACAACAGTGGAATGAAACTTAAAGGAGGATTAGCAAAAGCACCATTATATTATCACTTGTCATATTCCCTTGCCTTGCAGTGCTGAGGGAGCACTGGAACGTGTGTGGACTCTAATGCTGTGTTGTCCAAGCTGTGTTTGCAGCTGCAGGCCCCAGATCCAGTTACACATCTGAACATCTGGCTGTGCATTTCAATCAAGTAGCTGGTGAAAAGAAATTTGACAGATTTGTACCTAAAAATCATGTGCTGCTATTTTAAGTAATTGACTAATTTAATGGTCCCCTAAGAGCTGAGATTCTTTTCACAAACTACAAGTCAGAAATCGCAGACTGTGCCAGAAGCAGGTCTGTGACCTTTAATATTGGCTGTGTCTATCTGCTGTCACTGATTCAGTGTTCCATAACTGCCTTTCCTGCAGAGGCTGCATTCACTCTGCTTTTGTACTGTGAGTTGCTTCAGTGGGAGGACAGACCTCTGAGAGAGTTCCTGCATTACCCATCTCAGTCAGAGTGGCAACGTAAGGAAGGTCTGTGCCGTAAGATTATCCATTACTTCAACAAAGGGAAGGTATGCCAACTTCTTCTCTCTTCCAGCAGCTTCCTTCCCTTTTCCTGACTGACTTAGGGCTTGCAAGCCATCATCTCAGCCCAGTAGTCTGGAAGTAAATTTGTATCAAAAGGGTTTATAATGTGACAAATTGGCTCTCTGGATAAAAAAAAAAGATATGAGGAAAAGTATTTCATTATGTAGGGCATTTGGAATGGGTTAGGGAGGCCAACAGGACAAACACCAAAACATTTTTAAACCTTTAAACCAAGTCTTGGATAAGCTGATGTGGCAGAGTGCTTGTTCCTCAGCTTTTGGGGGTGGGATTGCATTTTGTAGCTGTCCATGCAAACTGCTGTGCTATGAGTCACTTGAGAACTTGTTTTCTGCTTAACCTACACATGGAAATGGCAGGCAAATGCTATAGGGGTCTCTTTATTGAAAAATATTTAAGTTCTTTCAGTGTCACTTATTTTTAAGTGATTTTCAATTAAAGTGCAGTTCCATCCACTGCACAGGAAGAAAATCAATCCATTTCAATTTCATATATTGAGTATGAGTTTTCTACAGTTAATTATATTTTTTTTCAATTACTGCAGAAGTAGATGTTTTAGTCCCTGGTGTCATGGTGTTTTGGGGACATTTCAGAGGTGAACCTTAAAAGTGACATCATCTGTTGGAGTATTTTCAATTTTTTCCCTTCTCTAGGAAAACTCCTACAGCTTATGTTCTTGGGAGATAACATCTGTATGTGTGCCTCAGGGCCGATTTTGCCCATGATGGCAATGACAGTGGCATTAAATACAAATGTGAGTTGGTTCTTATGGGGCTGCCATTCCAGATAATTCATTCCCACTCCTGGTAACAGGAGTTGCTTATGGCAGAAACATTTTCTAAAGAACCTGGAAAAGGAAATCAGATGCCTATGTGAAGGAAGAAATGACCCATTTATGAGGAAGTGATTTCGATTTTTTTGTTTTGTGATAACACTGCATATGGTTCTCTCATTTCAGAAATTTTCAGGGGTTTTCAGACTGCACTTAAAAAACAAATAACTGGCTTGTGTAAATATTGTAGTACTGTCCTGTCTGACTAGACAAAGATGATAGAGGCACTATGGAAAGCAAGTGAGCCTGTATTTCTGACAACAACAGGGAATCCATATACACAGTGAAGTAGAGTAAAAATTGACTGATGTAATTAGGCTGTAAAACTGCTAACAGATTATAGAGTGTTAACCTCTTGAGATTTTCTCCCTACTGGATGTTTTTGGAGTTACTTGATTTGTGTTTTAATCCTGCTTTATTACAAATGGTAGCTGAATGATTAAATAATCCACTTAAGCAGTGTGTATGTCACTCAGACTGTGGAGCTGAAAGATGCTGAGAAGCCAAAGCCTCCCTTTCAGCACTCCTGTTGTGTGACAGGGAGCAGCTCAGGGAATGGAAGAAACCTGCTTCCCTCTACTTGTGTCTGACAGCTTCTTTCTGCACTATCCTGAGATGGTCCCTCCTCAGGTGTTACAGAGCAGGATTTGTTATTGTCCTTCATTTCTCATGCTGCTCCTGGCCTCTTACACCAAGTGAGGGTGTCAAGGCACAGTGTAAAGGCTGTAAAAATTCTGCATTTGTTTATAGGAGAATTTTCTCAGGACAGGAATGGGAGGAAAGCTGCCCACAAGGGTGTCTTGTGACATGCCAGTGGCACAGCCTGTGGCAGGCCTGAGGTGCTGCAGTGGGTGCAGAACTGACTCCCACCCTCAGCAGCGTCAGCAGCAGCCCTGTGCTGGGAAGGAACGTGGTGTTCCAAAGCCCTTTTAGCCTTCACTGGTCATGTGCCTCCTCCTGCTGATTTCTGCTATGCTGTGAATTGGTTTGGGGCTCAGCTGGCAGAGTGTGCAAGTACATAACTTAAATTGAAGATATTTTTTAACCCTCAGTTATGATTTTGACCGTTAAAAGTTCTCTAGTTGAAGACATCTGTGAATGGAACAGTGTGAAGCTGACTGATCATGTTTCTGCACAGCAATACTCAAATTCTACTCAGCCCTTTTGTGTCCAGTTCACTGAGGATTTATTAGCTGCCAATTCTGAGCAGCTCCCACCATGGCACTGCAGGGTCTGCTCTCCCTAGTGCAGCCAAGTGCACACAGAGACCCAAAGCAGCGTTCCCAAAGCATTTAGTTTTTCATCATGTGCTGCACACCCAACACTTGAAATCATTTCTCTTGTGTGCCCTCATGGGAATCATTTCCAACAGAAATCCGCACACTGGGATGTGAGTAAATAAAAGCTGGCATTCAGAAGGGATGATTGTCTCTACCTGAGCACTCTGGTGTGCAGTCAGCTGAGAGTTGCTGGTGCCATAGGAGAAAGCTGCAGTAAGTGCCCTGTGAATGTGGCTTTCAAGTAATACACAACATGCAAACACATCACAGTCAGCAAAACAGGAAGCACTAATGAGGAAAATTACCAGTGGAGACATCAGGAAGTTATTTGAAGATGGAAGTGGCACTTGGATGTCACATGGAATTACATATTAATTATCTGTACTGTGAGGATGTTACTTGTTAGCATCACAGATTTTAAAACTGAAGCTCCAGTGACTTGGATATCCATTCATTCCTTTTCCTTTCAAATATCTACAAACCATTTTCTCTTTAGGAAGTTACCTGTACGTTGTTTTTCTTCACTTCTTTATCTCATTTTGTATCTGCGGAATACTCAGGGTAGCACAGCTGAATTTCTTGGTGTGGGAACTGAAACAAAGAGAGAGCCTGAGTTAGGGTGACAGGAATGGTATCAAGGTACATGCAGAAGAGTTAGTATATAGAGAAATCAGATCTGCATGCATGTTGTTAATTTAATTGACATCAGGAAAGGAGCACGAAAAGGTTACATCACTCAGGTCACCTGGAGGGAAAACAGCTGGTGAGATTTCTGCTTCTGTCCAGAAGAGAGATTAGAGAGTTAGGTAGGCTTTAGTCACAGCATCCCATCTGGAAGTAAGACTGCTCACACTCTCTGTGGGAAAAAAAGCCATTTATTCCTGGCTAGATGCCTTAGAAGTGAACATAGATCAGCTGAGGACTGAAAATCTATGTATAGTATCTCTGTAAAGAATGTGCTGCAACCATAAAAAATGCAGTGGTCTTTGAGTTTGCAAATACAAACACTTAACTGACTATGGTTGATCTCAGTTCAGTGGATCAGTTTGTGTGTCATGGATTTTGACAACCCACAGCAAAAATCCTGTTAATTTGAGATCACAAATACCTCACTAATATTCAGAGTAGTCAGGAAACTGATCTTTCAGTTCCTTTCCTGTTGTGTCTATTGCTTTGATCTAAATAAATATCAGGCCTCCCATTCTCCCAAACTACAAATACTATTGGAATATCCAAATTGATTCTGGTACAATGTTTTATTTAGCAAGTTTTTATTGAAGCTTTTGTAGTTAAATGAAGCTAAAGAGCTGTAGTAAGGAGAAGACACTACAAATGTGGGCTTAAAGGGAAACACTGTCAACTGCCTAATAAATGAAATGAAACAGCAGAGATTCACTTTATGTGAAGGTACATGTAACCAGGAAAACTGTTTCCATATAAAGTGCTAGTATTTTACATAATTGCTGTTAATGACTGTTTCCAAGAATTTACAATATTGCTATTAATATTCTTAAAACTTAAGGTGATAGCCTAACTCACACATCAATTTTGTTTCCACTGCAGTAGGGTCCCATGTAAAACAACTGGCAAATTAGCCCAGTAATGCATAATAAAACTTAATGCAGTAAAGGTTCACCTGAGACCTTGGTGCTCTAAATCCTTTACCATAAGCATGGTAAGAAACAGCCACTCCCCTAAAAGGCTTCCAGGGTGTGCAGGTAAAAGGTGATGGAAGAGGAGATTTCAGTGTAAAATGAGCTCTCCAAAAAGCCTCTTGAGGTAACAGGAGAGTCCCTCTCTCAGTGTGGGTGTGCCCTAAGTGGGTCTGTGTCCCTCCTGACCTGTGGGATGATGAGTGTGGTGTGCTAGGAGAGAGCCATTGTGTGGGACTGGGAGCTGACGAGAAGAGTGTGGCTTTCTGAATATGGATATTGATTCAGTGCAGTAATGCAGGTCACTTCTGAGGATGTTTTGTGCATTGGAGTGTTCCCACTGCTGACAGTTTGTGCTCTCAGTGGGAAGGAGCAGCCTGGGGAGGGGAGCACTTTGCTGGAGAGCCAAGCCCTAACTCTGCACTCCAGGGAGTTCTAGTGCAGGAAGCAAAGGAGCTGTTGGGGGTGGGTTGAAGCGGTGTCTAGCACGAAGAAAAATTGTTAGTTTTATTATCTTTCTCCAGATAAGTTCCCAGTCTCATAAATGAACTGTCAGAACAAGCAGTATGTGTGTGTAATTTCCACGGAACATATGCCTCTGTTCCCATCTTTTAGAAGGAACTGATCTGCTATTTAATGGAAATGGTTTCACCACATTGCATTTTCCCATCTAATCTCTGCCATTTCATACCCAATGAGTTCCCAGAGCTGAGTTTCCATATTGCTGTCAGCTGAGCTGGCAGCAGCATTGTGTTTGCTGTGAGTGTGATTTGCTTTGGCCCCGCAGAGCTGGGAGTTCGGCATCCCGCTGTGCCGAGAGCTGGCCATCCAGTACGAGAGCCTCTATGACTACCAGAGCCTCAGCTGGATCCGGGTGAGTGGCAGCCCCTTCCCTCCTGCACATCCTGCCTCATTCCAGAGCACACTGAATGTCAATAGAACCACATTCCTTACAGAGCTCCATGCATTCACTGGCACTCCTGCTGTTGATTCACATTGATGACTTTGTAGGTGCACTGAAATGATTCCAGTCTGGTAGCAGTAAAATCCTGTGAGTATATGAAGGCAGCACACACACACACACACAGAGGAGCTGGGCTTGCTAATGCAATAGCATATTTACATATAATTTTTTTGTTCAAATATCCTATTTTTTAATACGTATTTCATTATAATTCTAAAAGAATCAAGGACAGCTTGTGCCTCAGTGAGGTAAGATGAATGAGAGAATGAAGAAGAGAAATGTTTATGGCATTCATACCAGTTTACAGGGATCTGGTCCTCTGGTTCAACCAAACACGTGATGAAATCAGGGCACATTTGCAGCATCATGCTTTAATCAGAAAAAGCTGAAGTTCCTGTTGTTATTTAAAAACTTTCTGAATGTGAAAATAGTTCATCTCCTCCTGTCCCCTGGGGTAGCATATACATATCCAAATCTGAGATTTATGCTGCATGGATACACGCAGTGGTTTAAATTCTCTTTCTAAAAAGTCCAGTTTATTTTTATCTGAAGACACCTGTCTAACAAGGTCTGATAAACTGCACTTCTGAAGAACCTGTTTTCTCCAAAGTGGGCCCAAAGAGAGCACATGGCCAGCTGGGCTGTGCACTCTCTGTGCCATTCACATCACCACCACATTCCTTGATGCCTCCTGCACTGGCCTTGGGACCTTCTCCTTCCTGGAGAGTTTGTGGGAATGACCACAAACCAGGATGCAATATTGCAAGTTAGGGTTCCTTGCAGTGGAAGCAATGGTGTCAAACTGGTTCTGCACCTTCAAGAGCCACCTTTTGCTACAGTCAAATTCCTGTGAGCCTTTCAACTGAGTTCAGTTTGCCAAAGGGTCTGGAAATCCCACTCTTCATCTTTGTTGGCACAATTCCACAAAAGTGCTTATTGGAACTAGAAAAACGTCCTTTTCCTCTTTGCAACCACCTTTTTCTTCCATGTTAAACCTTCTGGTGCACAGAGCTGTAGATTTAATTTTGTTTTATCCTTTTTCATACCCCTCAACTCAATTAAGGCAAACCCAATTAGATGTAATTTTCCAGGCAGTGGTATGGATTTTGATCTGTAGGAGAGAATAGGACACTGTGAGCCAGGCAACGTGGATCTTAATCTCAGCTTTGCCATTAATTCTGCAATGCAAAGAAAATTATATGCAAGACCTGTTTAATTTAAAATAAGATAAACCAGGAAAAAATTAATGTCATCTTCCAAAATGTAAAATGAGTAAGGTGATATTCTAGTCTGTTCCACCATGTAGACTGGTTTAATGAATAATTTTTATCTTTAAAAGAATGTTGGTCTTTTCATAAAAAATCATGGCGTAAAAGAGTAATATGATATTTTAATGAGTGTTGAGATGCTAATGTTTTAAGTGCAGCATTAAGGGTCTGATAGCAGCTATCTCTTTCCTCCACAGAAAATGGAAGCTACCTATTATGATAATATCATGGAACAGCAGCGCTTAGAACCGGAGTTTTTCAGAGTTGGTTTTTATGGTCGAAAATTCCCATTTTTCCTGCGGGTAAGCCAAACTTATACGTGATGTGACAAAGTGACCAGGCTCACAGTAGCTGTTAAGGCTTTGTTTTTTGTTTTGGAGATATGGTGTCTACTATTCAGCATATTTTTTTCTGCCTGCACAAATAAAAACAGTTTTCTGGCTGAACTGAAGGACACGGTCCACTGGGAATGTTCTTGGGAACAGAGATCAGAAATTTGACTCATGCCACTGTGAATTTTTGATGATCTGCAGATGCAGCACAAATTGCCTCTATATTAAGCAAAATGCTGTATTGCAGCAATGTTGGGTCATTACAACTAATTTTCATCATCTCAAATTATCACACTTTAAAAAAAGTCTCACTTGACAGAATTCTAATCCCAGCCTGATGACTCTTATGCTTTGTACAAGTGAAAATTTCCTCTCTTCAACAAAAGCCAAACAGCTTCTTTGGACACGTCCTCACTTGGAGCTCATTGTCTGCTGTGTACCAATTCATTTAAAAAGTGAAATTTTCTTCTTTTCCTAATGAGGACTCAAACTTTAAATGGGTATTTGTTTATACAATGTCTTGTTGCTAGTTTAGAGCAAGGAAGGAATATAATCTGACAAGTGCTCCAAGAGCTGCCTGTAAATTGATGGCAGATGCCATCGAATGTGACAGGACAAGGTAACTGGAAGCTTTCAAGGACTGCAGGTGCATGGTTTGTGTTCTCTTTGAAGGAATGGTTGGACAAGAGGTGGCACCAATTAAGGTACACGGGATGAAGCCATACAAAGCCAAACCATTTTGAGAGCTGCCCTCTTATACTCCCCTCTGATTATCAAGTTGTTTGTTTTTGTTTTTAACAAGGTTTTCAACATTGGGGTTTAATTATAGTCTTTCAATAGAAACACAGGCAGGGGTAATAAAGGCAAGTTGAAATTAGTCAAGAAGAAGAAATACCAGTGCATAAAGGGTGGTGGTTTCATGTTATTTGAAGGTGAACAGTGCCAGAATCAGAGAATCACAGAATCATTTCGGTTGGAAAAGACCTCCGAGATCATCGATCCAACCTTTGACCAATCAGCACCTTGCCAACCAGACCATGGCACCAAGTGCTATGTCCAGGTGTTTCCTGAACACCTCCAGGGATGGTGACTTCATCAGCCTCCCTCAATGCCTGACAGCCCTTTGCACAAAGAAATTATTCCTGATGTCCAGCCTGGATGTCCCCTGGTGCAGCTTGGGGCAGTTTCTTCTCCTCCTATCCCTTGTTCCCTGGGAGCAGAGCCTGATCCCAACCTGGCTGCCACCTCCTGTCAGGGAGTTGTAGAGGAAGAGAAGGATCCCCCTGAGCCTCCTTTTCTCCAGTCTGAGCCCATCCTCCCCCAGCTGCTCCTCACAGAATTTGGAATGCAGCAGCCTGTGCAGAAGGTCCTGCAGAGGAATCCAAAGAAAGGACGGGTGCTGCAGTGTGAACCCAGAGCTGCCCCAGGAAGATCTCCAGAGAAAAGTGACAATTCCTGGGGTTTATATCTAACAACAAATATTTCAGCGAGTGAGTGACAGCACAGTAATGCTGGCACACAGACATTCCTAACATCTGAAGTACTGCCAGGGACTGGAGCTTATCTTTTTATCTTGTGGCTCCTCCCTTTTACCTGGGATCCTGCATGGCCAAGGTGTTTGGTGTTGCTTGAGCTCCCTGTGCTCAGCCCTGGCTCTTTGCAAAGTGCTGTAACAACGTGGATCCTTGGCTGGAGAAATTACCAGCGAGCACGAGCGTACATAATTATAATCCTTGTTAATTCTGCAATTATATTTGGTAGCAGTACTTCTGATAGCAGATTACTAATGTAGCAATCTCATTAAAAGTCATCCTCCTCCTTTCTCTCCCTAATGATCCATACAGCACACACATTGTGGAGCACAGACTAAGCCCATTAGCAGTCACATCAGCATGGATCACACTGTAAAGAGATTGGAAGCAGCTATTCTAGAGAAGAAAAAGATTTACATGGATTTAAAATCTTCAAATGGGTATGGGAGTGATTTAAAGTGATCAAATAACTTCAAGCCCTTTTCTCATGTATTTTTCTATTGCTGTATAGCTTAAGACAGAAAATAACCACTTCTTTCTGTATCTTTGATTTTTTTTTGTCTAGAAAAGTCATTGTTCATGTTTCTATGAATTCTGCATTTATTTCTAGCTTTTCTACATAAGTAAATTTAAATTAAAACTGTCCATATCTACCAGAAGTTCAAGTAAGGCTTGGCAAGCCATGTTTTGAGACCTTGTGCTGGCATCTGTCTGAAGTCTTATTAGATTTAGCTTTGAGGTGTTTTCAGGGCATTATTTTTAGAATCACAATAACTTTATTTATAGGCTTACAGTTTTCTAGATTGCTGCAATCAAAAGCTAAAACAGAGAAAGCAGTAAGTGTCAGGAAAAGATTCACCTTCAAACATGGGCTCACTCCAAATTTAATAATAGCTGCAAAGTTTGAGCATTACAGACTGAACTGTCAAGAGTCATGATGTGATTCTTCTCCCAGTCCATTGGTTGCTGTGACTGATGCATACAAAGTGACACATGTCACAGCCAGAACAGGAGATCCTTCCCACAAAGTTGAAATGCAAAGCCAAAGATAACTGAACTCCTTGGCTGTGTTGTATGATCTGGTTTTTGCTACTTTCCCTTCAATTTTGCTACCAAGATCAAGAACTGCTTGGCCACATCCTTTTTCCAGAGCAATTAAAAACACATTCTTGAATATACTGCAGCCTCTAAATGCAAGAAATAAAAGGCTGTTCTTGTTTATTAAATTTTTAATTGTTTTATGAAGATGAAAAGCCCCCTGTTCTTCTAGTTATTATGACAGTTTAAACTACCGAAATGAGAGAATTTGCCTGCTTTGATTGGTCTTGCACTAGGAGATATTAATACTGATGAAAATTGTGTTTTGTGAGGGTTAAGACACTGGAATACAATCTTCCTGACACTGAGGAATTTAGAAATCCTGTATTGTGCTGTTTGGAGTTAAGAGATAGCTCAAAAAGCATCCAAGAACTCTGCACAAGTGGTTTAATGCCTCAAGAGTCATCTAAATGCAGCTTTCCATTATTAGCAGAAATGAAATTTTGTTCATCAAGAGGAAAGTGCTTTTAGGGCTGAAGGGGAATTTGTTAAGTGGCCATTGAGAATTGTTGGTAAAGCTTTTCTGTATTACTGTACCATTGACAGGGGAGTTCCTGAGCATGTATTGTTCATCACCATCAGGGCTGGGTTGTATGGCTGTGATAATACAGCAGTGATTAAACAGTGATTTTTGTGAATAGTTTGTTGCAACTTCTTTCCAAGGAGAACTGATAAAATGATAAACACATATCTGCCTCTGCTCTGTCAGAACCTCAGGACTTTTATCCATCTGGTATAAAGAGTATTTGACAGCAGCTTTCCCAGCACAGAACAGCCAAGCTGGTGACTTAAGTTTTAGTTGATATGTTTTGATATAGTCCAATTAAAAATAGTGCCTTTTCTGAAAAGCAGGTAAGGGACCACAGGACTGAATGCTGGGTGTGCCTGAATCAGAGCCAGTGTGCTGTTCAGAGATCAGTGGAATAGTCTCCTCATTCATCCCTTCTTCATGAAATACATTATAAAGAAAAAGGAAGGGATAAAATACATCTACTCTCACATTAGCATAACGCCACTGTCATTTGTCCTTGGTTTTGAAGAGACATTTAAAGTGAGACAGAAGTCACTAGAATTTACCTTACTTTTAAGGACACTAATTGATGCCTGTCCTTGTTGCAGAACAAAGAATACGTGTGTCGGGGCCACGACTATGAGAGGCTGGAAGCCTTCCAGCAGAGGATGCTGAGCGAGTTCCCCCAGGCCATCGCGATGCAGCACCCAAACCACCCCGATGACTCCATATTGCAGTGTGATGCCCAGTGTATCCTTCTGTGAAAGGGCAAACTCCCCCTGAGCTGGGGCACAGCACAGAGGGAGAGCAGGATATGGACAAAATCAGACCCTGTCTGCAGCAGACAGTAACTGGTTTGTTATGGGATGTAGTGTTGGAGAGAGCAGTCAATTTTGATTTGGGGAGTAGCGCAGGTCATGCTCCAGGCTGTGCTCAGTTATATCCATGTTCCAATGCTTTACCAACAGCATTGACATCACACACAGCGTGTGTCCTTAGGAGTATTCCTGATACCTTCTCTAGACCAATATTTTGTTGGGAACAGATACTAGTTCTAAAGCACTATTTTCCATTCTGCTTATTTTTCTTACATCAGTATTTTACTTTTTTGCAATTTCCCTTTCTTTAAAACTGTTGAACTTTTTTATACCCAAAGCTTTGAATCTCATTCTTCTCACTGGTCACCTGTACAATGCTCAGTGCATTTAAGGACTGAACCACATCACATTTAAGGGGACTGCAGGGACTTTGGAGAGCTTAGTCATGGAACCTGCACTATTTGCCTTCTGAGAGAACAGCGTGGATACTGTGCAGGATTTGAACCGTAATGTCACTGTCAGCAAATGGAGCCTCCTGTGTGGGTTGCTGTTTCCTATTTGTCTTTGCTAACACATGGACAAAGCTTTCTTTGACTGCACAATTTCCAGATTTGCAGATCTATGCAGTGACTCCCATCCCAGACAATATAGACGTGCTGCAAATGGACCGTGTCCCCGATCGCATCAAGAGCTTTTACCGCGTCAACAACATCCGCAAGTTCCGCTACGACAGACCCTTCCACAAGGGCCCCAAGGACAAGGAGAACGAGTTTAAGGTACAAGTAGCGAATAAGCTGTGCTTAAGTGTTCATCTCTTCAAGGTGAATACCGTCTTCTTATTTTATGCTGATAGAGCCTTTCAGGTAATCCTGATTTGATAGCCAAAGATACTACAGTAACTCAAATAATAGGTAAAGCCCATGGTCTGATTGAATATTGTTGAGTTCTGACCTGCTTAAAGCATTGTCCAGTTTAAAGGTGAGTTATTTTAGTGCCCAGAGACACTGTTTGTTTGGCTGGATTTTTTTTTTATTACTGACACACAGGTCTACAATGTCTTTTTGGGTCTCATAACACAACTGGTGACTGGACAAGTTTTAAAAATTAATAGAAATGTAAAATATGTTGTTTCAAGCCTACTGAATTCCTGGTTTGCTGTTTAAGTGACTTTCAGGAAGACCTTCTACAGAAGTAATGCTTGGGAGGTTAATGCATTCTTTTCTGAGCCTTGCCCCCTTTGCACTCGTGGTAAGAGTGCAGAGGATGTGGTTGTGATTCACTGCTCCTCACAGCCTCAATTACTCCTTGCAGAGCTTGTGGATTGAACGCACCACTCTGACCCTGACTCACAGTCTGCCTGGGATCTCTCGCTGGTTTGAAGTGGAGAGAAGAGAACTGGTAACATTCATAATTCCTGTAACTGAGGGTCAAAATGATGAGTTACTGAGGACATAGCATAGGCAGCTTAAAACTTGTTGGGATGAAATCTTGCAGTTTAAAATGATGTTTACCAAGAGTTAAATGCATCCTTTTTCTACCACTTCATCTAAATAATGGCTGAATGTAACCAGGGGAATTGTATTAGCTAATAATATAATGGAGACAGTGCCAAAAGGATGGAATAATTGCATTGCTGCCATGTCTTCAGTATATAGAAAGACATCTATTATTGCAACCGAGTGACCTGAAATCCAGCACTGCCAACAGTGGAGTTTGTTAATGTAGCTAATTTTGTACAAAGCAGTAAAAGCAAAGGGAGCTCACTGAACAATCCTGGAGTACCATTTTATTACAAGGAAGATAATAAATCTCAGTGAAGTGTCCACAGAATTAAAGTATATTTTACTGCCTTTGAGGTTGAAGTAAGTCCTTTGGAAAATGCCATTCAAGTGGTTGAGAACAAAAACCAGGAGCTGAGGACGCTGATAAGCCAGTACCAGCATAAACAAATGCATGGCAACATTAATCTTCTCAGCATGTGTCTGAACGGAGTGATTGATGCCGCCGTCAACGGGGGAATTGCGCGGTACCAGGAGGTGAGCCAGGCTCTGCTTCTCATTGAGCATCACCCTTCCTCAGCTGTATCTGCTTTTCTGTTTCAATTACAGTATGGCTTAATAAGATAAGGAATTCTCATGTGCATTATCTAAAGATGGGGTTGTACCCCCTACTTGGTTATTCTGCACTTGCATAGCCGCGTGCAAGGAGGCTCCAGGGATGGAGCTGGGATCTCACCTGGAAATAGGTCCAGGGAACAGCAGGGCTTCTCCAAGATGGCACTTGGCTTATCTGGAAATCCTCACCTGGCAGGTAAAACAGTGAAGCAGCTTTTTGAATACTGCTTGCATTATAAATTCATTTTGCAATAGAGGCTGTGGAACTGGTGGTAACTGATTAGGTCTGGAATCAGGAAAAACCACTAATTCATGCTGTTGAACCATTATCTTTGCTGATGGGCTAATTGCAGACTCACTGTAGAACTAAAATGATGTTAAATACAATATGTTATCCAGCATCATCTCTGGCAAGCTCTTACTTAAACTGAGCATTGCAAAAGGTAGGTTTAGGGTAAAATACTGAAAAATTGCAGCAGTGGTTCATGGGTTTGGGATGAAAAGCCTGAAGAGCTCTGAGCAACGGAGCCATGGAGAGAATGCTCTTCAGGCTTTACATTAGTTGCCAATTTGCTCACTAAATTCCTTTAGCTTTAGGCAGTTATGTGAAGGAAACTATAAAATTCAAATAACTGGAAGATACAAGGCTTAGTGGTATTGCTCATCACTGTCACAGGGGGAAACTTGGTCAGAGTCATGATTCAACAGAATCGTTTCAGCTGCCAAGCCCGTTTTCTCTGCATCCCAGAGTGCTAAAAACCAATAAAATTAAGCTCTGCTGTTATCCTTAATACATTTTTTGTTTTCCTAAGATTTTTGGACCTTTTCCTTTCATCCTTTGACTCTGAACACCTTCCCATAAGCAAAAGGTACTTTTTTTTCCTCTTTCTGCAGGCCTTTTTTGATAAGGATTATATCACAAAGCACCCTGGAGACGCAGAGAAGATCACCCAGCTCAAGGAACTCATGCAGGAACAGGTACTATTTCTCAGGTGCAGAAGAACATTGCTAGCTACATTGTCTGGATTCATCAGCAGTCCATCTAAACATCATATCCAACTGATTCATTGAGAAGCAAAAGATTTTTGGTACAGGAAATCTAAATACATTCAAATAAAAAACAAGAGGGAAGTGGGCAAGGCGGTTATGATAAGTCACTCACATTATGGGATGTGAGGAAGCTCAGCTGAAAGTACATTAATTTTGTTTTCTACATTTATTATCCAACAGACATCTTGCTGCATTTCAAGCCTGCCATTCATTTTTGGCATTTTGAACTATGTCTTCCTAGCAAATTTCAAAGATAATCAGAGGCAGGACAGGTCAGGATTGAGATTAAAGTGGCAGAGTCACATATGAAAACTTAATGCCTGTTTATATTATCTGCAGTTTTATTTTTCCATAGTGTCTCCTTGAAACATCTTGGTAGATAAAGCTGTGGGATGCTTTGATGGGAATGAAATCAGATAATCACCTCCCTCTTAACTGAAAGTTTGGAAAGATATGCCCCATTAAACAATGTGCCCAAATCTGAATAGAGCTACTAGGCTTGTTCTTCTACAAATCACTGAATTGCATTTCAGATTCCCCATCTGTAAAATAATGCTTATCTCCCATCAATCCTCAGGAGATGTCTGAAGATTAATTAGTTATTGTTTGTACAGACTTTGGATCATGTAGGGAATTATGTACATCTTAAGCCTCCTATCATTGCTATTTTCTTTCATCTGAGACCTTATATAATCTCATTCAATCATTAACATTATATGTTTGACCTTTGGAAAAGTGACCTTTAGAAGTAACTAATGAGGAACAGGAGGAGTGACAGTGTGTGCCACACTGCTGCTGTTCGTCTCAATTATCAGAAACATCAGAAACTCCTTTTAGAAGTCTCTGCTGGCAGCTCAGCCCCTGTCCCTGGCACTGGGAGGGGTTTTTGTCACAGGGCATTATCTGTGTGAGAGCTTAATGCTGTTCACTCTGCAGAGAGAATCTAGCTGGTTTTTTGGTGGGTTTTTTTGCTGTTATCTCCTAAGAAAAGCAATGCAACATGACACAAATGTACTTGTCTCACACTTAAATACTTGTTGGAGTAGTATGAACTTGCCAGGACTCCAAGGCTTGCTTAATTAGCAGCAGTCTTGTAATGGACAGTGGCATATTCCTTGCACATTGCCAGAACTGCAGGGCAGACTTCTGTTCTCTCTTTAAGACACAATTTATTTGGGTTTTTGATTGCATTTTCTTTTTCCAGGTACATGTCCTAGGAGTGGGTCTGGCAGTCCATGAGAAATTTGTACACCCCGAAATGCGTCCCCTGCATAAGAAACTGATAGATCAGTTCCAGATGATGCGATCCAGTCTGTACCATGTAAGCCAACAGTCACTTTTCCAGTTTTGAATAATATGATTAAACATCTGTCAGTTGTAGTAAGGTTCACAAAAGAACTGGGCTGATACAGCATTGATTGAACCTACTGGACTGCCAAATTACCAATGGAATTCTTGATTTTTGTGCAAGAAGGCAGTTTTAGAAAATATGTTAACCTGGCCTTTCAGCAAGAATTGTTAATATTTGTATGTTCTTTGTCATATCACGGAGCAATTGTAAAGCTTAATTTTCAGCTGCTATTTCACATAGCAGAAAATTATGTAAGGCAGAGGAAGATTACCAGCAGGTGCTGAATGTTCTCTTCAAAAGAAGTCCCATAACTGGAAGTAGCATGAATGAAGAAAACTTGCATTTCTCCAGGAGTGACTGAGCTGGAGTGTGTTTGCCCTGCAGGAGCTGCCTGGTTTGGATAAGCTGAGCCCGGCCTGCTCTGGCTCCAGCACCCCCCGCAGCAACGTGCTGGTGTCGCACGGCCCCATGAGCCCAGAGAGCATCAAGCTGGTGCACAGACACAGGTAAGCCCTCCCCTCTTCCCAAACAAACACCCAGGGGCCCTGCACGCCCTTGCACCAAGGCTCCAGGATCCAAGGAGTGTTGGCAGTACTGCACGAGGGGCAGCAGTTCAGGCAGCAGTGCCTTTTGTCTTCACTCACTGCTAATTATTGAAGTTGGACAATTGGAATAAGAAAGTTGAGAAATCCAACTTGCAGCAAATGCTGAACACCTCCAGGTGTGACTCCATCACTTTACTTACTGTAGAGGCAGAAACACAAATCTGCCACTCAGTTCTCCAGACTCAATCTGACTTTGAAGGTCCCAAACTGTCCTACTTCTGTTGCACCAACAGCAAATAACTGGGTCCTTATCTACCATAAAATTGTATGGCTTGTTTTAGAACTCACCTCAATATGTACCCGTTTTGAAGGATCAAAATTGTTAACATCATTATTTTTATAATTCTGACTAAATCAGAAGCCAAATACAAGAAAGGCTGTCATGGTGTTTTGATCAGTACATCAAAAAAATGACCCTGTGGTGCTTTTTCAAACTGAATGTCCACATATTAAATCTAAGATAATGACAGAGCATAAAAATTGGCATTACAAGGACAAAATAGTGCTTTTTATATCCAGCCAACATTGCTTATTTGAAAATGCTAATTGCTCTTCTGTGTTTATTTTTGTTATTGAGTCGCTATATTTTAGCTGGTTTTAAAGGCTGGCATAAAAAGCTGTGGAAAGTTGGTCCATGAATCCAGGATGGTGACATTCTTTATGCTAGTGCTGAGTAGCTTATAGTGCTCCCATGGCTTAGCAGTTGATAAACAGTATCTGGGTGATAACTTTTTTTCCTCAAAATACCTCACTTCGAAAAAGCGTTTTTAGGACAAACTGGGGAAATGCTGTAGTGTACAGTGTATTTGTGTGTGTGGTTCAGAGTGACAAAGAAAAGTTCATTCCCTGAGGGAGATCAGGGTACAGCCTGCACACCAGCTGGGCTGTATTAATTTACTGTCAGCTTCAAAATTGCCCTCAACTGTAATGCTGAGGCCCAATGCATGCAATAAGGAAAACTGGATTTTGACCTGTGTGTCTTGTGCTTGGGTTCCTTTGGAATGTTTTTTTAAGCTGGTCCCACTTATCTTAGCATTAAAAATGTGAGTGGCTTCAGTGTGTTCTGTTATAAACAAAACAAATATGCACCCAAGGTCATAAGGTGACATTATGCTGGATTGGGGTTCTGAAATTCAACATCCTACATACTATTCTGATTTGTCTGTAATCTTCTTGTCACCTCTTTCATATTTACCCACATCTATGGATTTGTTTGAGCTTATTTGGCCTTTTCAAAAGTGTTTGACATCTTGAGGTGACCTAAAGCAGCAGGTAACTACAGGTACTTACTAGTTTGGAAAAAAATCAGGCTTCACAAAGAGGTTAAAAAATAATTGTTCCCCTGCACTGTCTGTTTTTTTCCAGCCCACTGAACATGCTTGGTTCAGTCCGACACTCCTCATCCTCTCTGTCGTCACACACCTCCAGTGAAACAGGAAACCTGGTTATCCTGACAGACAGCTCTGTGGGGGAGACTGCTGAGGATATGTACCACATGCAGGTACAGCTCCAGCACAGCCAGCAGCGACGGCTGGGAACAGCACAGAACAAGTCCCTGAGGGTTTTGCTTAGGAGCAGTACACTTCACCTGTGCACGTGCTTGGATCTGTCTATTTTTGTCAAAGAACTGGATAGGTAGAATCTAACATTGTGCAAGAAATATGACAGTAACTCACTAGATTAACTTCAGGAAGAAATCTCCTATGTTTGTACAGTGACTGCAGTCCAAGGTCACCCTGCTGCCTTCAGAAAGTGAGATTTGTGTCCCATTTTGTTTACCTGCCCTGTTGAACATGTGCAGTTAGTGCTGCTCTTGGTTTGGGGAGGTGGCCAAGTCCCACAGTCCTGAGTGCAGGTTAGCAGTGGCCTGCACTGAAGCTGGGCAGAGGCTGCCCTGGCCCATCTGAGACAGGAAAATCCCTAAGGCACTGATGTGCTCAGGCCTCTCCCGATGTTTCTCTGCCTCCTGCACTTGTTTATCCTAAGCCCAGGTACCAAGGCTCAGTCACCAATGTCTCTGTTTTATCCTCATCCCAGGCTAGTCCTTCCACCTCCAGCCTGAGCTCCACTCACTCGGCGCCATCGCAGATGATTAACTCTGCCCCTTCCAGCGCTCGAGGTAAGCACGGACAGGCCCTGCTGGGGGCACCTGCAGGGGCTCCCTAGGGCTGGCAGCCTGGCTCACTCACAGGTGAAACACCACCTACAGCAACATGTACACTGTTTCTCTTTGGACATGTAAATATCTCTTCAATACTTTTTCTTTACAAATGGTTTAATTCCCCATTTAAGCTTTTTTTCATCCATATATCAAATGTATTTCTAATACAAGCTGGTTTCAGGCGGTTGAATTTCATAATGATTTCCATTGTTCCACCACAAAATTGTGGCAGGCAGTCTGGAGGAAAACAAGAATAGTCCTCAGTATAGTACTTAAAAGAGAGATCATGAAGACAAAGGCAAAGAAATAATTTTACAAGCTTAAAGATATTATGACAAAGGACTTGAGGCAGTTTAGCAGAAACATGTGTATACCAAAGTTGATGTATAAGATGAATGCAGAAATATAGGAATTTTAAATAATGGAGATAAAGAAGGGCTTCCCTGCTGGGAAATTCTTGAAGAAAGGAAAAATATAAAAGCAGACTCTGAGGGTACTCATATTGCCTTTGTGTTACAGTAGCTGGTCTTGATATTGCTAATTATTTTCTTCCCCAGCTGAAGTAAAACCACTCCGTGTGATCTCCTGACTTTCACAACTTCTCTTCAAGGTTTTTGGTTTTTTCCTCTCATTTTGGATTCTTCAGTTGCAGGCATCTGAAGAAGGTGTCCAGGATATAGTCAGAGATGAAGGCTGATATTTAAATCTTACCCCTTTTCCCATACAGGGGAATTCTGTGTCTCCTAATGGAGAGGGAATATGGAGAAGAGCCCTTTCTCTCAAGCAGTCTTGGGGCTTTTTTGCTCCATCTGCCAGTAAAATCCTAATTGACTGGCTGTTGTTATGACACTGATGCAGCAAGGTGATTTAATTGAGGGATCAGATCAGAGGGAGTAGAAAGGTGAGAAGTGAACATCTTGAAATAAAGGCAAATAGCTGCACTAATTACCAAGGGCTGGAAGGAAAATCATGACAAACAGTCACCTGGTGAAACTGGAATAACAGGAGAGGGAAGATGGAACTGAGGAGAGGGCTGTCATGTCAGGAAGGGGTCCCTAAGTGGATGTGCCTCAGCTGGCATGTGAATCTTTGGGGGGATCTGAAGGCTTTGGTGCTGTACTGTTTCACGCTGTTTTCCACTTTAGAAGTCCAGTGACAGGCTCACAGTGACAGGCTGTGACAGGCTGTGACAGTCTTCCTGAGCCTGATGACTGCAAAGCATCACCAGCTTCTCTTTACGGTATTATTCACTGTTGCTTAGAAACCAACGGGATGAATGCTCCAAAGGCTCTGGGCTGCTGGGTGAGCCAACAGCACCTCCCAGGGATGGGACCCAGACAGATTTCCAGTGGGAAACAGTAAGAGAAGTAAAGAGTTTGGAAAGTATTTATATAGCCTGTGATACAATGTTTCTTCTCTGCTGTTCTGTTGTTCACTTCTAAATCAGGTGAGCACAGCATTCAGACATTACCCACTCGAGGAATTTCACTTCTAGTAAGGTCTCAGATGCAATCTGTGTTTCCCAGTGTGCCAGTCACTGTCCTGGTTATTACAACACTGCTGTTGGAAATGGAGCTCTTCCTAATGAGAAAAAGCCTTTACACTTAAATTCCACTGTGATAATGCAGCTGTATTCTTCTCTTTGGTGATTCTTCCTTTTGTTTTGTTTTTTAACTGGGTGAATTTGATGCTTGTGAAAATGAGTCCAGTATTACTGGCTGGAGCAAGGTACTTCACAGACATGACATGCAGCTCTGCCAATGCACCTCTATCCTTTTTTTTTTTTTTCCTTTTTTTTTGGTATTTATTTATATTCTTTTTAATTTAGCGCTGGTGAAAGGTGCTGGATTGACACCCCTGGAGGCTGAAGCCCTCTATTTCCCCACAGAGCAGATACAGCATGGGCGGCAGCTGTGCAAGTTCCCCCACGCTGCCCCCACCCATGTGCCTCATCTCTGTCCTGGAGGGACCACCTCTAGAGGTGAGAGCATAGCTCAGTCTCCATGACCATCCAACCCCCGGCCTTTCTGCTGAGACTGCCACCAAAGCCACCAGAGTCACGATGCTGCAGCTGAACACTGCTCAGATGGGAAGTGGACAAAGGCCAACAATTCATCATAATGGCCACCTAAATTTATCAGCTTAACATCTTTGCCACCTGTGGCTCTAAACTGAGCATGGTTGGGTAGGGTTTCTAGGGTTTAGCCTGATTTTTAAATGCTTCTCTCATTTATTCAAATGATAATGCAGGTACTTAGACCACCTTCTCTGTTTTACTGCAGAGTCCTTTCCTGAGGAGATGGGTATCTTTAAAACAAATTGGTTCCATCAGTGACCAAAGGAAGCCATGATGTTTTGTATTAAGAATCCAGGAATTCAAATTGTTCTCCACTTCCAAAAAATTACCCTTTTATGGATTTTTAAAATAGCAACACAGGTGATTCTTTGGCTTGTCCAAAGAAAGTAACTAAGCTATTAATCTATAAAGAATTTTTAAAGGATAATCATCAGGAAAGTTGATCAATTATTTGATTTTATCACAATTACAGAAGTGCTAGAACTGAACTCAGAATACTGCAAGAATTTTCTAATTCTGTGCTAACAACAGACAGCAGTAGTTACTCATTATTACCAGTATGTATCTCTCAGTTTTCACCTGGCTTGACCCTTGAGTAGTTTGTTCCCTGTCAGGGAAGCACCACTGTTGTTGTGTAAAAGGTCAATCAGAAATTCAGTTCGGTTTGACTTCATTTGAGGTGGCTCGTGAGGCACTGCTGAACTTTACTGCAGTTCAAAGATTACACAAGCCAGGGATCAGAAAGCAAGAAACTACCTCAAAAAGGCCTGGAAAGAGCTAGGAGTGAGTTGGGGTTTATCAGTAATTGAATTTAAAATACAATTAGTCCTCCTCCAATGCACTCCAAAAGTAATTCCCACATGACACTTGACTGGCCTATAAAGGCATCCCTGCTGCTTCCTCAACACTGTCCCTTGTTAAGGTGTAGAAATTCCTGGTGTCTTACTCAGCAGTTTGCTAGAATACATGTACTTATATTAAAACTTCCTTTTTAAATCAAAAAAATTAGGATTTGGTGCAGCAGCAAATTTTTGTAACTATAATACAAATAATGAATCAGAAGAGATTCAATGACTTTGGAGTTTACATTAATGTTCAGTTTATTCCTTAAAATTACTACTTGTCACAAGTGGATTAATATAATTTCAAAAGCAAAACTATCTCTGGCTTTAGCACAGGTTTTCCTTTCTCATTAGAAAGTACCTACAGTGCTGCAGACATCAAGTGCACCAAGTTACATGCTAAAAGGAATAAGCCCTGGCACATGCTGCAGCATTTTATTATGGCCACTGCTCTGGAAGCTTTAGAAGCTTTTTTGACTTTGCTGTTTAAGTTTTGCCAGCCAGAAGCTGCGGTTATTGTGCTATCTGTCCAAAGCAGCAATACTTAAATTTTGTTTGCAGACTGGACACTTGGCATAATCTGTTACCATTTTTATAGCTATAGTTAATGACAAATGTAGGGTACCAGTTTTGTAAACTACACTCTGCCAGCACATGTGGGATTTTTTAGGTCCTGCAGTCCAGTGTCTTTTGACACTGTAATCCCATATAAACTGACAGCAGGTAGAGGTGGTTTGGTCTTTGATATAAAACAGCAAGGATGACAAGATAAATAAAAAGGAGAAAGTCTGCAGTGTAGGTTGTGCTGTGCTGTAGTTCTGGGCACACCTAAAAGTTCAGCATCTTAACATTTGTCCTGCAGAACAGGACTATCTGTGACCTGTGAGGAAAAGACTCAGCACAAAGCGTTAACATTGTGTTCTCCAAGCTAATGTTGTACATAAAGCAAAGAATGTTGTCTAATTATGTTTCTGTTCTATGTCTGGGGAGAAAATGAGTTCGGGACTAGAATGCAGATACTCTGCTACTGTTCATGTCAGAGTGGGGGTGTAGATTAATCTGGCATCTGCCCCCCCCCCATGGAAATGTTGCAATTGTAGGACTTTATCCTGCATTCTGCTGGACACATTGTTCCTTCCACCGTGTGCTGAATATTAGCCCCCAAAACTGCATGTTTGCTTTTGCTGGGGTAAAAGCTGCATCAGCCAGCACCAATGCCTTTGCTCATATGTTGGAGTGCTGTCCAGGTAATGTGTGTGGTTGTGGAAGTTTGCCAGAGGGGGCATGTATTCCCCAAAAGCCAGCATGGCTCTGTAATGCGCTGTGTGCTGCCATCTGTTCAGTGCGTGTTTGTGACGCAATCAAACAATCAGTGCAAATTACAGCTCACTTCAGCAGCTTCACATCAATCCTGCCTAATACTGTGCATCCCAAGGGTGGTGTCTATCAGTAGTGTCAGACTTTAGCAAGGCACTAATGAGAATCATTCTTCTGGCAAACGCACTGTCAGCTGTTGCACATCAGAAGGTGCATTGTTATGTGGCACTCATCTTGAAGGACATGAGTCCCAAGTAATTCCACCTGCCCGGAAGCTGTTACATGAAATACCCCACTATCTTAAATGACAACTATACAGATAACTAATAGACAAATCAAACTTATTATTCCTACTACCAAACTCTAAGCATTGGTAAATGTCTGGTGTCATCAAAGGGCTCACTACAGCAACACAGTAGTAATCATCATTACAGCAGCATTGTAAGCAAAGTGCCTCTTGCATTTATAGCATATGCTATTTATTATTGGGATTGGTTTGCTTTAACAAGGGGAAGCTGACCAAGATAGCACCCGTTAAATGGCAACACTTACCTCTATCCAGAACCAAGGAATAAAGTATTTTCCCACAGATTTATGCTTTAACTGAATGGTGTATCTCAAGCTTTTATCCCTTTCTCCCACATTCAGTCTTGAACAATTTTATGGCATTTCTTAACTCTACAATACTTTATGGGGCAAAGGAGCATTAGGCACTGCCACAGCTGATTCCACACAGATGCCATTTTTTTTTTTAAGTTTGAAAGGAAGCACTTTGCAACATACAACTAGGCACACACACACCTTACACACCCTACGTGTGTATGTCCTTAATTGTATACAAGAAGCCAGTTCTTACTCCATCCTCGTGCTATGCCACCAACAGCCAGCTGCTTAGTGGGCTGGGCACCGTGTTTCCTTGAGTGCTGTGAGCTCGTGTGTCCGAGCCAAGTGCACAGGAGGACTGAGATCCCTGGGCATGCAGAGACATGGCTGTTGTTTGTCCTGTGTACGTGATTTTTCTCACTTGTTTACAGGCTCTCCCTCTCTACCAGATAAGTACCGCCACTCCCGGGAGATGATGATGTTGCTGCCAGCGCACCGGGACCGGCCGAGCAGCGCCATGTACCCCGCAGCCATCATGGAAAACGGACAGGTAGCAGCTCTCATTTCTGTTGGTCACTTCAACCACCTCAAACTGTGCCTGTAGTTTGGCTGGCTTTGACCACCTTAAAGCTTTCTTTTTTAGTTTTGGGAAGCACAGCAATTTAGGATCATTCTCAGAGGTGAAGCAGAACTTTCCCTATTAGTCCAGTGATACAAACTGTAGTGACTACTAAAAGGGCAGATGCATCCTGTGAAAATGGACTCATTTCCCAACTTTATCCTGTGAGCCCAAGTTGTCACACCATTTTCTTTATTTGTTCAGAACCATCGCCATCCATGCTACAGTCCAGCCTCCAAGTTTATTCTAAATAACTTTATGATTTCAAGAGGTATCAGAAACCATGAGAGGTTGAACTAATATTCTGATATATGGGTTTAAAAAAATCTGTGCCCTAATTTCCCTGGACAAAATGAAAAGTGTGCCTACGTGTAAGCATTTAAATCTCACCCTGGCCTGCACTTTTGAAAGGCATCTCCTGATCCTGCCCACTTATCACACTTGTATTGGAGAGCTGTCTCAAAAGTCTCAAAGCATGCAAAGTCAATGATCAAACAAAGCCAAAGATAAGCTTCAGAGGAAAAACATTGTATTCCAGCCTCTAATGGGCACAAGGCCAGGCTAGAGCTAGTCTGAAATAACTCCTGAGAGCAGGAATCGTGGGCCCTCAGCACTGTTACACCCTGGAGATCCACTCACCCTGCACTGCAGTACCTGCCAATGGAGGCACAGCTTAAGGTTCCCAGGGAATCTTTAGTTTAAGAACTTCTTTGCTTAAAAAAAAGGAACAGCAATTCCCTATGTTGCCCCAGCTGTCTGTAACTTTTTTAACTCTTCTTTGCTAACTTTCTTCTCTCTTAGCCTCCAAACTTCCAGCGCGCCTTGATCCAGCAGATGATTGGACCGTGCAAACCTTGCAGTGACCCCAACCTGTCTGTGGCTGAGAAAGGTACTCACTCCTCCTCTCCTCTGCACCATGCATGCTTGCTGGCTAACAATTATTCCTCTGGTCATGCTACAGCAAGTAACAAACGGCCTTCTACATTTCCTGGCGGAGTGCATTTCTCTCACACTTTTCTAATTAACAGTTTAATTAACTGGGCCTTCTGCCAGCCTACCATCATTTCAGAGCCTCACAGTAGGGTGGGGTGGCACAGACCTCCTTATTTCAGAAAGCTTTCTGAGTTTAGCGGTTTGTTATTGAAACAATTCCTGCAGCCTTTGTCGAGCAAACTTGCAAAGCAGCAAATGAGAAGTTATCTAAGAACAGCCCAAGATTTGGACTACATTTTTTACTTATGAGTTATACTGGTTTTTAATACAAAAGTATTGCTCAAAATACAAACATTCCTTGTAATCTCTCTCTGAGCTAGTTTTATATTTATTTATCATTAGCAATATGTGCTTTTTAACTTACTCTTTTGAATAAAAACAAGCAGAGTCCCTGCAGGGGGGGGAAAAACTAAAAGAAGAGAATGAATTTGTTTGGTGTAAGAGAAAAGGAGCAGCTTGTGAAGGAGGTGCCATGAACAAAATAATGGGCTCAAAAATTATCTGAAAGGCAGAATTCTGAAAAAGCAGAAGAGGGCAAAATTCCTGAATCAGAATCTGAGACAAGGAGGCTGCCTAAGCAAGCAACAGTCATGTATGGCTGGGGAAAATGGTATCCTAAAAGATTTTTAAGGCCAGGAAAGACCACTGCAACTATCTAGTCTGATCTACATTGCACACTCTGATTTTTATCTGTCTTTTTGTTTCAGTAACTGTGCCAGAACTAAATTGTACCTTAAAAAAAAAACTAATTTTATTTTAGAATTTCTAATAAGTCAGAATCCCCTACTTCAACATGAGTGGTCCAGATTGAAACCAAAACCAGTTCTGAATAAATGGCAGAATGATGACTCGATGACAATAATGAGTGATGACAAGAGAGTTCAGATGGGAGTGAGGGATTAAGAGCTCCATCTTAGCCATGTTAGTTTGAACCAAACACATGACAGAGATGGTGAGATCTTTGTACTGGACAGGAGAAAGATCTGAAAAAGGAAGGTAGATAAATATTTATTGTCTGTCTAGGAAAAAATAATTGAATTTGTGTCTGTGGGTGATAGTATGCAGGAGTGTGGTATTCAGTGCCAGGAGATCAAAGACAGAATCCCCAAGAAGCCACAAAAGCCACAGGTGATGTTCAGTGGGGATGGTGAGGCAGGAGTCCCATTGTGGTGGCACAATGCAGTTACAGGTGCTGCTGGCAGGCCTGGGCCCTGTCACAGCACTGGGAGCTCCCTGCTTGGGCTCTTCCCTGAAGCAGTTTGGCTAAAACACTGGTGTTACTGGGCAGCAGCCACTCATCATCTCACCTTCTTCCTGCACTCCTCAATACTCAAAAGGCTGTGAATGAGGGAACACTGAGAAGCATAAATGGATTTTTCACTGGGGTACCATGTGTTCTTCTTCACGTTCTCATTCTGCATCTCAGTGTTTAAAAAAGCCCCAAAACAACAAGCACAGCAATAGTTTTACAGGCCAAGGAAATCAGGTTTTCTCTCCTTTTCATTAGGTGATGGGATATGGCAGGAGAGATGAGCAAGGCTGGCACTGCTGTTGCATCTTGTCCCTCTGTTTTAGCTCCTTGACACCAATTGCAGTAGTGCAAATTAGAGCACTCTGGCACCTGTACAGGGAAAATCCATCTGGAGCCACATCACTTATATGGAGAGGCAGGCCCTGCTTTGAACCTGCTCTCTGTCAACATTCTTCTTCATAAGCCTTTCTCAGGTTCTCAGGCTGAGAGTCTCTCTTTAAAAAAAAAAAAACAAGCCTCATACTTTTATATTTTTATAAAAATAAAAATATAAAAGGTTTGTTCTGTCTTATGAAGCTGTCACTTTGTGATCTTTTTTACTTTAGGGAATTTTAGGCCTTGGGGAGCCCCTGCTCATGCTAACTCATGAACTAGGGAGACAAAAAAAAACCAAAAAAACCTTTCAAAGTCATTTTAGAAAGAAATGCACCAAGAATGGCTGCAGGCATTTTAATTAAGGAGAAATCCTCTTCAGATGTCAAACTCCATGTTTATTTCTCCAGGCTTCCATTTTGCAAACTGAAGATGGAAAAAGCTATTTTTATCTCAGTTTTCTTTGACAGGCTCAATTAATTTCGTTTTTTTCTTTCTTTGTTAATCTGAAGAAATTGCAGTTGCTTATTTGTTTTTTAAATAAACATACAACTATTGTATGTCTCTTCTCAGAATAAATCAAGTCATGTTTGGAAGGAAGGTGCATTTTAATAATGTTGAAGGTTGACAGAATTCTCAAGATCTTGAAAAAGGTTCATGTTCATGTCAAGAAGCAGCTTTCATTTCTATGACAAACCAAGTCCATGAAGTTCATATTCACTCTCTGTTAAATGCAGCAAGCATTGCTCTCTCTATACTTCCTGATTCAGAGACTTGATCTCTTCAGGAGACTTTATAATACAAGGAGGCCAAACTGTTGTCTTTAAATATTTTGTCATCAAAGCTCTTGATCAACTCTGTAGCTTAGTAAATTGAAGCTTTGAAGTAATTTCTTTTGCAACAGATTGAAACAGATTGAGGTATAATTTCCTTCATGTCCTTGATTCAGTCTTCACTGAGCCTGCAGTGCAGCCACAGGCCATCCTGTGTTTCCAGAGGGTTTTGCCATGTTCCCTTGTCACCTCTCCCCACAAACCAGGACAGCTCACACCTGAGATCCAGGTGGGATTCCTTTTGTGAGATTTCATTTTTACCTCCACACTGATTTGCGAAAATCCTCCCAGAGTCCTACTGCTCTTCAGATTTGTTAGAAATGAGCCCAGGGATGGAGGGGAGCTGGGCAGACTAACCCTGCACTCACCTAACTCTCACTTCCTTAACAAAGCATCTCTAAACTTAACACTCTGTAGCCTTTCTGTGCTTTCAATCCTGCCATTCACTGAGTCCCTGGACTCTGTCTCTCTGCTGCTGAAGAGCACACTGGAAAGCCAGTGCTGGCCCCACAGACTCCCTGTCCTGTTACCCCAGTTCCATCTGTTTCAATCCTTCAGCTGTGCCAGCAGCACCCAGTAGCTGGAGCCTGGACAGCGGAAGCCGGGAGGCGCTGCCATTCCTGTCTGCCCACGCTGGGAGCGTCCTGGCCCCACCAGTGCCTCCCCGAAGCCTCTCCCATGGTAAGGACGTGCCCACGGCCTGCTGCAAGTGCCTGCAGCTCACACACACACAAAGCCAGACCACCTAAAAGCTGACTATAGCCTTTTCCCTCCAGCCCTGTAGAAACAAAACCTCCACAGTCTTTACTGGTCTGCTAGGTTTTCAGGTTTGCTTTTTTCCCAAATCTTCAAGTTCTTGCAGTCCTTAAGCAATGTGGACTTGGGTGTACTTTGGGACTAGAATTAAGTGTGAGAGTGCCAAAGCTTGGTGTGGCTTCTTACCAATGACCAACTTTAGCAATAATTTAGGCTTACAGAATAAAACTTTAAAGGTTCATTGTTTAAGAGCCTGTTGCCTTGCCATGAGATTCTCAATAATGGAGCAGTGAAACATCTCTCTCTGCACTGAATTTCTCCTTAGCAGCCTGTGTGTGACAGATGCACTCTGCAGTATCCATCAGACAGGCAGCCCCAGGCTGGCCTTAGCAGCATTTGGAGCTGTTACCTGGCATTACAGAGCTAATCCAGCTCTGTGGCTGCAATGAAACAGCACCAGTGTGCATTTCTGACCCTTGTCTCGTTCCAGGCCACTACTCACTGCACTTCGATGCCTTCCACCACCAGCTCAGTGATGCTCCTCCGGCACTGCCCGCACGAACGTTGCGCAAGGTAATGGCAGCAGAGCAGAGAGGGATGCAGGAGCACAGTGGGCTTCTGAAAGGGATCCCCCCTTCTCTGCTCCCACCAAACAGCTTAAGAATACAGAAACACTATTTATGACATGCTAGTAACTTGCACATGAGAAAACCCACTGAAAGTTCTTAACCTATTCCACAGCTGAATGCTACAGAAATAACTCACAGGTTGTAGGTCCTTCCCTTTTCCTTTTTTGCACCATATGCTATGATTTCAGCACCCTGATCATCACCTCAGCTGCTGTTTCTCTAACAGCTCTGGTGTTGTTGAGTGCACTTGTCTGCCCACAAGTGGTACTTCCATGCATGTAAACCAATAATCCTTGACATTCTGAACATAAATGGACCTGCACCGTTGTTAACAACGCTGTCAAAAGCTGAAATGGGGATCAACACACAAGATGCAGCATTGCCTCCTTTGTCAATTTTAACCTGGTTTTGTTTCTCTCCAAACAGTCTCCTCTTCATCCTATCCCTGCATCGCCCACCAGTCCGCAGTCTGGGCTAGATGGCAGTAACTCCACTTTGTCGGGCAGTGCCAGCAGTGGTGTCTCTTCCTTGAGCGAGAGCAATTTTGGACATTCTTCTGAACCACCCCCTCGCACAGACACCATGGATTCCGTGCCCAGCCAGGCCTGGAACACTGACGAAGATCTAGAGACACCCTACCTCCCTGTCAGGTACAGTCTCTCTGAGCCTGATGTCCTGGAGTCGCTCAAATCCCAGCCATGCCGAAGCCACTCTGCTCCAACTGGAGTCATTCCTCAGGACACCATGGACCCTCCTGCTTTACCCCCCAAACCTTACCACTCCCGGCTGCCAAACATGGAGAACGAGGAGGGGATGATGATCGAAGATGATGACAAACACCGCCCGTTGCATCGTAAGGTGTCCCAGCCGGTGAGTGCTGGAAAGGAAGAGCAGGCCAGGGTGGCGTGGGAGCACGGCATCAGCGAGCAGTAGGGACAGCTCCTGGCACGCAGCTGGCATTGGCATTCCAGGTCTGGCTACGACAGAGAGAGAGCGGGACTCGGAGAACAGCAAACCGATTTTCTACTGCCGCAAGGTTGTGTCTGAAGCCCACAAAAGAGATTGGGCCAGCATGGCAGGTTGCTGCTTTCCTTTTTAATTTCTTTTTACACCTTTCCGTTATGTTTTTTAACTTTCTGTGCAGTGGACAGTTTATTCCTTCTGCAGTTTCTTAACCACATCACACGGCATATGAGCCATAGAGACTTGCAGAAGCTGAAAAATACAATTTTAAGTGGAGGGGAAAACGGGGGGAATGTGGCAAGTTGATTTTGAACCTGCTTTCCTCCCGGTTCTGAGACGCACATGAGTAGAAGCAGTTGCACTAGGGACATATTTCTTTGCTGTACAGAATTGAAAGCTCATTGCTGAAATCAGGGATTCTATGAACTGTCAGGCTGGAAGGTGCATGAGCTGCAGGCAGTGGAAAGATGGCAATTCTAAGAAGAAATTGGCTCTTTTGAGAGCAGGATTGTACATATCTGTGCAGTGATCTCCCTGCATTCGTTCATAGGTGCTGAGGCAATCTAAAGCAGTGCTGCTGCACTGATCTCCAAGATATCATTTCCAACAAACTCTGCCTCCTTTGTTTTTTATGTACTGTTTCATTTCTTAAATTTTGCTTTCACTGGCTAAGCCAACCTGCTTTCTCATGGGAATCGTGTTATTCATCTGTGCTACAGAATGAGAGGAGGTTGGTGGCTACTGGAGCTACAACCTCATTGTAGGCCTTTCCCATGCCCAGCTTTGGGCAGGCTGTTGACACCAGCATTTCTATTCCAGATTAAAACAAAACCAACCAAATTGAGTTTCTCATGCCACAAGCTGGTTGCTGACCCAGCCAGTAAAGAAAAGGTGGCTTAAATGCATCATATCCAACAATCCTTGCCTCAGGGCTGAACATCATAATTCTCACCAACTTCCATCACCCAGGAGCTGAGATTCATTCCTGTTAACTCAATATCCTCAGTCCCTCCCAACAACTCACTGCAGCTGGTGTGCAGAAAGAATCTCCCGTCTCTCAGAGCAGACAGAAAACACCAAGACTTGAGCAATGCCTGGTATCAAGTGTACACCCCAGAGTCAGGGACCTTAAAGGCAACCTGTAAAGAACAAGTGTTTGTTTCCTCTTTTGCTTCTTTAGAATGTGTAGTAAGAGCTGCTGCTCCTCTCTTCTGGAAGGTTGCTTTCTTTTTCCTTTTCTCCTCAGGCAGCAATACACCCTTTCCCCATCCCATAGTTTTTATTAATGAGCTCTAGAAAGGACTGAAGAACATTGTGGGGGAACCAAGCCACACCACACAAACCAGAACTGTGCAGAGCTGAAGACAGTTCAGGTCTATGAACCCAAAACATGCCTTTTAATCAGTACTTGCACAGTTCAGGAAAAAAATATCAGTGGGTAATATTGTTCTTTACAAAGAAAAGATCATGGTTCTAAGAAACCTTTTATTCCTGTTTTCATACTTATCAAGAATTTTTCACTCAAAATAGTACCAAATATTTAATGTTTTTAGACAAACAAGCCAAGTTCCTTTCCCTTGCCATACCCTCACACATTTTAGCCTGCCTCATAACCCTTTCAGCTGCAGACTGCAAAGCACACTCCGTAGGATGGAAATGGCCCTCCCTCTTTCCTACCACTGAAAAATCTGAAGCACATTCAAGTAAGACCTCCACCATATAAATTAGTGCCAGAAACAGGAACAGCACCCAACTTACATCTCGAATTCTTGCCTAACTGCTCAGTTTCTCCTGCTAAAAACAGCATAAAGAAGCAAAAAAGGATTATTATAAATCTTTTACAGGTCACCTTTAGCACTACCTCTAAATACAGTGACTGGGCAGAGTACATGGTTTCTGAACTGGCTAAAGATGGTCTGGCTGTATAAAGTCTGGACTCAGCAGTTGTGTGAAGGGGACTTTAAGAGGATTTGTTTGTTTTCTTTCTCAAGCTCTAGCCCATGCAAAACTACTAAGTTATAGATTTGTTTCTTAAATGGCCTATTTGGCTGGAACAAAATCTCTCTTGCTTCCTCTATTTTGTTACTAACACAGGCTGCTTGTAATCATTATATCCTTCACAATTTAAACAATGATAATAAAATCTGGCCTATAGTGGATGTTTCATCTTTAGCAGGAAGGAGAGTTTTCCAATGCTAGGACAGTCCTCAATGTTAACAAACCAAGCTGATCTCTGGTATAGAACAAATGCAGGAAAACAACTGATGTTTTCAGTAAAGGTAAGTCAAGGTAATTCCTTAGAAAAGGGTGAAATGTTTTCATATATGCTATCCTCCAATCCCACTGAGACTCTTCCAGTGAATTTCTTCCAAGAACTAAGTTTTAATTCCATCTCCCTTGCCCCGGTTTCTTTTTTTTCCTGGCAGCAAGACTAAAAGTAGTAAATGTAGTGACTTACCGAGCTTCCTTAATGTGAAAAACCAGCAGGTCTTGCAAATAAAACTTTGCAGAACCAAGAATGCAATTACCATGGGACTGAGTCCCAGGCAGCTGGAAAACCTGCCCACCAGATCTCTAATCAGTCTCTGAAAATGCATGATCCTGCTCTGATTGGAGACCTGGTACAACAGCAGTGAGTCCATTTGGGGAGTCTGGCTTCCCTATGTATTTGCAAGAGTTTGAAGATCAATCAGGTGGTGTGTACAAATACCTAATTTATGGCAGGTCCACATAAAGAAGGGTGGAATAAATTGCTGAATTTACCAAATTTAAGCCTCTCTGGAGTTAAATTTCTGTTATTGTTCTGATATCTACCAAGTATTCTGTCTCCCTTTTCAGTGTTTGCCTTAAAGGGAGCAGAAGATAGAAAGACTATTATTGAGATTTTGTGAATCTTGGAACTAACATTGCCTGGAACTACTATTTCTCTGTAGGGTGAGGTGTCTTTTAGCATAGTACAACTCCAACGTCAAGCTCAGTCCTGGAGTAGGTGGAAGCAACAGCAGTTGTTGCACTTGCCCAACAGGATTTGAAGATTCCTTGTATAAAACACAGCAAGAGGATGTTTTGAACAGGACCTTGACTTTCTATACCTAACTCTAATTCAACCTCAGTGTACTTGCCTTCATTGGGTTTTCTTTGCATAAGAAAATAGCATGTGCATTCCTGAGAAAATTGGTGGAATTCTGCTATAAATCTCTCCATCATCAGTGTACCTGCTGGCCCCATTTGAAACAAAATTGAGACGGAGCTACAGTGGTAGAAGAAAAGCAATTCAAACAATTTCTCTGAATCCTACTTTTTTTTCCAATAGATGGATTGGTTTTATTGCTGTATGCAAGACTCAGATCCTTTTTCGTATTTTCCTCCGTTTGGTTTTTAGCTTATTTACCCTTTTTTAGGTAAGGGATATTGCATATCCCTTCTGTGGAGTATCAGCCAAAACTGGGGAGGCTGGAGAGAGCAAGAGCCTTTGGGAAACAAATTATGTGATATTTAAAATTTCCTCTGGTCATGCTTCTTTGTAAATACCCCCATTTGAATGCTGTGTATTTGTACAGGAAATTGAGCAAAAAATGTATAGATTGTGATGTCTGACTGGTATTCTGCCCTGTAAATGTGTTTTTAACCTCTGGCATTCTGTGCTTATTTAAAAAAAAAAAAAAGGCGAAAACCTCTAACCACTTCTCTTTTGTGTATTCATGTTTAAAATAAAATGAAAACAGCTATCTTATCTATAATGGAAATCAAATTCAAAAGGAAAAAATTAATTTGTACAAGTGTCCTAAAGGTACTTCATTGTATATATTGTGATAGCATGTTTCCAGAACCAACAAATAAGTGGTGTGAATTTTAGATGTAAATATCTGCCGTTTGTTTTGGGTTCCTTTCCCTTACCCATTCACTCGACTGCTGTGATGTGGAATTAAAGATTAATACCTGATATTAAAACAGTACAGCTGTATGGTTGTTGTCATCTTATTGCAAAAGTTCCATACCTTCTCAGTGACTCCTCATGGGCATCTCCTCACAGCACAGCCAACAAACTCCATCTCCCTTCTCAGCACAACCAACAAACTCCATCTCTCTCCTCACCCAGCAAACCCACTCTTTTGTAGCACTCCTCTTCTTATTGCACACAGCTGTGGCCTGTTAAAGGCAGGCCTGTTCCTGATCTTTGGTGATTAGTGCAGCTGCAACTCCTCAGGTGTGAGACTGCCTTCTGCATTATCTTTATTTTCTTATATTCTATCCCCCCACATATGGTCATTGCTGTCCTCAGGCCGCTCCAAACCTTCACAAGAGACAAGAAGAGCCCTCACTTCCCACCTTTGTGTGAATGGGCAAAACGGGGGCCAACCCAAAGGACTTTGTGTGTAGTGAGGGAACAGCTTCCATGTTTAAGTGTTATTTAATATCAACCCCTTGAAGCAGCAGCAGGTACAGCCCCTCCTGGTGTGCTCAGGTAGATGGACATGGCACTTGCAGCAGCCCCAGGCAGTTTTGGGACAATTCTTTCAGAGACAAAGCTGTCCCCTAGGACAGCTGTGGAGTGGCTGGGTGCCACTTCCTTAGCAGCTGGGGTCAAACCACCACTGCCTAAAAGATGGCTACTCTTTTACTGCAATAGTATTTAAATACTGATCATTTCAACAGACTAGAGGTGAAAGAACAGTAGTTAAGACATGTATGAACACAGGGTTTGGGAATTGAGGCTCCTAATCTCTAATTTTTTTCCATTACCACTAATAAGCCAGGTCATTGTACAGGAGGCAAAATAACTCATTAAATGTCTCGACAAACCAACAAAAAAACTTCTGAAACCTGTCTCAAAAGACATTTAGCAGCACGTCTGACTCTTCAAGTGGCCCCAGGATGTACAGGGACTGCCAAGGCACCCTTTGCACACACCACATACAAATACTGAGAAGAGAAACTGTAACAGGCTCCTGAAGTCTGTATCAGTCACAGAACAGAATCATAGAATCGTTCCTGTTGGAAAAGACCTCCAAGATCACCAAGTCCAACCTTCAACCAAATACCACTCTGCCCTCTAAACCATATTGTGAAGTGCCACATCCACTGCTTTTTGAACACTTCCAGGGATGGTGACTCCACCATTTCCCTGGGCAACCTGTTCCAGGGCTTAACCATCCTTTCAGTGAAGAAATTTTTCCTACTGTCCAACCTGAACCTTCCCTGACACAACTTGAGGCCATTTCCTCTTCTTTTGTCAATTGTTCCCTGGGAGAAAAGGCTGACCCACACCTGGCTACAACATTTCAGGCAGCTGTAGAGAGTGCTAAGAGCTCCAGCCTGAACACCCTGATACCCTCAGCCACTCCTCCTGGGATTTATGTTCCCAACCCTTCACCCTGTCTTCAATCAGACCCTTTGAGACCATTTCTAAGCCAGCTTATTAAACCTTAGTTAAGTAAGTATTTTTTATTCGGACAAAAATTATTTATTAACCAAGCACAGGTAATAAATACTGTGTTTTGGCAAAACAAAAGATGTGTGAAGCCGTCAGCTTTAAACAAGAGTTAAAAATACTTTAGTTTCTGGTAAACCAACTGAACAATTTTTTTCAGTGTAAGTCCAATACTTTATTTAAGCTGCCACTAGTCAGATTGAAATCTAAATCCCATGTCCAAATACCTCTTCTTATCTAAATAAGAAAACTTCAGCACAGTTTCAAAATATGACTTGTCCAACTCAGTATGAATTTCATTACAAAGCTGATAAGAGGAGAAATTGAACCCCTAGCAATGACTCTAACCTGGCAGATGAAAGATGCAGCCTTCTACACCCTATGCATAAATGTCATAAATATGCCCCCATTTCTGGAAGATTCTTAACAAGCCATGGACACAAACACAGTTCACTGGCAGAACTCTGAGCTCAGGTGTCTTAAGAGAAGGTTCACACACCACTTCTCTCTTTTGATGGCCTTTACTGTCAATCCCACATAAATTAACCCAAATTTGGAACAGTAGATCTGTTACACTTCATCTTCCTTTCAGCATTCATTCACAGCAGTACTGCATTAACTCATCCCAAACTGTTTCCTGTCCCCCCGACAGAACTCCCTTTGTCCTTGCAGCCCAGGCTGAGCCCCTCCATCCCTCCCCGTGGCTGGAGATTGGTGATCCCAGAAGGCAGAGCCAGCACAGCCCCAGCCCCAGAGCTGCCAGGGCAGCCTCTGTCTGCCTGCACCTCCCAAGGACTCCAATCCCCACAGATCCACTGAGCCCAATTAACTCTCATGCCCACTCAACGGGCTGACCTGCCCAGGCAGACCTTAGGGCACCTTCCAGCACCTAAAGGGGTCAAGAGAGCAGGAGAGGCACTTTGGACCAGGCCCTAGAGTGGTAAGGGCACGAGGGAATGGCTTCACACTGACAAAGACCAGGGTGAGATTGGATATTAGGAAGAAATAACAGTGAGGAGCAGCACAAGCTCTGCATCACCCAAGTCTCAGGCAGGACAAATCGCTAATGCTTCACAGCGACAGGGCTGGAGGGTGTGGAACAAATAGAGCCCCAAAAACCTCACCATGGATTAAGAACAAGCACAAGGTAAAATGCAAGGAATCTATTCTAGCTGCTGAAACAAACAAAAAGAAGGAAAAAATCCAAAAGACAAAAGGAGTCCTTGTTTTTCCTCAGACCCTTTTGAGGATCCCATATTGAAATACAGAGGCTCATTTCCCAATCCAAAACCAAATAAAATCACTTGTCTCCTGCTCCACAAAAATGTACAAATTTCCTAGTGTGAAGATGTTTCATAACTGCACTATTTTGGTAAGTAAACTCTGTCTGTATTATGACCTTCTTAAAGTTTCCTAATTCCAAATTTACGTTCTATTCCCACCTAATTACAAAGCCACTTCATCTCACAGTTCTTTTGGCCACTATCCTGATAAGAAACAAAGGCACTTCAAGCCATCACTTCTCTTCACAGCTAAGTGACTTCAGTGGGCAATGAGCATTATTTTTAAAAAGCCAATAATCTTCCTAAAGCATATTGATATTGAGCAATTCTGCAAATCATTATGGACTGACTTAATATTTATGTCGATCTTAATAACCACATTTGGAGAGATAAAAAGATCTAGAAATGTGCAAAACCATGTCTCCTAATGAACATATAATGTACTCTCACTGGTAATTAGTGTCCTAATTACTGCTCACCTGCTGTGACCTTTCCTGAGTCAGGTGCTTCTCCTCCCCACGCTGCCTGTCCCACCTCGTCAAGCTTACCTCTTGCACCTGATGACCTGCAAGAAAATTCTGATTAGGCACTGCCCCAGCAGGCGGCCTCAGGAGCCTGCCTGTGCAAGAGAGCCCACAGAGCTCCATGGGAGCCCCCTTGCTGTAGTACAGGGCTGTGTGACTTTGCCTCTTTCTCCTTCACTGCAATGATATCCCACGATACACAGTTACTTATAAAGCCACACAAGGAGCTATTAGCAGGTGTGTGCTCCTCTCCCAACTCCACGGGAATTTCAGTTATAAACTCACAGTTTTGGGAATTGTTGAAGGTAGTTAACGGCACTAACTGTGAAAATTTTCGAAACAGAATAAAAATATTCTGAGTTGGAAAAGACCCACGAGAATCACCAAAGTCCAACTCCTAGGCCTAGCACAGGACAACCCCAAGAATCCCCTTGTGTGCCTGAACAAAAGGCAACAGGCCCAGAGACTAGGATATCAAGTTGGAATTAAACAAACAAAATTTCTTTCTGCAAAAACACCCACCTAAGAAGCCACACACAAGTGCACACAGGTTGCTATTTTGACCTCTCCACTGTCCCTCCTCAAAGCATCCAGTCCTTGTACTCACAGGGAGTACCCAGAGCCGCCCGTGAGGGGCTGTGCCCCCGTCCCTGCCGCTCCCACCCCTCACGGGACACCCATCTCACGAACCGCCTTCCCACGGGCCTCGAACGACCCCCCAACCTCACCTTGCGCTGCCTCACGCTGCTTCATACTGCTTCACACCGCCGGGAGAGGGACGGAGGGGGTAGGGCGGTACCCAGGCCCGGGCCGGCCCCGCCCGCCCTCAGGTGTGAGGATCTGCCCTTTTCCAAGATGGCGCCCGCGGCCGCCGTCAGGGAGCGCTCGCGAGCGCCCTTCCCTCACCAAAGATGGCGGCGAAGGGGGGCGGGGACCCGCGCCGCCGCTCCGCCGGCTCTCCCCAATCAGCGGCCGCCAACTCTCCCGTGGATGCCACGGCGCGGCCAATGGGAGCGGAGAGCGTGGCGGCCGGGCGGGGAGCGGGCCAATGGGGCGGCGGCGGGGGCAGCCGGTGTGGGGTGGTGGTGCCGGTGGTGCCGGTGCGGCGGGCGCTGCCGGGCGAGGCGGGATGCGGGCGGCCCACGGGCTTTGCGCGGCGCTGGCCCTGCTCCTGTTGCCGGCCGGTGGCCGAGCGCTGCGCGACGGGGACTGCGAGGGTGAGTGCGGCCGAGGCCGGCCCGCGGGCACGGCGGGGGGAGGCCGTTCCTCGCCGCCGTCTCCCGCAGTCTGGCCCCTCCGCCGGGTTGTGGGGCCGGGACGCGGAGCAGCCTCGGGGCTGTGACAGCCCCGAGTGACAGCTCGGCCGCCGGGGCTGGGCCGGGCCGGCGGGAGCGCTGCCTCCAGCGGCAGGAAAAGTCTCCCAAGTCTGGCTAAGTGCGGACGGGCCTGGCCGGGCGCCGCTCGAGGCTGTCCGGTGCCGGGGCGATGCGCCGGGCGGCCCGCGGGGCGGGCGGGGCGGGGCTTCCAGCCGTGCCCCGCGCCGGGGACGGGATCTCCCTTCCGAGGGTACTGCACTCTTATCGGGAAGTTGCCGCTCCAGGGGGTCAGCGGTAGTTAGAGTCCCCACGGGGAAAAGGAGCGACAGCTCGGGGAGACCGGAGCGTGTCCAGGCCGGGAGATCAGCGCTGGCGCAGCTCGGCGCTGGCGGGGCAGCGCTCCCCGCCCGCTGTCCCTGCCGGGTGACGGTGATCCGGGCAGGGAGCGGGAGAACGCCAATGAGGTTACTCAGCCGGGACTCCCCCTTAGTCATCCCAGAATTACGGAGTGCTCGGAGTCCTCTCCGTGCGCACAGCCAGGAGCCGCGAGCAGCTGATCCAAATCAAGTCGGGCCCTTTGTGTCCCACGGAAATACAAACGCCTCAGGGGTGGAACCTGTTGAGCTGCACAGCAAATTAAGCTGCTCCTGTGCAGTGAGCTGAACAGATTCCCCAAGTGAAGCAAGAAGAACTTGAGGTGGGGCTCTAGTTGCTGGCTGGGAGTTTGGGATACTAATATCCCTCTTCTGCAGTAAGACAGAATGAGGGGAGGGAGCCCTGTAAATCAAAACTTCCAGCTGCTATCGCAGCACTAGACTGGAAACATGTTTCTGTCCTACAGTGGCTGTCAGTGTCACTGCCTGCAGCAAGTTTTTTCTTCCCAAGATTTTCACTTCCCAATAACTTACAGTGGACATCAGTGTGTCTGTGACTGGGATAGATGGGTGGGAGGTAAATAAGAATGTGCTGTATGCATACAAAAAATGTTTTCCAAAATGGCCCATCTTACAATTAATTCTAGTTCCCATATAATGAGAGTACATTTCTGCTCAGTTCTGTGAAGGCCATGCTCCATTTCCTGTCATGCCCAATTACTGTGCCATGCATTGTGTTCTGAGTTGAACACAAGTTGCTAATGACAATAATATTTTCCAGTCCCTTCCTGTTGGAGTAAACAAATCCCACAAAAGCCATAACTCATACCTGTTCCTTAGAGGCAGAATGGTTCCTGGCACTCATCTTGCGTGGGAAGGTGTGAGAATCCCCGGGTGCTGAGCAGGAATTGGGGGGACTGAAGAGTGCTTGGTCCAGGTGATGCTGATATCCACAGATGAGTTGTGAGCAGCAGGATGACCAAAATCTGACACTCAGGGTGTCCCTGAGTCATCCCACAGGCTGTCTGCCCTCCTTCCCAGCCACACACGGGGCTGCTGCACCTTGGAGCACGTGTGGAGCGACTGCTGCCCAGGGAAGGAGCAGTGACCAGTTTGTGCAGCCCTTCCCACAGGCAGGAACTTGGATCTGTCCTCTCAGCTGCAGCTGCACTTGTGGGAGTTGCCTTATGTCTAAGAGTCTTCCCTCTTTCCATCTGAAACTGCATCAGAAGCTTGTGGAAATGAAAGAAGGAGAAAGGTGCCACGGGGATATAGCATGGGATCACATTTCTTTTTCTCTTGGAAGTAATTTCAGCTGAAGCAGCCGGGTAATCAGTGATACCCTGTTACTGAGTCTCAGAGGATTATGGACAGAGTTGGTTTTCAATCAGCACTGGGTTTCACACCCAGGTTCTTACAAGTTGCTTCCCAAAGCAGCAAGACAACTTTAAATGTACATTTTTGCATGGGTGTGGTTTGGTGTCCATCATATGACCCTGTGCTCACTCAGGACAATGTACAGAGACCCCTAGACACTCCCATTTATCTCATTTCTGATTGTCACAAACCCACCAAAAGCACCAGGGCATGTTGTTGATTCACGTGTGCTCTGAATGACTTTCTGAACCATGGGTGAAGTTCAGAAAACTTCACTGTTTTCCAGTTATCCAAACTGTTATCCAAACCCCCAATTCCATTTCCCTACAAGTGTTCTCTAAGAGCTGCCATGAGATTGCTGCTCTGGCTGATAACTCCATCCATCTTCCCTTCCAGTGTGTGTCACATTCCTGGGAAGGTTCTACCAGAGTCTAAAGGACAATGATGTTGAATTCACACCTTCCAGTATTGAAAAGGAGCTCTTGAAATCCTGCAAAGAAGCAAAGGGCAAAGAGAATCGCCTGGTAAGTAGGGGGAGTCTCTAATATTTCCCTTCTGCAAATGAGGGGAAACTGAGTTTGTATGATGTGGCTTCCCAAGGGCTGTTTTTGCTGGCTCTGTGGCCACAGTGGGTCCTGTATTTCTTATGAAAGGACTTGAGGAGTTCAATCTCTTTACCAAAAAAAGAAAGGGAAAAAACCACCACCCTGTCAACAGTGATTGGACTGGCTGGCATCTCACTGTTACTGAAGCAGTGGATTATTACAAACCTTTTGTTTGCTGTAGGGCTTCCCTGTCTCTTAAATGGTATTTGGGGTGCTATATAATCTGTTAAAATATTTATACTCTTCAGCTGTTTAGCTGAAAACTAAACAAAGGAAAACAAAATTGCCCTAACTAAAACCAGAGCCAATTTGTGAATGAAGAGGCCCAAGGAAAAGGCCTGAACTAACCTCAGAGAACTACAGATACCATCTGACATGCAGAGGGGGAACACTTCAGAGAGACTCTTTGAAGAGGACTTTATTTCTAATCCTGTTCAATTTTTATAAAGTTAAGGAACAAGACCAGCCTCAGCAGCTGTAAAATCATTGCAATGGAAAACACCTGCTCAGCATTCTGGGCTCAGTTAGGCTCCTTTTGCCCAGCTCTAGCAGTCCCTTTGGGAGGTTCTCTAACAGTAAACATTCAGCTGCAAAACCAGATGAGGACAGGGACAGAAAACTCTGCTTTTAGAAGCTTTTTTTCCATGCATCCCCACTTCACTCTTTTCTTTCCTCTAGTGCTATTACATTGGGGCCACAAGTGATGCTGCCACCAAAATCATTAATGAGGTATCAAAGCCCATGAGTCATCACATCCCTGTGGAAAAGATCTGTGAGAAGCTAAAGAAGAAAGACAGTCAGATCTGTGAACTAAAATACGGTGAGTTGCCTGCACGAGAGGAAATGCCCATGATTTGCTGGGGTGTGGATGACTGGGGGTGAAGGAACATCCTAAAACCACTCAGTCCTGAGTTCTGTAGCCTAGTTAGGTTGCACAACCTGGTTGCTCTCCATGAACATCCTAGAGAGTTGTGTGGAGATGCTTAGGTAAGACTTCTAACCCTTCTTGGCTTCTGCAGGGACTCTGATCAGCCCTGGGATAACTAACTCCCAGGTGCAGCAGCACTGCTGTGCTTACATTGCTGTTTGCAATGTCATGTTTGGGAGGGTGTGTGGCACAGCCCGTGCTGGCAGCAGGCAGGGGTGTCACTGTGGCAGGGCTCAGGTCCTTGGCTCGGCTCTGCAGTCTCAGCTGCTCTCCTGTTCCCAGCAGCAGGGTGATAAATGCTGCTTTCTCACCTCCTCTGATGTCTCTCAGAGCATTCTGCTCTCTATTTCTCATCACCTTCCTTGAACCCTCAAGTTTCTAGATGGCTTAGAAATGCCTCATTCTGCTTTCCCGTATAGCTGCCCTTACACCCCTTGGAGACAGCCCCTTGGATTGGGGGTCTTTATACTTTTTATTTCTCCTACTAAGATCATATTGCTTCCTAAAAAGCCTTTTGTTGCTGTCACTTTCTTATCTTTCCCCTGAAATCACTCTGCTACATTTCTTTTATCCAGTGGAAAAGAAGTGTTGCTGCTCATGTAATAAAGGGGCTTTCAGGGCTATTGTGGAACTCCTGCACCGAAACTGCCACTAAGCCTTCTGTCTTCTAATAATTTTTAGCATTAAGAGCCTTATCTGCTGTCCAAACCTAACTAAGATGTTCCTTCCACCCCTGGCACCTCTCTCCCTGTTGGGTTTTGGCTTCCTTGCCCACCTGGCATGTCTGAGCGCAGCTTTGCTCTCCCCGCAGACAAACAGATCGACCTGAGCACCGTCGACCTGCGCAAGCTGCGCGTCAAGGAGCTGCGGCGGATCCTGGATGACTGGGGCGAGGTGTGCAAGGGCTGTGTCGAGAAGTACGACTTCATCCGCAGGATCCACGAACTGATGCCCAAGTACGCGCCGAGGGCGGCCGGCGCCCGGACGGACCTCTGAGGGCCGAGACCAGGGCGATGGATCCTGGGGCTCTGAGGGGCGAGACCGGGCCTGTGAGGGGACTGTGAGGGGCGACCTCGAGGCTCTGAGGGGCGATGCCGGCCCCGCGCTTTGTACGGGACTTTCATTAAAGTTCGCCGGTGTGTACCGGGCGGAGCCGTGCCGTGTGACGTGATTGCGGGACACTCCCCCTGCGCCCCCCGCACCCGCCGGGTTTCCGACATCCCCCGTCTCCCCCCCCGCCCTCGCTCCATCCGCGGAGCGGCCCCGCGCGCGTCCCCTCAGCCCGCCGAGGGGCGGGGCTTCCCCGCCCGCCCTGATTGGCCGCCCTGCCGTCGCGCGCGGGCGGCGGGAAGCGCCGTGTGACGTCACGGCCCCGTGACGCCGGCTTGCGGCGCGGCGCGCGCGGGGCGATGACGTAGGGCCCGCGCGGCGCGGCGGCCGGAGCCGCCTTCGCTCCCTTTTGTCCAAGATGGCGGCGGCCGCCGGAGGCGCCTCCTGAGCCGCGGGCCCGGCGCGATGAAGCGCGGCAGCGACCGCGACTCGAGCCCGCCGGGGGCCGCGGGCGGACGCGCGGCCGCCGCCGCCAAGCGGCCCCGCGACCGCGACCGCGAGAGCAGCAGCCGGCGCGGCCCGCATCGCAGCTCGGGCGCCTCCCGCAGCAGCCGGGACAAGTCCACGCCCGGCGGCGGCGGCGGAGGCGGCGGCGGCACCACCACCAGCAGCAGCAGCGGCGGCGGAGGCGGCTCCAGCTCCCGCAGCCACCGCGGCGATGAACGCGCCGGCGGCGGCGGCGACTCGAACCACCGCCCGGCGGGGAGCGGCTCGGCCTCGGGCGCCCGCGGCGGCAGCCAGGCCGCCCCCTCGTCCTCCTCCTCGTCCCGGGCGCTCGGCGTGCCCAAGGCCAAGGCGCTGCCGGGCGCCGTGGTAGCCCCGTCGCTGCTGCTGGCCGGGCCGCCGCCGGGCGCCGCGCCCTCGCTGCTGCTGGCGCCGCTCGGGGGCTCGGCCGGGCTGGCCGGGGAGCCGCCCGGCTCCTGCGAGTACAAGACGCTGCTGGTGAGCGGGCTGAGCGCGGCCCTGCCCGACCAGCTGCTGGAGGACGGGCTGTTCCGCCTCTTCCAGCGCTTCGCGGGCGGGGGCGCCGGGGACATCAGTGTCAAGCTCTCCCACACGCCCGAGCTCGGCCGCGTCGCCTACGTGAACTTCCGACACCCCGGGGACGCCCGCGACGCCCGCCGGCACGCCCGCGCCCGGCAGCTGCTCCTCTACGACCGGCCGCTCAAGGTGGAGCCCGTGTACCTGCGCGGGGGCCGGCGCAGCCGCACGCCGCCCCCCGCGCCCTCCCCGGAGCCGCTGGGGTACCTGCCGCCCCTGCACAGCGCCTACCAATACAAGCAGCGCTCGCTGTCGCCAGTCACCAGCCCCTTGCTGCGGGAGCCGCGGCCCCGCCACGCCGCCGCTGCCGCCTTCGCGCTGGAAGCGGCCGCTATCGGGCTCTCCCGGGAGCGGGAGCGGGCCCTGGATTACTACGGGCTGTACGACGAGCGCGGCCGCCCGTACAGTTACCCCATCGTGGCCGAGGAAGACCTGATGCCAGAGGATGACCAGAGAGCCACCCGCAACCTCTTCATCGGCAACCTGGACCACAACGTGTCGGAGGTGGAACTGAGGCGCGCCTTCGAGAAGTACGGCATCATCGAGGAGGTGGTGATCAAGCGCCCCGCACGCGGCCAGGGCGGTGCCTACGCCTTCCTCAAGTTCCAGAACTTGGACATGGCTCACCGGGCCAAGGTGGCCATGTCGGGCCGCGTTGTGGGCAGGAACCCCATCAAAATCGGCTACGGAAAAGCCAACCCCACCACCCGGCTGTGGGTGGGGGGCCTTGGCCCCAGCACTTCCCTGGCCGCCCTGGCCAGGGAGTTCGACCGCTTTGGCAGCATCAGGACTATTGACTACGTGAAGGGCGACAGCTTCGCTTACATCCAGTACGAGAGCCTGGACGCTGCCCAGGCCGCCTGCGCGCAGATGAGGGGCTTTCCCCTGGGTGGACCAGAGAGGAGGCTCCGAGTGGATTTTGCCAAAGCAGAAGAGACGAGATACCCGCAGCAGTACCAGCCCGCGCCGCTGCCCGTGCACTACGAGCTGCTGGCTGACGGGTACAGCCGGCACCGGAGCCTGGAGCAAGACTTGAGGGTGCGGGATAGGACTCCTCCGCACCTCCTGTACTCGGACAGAGACAGGAGCTTTGTGGAGGCGGACTGGGCCAGCCCTGCCAAAAACGCCGAACGCAGGAACAACCTGGAGAGCTACAGCCGGTCCGTGCGCAGCCGGAGCGGGGAGCGCTGGGGCAGCGACGGCGACCGCAGCGTGCCCAAACCGTGGGAAGAGAGGCGGAGACGCCGGAGTCTTTCCAGTGACCGCGGGAGGACTACTCACTCGCCTTACGAGGACAGAAGCAGGACAAAGGCCAGTGGGCCAGCTCTAGACCGCAGCCCTGACAGGGCTCGCAAGGAGAATCACACTACAGAACCCGGAGCCGAGAAGGAGCAGAGCAACTCCCTCCAGAACAATCGTCACGCGGCCGAGGAGAAACCCCACCGCGAGCCGGCCGATGCTCCCCAGCCCAAAAAAAGGGACAGCGAACGCAATCATCGAACTGGTGAATCGGAATCCAAAACTCACGAGGAGCCAAAATCCGAGACCAAAAAGCTAAAGAATTTATCAGAATATGCTCAGACACTGCAACTTGCTTGGAATGGGCTTCTTGTGCTAAAAAACAGCTGCTTCCCCACCTCTATGCACATCCTGGAGGGAGACCTGGGTGTCATCAACGGACTCCTCAAAGACCATTCATCCGGCGGGAAGTTGACGCAGCTCAAAATCGCTCAGAGACTTCGGCTGGACCAGCCCAAGCTGGATGAAGTCACCCGGCGCATCAAACAAGGCAGCCCCAACGGCTACGCCGTGCTCCTGGCCACCCAGTCCGCCCCGGCAGGGGCAGGGGCCGAGGGGACCTTCCCTGTGGTAGAGCCTGGCTTGCAGCGACGGCTTCTCAGGAATCTGGTCTCCTACTTGAAACAGAAGCAGGCTGCTGGGGTTATCAGCCTGCCCGTGGGAGGGGCAAAGGGCAGGGACAGCACAGGCATGCTTTACGCGTTCCCTCCTTGCGAGTTCTCTCAGCAGTACCTCCAGTCAGCACTAAGGACATTGGGGAAGTTAGAAGAAGAACATATGGTGATAGTTATAGTCAAAGACACTGCCTAGCCCACACTGTCTTTTCAAATTCCATGTTTTCTTTGTGTGTCACACAGCCCAGTTGTTTTTAAGGCTGATCATTTTGGTTAAGGCTCAAAACACCTTGACCAAAGTGGTAAGATTTTTAGTTTCTAATTAATTTTAATACCTATAATATCTATTAAAATTTTAAATAGAGCCCATTTTATTCGTTTTTAATATGTGACACTGTCCGCTGTTGTTCTGTATTTTTATTTTTTAACTGTATGAAAAGTTGTCAGTAAAGCCTTGTTCACTGATGGATTTCTAAACTTGTGCGGTATCCGAGTTCTTGTGGCCAGGAAGGAAGGGTGAGCTCCCTGTGCTGCAGGAGCAGCCAGGCCAGGCCAGGCCCCAGCCCAGTTCAGTTCTCAGATCCCAACCTTGAGCACCTCCTTCATCTTTATGTGTCCTTTAAGGTGGGAGGGAAAGGGAGGTTCTTAGTGCTGTATCAAAGATTGAAAGGTTGGTTCTCTATTTTTTTTGTCCTGTTTGCTTTTTATTTCAAAAATTTGAGTCTGGATGCTTTGCTGTTGAGTCTCTCTTTGAGAATAGAAGCTTCCCAGGAAGCCAGCAACCAAGGAAGCAAATCCTGATCAAGAATAAAAGTTTTTCATTCGCACCAAAAAATTAGTTGATACTTGGCAAAAAGTTTGCTACTGAGGAGTGAATGCTGTATTCAAGTTGGTGAGGTTTGAGAGCACCTGGCACATGTCTCAGTCATAGAAGTTCTTGAATAAAACAAAGGTTTGACACATTACCAATTTTTATAAAAGGCAAAACAAGCAGATGGAAAAAAAAGGTGATTTAAGGGGGAACCCCCTTGGGCCCATATTAGATGTGGACAAGCTAGGGGCACAAAGGTGTTTGGTGAGCTGGAGGTGCCCATTTGCAGTCAATCATGTTGTACTACCTGGAATCCTTTATTGAAGGATAAATGGCTAATTTTTTTTCCTGAAGTTTAAATTTGTTTGCAGGCTTACAAAAACACACAGAAACATGTCTGTCTGGCTGAGAATGTGTTCTGTTACCACAGGTGACCTGTAACAGAGGAACCACTGGAGATCAAAATCCGAGCTCTAAAAGGGATGGATCTATCACCTTTGCTGTCTTTACGAGGTGGTTGGTTGGGAGGCCAGACCCTTTGAGTGCTCAGCAGCATAAGGACGTGGTAACAAGTTCAAGCTGGAGTTAAAATCCACACTGTTCTGTTTGGGGATATTTTTATTTTTTAAAATGATGCCTGTAGATTTTAGGAGACTTACAGAAAATTGTGTGGGATTAAAAATGCTACGTTTTAAAGTTTCTTTAGATTTGCAGGTGGTTTTTTTGTTGTTGTTCTCTTAGTAAGCAAGTGAACAAATTTGTGGGAGATTTGTCTCGCACCAATCTCTGTGAGCCAGCAGCTCACTTGCTGAGGGTTGCCAAAAACCCTTCTAAAACTCCTCTCAGGTATGATTGGTGTCACAACCTACTAAGCAGGGAGCGTAACTCAGCCTAATGATGCTGTTATTTTTCACTTTTTAACCCTGCAGGGACATCAGCAGCAGATGATGGATTATTAATATCAACAAGTGTGGGTTGGTTTGTTGGGCTGGAGGAGGGGTTGCCTTTCACCTGATGCATCTTCCGTGAAGGCACGGATCAGAGGGGAGCTGAATGCTCCACTGAGACAGCAGGGAGCTGGGAATGTGCCGTGGGAGCGAGGAGCAGCTCCAGTGCCCGAGCCGCCAGGCTGGCTCGGTTTCACACGGTTCCAGGGACACCGACTCTGCCCTCCTGACCGGGTCCCCAGTGCTGCCCTAAGGCAGGCGGTGCCAAATGTCAGCAATTGTAACGGTTCGGTGTTATCTGAAACCAAGGGCTGGTAAATACCCCTGAGGGCCGGTCCTCCAGCGATTAGAGCCTTTCGTGGGAGTGTCCTGCCCTGGAGGTGTCCGGGCAGCTGGAGGCAGTGAGGTGGTGGCAGGACAAGTGCTCACCTGGCTGATGGTGGCAGGGAGGTGCAGCTCGTGGTGCTGTGCCATGGCCTTGTTTGTGCTATGGTGTGTGACTTTTAGGAAGGGGAAGGAAAAAAAAAGCCTTCTAAATTATAAAAGCTGCAACTGTTTGCTGACAAAGCCAAGGAACAGCCCAAAATCCCCCATCTCCCACTTTCCTTGTGAAATAAGTGAATAATAATGCAGGGTTGTTTAGAAGACAAAGTTGGGTGAGATTTGAATGATGGGATTTCTCTTCCCAGAGAGGTGGCTGATGGTTTTAAGCATAGGAGACCAACAATCTCCCTCCTACCAAAATTAATAGTTGTAAATGAGAAGTTGGAGAGTTATGGAACAAACACATGGGAGAGCAGCAGCATCCATGTGACACGATGACCTGAGCCTTCCCTGTTCCCCAGCAGGCAAGGGAGCCACACCACGGCTTGAACAGCCTGTGCCAAGACCAAAGGCCCCATCCTGGACCTGTGTCCACCATCCCCTCCCTTCACAGATGCATCCAGGCTGATTCCAAGAGAAGCAGGCCTGGAGAAGGGTTGGCATTACAGCAAAGTAACTCAGCATCTGGATCTTGCAGCATCCAAGACTTGGGCCCTGCACTGGGCTGGGCAGCAGTGCTGGGAGAAGGTGCAGGGGTGGGAGGCCTGGGCCCCTCGGTGATGCTGGAAGGGGCTGGGTAGGGCAGTGCTGGGGGTTGGGTTTGGGAGGATGGAGCCTTTCAGCCCAGTGCAGGGGGGCAGCAGGGTGATCATGGCAGGGTAATGGTGTCTGGCTCCTCGGGGTGATCTGAAGCTCAAAGGGGGCACAGGGTGTGAGGTGGTGGATGGGCTGGTCTGAGAGTGTTCCTGCTTAGCCTGAGGTACCCCATCTTTAAGCACCCATTCAGCAAACATTCTGTCTTACAAGGCCTCTTGAACAGCAGTTGCTGGCTGTCCTTCCTACTGAGACAGGGCTGAGAGCCCTGGAGGTGCTCTGAGGAGCCTCAGTGATTTCCCTCAGCTCCACTTGGTGAGGTTTGTACCCAGCTCTGCCAGCCTTGGCCTGGGGGAGGTTTTTGAAGCCCAGCCCTGCAGGGATGTGCTGCTCCCTGCCACGGTGCTGGCAGGGCATTCCCCAGGCTGTGCTCCATGGAAGGGTGCTGCAGGGTCCTGTGCAATGGGGACCACGCTGACAGGAGGGCACAGGCTGTGCTGGGCCTGTCTGCTGACACCGTGGGAGGAAACAGCACCTCCCTGCTCCCCTCTGCTGCAGAGGTAGGAGTAGGTCTGAGCCAGCTGGCAGGACATTTAAATCTCCTTCCACCCCCTAAGCCAGGGTCTGTGACTGCTGCATAGAAGAAATACTGTATGGCACATCAGCCACGTGCTGTGCGTATTCCAGAAGATTATAGGATTCTTTCCAAGCAACAGGCTTTTAAATAGATTAAATCATGATGCCAGAGTGGCAGGTGATTTTCCAAATGCTGAGAATTCTCCCCATCCCAAGCAGCTGCAGAATTATGAAGGCCTGACAAAAACAAAATAATCCCTGCTAGTCCCCAGTTCTGAACTCCACTTTGCACCCAGACTGGTACAGTCACCTGTTCCCCAGAACTGCTCAGTGAGACCCCCAGACCCCAGGCAGTGGCATGGGGTGCAGGCAGCTTCCCCAGGTGTGCATTTAACTTCAGAGGGGCCAGGCCTGCCCAGGACAGGGGCGGGGGGGGCTGCTTCAGCAGTTTTGGGGGGTGATCTGCAGGCCCACAGGGTGAGGCCCAAACCCCCTCCCTTTGTCTCTGTTCAGTGCAGCTGGGGCAGGTGTGGGAGGGGAGGGAGGCTCATATACTCACAGCATCTCAGCTCCAAGTCAAACGCACACACAGGAGCTCCAGCCCAGGTGTTTTGGTTCTGTCTCACAAAAGTGGCAAATACCTCCGAAACAGCCAGGCCCAAACCAGCAACAGATGCAGTCAATTACAGCTGGGGTTTAATGCCAGAACAAGAGATGGACATCTGGCACTGCCTCTCCCTGAGGGTAGTAGCTGAGTACATGCTTTATTTTTTCCTGCTCCTGAGCTGCACATATTCTATGGTGAAGTTGGGTGGGATGGTTTCTGATAAGTTAGAGGCTACTTCCACAGCTGTTGGGTGGCAGATCCAGTTTTCAATCCCCTCATTTAATCAGAATGCTGCTCCAATTGCTGGTCTTAAATGCTGTAGTAGTCACTTGTTCATCTTTATCGAATGTGTAGGGTACAATTATCCATTACAAGTTGCTGCAGAACCTTTCTTTTTAATTATTAACAAGCAGCCCAGGGTAAGTGCATTAAGTAGATGCAATGTTGGAGGGAAAAAAGCTATCCCTTCTTTCAGTTCAAAAGGATATCCTTCCTCTTCAAGCAGTAAGACTTTGAGCCTTAGCTGAAATGAGCAGTTCTTGGTGGAAAAGTGGTTGTAGTGTCAAGGAGTGAGAAGTCTCCAGTTCCCTGCTCTGCCTTAAACCCTATTCTGCAAGTGGCCAAAACAGAGAGAGGGTTAAAAGGTGAGTGGATGGGAATGAACAGCACAGGCATGGCCTTGGCCAGGCAAGCAGTGAGCCCATGCCCCTGCCAGCCGAGCAGAGGCCCGAGCTGGGCAGTGGGTGCTGCTCTGGGAACTCAAACACTCCACTGCCATTTCTGCCTCCTGTTCTGAGGGCAGGACCTCTTGTCATGCCCCAGCCTGATTTTCCCTGTGCCCTGACAGCCACAGGGCAGCCTGGGCAATGCCAAAGCACAGGAGGAAGCAGGTGCTGCTCCCAGCTCCTGGCACATCCTGGAATTCCCTGCCTGAGCTGCAGAGTGGATGCTCCAGAGCACCTCCCCACACAACAGCACCAGTGGCATCATCCAGCTCCCACTCAGTGTGGTGAGCATGCCACTGAGAATTCCAGGCTGTCAGGCCACCCAAGGGATCAGACTGGAACCCACAGCTGCTGTGCTATGGCCATGCTGCACTCCCAAATCCCCTTTTTGTTTCCTTTGCCCTTCCTTACTGCAGAGAGGTTCTAGCTACACCTGACTGCTCTCAGCCAAGCCCTGCAGGCACAAGGAGCACTGCTTTTGCATGGCTACAATTCACAGCCATAGACACAGACAGGATTTGTATTTAATTTTTTAATAAATACACTTTACATTAAAGAAAAAGGCCTTCAATTTGCAGTTTCCACACAGAGGGCAAGAGGAAAAAAAAAAGAAAAAAAACACAAAGAAAAAAAATAAAGATTAAAAAACTTGAACCACAAAGGGCAGAGGGGAGAAAAAGGGCTTAAACTTCAATCCCAGATTCCCATGTCTTCAGGAATACCAGGCTCTGACTAGGCCCAGCCAGGATTTCAGCCTCCCACTATAGCTGGTACCACAGCACAAACTGACATTGGCAAACACCCCAGGAGCTCTTCCCTGGAGGACAAAAGCATCTGGAACACACTGGTGCATCAGCAGGTATAACACCTGTAGATCTTCTTTTTTAAAAATAAAATCATATTTAAAATAAAAATATTCTCACTCCTCAACGATATTAGAAACCATGATCCTCTTATTTCACTTAGTAGTTGCATAAATTTTCTTTTATTTTTAAACAATTTTTCTCCCCAAACCTACCCCATGGTACAAGGTACTACAGGAATACAAAGGTCTCCCCTCTTTACTAGAACACTTGCCTTTTTTTTCTTTTTTTCTTTTTTTTTTATAAAACTATTTCTGTTCTTTAGGAAAGAACTTTATACAAAGAAAATATATTGTGAAATATCTTCAGAAGTTTCCTTGAAGAGTCATCTCAGCCTAAAATGAAAAATTAAAAAAAAAAAAAAAAAAAAGGCAGAGAGAAATGAGGCCTAGCCCCAGGTCTCTTTATTGAGACTTAGCCCCGAGCCTTCAAGTGACTCAAACCAACAGAGCGGATCGGCAGGAGATCCTCAGGCTCTCCAGAAAAGCAGGGCTGGGGTGCTCAGTCGCTTTCCAATTTGGTCTCTGGTCTCTCCTGTGGGAAGGGAGCATCTCCTCCTGCCCACACCCCGCCCCAGCCGCTGCTCACTCGTTCAGGGACAGGATGATGTCGTCCTCCAGGTCTGAGTTATCGGAGCTGTCGGCTGCAAAGGAGACACGTGGGTTATGCTGGGTTTGTGACACGGGAGGTGGTCACCCCTGCCCTGCACCATCAGTGCTCCAAAGTGCTCAAATGCAGCCAGGAAATCTGCACCAGAGCCTTCCTTCCCTGCTTACAACAGAGGCTCAAGGAGAGCAGCTTTAGCAAGTGCAGTTCCTATGAGCTGGCAGGTTTTTCCCCGACAAGGTAGGGAGGACACCAGCAGAGCTGCCTGCACAACTTCCTGTGCACAAAAAAGGGCAACAGCTCTTCACCCCAGGGGCTGGACAGATGGGGCAGTCGTTTCTCATGGCTGGACAGCTCCACCAGCCTGGCCCCTGTATGATGTGCACCAGGTAATTCCTTATGGAGTGAGCTGGACCCCAAAGGTGGAAGCAATCCACAGACTCCCAGCTAGAACCTTCCTCTAGTAACTCAGAGGTTTCTGTAATGAATTTCACTACAGGTCACCTTCTAAAGGTGACCTGCAAATTGCGCTTTTCCTGGTTTTCTTCACTGTGGTACAGAATGAAGACATGAAGGGATTTACCAGAAGCAGTCACACACACATACACACACTTGCTTTTTATCTTGAAACACAAGATCTCTCCTCCCTCAGCTGTGCAAGAGGGAAGTGGTAGCAGCTCTGGCAGCAAGAGGGCTCCTGCCTTACCTTAGAGGTGATGTTGGCTCTTTTTCTTATGCGAATTCATTGGATGCAGCAGATAACTGGGTGTTAAAAATAGTTTAAAAGAAAAAAAAAAGACACCAAGACTTCCACTTAGCCATCTCAGAAATGGTGGATCTCTAAATGCCTGTTAAGGTAGAAAGACCTTCTGGAAGGTTCACCCCTTGTCAGATCCTTAAGGAAAAAAAATCACAGGCAAGCAGAGAGGGCACGAAGCCTTTCCCCCAACCCTCCTCCCTGAAGATCAGCCAGCTGCCTTTCCACTGTGACCAGCAAGGGATGCTCCATCTCACCATCCACCAGGCTGAGCCTAAGCTGAGGGGTCATCAGTGCTCCCAGAACAGCCACAGACACACTGGGGAGTTAGAAAACACCAGCCAGGCTGCAGCAGCTACACTTACACAGCAAGAGGGAAAGAAGCACAGGCAAGATAAAAATCCAGAAACCTTTGAGAAGCAAAGCTGAGAAAGTTGGAGTCTTAGGGGGGGTTTGCTGGTTTGGGTTTTTTTTAACTCAGAGGAAAGCTTTGAGAAAGGATCTCCTCACTATTCCCCAGTTCACCACACAACCTTCCAGTTCTGAGCTCTGGAAGTAAAGCTGACTGCAGTTAACTGCTTGGTATAATTAGTTTGCACAGACATGCCTGGAAGTTGCCATTTTGGATTATGGAAGAAAAGAGGAATCAGAATCAATTCAGTCAGGCTCCTGGTGAGAATTCTATATATTTCTCCCTTCCTGTATCACATATGCATTTCAAAAATTACACTCCCATCCTATATCACATATGCATTTCAAAAATTACACTCCCATCCTATATCACATATGCATTTCAAAAATTACAACCACCTGGCCCAGGAAGAAGCTCTTCAAAGTCCTGCACAATGCATGAACTGCTTTGACAAACAGATCTAATGTCCCCAAGGTGGTAACAAAGGGGAGGAAGACAAATTCAGGTTCTCCATGGATTATTTTAAAAAAGGAATTAGAACCTCTTCTAAAGCACAAGAGACCAATGCTACTCACTCCCCTATTTCAATTGCTCTCTGAATTATTTTGCTTTGGCAACACTCACTGTATGTTATGGAGGTTCACCCACAGTACAACAAGAATCTGAAGCAGGGAACACTCTAAATGCATCCCATGCCAGTACTCTCTACACTGGCAGTGCCATTCCAACTTTTAATTCTGGAACAAGCATAAGCAAAGGAAAATTTTAATTGCTCTTTGCTGGGTGGGAAACAGAAAGAAGTCCAGTGAAGACACAGAAAAGCTGCCACAGAACCTCACTCATCAAACCCATCAGGGGCCAGCCTGGCAGAGCTGCACTTCCTGCTCTGAGTTCCTGAAATTGCTGCTAAGCAACCCAACAGCCACAGGATGGGCTGGCTGCAGCTCCACAGCCATACAGATCCAAGGTCTGCTCAAGTAGCTCTATCCATAAATGAGGTACAGATGTGGCCACTTCATAACAGTGCTCTGCAGAGCACGCCTGAAATTTCTGTCAAGGAGCCCCTGGTTTGTTCCAGGAAGAGTTATTGAGATGGCCTGAACATCCTGGCCATGCTGCCCCTTGGACAACTGAAGGTACAGCACACCAGGTGCTCTCTGAAGAGCTTTGGGCTCTGCATTCCCTGAGGAAAAATGAGTGGAGTTGTGTCACAAAGATCCTGTCCACTACCAGGATACAGAGGTTCCCTGTAACCCCAAAATGTTGCACTGCAAGATGCCATTAATGACTGAGCTGTGCAAATATCTTATATGGCCTGAGAGTATAAACCTATTTCCTTCTAGAGAACAGCAGAGTGACCCCACAGAATAACTCTGGCAACCTCATGTGGCCATGTCCTTAAAAATGACTGAGCTACATTGCTACAGAAAACATGGATGAGCCACTTCACTGGCACAGAGCGGCCTGGCAAGCCTCATCCTCCAGCTCACTGCCAGGGAAGCCTGAAGTGAGAGCTGAGATGGGAATCAATCTTTCACTGCAGGACTTCAAACACCTTGCACACTGTCATTACTCACCCTTACCAACCTTTTAACTTAAGGTAACAATATTATATCCATTTTTACAGCTTGAAAATTAAAAATAACTAAGTGGTTTGGTTGCACATACTCAAAAATTGTGCTGCAAAAGAGGGAACAGAATCTGATGTCACAAATCCCAAGCCTCATGCTATCTTACTCACCTTTCTTGTGAAGCATTCTTCCAAACATTATTGCTACATTAAAAGTTCAGACCTTTCTATGCACACATACACACACACAAACACACACACTCTTTGTATTTTCAAATCACTGTATTTGCAGAATGCCCTAAAAAGAGAACAATTTAAATTGTATCCCAAAAGTTTTGTTAGCTTCAGAACAGTCTAATAAAGGAAGTGAAGTCAGAAATGCCATGTTGGCTTTGCTTTTTAGGCAGTTACAAAAGAGAAAGAACAGCACCAAGGATCAAAAGTGCTTCTCTGTCCCTACAGGCTCACAAGAGGCACAGAGGACAGGTGAGGTAAGAGTTAAACTGTGTCCCCTTGAAGGGCAGGACAGGCAAGCAATCATACAAAGCTTCTTCACACAGAGTTCTCACACATACACACATCTGGGAGCACCTGAAGAAAGCAGATACCTCCTTTCCCAGAATGCACAGTTGTTCTCTCACATAAGAGCTGTTTTTACCAGCAGATGACTAAGAGATGCCCCAGGTGAACAAGGTGATGATGGCCTGTCACTCATACCAGCCAGGGACAAGTCAGTTAAGTCATTTCAGGGGAAATTTAGACGTTACCTCTTTGTCAGGACCTTAACCAGTGGACAAGGTCACCAAGGTGGCCACACACTTACTATCTCCAAGAATCAGCTCAACTTCCTCATCAGCATCAGAATCTTCATCTTCTCCCTCATCTCCCTCTTCCAGGAGGTTGGCAATCTCCTCATCATCGGAGGGAGAAAAATCATTTTCTCCATCCTCACCAGCATTCTCATTGTTCTCATCCTCCTCCAGCTCAGCCTCCAGCAGCTGGTCTGTATCTAGCTCATCAAGGTCATCTGTGTCATCATCATCTTCATCATCATCTTCCTCTTCTTGCTCCTCTTCCTCCTACAAAGACAGCAAAAACAGTCCATTGCAGACATTAAGATAAATGTAAAATGGACCAACAGGAACTAAAGACAACCTATAGTTTTCACTTCTCCCCACATCAGACATGATAAACACTCTCCCATCACCCATCTAAGCACTCTCTCCAAAGCTTCAGAGTATCACACATGCCAGATCACCTGCAGGCCTGCAAAATCTCAACTGCAAAATGCTGGTGCAAACAGGTACCATTGGCTCAACCTCCTCTCCAGGACTGGCCACCAACACATGGCACCACAAAGCACCCTTGAGAAGGACATGCAGTAAGACCTGTTAATCCATGGCTTTGTTGCTAGTCTTGTGCAAACTGCTTCAAGTTTCAGCAGGACCAAAAGCTGCACTCGGCATCAAACCACATGCACCATCAGTCTCTGTGACTGCCATTTAGATGAGGTATAAAATGTAGGAAAAATACAGCCCAATACAGCCTAAGCCAATCCCTGAATCACTCAGCTTCAGATGACAGAACTGTTTAAGGCAGCTTAGGAGCCACATCTTTGGTATTTACCTGTGAATCAAGATCTTTATCAAATCAGAATTTGCCTTCAGTAAAGCAACTGAATTCCTCATTGCACAGCAAAATCCAGAAATCTGTGTGTAGTGGATGAGACCGAGTGGGAAGGAGCTGTAACAGTTCCACCCTTCTCCCAGACAAACTGCCATCACAAGCCAAGCTCCAGAGTGTTCCAGGGCTGAAAGAAAAGCTTCAATCCACCTGCACCTCTCCTCAGCCACAGCCTGTTTCTCTAACAGAATGTTCTCAGCTCATTCAGTCCTAATTGCCTCTTTGTTTTGGGAGGTGACACATTTTGCAAAATTAGGAAGCAATTAAGATCGATATCTAACAACCCACTTCAAGGGTTCCTTTGGTCCTCAAGCTCACCACACTCCCACTGTTTAGACTGCTGCATTTTCAGATCCAAAGGGACAGAGGAAAGTCCTCTACTGTCATCTCCCCAACCTACTTTTGCTTCAGTCAGTGCTATAAAAAACCACCACACCCACACAAATCCAACATCTGTCACAGGCAAAAGTAAATTGTATTGTTTCTTCACTTGCAAAAGGCAGCCAAGTCTTCACTGCTGACCAGAAGTGCCATGTTCTTAAATGCAGATTACAGCACAACAGCAATGGTTTGCTACATACAGTTTCCTTTATGAAAGAGTTCATATTAAATATAAAATTAAAACCAACCTCTTTTGAAGTCTGTGCTTATTTTAAGAAATTACAACTTTACTTTGAGTTAATGAGTCCTCAGATAAACAGACTTAATTGTATACACACTGGGAGAGGAAATATCTTACTTGCAGTTCAGTTTTATGCAGTGCCATACTGGGTATAATTTCCCATAACACACACTGAATTGAGTATAAAAGCTTTGCATTAATAATTTGTATTTCTTTTTGTTCTATGCAGTATCTGCACAGAGACCAATGTCTTAAATTTTATTACTCTATTCAAAATTGAAAAGCTGATTAAAAACTGAAAAGGCAGGAGAGTTTATTTTCCTTTTCCAGTGTCTAAACAACTCTGAAGCAGAAAAGAAATACCAATTTATTAAAAAAATTTTGGAGATATTAAACCAAGTTTCTCAGTCTCTGGAGACAGAGACATACCTGTAGATATTAAGAAAAACAAGTATGTTGTCTCCAAGATCCATTTAGAGTCCATGTAGGTAAAACTTGAAGGATTCTGAAATGAGTTAGGTCCCCTCTGTGTTTCTACACATGTGGAATTTCTGAGAGCATTTTTTCCTAAATATCTAGTTCACAAGGATTCAAAATGTCAAAACTACTAAATCTGATTATGTTTCATAAATAACATAATTATTGGAAACTGAATTACTGTTTCATCAACATTCAAATTCAAGCTTAAGGCAAGGCCCTTATACCAATGTCACCCTTCAAATACAGGATGAAATTGAATACAGTTGTATAGAGCTAACAATCCCTTCTGGGTGACAAGGGTAACAACCAAATTACACAGAAAGGTTGTATATTTAGCTGCAAATTAACTTTGAAGGGTTATATCAACCAGTGAAGAAAAAATACTTTGTGAAAATACAGACAGAAAAAAATGAAATGTTTCCACTTTCACCATTTAAATTACTTAATCTGAAGTTGGTGATTAGGGCCAGCTCATATTTATTTAAAAACCACCTAAGAACAGTAAGATGAGATCAAAATTATACCTGTCCTTGGTAAAACAGAAAACAGTGTGTAACTCATGCTCCAAGAAGGCACCTGTGCATGTGAGTGTGACACATGCAGTGACATCCTTGCAGAGCTGGAGGGGTGACACCTCACAGGGCCTGAGGAGCATCTTCAGCAGTGAGGAGGAAACCTGCACCTTGCCACGTTCTAAAGAAGCCAAACACCACCTGGACACTGTGACACTTCTGCTAAGCCATAGGCAAATAAATTCTGTCTCAGTTTCTGAGGCAAGCCAAGCAGCAGGGCCAGCTCAGCACTCCCAGCTGCAGCAGAGAGCTCCAAGCAGAGCCTGGGGACAGCTCAGCTCTCCCAACAAAGCACCAGAGCTTCTGCTCCAAACCCAGCCCCTGGGACACAGCTGAGAAAGGGGCAGGGAGTGCCAGGTGCAGTCCAACACCACCACATGTAAGTGATATCCAGGCTGTTCATGAGGATTCAAGATGAATTCTCACGAGACACCACAACTGCCTCATGTAAGGGATCCCTACACAGAGAGAATGGCACACCTGCCCCAGGGGCTCAAACACTCTGAGTAAGAGCATAGAAAAAAAGCCTTGTGCCATGCCACAAGAAAAGACAAGACAGCTATTCCAAACCAGATCCAGGTTTGTGTAGGAAACATTTACAGAGATGTAATAGTACAAGAAAACCTGGACACAAACTTACAGAATTAGAAAAGCTGATTACACAGCAAAGAACTATCTCAAGATCATCTCAAAGCAAATTACTGGTAGCTTTACTACCAGTTTGCTTCCAGAAAACCAAGTAGATTTGGTTCAATTAATTTACCATTTATAATCCCCAAAGGAAAAAACTAAACAACACCCCCTAATGGAATGGCAGACACTGGGGTGGCTGCACAGGAATAAAAAAAAGCTACTTGACCTAATTTTTTATATTACCTGTTTTTACAGCCCTTTCAGAGCTCAGTAAATATCCTTCACACTTGTTCAAGCACTATGTGTTTGCTGCCATATTGTCCTTTGATGCTTGTTGGCATGCACTTCCTAAGCTTTCATCATCATCATCATCATCTTTCTTACCATTCCCCTTTACCAATCATCTTGCACATACAAAATTCACAAATTTGTCCTTTTTGGGTGGCAAATCTTATTGGTACTTGACATACTGGTGTTCATCTCTCAAGAATCATTCAAAGGCTCAGGAAAACTCCAGCATTTCACTTATTCAAACTGATGCAAAATACACATTAGCTAAGCAGAACTTGAACTTTTTGATTTTAACATATTTCTGTAATGTATTCTAACATTAAATGAGTGTATGTACAAAGTGCTTCCAGGAAGTACGACTTAACAGCACTACAGATCTGCAGTATATAAAAATACACCAGCCTGCTTTCAAATTCTCTCAAGACATTTTTTTAGAGTTTTCTCACATTTCTTGAATCCTAAAGTTTATGACCATGTGACCAGAATTTGAAACTTCTCCACTGCAGATTACACCATCTTTCAAATTTACATTAGGCTGGCCACAGGAAGATCTCACAGGTGTTTTTCAATTGTTGATATTGGGTTTGAAATTTTGATTCAGTTTTGAGATCCACAGGTCACTGATGTTTTTGCTTGTTTTACATGGTTTCAGCTGTAACAAAAAGCTTCATCTGTTTGTCTCGCACCTCATTGACTTTTTCTTCCTCTCCTCCCATCAGCACCTCTCACCTCCAGCTGCTTTCCAGCAACACTTCCTCCCTCTGGAAACACAATCTTTATTGCACCTCTCAGTTTGAATCATGCTAGATGGTATTACTCTGACTATTCTTATTTTCACCTATCTTTTTGTAATCTGCAGAACAACTAATCAATGTTAGCAAAGCTCTTCCCACTACTTCAAATGTTTCAGCTCATATTTAATTCACTTCTGGCTACTTTTAGACAAGTCAAATTATCTGCTGGTACTATCTGCTTCTAGCAGTTGTTTATTTCATCTAGGTTTGTTTTCTTTTTAAAGAAATTCATGTTTCCCATAGTCCCATTATTTTGGTTAATTTATTTGTAAAGAATTTTTGCAAGAAACAGCCTACTTGTTTACTTCACTCTCCTTCCCCAAGTTTCTCCTAGAGCAAACTTGGAACTTCAGCAATCTGATCCCTTCCAGATTATCAGTATTATTTTAATTACTCCCTATTGCCAAGCTTGGGAAGGGGCTTTGCTTTCATAAGAAAGGACATATGATCATTGTTCAAATACAAGTGTATTGAAGAAAGCTTGCTCATCTGGGTGAAACATTCTCCTTGTTCTAGTAATTTATCTTTCTCCACACACAATCCCCTTGTCATATCTTCTGACAATTGCACTCCTTGCTGAGTACCATGTTGGTACTTCCTGGGCCTTTGCAATGCAATTCCCAGGAGTGACAATGTCTGCATTTCAGTCACTTGAGAGTTTCTATCCAATTCCCTCCCCCCAGCCACTTCTTAACACTCCCAGACAATGGGTAGTGGAAAAAGCTGAAATGTGGCCAACAGACTCCCTGGTGAAGCATGTAAGGATTCTCATCTCCTGGATTACCTGTCCATCCCCCCCCTCAGCTAGCAAACCCCTAACTCCTGTTATCTACCAGTACTCAATTCCAAGTATTCATCTCCTTCATGCTACAGGGCTGCACCTACTTTTATCTTCTTGGCTACTTCAGGGTTAGAATTTCTACTTCCTCTTAGCCATTAGTCACAGAGCTAAAAATGTAGAAGCCTGGGAAGGTGCAGAAGTTCCCATATGTAACAAGCAAGGAATCTTACCATAGGCTGCTATGCAGGTGGGTATATGCAGATTTAAAACAGGAAACAGCACACAGCGTACAGAATGTCACAGAGGCAAAACATGGAGTGAAGAAATAAAAAGCAGTTAATCTCTTAGTCTGGATAAGTAGGTTTAGCTTGTCTAACAATGACTACTTACCTGTGATGAATGACAAACCATCCATGATACAGACAGACAAAAGCTTTAAGGGAATGGGGCTCACATGGATCAGAGGTTCAGATGGGGCTCTTTTGAGCAAACTCAGGTTTTGCCTGTGAAATGTTTCCATTTCAATCTAACTGTCTGCAGCTGATGATAATCAACCTGGCTCCAGCCACTGCCCTCTGAGGCATGTGCAAGCCACCATTTCACAGCTGGTAACTCCCTTAATGCTTGGGATAAAGGTTCTAAGGTGACTTATTATATTGTCTGTGCTGCAGGGCCCAGAGGTAATGTAAGGAGTACAGAACTGGGCACAATTTCTCAGTATGCCTCTTTTCCTTTCTCTCACTGATCTCACACTCTCACTTACAAAAATCAATTAATTTCTTTCATTCCATGACACAGAACAATATTGCATAAAGGAATTTAAGAATTTGGCAGGTAAATGAACTCCCTCTCTATGGACAAGATTTTCTTCCTTTATTTTCTCAAGCCTCTGACTGACATTTCTCATGACAGCTGAGGCAGCTTTTATTTACTTGGATCCCAGCTACTGTGGGAATTCTAGAAAGATGTGTTAGGCAAGAGGAAGGAAATCTTTGATTTATGTCACTGAACAGACAGAATATGTTTTTATCTCTGCTGAAGCTGTTTTACTCCATAAAACTAAATCTGTCCTTCTGGAAACTCCAAATACTTGTCTCTTTCCAAGAAATTCCTCTGTTTGCACTGCCTGAGAGCTACTGAAAATAGATTCTGAAACAATAGGATAGTCTAAAGTAGTCACAGTTATTTGCTACAATCTAAAAATGTGGTAAAAAGTACAGGCACTGTTCTTTTAAATATCAGTTTTGGAGGATGCCTGCTCAAAAGATGTGTCTGTTATATAAAAAGGTCTTTGATAGAAACCACTCTTTACTCAGCCTTCCCAGCTGCAACTAACCTCAAAGATTTCTATGAAGGTGTGCAATGGACACATATTTATTATCATTTAAGACATTTGTCTGGAAACACCCATTCAGAGCTATTATTCTGTAAACCATTTTATTCCTGAGTAAGGTCTGAAATCAAACTGTACCTTCAAATATTACAGGAACAGCTCCTAAAACAAACCCTTACTTTAGGGTCCCTGGTGACAAAAATCATTCTGGTCAGCTTACAGTCTGATGATTCCCAAATATTTGTGCCATTATGGATTAAGGTTGGGGGGGGGGGGGTCTTTCCCCAGCAAGTAAGTATTCACATGAAAAAAACAAACCAACTATATCAAATAACAGCAATAGGGTACAGTGGAATTGCTGTTGCAATTATTGTTGCAGGTACACAGGGGGAGAATCCTAGATAAAAGTGGAAAATGGGATCACATAGACATAGAAAGACATAGAAAGCTGAGGAAAACATTCTCCACCCTGGCTAAACCATGTTAGAATAGTGATTGTCTTTTGAGTCGTTATTGCCTTATCAACAAAGCTTATTTCCCATCACCTGGAATATTCTAAACCAATGCAAAAAGACAAATTACACACCTACCATCCACCATTTGGACAGGCCAGAAGCACTGCAGGATAATTAACAGTTCTTCAGGTCTGGCAAAAGAAGTAGAACACTTTATAGGACAGGGACAGCTGGGTGAAGCAATGTGCTACTGAAGCCATAAATCTCTCTGAACACGACAATAACTGAGGACACTACTGGAGCCTTAGAGATGCAACATCACCCACATGTACCACAGAGAGAAAAACAGGCCTTAAGCAAGTAATATGGAAAGAAAAGCTAAAATAGGGAACCAAAAATGAAAATCCTAAAACCCACTCAGATCACCTCATCCAGACTTCAGTTTCACAGTTTTGAGTCTACTCTCCCTTGATTTCAGATTTTCTGAGCACATAATATTTCTGAAGTCTCTTTTTCTAGCCCATGGCAGCTGCCATGTGCCATTTCCTCTGAAATTCCTTATCTGCCTCACTACAGAAGACAGCAGATTAACAAGGGAAACAGGGGATACCAATCAGCCAAGAAAGAGAAGTAAGAATAAAGCAAGCTAACAACTAAAAGATGGTCCAAGATCTGTACCAGTAGCTCAGACAGCCAACATATCTTCACTAATCCAACTGAAGGAGTATATCAGAACAGTGGCAAATACAGGAGGAAAGAGAGGAAGATCTCACAGCCAGACTGAAAAACAGGAAACCCTTACCTATTTCCCTGTATGCTGAACACAGTTTTGCAAATTCTTATGAGTAAGACTGCTGGTTATTGACGGACACATTTGGATACTCACCCAGCAGTGAAATAATTCACAAAACTCATGGAAGTTCAAGGCAGGAACACTGGTATTTTTGGAGTAAACCACCCAACCAAAGAGCTTGCAAACAGACTCTGGTTAATCATGCTACACCCTCCTCACTTTCCCTCAGTGCTCAGTGAGTACAGAGCACAGAGCATCACCATTCACTGGCATTTGTTCTGTTTAACAAGGCCTGACAGCTCTGGCCACTCCTAGGCAAACACAGCCTCCCAGGGACCTCCCTGCACAGGCTGCTACAGCAGCAGGGAGGAAGCAGGCCACCATGGTGCTGCCCTCCAGCACTGCAAACAAACCCACAAACATTCACTGCAGCAGTCCCATCCTCAAGCCACTGAGTCAGCCCCAGCATTTAATTTGAGGGCAATTTGTGTAGCAGATCAGTTGGTCTTACAAGGTTAGTTTGAGACAGGAGGAATAACAGACATTTTGTTTCTTAAATTACAGAAGGAACTGAAAGATATCTGTAGACCAAACATTTCTGCTAGATTCATTTTACAGACTGTCACTCTTTGCTTTTTGAAAAAGCTGTCATGGAGCCATCAGCTGACATTTGTCAGAACTGACATGGTGAGGAATCAAAATTTAAGGTAAAAAAAAAAAGGCAGATATTTTTCTTTATAGTTCTTAGCACAAATTTTAAAGCCATTTCATTGTGCAACACATGACTTCTGAGCAAGGCTTGCCTGTAAGCCACCCTTCTATTTGAGTACTCATTATTTGGTATTTTCTGTACTGAGTATTCATCATTTTGTATCTTCTGTACAGGCCAAAAAAGGTATCCATGGACCCATGTAGGTCAGATATAAAAACCCAAATATACATCAAGTCAAGGTGTGAAGAGGTAGGGGTCAAACAGATTCGTTTCTGCTTCACAAACCTTGACTAAAAAGACACCAGATTCATGTTGATTCATATGCATTTCCCCCCACCACCACTTTAATGAAAGATCAAGAAAGCATCCTCTTTTAGAGGATTTTAGAGTATCTGTGAGAAGTTCCAACAAGTTTGAAATGTTATACCAAATTCTTCAAAAGCTAAATCACAGAAACTAACTAGGCAAATACTAAACACGTATGTGTGAGGATATGGATATGCACACAAACAAAAATCCTTCCAGCAGGGAACCTCTCAACAGACAAGTGTACCAAAGAGATTCTGTCTTTATTCAGGAAAACCTCTACTCATTCTAGCTCAATGCTGGATGTTTCTACAGAGACAAAACCTCTATTTCTTAAACCTAAGACAAAAAAAATACCTGAAGAAAAAGCACAGAACATCTGTGGGATGAAGAGCAAGGGGCTTAGTTTATGTTTGGCTAAATTGTACATTGAATTGTATTCAGTTTCATAAGTGTTACTTATATTAAAACCAAATCTCTACTACTAGAGAAACTTGGTTGTAACAATCCCTAAAAGTTGCTGTCTAAGGAACATGTACAGACCCCAGAAACAGAGAAATAAAAAGCAGCAGTTATGCAATACCAACTAATCACTCTTAGCTTGCAAATCAATCCAGGAGCAGCCTTGTTTGAACACTCCATCAGCTTCACAGGAAAGCTTTTAGCACACTTGGATTCTGCCTGGGGCCACCTCTATTTGTAAGACAGAAAGTGTCCCCAGTCACATCTGATGGATGGCAGATCCCTTATCTCTGCTGGGTACCCGGTGTTACAGCCTGGAACCATCGACTGCCTTGCACAAACACAAATCTCCCTTAAGTCAACACTTACCAGTCATTTTGCAAAGCAGTGCCCTGACAGCTCCTAGTTAATCATTGTGCAATGCAAGAGCTATTTCTGCTACAAACTATTCTTGGAGATCTAATGAAGAAAATGTGAGTACTAAAATATAGTGAAAGTGAACAAAAACAATGGAAGTGGAGATAGAAATAGTAAATATTGCCCAGGGCAAGCACTGGATGGCTAGGATGCAGAAAGGAAGGAGAGAGCAATAATGTTTCCTCTCTCTTCATTGCTTCCAATAAATTCTGTTCTTCTAATCTATTCAATCTAGAGATAGAAACAGTGACCAAAGATATCAAAAGAATGCCAAGACTCCCACAGCAACCTTGTAGCACACTCAGTGGCCAGGACAGCACACTTCACACCCAAACCAGAGCTACTGCTTTATCTTCAGAATTACAGGCAAATCATAATAACAACTACTCACTGCAGAGTTACCCTTCCCTGAGACCTGCTCTCCAGCCTCCTGAACTAGAAAGTACAAGTTCTAACCTAACAACAGGAAGATTCAGAGACAGAAAAAGTAGCACAAATCCAGCTTTCCAAACAGTGGGGAAAACCCCACTGAAGTATCACCTTCACCTTCTGGCACTCTTTGGAAAAAGGTGAAGTCAGCTTTCCTCACAGGAGATATAAATGTATGATTTACTAGAATGCAGACACCAAAGAGCAAAGAATAACGCATTTTAAATCTTTAGGGAATTGAAGCACAAGGTTTTTGCCTGTCCAAAAAAATACCCCTAAAACACCTGACACCCACAAAGCTACAAACTGATTCTGTTGAATTTTAGTTCTCTCTTAACTCCAGTAAGCATTCTGTGCTACTGTGTATTCTACCAGCTGCACCCTGAGGAGCCCTTACTGCAGCTCTGAGCTCTTCTGTCAAGTTGCCAGAGGTGAAACAGCTGATCAGAAAAGGAAAGCCAACATATCCCAGTGCAAACCTAGAGCCCTCTTCAACATTCTTTAACCCTTTTGCTGTGTAGAAGTTTCACTGTATTAGTCACAAGCTGTGTCTCTTAGTGGTAAATTAGTGATAAATTAATTCCAAATATGAGAACTGGAATTGAAAAAAAGGAAAGACTCAAGCCTGAAGCTAGACTACTGTCTATATTGGGGGTTGAAATACTTAAAAAAAAGCAGAACAGAAAGCAAAGCTTCTGATCAAGCCTGAATTCTGAAATAAATTAATAAATAAACTATTATTTAGTTTACAGTGTGTTAGTTTAGATTGTGTTAGTTTACAGTGCACAAAGTTACTGCTCCCACAGGTTCTGCACCAGACAGTTTCAGTTTACACTGACATTAAAGCGATCTATTTCATATTAGGGGAGGCCAAATGAGGCCTCTGTGCTTTCTGGGTAATAAATGAACACATGTAGAAGGCTAACAGCTACTCTAGAACACTCAGATCACTGGTAAGTTTCTCACCTGATCTTCTTCTTCATCCTCCTCATCTTCTGCCAGCCGCTGCCGGCCCACCTCATAGAGCCTGCACACGGTGTCCATGTTCATGGCATCCATGCTGCCCTGGTTCTGCAGGGAGATGCCCACACGGGAGTTAATGCCAGGAACTGAGCTCAGCTGCTACATTCAGGGCTACATCTGGCCTCAATCACAGCAACATTTTCAAAATCCTTCCCTCCCATTTACCAGCAGCACTACAATTAGCAGTTAAAACGAGTCTTTGGTTTCAAGACCTGCCATGTTCCCTGAAGTAACATTTCCAATGACTCCTATTAAAGAAAATTTTCTTGGTCTCACAACGCTTGTCATCTCCAGCTTCAGTAGTTAAACATGGAATTTGCCCTGCTACAAATCCCTTTGTGGTCTATAGGGATCAGTGATTCACAGAGTATAAAGCTGACAGGACTTTACATTACTCACTACACATGCACAATCAGGCTGCAAGAAATTGGGTTCTGACAACATGTTATGGAGCAAAGAACTGCATCCCTAACAAACCAGAAGTTTAGCTCAGTAATTTTTGCTTCAAATCCTTAGCTTCTGAGATTTTGCTAGGAAGACAAGTGTAAAAAGAACAGTGAGTGTGATTCACAGAAAAGCTCTGTGGGAAGCCTCCAAAAGATTGCATTTCCCAGTTATTTGATACACATTTTAATTTGCAATAGGAAATTATTACTATAAATAAGAAAAAAAGCACATTTTTCTTTCTACAGAGAAAGAAAATCTCTGTATATATTGAAGTGGGAAGAGTTTGAAGAAGAGAAGCAAATGTGTTTGGAAATTTAAGGAAAAAGAAATAGCAAAACAAAACTGTAGGGGGTGCAGAATAAAAAACAAACAGCATCTTTAGCACCATCAAAACACCATCACTGCTTAGGACATGAATTTAACAGCAGGAGCTCCAAAGAAGAAACAACAAGCAGTGCATTCAAACCACAGCTACAGAGACCAGGGCTTATTTTAGCAGCTTTACCTCAATGACAGCCAGATAGCAGTCCTTGCTGTCTGTGCACAAGTCAAAGATATTCCGCTTTACATCTATGGTAGCTGGAAAACATCACAATAGTCAATAGTTAACTGCAGGTTACTTAATGCTCACTGAAAAAAGTGTCTAAAACCAAATAATACAGTTTTGGGACAAGAAAAAACAGCTGAAACTAGTGAAATCAATGTTTGTAGTAATAAAGAATAGAAATGTTGGAGACCATTGTAAAAAACAGTCATGTAAGCTCTTAACCTGCTCTGCATGATGCCTCCTCCCTTGATAACACATTTATTGGTTTTCCTAAGCACCATAAACACCACCACATCCTTGATAGTAGGTGGCAACAAAGGGACTGAGTTGTGACCTATGCCTCCCTTCAACAGCAAAAGCCACATTTGTACATGTCCACAGCAGCAATTAGCTTAGCTCCATGAGCTAAAAAAAGAGCCCCTGTGTGAAATGAGAGCAATGCCATCCTGGCCAAGTGACTTACTGTCTCAGATTATGCCTTACTTGGAAAGAAGAGAGGAAATAAAGCCAGAACTGCTGAACAGGAGCAAGTAAGGCAGTCACACACTGAATGGGATACAATACTTAAAATTATGTCAGTGTTAAACCCAACTCCTGTGCTTCCTCCAGAACAGGATGTTGCAGTTTGTTTTCTCACACGTGCAAAGAGAGAAGTGAATGTTACTAAGCAAACTTTTAAAAAACCTTTAGACCTCCAGACAAAGCTATTGGTGCCTCTCTTACTCTTACCTATAGGTTTATAATCAGTTGCATTAAATGTCCTGAAAGAAGAGCCAAAGGGACTTCTCATTCTCTCCTCCAGAAGGTCATCCTCATCATCTGCCTGCAACATAGCTGAACCAAGGAAAGATTATTCCAAAAATCTGCCCTCCATTAGTCACTACCATTAATCAACTTCAGATCAAATGAGACTCTGACATGAATTTTCTTTATATTTAAAAGCTTGGCAAGACCCATTTAATATCTACTCTTCCAGAGATGCCTTTATTGATAGTACAGATCATCAAAACTTAATACAGAGGACAAAATTATTTTCTCAAGCATCAGTGGATCTGTCATTATACAATAGGTTGCTTTTCAATCTCACAAATTAGTTGTGATATTGCTGATGTTACAGAAAACTGTCTTTGTCAGCAATACATGCAGCATGAACATCCTGGAAAAAATCCAGGTCACATATGCCAGTAAGGCCTAGAGTTACAGAGTCTCTGAAGCTTCCCATTTCACTGAACAAGCAGCCACTTATCTCCCAGGAGGTGACCCAGGAGGGTTATGGAAGGGGAGAAGTCCTACCTCCATACATCACTGTGCCAGTATAGTTGAAGACCACACGGCACTGATCCAGTGCAGGCACTGTGTGTAACAAATGGAAAGTTCGGAGGTCCCACTGAAAAAGCACAGGCTAAGGAGCAACAAACAATTGAAAATTTCTATTTCCTTTTCAATGGAGGGATAAAGAACTGGCTAACTGCATTCAAAAAACCTCATTGCATCTGTCTTGCAAATATGATTAAAGCAGGGGTGGACACTCGCTCTACAATCCATTCCATGTGTTAAAATAAGAAAGCTCTTACTCAAAATGCCATTCCCAGACATGAGAAGTGACTGCAGTACTTTTAAGGTTGCTCTCAATAAGACATAGGAAGTGAGCTGAGGTGCTATGGAGTGTTATCAGAGAAGAAAATCTCTTGCTTTCTCTCTGTATTAAGTATTTTCTCCAGACTGCATCAGAGGCAGAATCTAGATTTAAATTAGCTACCTAACAGTCCCTACTCTTCCTTGATTCACAGGTAGAAGCTCCTGTTACCACATAGAACAAGTAGCACAGAAGACCATGAATACAACTCTGCAAACAGCCACTTGCTCATCCATAGCAGTTCTTGAGCTCCCAGTACCAGCAAGCACAGTGGCCCAAAGGATACAATTTCAGTGTTGACAATGACCTCCAGCCCATTGGGATGGAAAACACCACTGATAGTCATGTTGAATTTGTCAAACTTGTGGATGGCTTGTGCTGATCTGACATCCCAGAGGACACCATCATTTAGGACAAGGTCATCAGTGGGGTTAAAGGTGGCACAGTTCTTCTTGTAGTTGTTGGCAAGATCTGGGTTAAACAGAGTCAATAGCTTGTTGCCAGTCTGAATATCATAGATCTTTTAGATTAAAAAGAAAAAGAAAGATTAGTCACAATTTGTAATATACCTGTGCCTAAAATCTTCCCATTCCCCTTCCTATACTGCTTACAGAACCACCCCATTCTCCATTTCATTTTTCCATTTCAAGTGACAGCACTCCATCAATAACCTTTCCTACCAGCCCTTGAATAGTTTTTCACAGCTGGAACCAAGCCCCACAGCAAGTTTTGGCCAGTGCTTGGCTTACTGCAGGTTCACTGACACATTTCACTACAATCAGGATGAGTTCCAAATAAAATAACCTCACTATGAGGAGTGGACTGGGAAGCTGCAATCACAAGGTACCACTTAGCCAGAAACTATTTCAGAAATGGAAATGGTTTCAGAGCAGATGGTATTTACAAACATTAAAACTCCAAAGCACACAGTGAGGGGAAAAAAGCCAGAAACTATAGAAAATGAGTTAAAATTCCTGGCATTTACATAGAAAAGCAAATTTGAGCTTTGGCACAAGAAACTTTTGGAATATAAAAAGGCCTTTAAACTAGTACAAAGGGTTTGTGATCATGTCCTCAGATAAATCTGATCTGTAACATCCCTCAGAGCCTAGCTCTTGTTCAAACTTACAGAGGAAAATATTCTCTAGAACTGGAAAACAAATCCATTTACCAGATAAACACAATAAACAAATTTCTAGCTAAATCCAAGTTAAAACTGGGCAGGAATAGAGAGTTTAATTAAACAAATCAGAGTAACATGTGAAATTATAAATAATTTGAATAAGTTAGATTTCATGGAAAATTTTTATGCAAATTTTCTTTTAAGAGAGACAGGGCCTAAACAAATGCAAATTAGCACTGCAAAGCAGCAGAAGGTCTCTGAAGTCTTGTCTGTCCACCTTGCAGGAATTCATGCAAAGCACTACAATACTCTCTGAAGATACAGCACTAAAGTTAAATTACCCAAAAGTAGGCTGCAAATTTGTGGGGGGCAAAAGGAGGACATTTCTAATAGGTCATTTCCACAGCTGTTAACTGAGCTACTGTTTACAGTGGAACTTTATTATTATTACTAAAGAGCAACACTAAGAAAGCAACTTCAGAGGAAAAAAAAATTCCTGCATGATCTCTCTCAAATGAATAAAACAAAGCAGACTCTAAAATTGCCCAGGATCCTTGCCCAGAGGCAAAACACTGCTTGTGATGGTCAAGTTTATACCCTCAGGAACAAGGAGAAGTTACTTGACACTTTCAAAGCTTTCCTCTGAAGCTCATCAGCTACACAGAGCATCAAAGCACTCACATCAATTAACAGCCATCCTATGGAGAATTACATTTCTGCCAGAGCTTCACAGCCATGAGCTGTCCTGGTACTTACATGTGCAATGTCTCCCTTTGTGCCAATGACCCTGTCCTGAGAGTGCTTGCTGAACTCCACATAGTGGTCATCAGGGAAGGAATGCCTGCAGATACAGCCAGTAAAGAAGTCAAGGAATTGCAGATTCTACATGACCCAAACAACCCCTCCAACATCTCCAGCACAAGTTTCAACAATAGAGAAAAGATGTAGAAAACCCTCTCCTTTACCACTGGTCACATCATACTGCAGTAGCAAATTCAGATCTGCCATCAACAGAGCCTGCCACAAATGTTACACTTTGGAGAAGGCAGCAGTGAATTATGGACATTGACATGTGCACCTTAGGGAGTCAAACCTTTCCTCTGAAGAAAAGCCTGACCCCATGCAGGTTACACCAAAACAGTTGTTTGCAACTAAAGTAGACAACAAGCAAACCTTTAAAAATGAAGAGTTTTCCACCCTCATTTTTATGGGAAGGAACAGCTGTAAATACTGCAATAGATTTTAAAGTTTGCAGTCCAGGTCTGACAATTTCACCATGCAAACCACCATGCTAGTCAAATTCTGAACCCGATACAGAAAGATCACCAAGGTAATTTACAAACATGAGAATAAAAAACCAAAAATGTTTCTTTGCCTTCAGGATTAACAGTGACTTTAGCGATATATCTTGTATGAAACAGGACTTCAGGTAGAACTTAGAATTTGCTCTCTACCAAATAAAATAGGGAAATTACCAACACAGGAAAGGGATCACATTTTATTTTTCACAAGAGGTATTTTGAAGTCTGTGCTATTCTGTTTTAGAGTTTATTCCTGCATCAAATGATTCTTTCAACTGCAGCACACCCCACAACTGAATCAGAGTGTACCTACTTCATGTCAAAGACAGACTTCATTCCCCACAATGCAGACAGAGGCTGGCTCCATGTAGCAGATGTCAGCAATAAAGATCCATCCTGAGTTTCCAGACAGGTGCAGAGGAAAGGAAAAGAACACCAGGGAAAACAGAGGTTATCATTTTACCTGTACACTTTTAACTTACAAGATCAATTTGGAAACTGCAGAGCAGACACTTTTGTGCTTAATACTACTCCTATAGGAATAAAATCCAAGTATCTAACACTGTGTATAACGAAGAGCCCAAAGTAGACAAACTTTACATGTAACAAAAGGAACAATCTATGATATTAATAGCAGATAAAATCAGGATAATCCATGGCTGAATTCCGATGCCCTGTGAGGGGAGTCCATTCTGCTTATACATCTTTTCTTTCTTCCTAGAATGATCTCCTGTAAGGTTTCTTTCTCCAGCAAAGATATATAAACTCTGATATCTTATCTCACACATAAATAAATGTGTAATAGTCAGTTTAAGCATTTTTCCACTTGCAGACATATATATTAATTTCTTAAGAAAGCACACAGCCACTGTGTATCTTCTTTATTATCTTGGGAAGAAAAAACCCTAAATGTAGAACTCGGAAGAGTGACAACATGCAACTAAGATAAGTACTTCATCAACAGGCACTGCAGGCCAGCCAGTGGGTGCACTTCAGATGTACAAACCCAGATGGGCCCAAAACATGCCAGGGCTCAGGCAGTGAGAAGTGCTAAAGATCAGAACAGCCCTGTGGCTCCTTACCCGGGATGGCTCAAGGTGCGTGATGGCAGAGTTATGGCAGTTGTAACTGGCCTCCTCCTGCCCACTGAACACATTATAGAGCTTCAGCTGCCCCGTGCAAGTACCCAGCATTAGGAATCGTTCTCTTGCAGAAAATGCACAACAGGTAAAGCCACTCTCATCCTCATTTGCTTCCCTGAACACAGAAATTGGACGGAACCTAGAGAAGGCAAAAACATACGGGTAACCCAAAGGAGAGAAGCAAAACTGAAATGCTGTGTGATATTAAATAAAGCTCTTAAAGATTACACAGGTACAAGCTATAACTTTCTCTAGAGTAAGCCAAGTATCAGTTTGAAGACTAGTGCATGAGTATTACAACAGTGTTTGCAGTCTTTCAAGGTTTGTTTTCCACTGGTACTTCTGTTAAAGCACATCATTAAGCTGAAGCACTTGGACTCTATCTTCAAAGCTGGATTGATGGAAAACTTGTAAGGTCAACACCTGAGTCAATACAGAGAGCTAGCAAAAAAATTCCTAACAGTTCTGAAACACTTAGCACAAGAGGATGTCACATGAGCTAAAAAACATCCTGGCATCATAACTTCCCCCAGTGACACTGCTTTCACTGTGAAGACGCCCTCATGAACGTGTCACCTTTGTTTTAATAAACTTTACATCACCTTCCAGTTTAACCTCAGGAAAGGCCACTGGTGGTGCTGGTGATTCAGCTGCAAGAACAAAATACAGACTTCACTGTCCTGCATCTGTCAGCCAACCATCCTCAAGGTTACGTTACATTCTCATAGAGTTGGTGCTGCATACTCACCTTCCAAAGGAGAACAAAGAGCTACCAGCTTCATTAGTCAATGTTGCTACTGAAAATAAAGTGTGCTTTGTGTACTAAGGATCAGCACTGAGGACAAGACAAAGAGAACGACTACTAAAAATGCCTTTCAAGGATCTCTCACTGTCACTGTGAATGAAAATTCTTTTGTCTCTAAGGATACTCCACCGTGGGACTGCACAGCCTGAATCCAGGTAAGGCTTTTGGCACAGGGTACATCCTGAGAGAGATCACAACATAGTTTTCTTCCTTACCTGCTAAATATAAGGTGTCTATCAAAGCAGCCACCATCCACCCCTCCGTACTTCGGAAAGGCCGCCCTGCGGGTCAGCCGTGAGGTAAAGTTAGTGGGCGCCTGGCGCCTCTGTTTTGGCTCAGGACACTGGTGGGGAGTAAAGAGAGAGAAAGGGGGACAGGTGGCAACAGGGTTCTTGCAGCGGGCGTGCTGCTCCCTAAGGTACTCTGTGATTATACTGTCCAGCGTGGGTGGGGAAGGAAGGTGTCTGTCCAGCTGCTTTTTGATAGCTGGGCTCTGGCTGTAGGCGCCATGGTCCGATTTTTGTCGCAACACTCTGATTTTCCTGCCGTTGCAGGGAGACGGCCTCTCCCTGACAAAGCTAATCCTGCCAATCAGAGGAGAGCTGCTGGCGTAAGAAGGGCCTGGAAGGGCAGGTGGACCTTGGGATGCAGACGGCCTTGCCTGAGCATGGACAGAGGTGGCAGTGGAACCTACAGCAGTGTGGCTACCCAAACGGGCCGAGATGCCGTTAGCTATGCGAGGAGTGCGAGGCAGAGTCACCGGAGAGGCAGCGGCTGCAACAGGGGTGAAGGCAGAAGAGTGGGATGCTGCAGTCATGGGCAGGTCAGCCTCTTTCGTGAGGACAGACGCCGTTTCCCCAAGGCCCTTAGAGATGAGGTGGTTCCGAATCAGCAGCAGCAGCTCCTTCTCAGGAAAAGTGATCCTGGACTGGGCCACCACGTCGGCCTTCTGCAGGCGCGCCAGCGAGACGTCGGTGCCGATGAGCAGCGGCTTACCCGAGACGCGCTCGATCAGCTCGGCCGCGTACTTGCAGAACTTGACGTGCTCGCTGCGCTTGTCCTGCAGCACCGGCTCCTTCATCAGCTGCTGGATCTGGCAGCTGCTGAACAGGGGCAGCTTGCTGATGATCTGCCGGACGGTGCTGCTGCGCGACAGCCCCACCAGGGCTTTGCAGGCCAGGGCCCGGATCTGATCGGCGTCAGTGATCGGCATCTTCACGGACAGCAGCGACAGCAGCACCTTGATGCCGTTGTTGGACTGCACCACATTCCACATCTTGGCCAACGTGTGCTCGCTGCTCTTGGGGGCCTGAGGGAGCTTTCGGCGAGGAGTCCCAGAGATGAATTTCCCGATGCTGGAGATCCGGTTATCTGGGCCGCACACGCAATTGATGATGATCTGAAGGGCTGATTTCTGAATCTCAGCATCATGGATGAAAAACTCACCCTCAGCAACCCCAAGGATGATACTAATACCTAGTGAGGGAAAGAAACAGGTTCTTTATTACTCTAACATGTATCTCACACAAGTTGATCCGACAAGTAAAGGAGTCTTCCAGTGAATTTGAAGAAAACAGGTACTTCCCTTAATTCCAGAAATTCCTGAAGTTCTGTTAACTAGTCTAAGACATATTCTTCTACCTCCCTAGCAAAATATTCTCCTGCCCTGCTGGTACTCCACCTCATCATCAGTACGTAGTGTCACACAAACTCTTAGATGTGGTGATCAAGCACAGGCCAGTATCTGGACAGAGCAAGATGCACAGACATGCTCTGATTCCTACTGCATAGAGCAACCCCTGTACAAACACCAACAAAGTAAATACTAAGAGGAAGGAAGGGGACCAAGTCATTGAGGACAAAATAATCATATCACAAGTTCCAAAAGGAATCAGGCAAAAAAAACACTTTAGGGCGACTATTTTCCCCCACAGAATTCCTGTTAGTTTCATATCTGCTTCAGAATAACAAAACCCTCACAGAATTGCTGTTTGCCTAGGATGTTCTGTGCAAAAGGAATTGTCTTTTGCCTATATCTAGTATTGCGTCTGCCTTTATTTCTATTTTCTTATAAAGAAAAGTGAGGCTCCAGTTAAAGCAGAAGCCTTGGATCTGATCCAGGCACATCTCAGTCATTTATATGCTGAACCTGGAGGTAAGCAGGTAGAACATAATTCACACAGCAATAATTGTTCCTCTCCCTTACTCCCAGATGTCATATCCTCAGGAGACCTAAATTTCTGACAAACTCAGGAAACCTAATAGTCCCATTACAAAAGTATATTTGCCTCCACCTGTATTTAATGAGCTCTTGAAAACAAGTGCAAGAGAAAGACCTGCCTCTAAATTTGTAACCCAACCTCAGTGCTAATCATGACACAATTTTAGCCACAGTGCACTCTCCCATTTATTTGCATCCTTGACAGTAACTCTGACTACATTAATTACTTTAACCCTTGTCTCACTGCAGGTGAGGAACAGCCAGCCAGAACCCATGTAGCAGGAGACAACTGATAAATGTGTCAGTCATTAGGACCATATTCTGCTTACCCACAGTGGAAACAGTAGACCCAGCTTCATCTAACACATCCACAGGTTCTGCCAGTTGCAACTGGATTTTAGGTACTACAGTCAGGATGGCCAGCACATCCAAGGCATATCGTACCGTGTCATTCCTGGAAGACAGCAACAGATGGACTTCTTAGAATTGCATGTACAGAGTTGTTCCAATAACATAAAATAGTATTCCATTTACTCTGCTCCAAGAAATGGAAGTAAATCAGTCACATCTGCTGCATTTGATGGTGCCTTTTGATTTTAGAATGAAAAGGGCTGGTCTCCATAGAAGGCAGTGCTCACATGCACACCACTGCCTGCAGTCTGCCAGCACTTATCCCACATGGCTCACAGGCTCCTAAAAGCATGGTAATTCCGTATTTATAAAAATAAGAATGTTAGGACTTACTAAAGAAACCATTCTAAATTAAGCTGCTAAATTTAATCTAACTGTACATCTTAGCAGGGAAACAGTGCTATCAAAAATACTCTGTCACCAGTTAACTAGCAAGGAAGTTTATCTTAAGTCAAGGGAAACTGTTCAGCAGTAAACCAGACAACTCTGAGAGTCAAAAAGACACCAACTCAGGCTCCGGCTTAAGGAAGATGCAGGTTTGTGGAAGATGAAAAGGGATGTTCAGCAACAGGTGAGAGAGCAGAAAAATGCAAAAAAGAGGAAATTTTTAACCTGTGTGGAAAGGTAGGAGTTAACCCAGAGAGCAATTAGGAAACAGCTGCAGAAGGAAAGAAACAGGAGAACACAAACTACCCAGGCAGGAGAGTGCAACCTGAGAGTGGGAGGGAGGCAGGGAACTGCAGAAGCAAAAACAGATTTCAAAGGCTTTCAATTTAAGTTAGGCAAGGAGCTCCTGTAGGCAGCAGAAATAAGAAGGGAGTCCTGGCCCACCTCATTCCAGGATTAAGGTATGCCTTGATTTCACCTTCTTCTTGGATCATTTTCTAGGCTTTCTCTTAACAAAAAGGTAAACAAATTTTGACACAGATAGAAAGAGGCACAGAACTGTGATGAAGCTTTTCTGAGAAATCAGTGTCATACTAATCAAAGGCCTGAGGGATTTTGGCTCTTCAGAAATTTCTTGACATCCCTCTCTCTACCTTAAAATTTTAGTCCTGCTTTCCCCAGAGTTAGCTTTGATAAGCACTGTGTGGCCACAGCACAGGCCCTAACAGCATAGCCAGCATGTGCTTGTTTTAAACAATATCAGGGCAGAAAATCTGGAACTGTAATGTCCTGCCTATCAAACAGAGCACTACAGCAAAGAGCTCACCTTGCATAGTACGTCTTCCAGTTGCAGGCAATGGAAATGAGCTGAAGCATGAGCTGGACACAAGACAGCTTGAGAAAAACCTCTGCTGGCTCCCAGTAAAGCTGTGCTGGACCATACTCGATCAGGAACTCCATCATCTCCACAATCTGCTCATGAGTATAGGAGCAGGCCTGCAGGGTCCAAGGGACACCATTAGATCACAAGGGTTACACATTTGCACATCAAATCCCTCCCTGCTGGGATTTAACTGAAAACTGCATCTATAAGATTAGACTACTCTGTGTCTTGCAGATTAAGTATTTACTTTCTGGTTTATTCCCCAGTTATAAAAGAATATAGCAACTGTCACTATAATACACAATAATAAGCTTAAGGATAATATCCTTAAAGTTTTTTTACAGTCTCAGAAAGCTAAGGCAAATTTAAGAAGAAAAGCTATATTAAATTAAAGTTCTACTCTGCTTTTAAGCTACTAATCTAGTAGTTACTACACCATCATTCAATATACATTTATGCTAAAATACTAAAAATGTTGCTAAAAATATTCAATTACAGTTTCTAAGTTTTGACTACAAAGTATACTGAATAAAAAAATAATCCTAGAAAGTCTGCCTTTCAATATTTTTAATTACATGAGAAAGCAACATTTTATATACATTTTTAGTTACAGAAAAAAAGTGATTTCTGCAGAAGCAAAAGCTCCCTTATATTTTCTTACTTCAGTTCCTCCAGAGAACTATCATAAATTAAATCAGGAACCACAGGTGAATGTACTTTCTCAAAACCAGCAGCCCTAAAATCTAGTTTTATAAAAACCTAACAAACAAACAAATCAATAAAACCAGCTTTGCAGGGAGAAATCAGGGAAGAAAAATCATGGCCAAGACTATGATTATTATCTATCTGGATCTCATGGATCATTTCTAAAAACAGTGGTGTTCAAAAGACATTCCAGTTATCATTATCAAATTAAAATTATTTCTGAGTTTTTCAGCATTAAGGACCTCTATACATATACAAATTTTGTTCTTTCAGAGATTCACAGCACAGAAAATACAAATATCAAATACAAACAAATATCTGATATTTGTATCAAATACAAATATCAAAAACAACCTGCCTTTGAGCTTCTGAGAGATGGAAAGGGAACCACAGCACATGAGCAGGAGCCCTCATCAAATGTAATTCAGACAAACCTCTGTATTTCCCTATTACAATGCCATTCCACACGACAGGAAAAAGGTACAAATAAAACAACTGCAGCCTGCCTAGTTATTGCACTGGCTTCAAAGGGATCTGCACATGTCTGCAGCTTGGATTCAACTGAGAAATGCAAGAAGCTGGTGCAAAGCTGAAGCCTGCAGTGCTCCTCACCTTGTAGGGGGGCTGTGGGTGCACCAGGATGCCGCCCTCGGTGCGCTGCAGCGACTGCTTCACCTGCTCCAGTTTGATGGCAAGGTGCGCCTCGAAGTAGCGGCGCAGCGCCATGCACGTGTGCTTCCCTGTCTGCCGGCTGGCAAAGATCTCATCATCGCTCAGCAGGGCTCCTTGGTCTTCCAGGTTTAAGATCTCCAGAGTGCTTATCTTCAGAAAGAAGTTGGGGATGGGAAAAAATGGTTCAGCAGCTCAGTCTTCAGGAAAAAAAGCATCTGCAAGTGTCAGCTGCTCTCACACCAAACACTAACACTGCCTTTGCTGTACAGGACATAGAAGCACACTGAGAGCTGACAAAGGCTGTCTGAACAGAAAAGGGTCTGTGTGGGTAAACAGTCAAAATTGAACCATGCCCTCTCCTTCACTATCCATGAGGACAGAAATCACAGGATCACGGAATGAACTAGGTTGGAAAAGACCTTTGACATCATCAGCTCCAACCTATGACCTAACACCTCCTCATCAACTAAACCATGGCACTGAGTGCCACATCCAGTCTTTTTAAACATGTCCAGAGACACGTTTCCCCTCCCTGGGCAGACAATTCCAGTGCCCAATCACTTTTTCAATGAATTTTTTTCTGATGTCCAACCTAAACATTCCCTGGCACAGCTTAAGACTGTGTCCTCTCATTCTGTCACTCACTGCCTGGGAGATGAGACCGACCCCCACCTGTAGAGAGTGACAAGGTCACCCCTGAGCTCCTTTTTTCCAGGCTAAAGAAGTTACATCAGTGTAGGTCTCGAGGCAGTGTTGTGCTCAGTACTCTTAAGCATAATATGGCTCCACAAGGTGTGCTGGCACCCTGCAGCACTAATGTCCCTGAGTTAGACAGGGCCCGAGCTGCAGGGGTGCACAGTAACACCCTGAAGGCATTGCAGCTTTTCTACATGAACAATGTCTTGAACTTGTGTCCAGAAGGTACCACAGCTCCTGCAGCACACACACAGCCATTCCCCTCCTGGAACAAGGCTGCACTGATCCACATCCAACAGGTGCACATCTACGTGGAGTGGCAACAAACATCTGGACTTCCACTAAGCCACCACTGTTTGAATGAGTATTGCTTAACCCAAAAAAAGCTCCCAAAGTGTATAAAGTCTCTAGACAATAATCATAGCAATAAGCATAATAAAGATAAAAGGATGCATGCAAGTGTTCCTTAGAAAACTCAACCCACCCCTCCATCTCTTGGGAACTCCAAACAAAACCAAACAAAAGAACAAAACTCTACACAGTTGCATTTACAGGGTGCAAAGCATGCCACTAAGCCCCTGTCCCCTAAAGAGCCACAGCCCTTACCAGGTTCACCAGCCGCCGCAGCCCATCGTGCCTGTCAAAGAGCTCCAGCACGGCTCGGAAGGAGAAGCAGATGGAGAAGAACATGGTGGCATGGCAGCAGCCCGAGGCATGGGAGCACTCCATCAGCCACAAGGTGTAGTTCACCACATCTGAAAGCACATTGTGGGGGTGCATGCACACCTGGAAAGCAAAAGAACATTCTGGATGAAGACTTCAAACAGATTGCTTAAGAGATTTGGTCCAAGGAGAATGAAGAGTCTTTGAGAAGCAGAGGACAAGTATCAGCTATTGTCAGCTTGACTTCAGACATCTGACATGAAATAAGAAGTCCCATTTCCAGACTGGTTAAAAAAGCTGCTGGCTAATAAAGACTAATATAGAGTATGATTTGGCAATGTAGGACTAGAAATTGGTTTATTCCCAGAGTAAAGCACAATGAATACAGCAGCCTTAGTGTAGTATGATTCCAGTCCTTCTCCATACCATTTCCACATATCCAAAGAATGCTTTGCTAGAGGCAGACAGGTCTCCACTGAAGAAACACAAATTCTGCTCAGTGAAACCAAGTACCCTATGCTATGTTAAGGTACTACCAAATTCTGGCAGCACTGAAGCTTAGGGGAACTGCAAAGATTGTCAAATCCAAGTCTAAAGCCTGAATTTCTCTGGAAACAGACAACTGAGCTGGTCTTTTCCTGTTCTCAGGCTGTGTCTCCAAGATGTGCAGACCATGCACTCAGAACTGCAATTTTGCATTTGCCTATTTACTTCTACTGAGGAGGAACTGGGAACCCTCTGTCAGGGTCAGTGACACTTCAGTCAGAGGAACTGAAGTGCTGGCACCAGCTGCTGTGTGCCAAGTCAGCAGAGTTTTCCATCTCTTCTCTGCTGGTGTCGGATACACTCAAAGAATACAGTGCTACCAGCTTCAGACCTGAGGTCTGACATGGACTACCTGACAAGTGACTGTACCCTGAAGCTGGCTTCCTCTGAAATCCAAAATGTACCACAGACACCTCCTCTACCTGGTATCTGAATATACTGGGGATAACATCTGGCAGAACATCTGGAACCACGCATGAGGAAAAACAATCTCAGGTGTAGCAGTCCATTGGAACAGACAGGAAAAGAAAGACAAATGAGAATGAAGGAATTTTCTGTTGGGAGTTTTTGAGGGAAAGAGGGAAGAATAGAATGAAAAGGATGATTAAAGTATTAAGACAATGCTGACAAGGTCTTCAGTTAATTCCCTAGGAACTGAAATCCACACCCTTGAAACAAAACACTGTTATTCATATACATACCTTGAAACAATACACTATTATTCATATACCTCCTAAAGCCTCTGCATGTATCAATTAATCATCCATATAAATTTGCTTTTAAGCTTAGAAGATGCTTATTCACTGTTTGAACACAGGTAGAAACACTGAGAAATTATGGGAATGACTGCAGTTACAGTACAAGAACAGCTCTTACCCTCTCCATAGCATCTTGATTGTATGACAAGTAATACAAACACATGGACACTCCTGTGGCTGCCATGGAAGGACGAGGGATCTCCAGCAACTTCTGCACTCCTCCATGAGCAACAAACTCTGTAGCAAACTTGTTGTGCAGCAGCAATGATGCCAAATGCTAAGGAATCATAAAACCAGATTAGACTAGGATTCTTGAAACTGCCATCAGTTCCATCCCCACCCCATAGAAAAACAGACAGCAGAAAAAGTAACTGCTCTGTGCTTTGTGAACCTCACTTCCTCCTCCCATTACATTTAATCCACAATGCAGTATTTATCCCAATAACAAAACCAAAAGAGGCACTACCATTTTTTTTACACATCTTGCAAAAAAAAAAATACTAGAAAAGCAGAGCAACTCAGAAATTATCCAACAGGCCACCTTAAGGTCTTTTTATTGTCTTCAAATTCACTCACTTTCTATTATCACTACTATTTAAACTTCCATTCATATTTTGATTATGACATCTTGCTGACAGAAGGAATTTTACAAAATGAGGTGTAAAGGCAGTTAAAGGGAAGCCTGCAGCTGCACTGAAGTGTACTGCACACTGCTTTTCTGTGTTACCCACACCTTAAGAGGAAACAGTAAGAGCCACTGTACACCCCACTCTACTCCCAGCTGAAGTAACCTACAGCTACTGCAGAACACTGCTCCTTCAAAATAAATTCTCAGGCAAATGACAAAGATACAGAGAGGAAGACTCTGGAGGATCAGAGGCAGAGAAGTTATTGTAAAAGAGGGAAAGAATACACAGAAAAGTTTAACTTGTGCTGCTGCACCGCAGGTTTGGCTTGAATAAGGTTATTTTGTGTGGCTTTTTACCTTGGGGAGGTAACCCTAATGACCACTCATACAAAACTAGTATTTAAACCACTGAGATCAGAGATGTCATGCTGGAGCTTCTGGGAATAAGATGTTTATGCTCCTTACCCCTCAAAAGTGTCCTTTGAGATGGCAGGCAGTAGAATAACTCAGGAATGCCATCTAAGGGCAGCAGGAACACAATCATTTGACAGAAAAAGGAATTTTTATCATCTTCAAATAGGTAGCTGAAAGGTGAACATAATGGCCCTTCCTGCACAATTAAGATCTTTTTATTCCCTCCTTCCTTTCCTGTTTTTTCATTTTAAGTGCTTGACACTTCAAAAACCAAAACTGCCATACATTCAGCTTGAGTGAACACCACTTCCACACTCAGAGAATGCTGCAAGACATCAGCCTAAAGAAGATGAGCGCTTGCCTTTGACACATAGCAAGTATATATTCCATGTTTTTACAATATTTATGGTATATTTTATATATTTTGAAAGAAGCTTACCTTAAGGGCTTCAAAAGTGAGCAGCACATCGTTGGTTCGCTTCAAATCAATGTAGTACATCATCAGCTCCCTTGATCCCAGTTGCATAAAGATGGGTAGCAGCTGAGAAAACAAAAATGGGACACTAGCTGAATGTTTCATGGGAATTACAAGGTCTCTCTTGGTTTATACTCTCTCAAACCCCCAGTTTTCCCCTATTAGCAGATACCTGTTATGAGAGGTCAGAGGTAACCAGCTCCATCCATAGGAAGCAATAAAGGTTAACAGACCTCGTGTATTACATCTGCTGACTGCAGCAAGGTGCATGGCAGCTGCCACACGGAAATCTTAAGACTCTCCTCCAAGTGCAGCTATGGAAGACACAGATACCACCCTGGAGAGAGGCTCCACCTTCCATCTGTGCAAAGACAACTACCCAACAACTGAACAGAAAAAACAGGAGAGCAGGGCAACAGACCAAAACCCTTTGCATCATTCTTTGTAACACCTTTATGCTAGTAATTCCTATTTTTATAGCCTATTATTGCTGGCATATGAAGCAATCCAGTCTGCATGCAGGGTGTTAGGGGGTAATGGTTTCACTGGGTCTCACAGAAACAAGGCACACATGTGCACACACAACATCCACCACAAAGCAAAACTTGTGTTGCTTTGTTCTGTTACTAATTAAGGTAAACCACAAAAAAAAAAAAAAAGAAAAAAAAAAAGAAACACTCTTCAGTAAACCTGACACAGTCACATTATTTTGTCCATTTAAGTACTACCATTTATCAAAAGCATCTGCACAACATAGGCCCTGCCACTTCTCCTCAGAACCACTACAGAGGTTACACAAACCACTTCATTTAGAATTTCAAGTTGATTATTTCCTCAGACTTTTACTTGCAGGACTCTATTATATCCACCATAGGAAACAGGAAATGTCTGCATTTCAAACAAAGCTTCCAAGCACTAAATTTAGCAGGAACGTGGGACAAAATCCACAGGGCCATGCTCCAACTTCCAGACCACACATCTGCTAGGTTCAGGTTTGAGTATTACCCACCAAGTAATATTCAAACTAATGACTTCATCAGTTTAGAAGTCATCAACAACTCAGGAAAAGTCACCAGTCTTAATCATGACAAGAAAAATCAGAGCGTGATAGAGCAGTTCTGCCAATTTCCCCCCACAATTCCACTCAGCTTTGTACAGAGAATTAGAGCACAGAGTGCTTCCTCCCACCTTCATATGCTCACCTCCTGGTACTCCCCCAAGGGAGTCAGGTACTGAAGAATCAGCCTCTGCTCTATGGCAGGAGTCAAAGGGTAAAGCGTGTAATTGGTGCCAATCACCCACGGGGACATTTCTGACCAGCTGCTGTTGGACAGTTCCACAAACATCCGCTCTGGCTCCGAGGTGGAGAAGCCCAGCTTCTGCTTGGCCTTGCGGAAGCCGTCTCTTTCGTGCTGCTTCCCTGATTTGCTTCTTCTCAGTCCCCCATCATCCAGCTTGGCAGCAGAGTTTACTCTGCTGCTGGTCTTATGACTTGAATCGAGATGAAAGGAGATCTCCATATCAGCAGAAACTTCTTCTTGCTCTCCATCTACTGTCATCTCCCCATAATCCATATCCACAGCCTCTTCATCGAGGGGCAGCAGAGGATCTGAGGGCACTTTCCGAGGACTGGGGCGCTTGTTTTCCTGTTTTGTGGTCATTTCAGTGACCTGCAACTCTCGTAGCCGACGGAGCACCAGAGCCACCTGGTTCAGAGAAGCAGCAGCACTCATGAGAATACACTCCTTGCTTTGATCATGCAACTCACCTCAGCCATATTTTTAGTTATCATCATATAACCCCTCCACAACATACAGGGCAGAGTACGTTGTTGTGTACATTTGCCCAGAGACATAACAACTTCAAAGTGACTGAGAGAACTCAAATCCATTTTGCTACAGCAACTCTCATTCTAAAATATCAGCACCATGTCTCCCATGTGAGAAGGAAGTGGCTGGAAAGCCATTAAGAGCAGATGAGCTATAGTGGTGCTAACAGAACCACATACCAGATTGCAGCATCCTTCTACCATCTCTGCCCTGCCTGAAATAAACGTAACATTCCCTTTGGAAGCAGCAGCTTTGGTAAATTGCAGCTCCACAAAACCAAAGGTCATGCTTTTACTTTTAATGTTTAGAAGAGAAGTCATAGCTGTCTCCATGTTGACTCACCTTTCATTTTAAAACCTCTGTCTGGTGGGCAAACCACAATGTGCAATAGTTACAGATGTAGAGCTTCTGAAAGTTGTTCTTTAAGGAAAGTATGAATATGAGCTCATTAAAAAGTATTTGACTTCTTAGGCTTCCATTGGCATTTGGAATACAACTGCTGTTAACAGAATATCAGACTGCATGCTCCAACTCAGGCAGGAAAGGATGGAAACCATGACCCTTACAGACAGTACTACAACCACTGTAAGACTCATATATTAACCCATGAATGTGAGCTCCCCATAAATAAAAATTATAAAGAGGTAACTGTACTCCACAAAGGGAAAGTGACTGAGAGATCATTACCAACTGGGAGTTCTCATCCCTGTAATTTGCAGCAATATCCTGGTTTTCCATAGCTCCTCCCAACAGTCCTGTTGCATATGTCCTTAGTGGCTGATCAGCCTCTCGTGCCCATTTAAAGAGATTTTCAACTATGCCTTCCTAGAAGGGAGAAAACAAGAAACCAGTTCTAACAGTTACATTTCATCTTTAACTTCTCAGTCACAGTGAAAGCATCTTTTGGGAAGAATTCTCTCTTATTGCAGTAATGACCAGGCTGGATTTCCCACCAAGCATGGAATGAATAAAAATACCTGCTGCGACCAAAAAAACCCTCCCCCAAAACAAAACAAAAAAAAAGCAAAAAAAAAAGAAAAAAAAAACCAAAAAAACAACATACAAAAAGACCCCCCATCCCTAAATCTTTAAGTGGCATGAAGCTATGCCCAGGCATCAGATACCTGGATCTGCACAAATCCAAAAAGTGGCCAGTGAAGGTATTTCCTAGGAGGCAGCAAAACACTACAGGTATGAATCAGTCCAAACAAACAAGCCCAAAGTTCTGGTCAGTTTCACTAATAAAAATCTCCAGCAATTTAGCAAACTTCAAATAAGCTGTGTTGAACTTATATCAAATAAAATGAAATTTGGCCAAATTTAAAACAGACAATTAGAAAGACAACGGTTTGGAATGAAAGATCAATTCGCTTCCTCTAAATTGCCACTGGATTTAGAAACATCAACAACAATTATTGTGACAGAAATCTTGCACATAATTTGAATTACAGGTACAATACAATAGAAGATCAGTGAAAAGTAATAATGAAGAGACACATTTTAACAGGAACTCTCAGCTCACAGATTTTTATTGCCTGTTATATACTTAAAGACAATTGCATTATTATTGCTCTTACGTAATCAAAAAAAAAAAAAAGGTCTAACTGATGAGCTGTGAAATCCCTTGGTCGCTAGAGGGCCTCTTTGTGACAAGAACAACACCCTCTTCCCAAAGCCTCCTATATACAGGAGCCCTAAGTGCCAGAACAGAGCTCTAGATGTTCTCAAGTCAAAAGGAAAAAAGTCCCTCAGTGCAAAACTTAATTTCATTTCAGTTTACAGAAAGCTTTTATCTCTGGAAATAGCTATATTCTCCTCAAATGGGGAATTACTGTTTTGGTTTTAAATTGTTTTTTGATCAAGGCTTCCCAGCCTCAGCTTTTGGACAGATCACAAAGAGCTCAAATTAAATTAAATCTTTCACAAAGGGAGCACATTATTATCTTTTATTACGCTTTAGAATTCATCTGCATATTTCCAATAGTAGAGAAATTAATTTAGAACTTTTACATACAGCACTGCCTCATTTCCAAGCTTCAGAAAAATATTAATTCTTACAGACAAGGAAACTGTGGCTTGAGTGAAATTCACTTTCTCCTCACTTTCCACTCTGTGTGCATTCCTTCAGAACAACTCATCTGTCAACACGTGAAGTCTGACTCAGCTGTCTATCACAGCTCCAGATAATGCCCACAAAGCTTGTGGATTTTAGACTGCTTAGTTAAAGTATGACTTGCTTATCACTTAGCTCTAGGAAAGCTATTGCTCTGCCAGAGCTGGGGATTACTGGGCAAGTCCTCCATGTTCTGCACAGCCTGCTCCATTCACAGGCCTGTAAAGCAACAATTCCCAAAACATTACATTAAATTCCAGCTCCTCTGTTTCAGTCAGTCACACCACATTTTAAAAAGCTATGAAATACCCAAGACTTGATTAATTGAACAAGCCAAGAGCAAAAAGCCCCAGACCATCAGTGAGACTGAACAGATTGGCTCCCAGACACAGGATTTCAATACAGCTTTTTACTGGCTTCTCCTTTGGGAAGTGTTGTTGGAGTACAAATAAAGCAAGCTTAAAACCCTTTAAGCTTTAGTGCAGGTGATACCTTTTCCTGGAAGACAACAGCAGTTTCCAGTCCCGGCATGATGTCCAGCAGGAGTCTGCAGGCAGCAGTGTTTAGTGGAGGTTCTCTGCTTGTCATCACATAAGCATTCACTAGCTGGAGAAGATCAGGAACAGCACAGGTTTGAAATTCAACTCTGACCAAACCCAGAGCAGTGAAAGCCTTACAGCTCCCATGGCAGGAAAATAATAAAGTAAGGAATGTCATTCTAAGCCCTGCATCTCAACATGACCAGCCTTTAGCCTGCTCCCTCAGTGCCTTAGAAGTCAAAACTACTTCTCAGAGAAGCAGAGAGCCTCTGATCTGCTGTTTACTGACTAAATATCTATCTTGAACTGATCTGTAAAGACAAGTGCCTTGAAAAACTGTAACAGTACAAACATTAAAAGGCAATGAAAAAAATTAACATAAGAAATTGCACATTTTTAACTGCACGTGTATTTCCTTATCACTTGCAGTTTCACAGAGAGAGACATGCAAGCAATCTGTCAGAATCCTTCCAGCAATGTGTACTGATATAGGTGTTTGCAGGCATGCAAAGGTCACAAAATTCTAGCTATTAAGTCATGTTAGAGTTTAGCAATGCAAGTGGAAAGGCAGACTCTTGCCTCCTGATTCTCTGCCTGAGTCTCCTAGAGCTGACATGCTCTTCTGTTCCTGCAGGCAGCCCAGTAGTTCCAAGCACTCAGAAACAAGGCACTGGAATTAGTGGCATTATCTTCATTATAGAAAGAAATTATGTTTTCGGACTTTCATTAAAGAAGCCCCATTTTCTTTAAAGAGATTGATACACCTTGAAAACAACTAATTCAGTTGTTGCTACGCACATTCCAACAGCTCATGAACTCCCCTTTATCTGAGTGACTCTAATAGTGGCAAAAGAGGTGCTCTTAAACCCATCTTAAAATCCAGTATTATGGAAAAAAGAATTCTGACACCACTAAAATAAATATTAAACAACTAACAAGGCCAACCAGCAGAGAGGAAATAAAAGCAGTAAGGTGGTGTGAAGAGCTGGCAGAGAAAGTTCTCAGAGCAAACCTACCGCATTCATGAAATCATCATTCTTGAAGAGTATCCTCAGTAAGTGACCAAGCATGCACTCGGGGTCTGCCCGACCTGTGGGACAAACAGGAACACAGGAAAACACTCAGCACTCACCTTCCTACCTCAACATGCCAACATTAATACTGAACTGCTACCTTCAAACTGCCTGGGGATGCTCCAGAGTCAGCACTACAGAGCACAACTCCCCAGTGAAAAGCAGTCAGACCTCGATCAGAGTTGGCACATCCAGGCTAGAAGCTGTTTACTTTTGAACAGAGCTACCAGTAAGCACTGGGGCACAGCTGGGGCTGCCAGGACACCTTACCTGGGTGTCGGTCATCGAACGGGTCAGGGTCCCCTTTGCGGTACTCTTCAGTCTCCTTCTCGATCAGCTCGGACATCCTGCAGCAGGAACAGCACAAAGTGAGCAGCACTCACACTGCTGCAGCACAGCTCCTCAGTCACACACCTGGCAGAGCCCTGCAAACCAGCCCAGCAGCTCTCACCAGTGTTCAGTGCCACCAGAGGATTTCTGACTGGCCACAACAGGGGGGAGAGAAAACACTGGCCCCTACTATCTCATCTCATTTTTAGCTCCAAAATGCACTGAACCCATAGTGACACCCCAGAGACGCATCAACTTTGACACTCTGAAGGGCCAACACCTTTTATTTACTCATGTTAGACTCCTTGTGGTGTTCTACACACAGTGTAGAGAACTAGAGCCAATAAAGGGCTTGAGCAGTACCTCCTACCACCACAGAGTCTTTCTTTTGCAGCAGAGCAAGTCCTGAGCAGGCAACTTATTCCTTCCCTTTGCTCAGTCTGTGCAGGGGCAGCTGTTCAAACTGCCTGCACAGTTTTTTGTTATTCTGCACATTAAAATTCAATTGTGTTGCAGAATTAAATATAAATATTAATATTTAATAAATATTAAATAGTTTTATTAAGTGCTGTGTAACCTCTATTCAGTTATCAACTTTTTACCATGCGTCAACTACCACCACGGATAAGACAAGGAGAAACTCAGCCAGCTCCCTGCTCACAGATCCTCAAAATACATTAAATGCTCCTCTCTATCAAAAAAACAAAATTGAGTTGTTTTGGTGGTATGCCCCCCCCCTAAACTTAGAAGCAGCCTTAGCAGACATAAGAAATCCTACACTCTAACTCATTTAGAATGAGCAGTAAGAGAATTAATTATTATTATTATTATTATTATTTACACAAAATCAAGAAGAGGAAAATTATCTCATGGTCAAGGAATAAATAATTCCATAGTCATTCATTGACCTTCTCCATGCAGTTTGAGGTGAGATAAAGAGCACTCAATTCAACTGAAAAAACATTAGAAAATTAAATCTCATTTCCTTGGTATAAGACATGATTCCTTCCCCTCTACAGAGGTTCAGAGTGGGAGGCAGCATCTATGTGCAGCACAGCATTTTAAAACAAGGTCTTAATATCTCACAGTACTTATCTAGGCAGAGTTTATCACAGGGGAGGGAAAACTGCTGGAAGGCTGCAGTAATCCCTGGAAAAATATTTGTCTTTCACAGAGGATTTCCCTTACAGAACATTGCTGACTTCTATTCCGTGTCTGTTACTTTCCAGAAAACACCCAGTGCTCCCAGGCATGACTAGAGGCAAAAATGTTCTTAGTCCTGCCTCTGTGAGCTACACTGACTTGCCAGTGTGACAGAGGATGACTCCTGCCAGATTCCAGGAACAGCAAATTAGCTCATTGGGAATGAGCAGAGAACTTTCTTGCTTGCCTTTGATCTAACAATTATCTTTCAACAAGCTGTTGATCTTGTGGGGTTCCAATATTTACTTTTATAAGCCTGATTGTGAAAGGATGCAAATTGTGTCCCTTGTTAATAATAGGTGGCACAGCTTGAGCTCTCAAGAAATTCTGGCACAAGCAAGTCACTTAAATACTGCACTGCCAGCTCCTCATTTTTTTCCATGAGAACTAATAGCTTGAGGGATGTCTGCTGACAGAAAACTCAGACAAATGGGGAGCTGGGAAGCAGCACTCTCGCCTTGTCAGGTCTTTTGAGGTGATAATTAGCATTTTGGTGATGTGCCAGGAAGGACAGACAAGCAGCATGGAAAGTGAGCACAACGCTCTGGCCAGTGCATCCTGTCTGGGTAGGCAGCCAAGCAGCGAGCCAGCTCCCAGTGCTTCCAGGGACAACAACATTATCACAGGCTCAAAGCAAGACAAATGTGAATCACTAATTATGGAGGCTTTTGAAACAATTATTCACAACTGTTTGACCAAAATTAGAAAAAAAAAAAAAAACAAAAAACCCCACACAAACATTGCCTCTTTGAAATTTACTTTCAAAAATGAAAAAAGGAGTAAAATCAAGCTTGCTTACAATGCCCTTCTTTTAACTAACACATACAAAGGTGGTTTGTGACTTGACTTAGATAAATCTATCTAGATCCAACAGCTTTGGCAATTCTCAATTGAAGCAACCGAGTGTCAAATAACTACCAAAGCTCATTTCTGCCTTCTAACATAGGCACCTGGTATACAGGGCTGTGACAAAACACAATTCACAAAACCACAGAACTTTTATTCAAGTTTCAAGATTTCCTTCATTCACTTGGCATTATACTGGTTCTGCAGCCACTTCCAAGTCTGCAGACAAGATGTAGGATTTACACTGAGCCTTTTACTTCTATTTTTTTTTCCTCTTTACAACTGTGTTTGGAAAGCTAGTCAGATCCTCATTTCCACTTGCCACAAACTGAGCTCACCTTGGGAGCAGGGGTATACAGAAAAGTTTGTCAACTCTGCAAGGCCCCCAGTGATCCAGATGGAACAACAAAGCCACCCTAATCCTGCTTTGTGTCATCACCTGGCATTAATGACCAACCTGAGCCTTTACAGCAGATTGCCAGAGCATAAGGTGCTCTAGGATCCCACACCACAATACAGCTGGTTTGTGGAGATGAAGTTACAATGTTAAACTGCTGATTTATTCCCTTGATGAAGGAGGCTCCTGGGACACAATAAATTATCTGAGTCTCACAATTTGCCTGATTGGCTGAACATGACTTGCATCCAATCTATGAAGTAAGACTATTACAGTATCATTTCAATTTACAGCAGTTTTGAAAACCATGTATGTTACATATCTGATTTTTGCTGATAGGCTTTCCAAGCAATTTCTTCAGTCCATACCTTCTAACACTCAAATGTCTGTAAATCCATCTTTTTGGAAGTGGCAGCTCAGCTGTGGTGTGTAACTGGTGCTGTAACTGTTGCTGTCCTTGTCCTGTTACTGCACTCCCCCCTGTGCTGCCTCAGCATCACATTCAACAGACCCCCATCCACACAGGGAAGTTTTCTTTCATTTGGCTCACAAGGAGGAAGGAAGTAGAGAAATATCACTCACCAACAAGTATGACCACAGCTTCCTCTGCCCTAAGACCAAACCAATATGCAAGGGCATTGCTCTGCCTCAGGACATTGGCACTGCAAGCTCCACTTGGTGAGGATTCCTCAGGAGCATCTCTAGCAGCAACTCTAAATATCTAAATAGCTAAAACTCTCTCCTACAAACAGAAACATGGCTCTCATTGATAACTGAAGCACTGTAAATCTAATTTCTGATTTTAACTTCTGGTGAAATCGCCAGCTACCTTAAATAAATCTGTACTATCTCCACTAAAGCAAAAATACCCAAGCCTTCACCATTCATAACCACTCTGCCTGCTGCACAGAAACCTTGAGAACCAACAAAGTTATCAGACTTGTCTGAGCATAAATAATACAGGGAGCTCCAGGAGCTGAGAGGGAGCAAGAAGTGCCAGACTGCTATAAGCACAAAAAAATACATGTTTAGTTCAAATGTCTTTAAATTTCTTCAAACACAGTAAATTTCTGGTTATGCCCACAAGAAAAAGCCTTGAAATAGCACAGATTTCCTTCAGACAACACAGTGAGATACACCAAAACCAGTCTCATGATTTTCAAGAGACCCACTAATTTTCAAGTGTTTAGGGCTAGCTTTCTGTTGCTCATCTCCTCCTCCTATGCTGCTATTTTTAAAATGCAGTAAGAACAGCAAAGAAGTTGTGCCCAGTGGGTGAGGCACAGCACAGACCTGAGCAAAGAACCTCCAGCAGATTCCTGTTACTTTAGCCAGTGCCAGCTCCAGCTCTGTGCACTGACTTGTCTGACCCAACAAGGCAGAAGAGACACCTGGACTGCTCCTGAACTGCAGAGCAGCTGAGTCCTGCACACGTGAGGCAGGCCATGGATCTGCCAGCACAGCTGGGAGGAACTGGGGCAACTTCTGCAAATCTCCCCTTAAAGCAGGAGTAATGTCAGTCTACCCAAATGAAGCCTGGCTTGGGAAAACACAAATGCAACTGATCATTCAAATCTTTCTTTTGTACTAGATACTGCCTTATAAGGAATGGTGTTACCTAAACAGCCCCAAATAATTTACTGGACCAGGGCATTTTTCTCACAACACAATGCCACTCGACCATCACACAGCTTAAAAAACAATCAGGTTTTAAAATTTCACTTTAAACATACCCTATGAGCTTCACTAATACCTTCTCAATATAGCTCCTCCTACTCACCCTATTCTCACCCTTTCATTTAATCTGATCAACATCACTGCAATCTCAAACCTCTCACACCTTGCTTCCCACCACAATGAATGTTTTACAAGCTTCAAGTAAAGATACCAAAGTTATTTCAAACATTTAATGATGCTCCTGACTTCTGCTATTTCAGAGAATTTGTAGAGGCAGCGTAAGATGTCATTAAAAGTTTTTATTTAAATACCACACTAATGGCTCATTTTCTAGACCAAGAAAATGAATTACAGATTATCAGGTATGTGAACACCTCAAGAAAAAACAAGGTAAAAGCTGCTGTCATGTAACTTCAGCCATTCAGCCTTAGGGATTTGCTCAATAGATCTTACCTGGTGAGGATAGGGACCATGTCTTGCCCGCTGCCATGTTCTTTCTCCCATTGCTCAAGCAAGGTAGTGAGCTCAGCCTTGGAGTCCACATGCCCAGATCCTGAAGTCATGGCTTAGCCTAAGGCAGAGGTAACAACCGGGACAAAAAAAAGGCATAAAAATGAGCAAGAAATCCCACTCTTTTATTCTTTTATTCTTTGAAACAATCTAAATTAAATATTAGAAGTAATTTGAAAGAGGCAAATAATACACAGCAAAAAGGAGTGAGAAGACAAAGTGACAGAACAGTGCTTTCAAATGTGAAAGTTTCTTTCCAGTCCTTTGCCTGCAGACTAAAGCACATGTGCACCTCTGAACACAAGTCCTGACTGGTGCTCCCCAGCCCTGACCAGGCTGTCTGGAATGCACAGCTCACCACAGCTGTGTTCACTGCCTGAGCCTTTCAAAAGCTCTACCTCAACTCCAGGAGCAGACCTGAGTTACCCTTTGTGGTGATTTACTCAAGAACCAACCCAGCCAGGACAGCAAAATTGTGATCAGTGTCCTCATCCCATTTTAATGCCCTGCAGGCAGCGCTGGAGGTGCCAACAAACTCCTGGGGCCCACAGTGCTGAGGAGCAGAGGCAGCCCCCGAGTGCTGCAGGCAGCGGGAGCAGCCCCAGGGCAGCCATGGCGGCAAAGAGGCGGGCACTGCTCCCTCAGGGCCTGCACAGCTCCTCCAGGGCTTCCACTGCTCCCTCAGGGCCTGCACAGCTCCTCCAGGGCTTCCAACACTCCCTCTGGGCCTGCACAGCTCCTCCAGGGCTTCCACTGCTCCCTCAGGGCCTGCACAGCTCCTCCAGGGCTTCCACCGCTCCCTCAGGGTCTGCACAGCTCCTCCAGGGCTTCCATTGCTCCCTCAGGGCCTGCACAGCTCCTCCAGGGCTTCCACTGCTCCCTCAGGGCCTGCACAGCTCCTCCAGGGCTTCCACTGCTCCCTCAGGGCCTGCACAGCTCCTCCAGGGATTCCACTGCTCCCTCAGGGTCTGCACAGCTCCCCCAGGGCTCCCAAGAACAGCCACTGGCTCCAGGAGAAAGGGAGGATGATCACAGGAGGGAGCACTGGAGCAATTACTTCAGATTTATCAACCTTTACTTGCATGACAGCAGCTGACAGAAGATTTATCTTCTCATCCTCAAAAGTGAGATACTCCTACAGCACTGAGTGACTTGTTGAAGTATCATTTAATGAAGGGAACTATCACTGTAGGTTCTGTTTAAGCCTTTAAATTTCCAGGTGTCAGCTTTTGTCGAACTGATAAAAACCTACTAGAAATATTAACAGCTTCAACTAGAACAAAATCTGTCTCAAGGTACTGCCATGCCCCTAGTTTCCAACCTGACAGACTGTGATTGCTGTGAAGAGTTGTAATTTCTGGAGGAAGGAATACCCAAACCTAATTCATAAACTGACTTGGTATTGGATGCAGGGGAGAGTACACCAAGCAAAACAGATTTCTTCACATCCAAAAACACACAAAGGTTTCCAGCATTTCATTAGCCGTAACATAGCCAATACCCATCTGTCATGAGATTAAATACCCATTTGTCATAACTGACCCAGAGAAAGAAGCTTTCAAACCAGTGTTAAATACAGAAGTGTTTAAGACAGTGACATACACATCAGCTCCTGAAGTACATGTTCAGGAGTCAGTCAAAAGGCAAACTAAAGGCAGCCATGGCAGAGATTACACATGCATTTATAGCCCAAGCTGTCTCTGAAAAACATCCCCACAATTTAATTGTGTGCTGGACACCTCCAATTGGTTTAAAACTTCTCACTCAGGGAATGGATGAACAATCCTACAGTTCTACCTCTTGTCTCATAGGTGCTCCTGAATTTAACGTACTGTGACTGGTTAGTTAATGGGAAACATGAAGTTAAGAACACTGGCTGAAGATTAAATTGGCAGAAACTGCACAGAAGTTATCAGCCAAAGACTATGAAAAGATAAACCTGTGACTACTAGAATACCATTTTGTTAAGTACTATATGCACTGGACATATGCTAACAAAAAAACTACCTAAGCATGAAGAAAGATAATGCTTCCTAAATCACAAGTAATTATGATTTTATCTAGGGCACTCATTATTCATTCATTCATTTCAGAGCTACATCGGGAAATTCAATGCAAATGCATAAATTGCTTAGGAAGAAACACTACCTAGATGCAGGTAAAAACATAATGAGATTGTACACACAGACACACTCCCAAAACACCTTCAAAAATAAAAACTACTCCAAGCTCATTAAGTTCCATTTCCTTTTTCATTAACTGAACACCACTTGCCAGCAGCTCTTCAGAGCTTTTAAATATCACAGAAAAACATTCAGACAAATCCACTCTGGGCCTCAGAACCCAAGTGCTGTAACAGAATCCACATTCAGACATCCCTATCTCCATTCTGTACTCAAGCAAAAAGGGCCCTGTGACCTCAGAGCTTGTTCAGGGCCTGTGCAGGCTCCCCTGCAACCTGGAAAACAATTCACTTCCTCTAACAACCCTCAACTACTCCTGCTGGAAAACAGAAAAGGTTCAGCAGTACCTGCAACAGGTCAACAGAGTCCCAGCCAGAACACCACAGGAACTGCTCACTGCCCTCTGGGACACCTTGTGCTACCCCAAAACCAAGTGAACAATCCCAGTTATCCCTAAAACCTGCCTCAATAAAGCTCATTATTGGTCTAAATAACTGCTGCTGACAGAGCTGTTTTCCTAAAATGAAGTTATAGCATAGAAATGCCACCCTTTCTACTGGGACTCAGCAGTGACAATGAATGTCTTGCCAAGGCACCTCCTCTCTTCCACAGACTTATCCCTTCCAGTCTATTCAAATAAATACAATTATTTTAGATGGCAGTACAGAAACTCCTACTGTGCTCACTTTTTTCAAGAATTCCACCTTAAATCAAAGTGAAGAGCTCTGCAGAGAAGACAAGAACATAAATGAAATGAACCAACCTGTAACTGTCAGCAACACACCTAGCCTGATGGAGAGAAAACCTGGGAGAACAGCTCTGACTTTCACTCCTTCCCTTTTCAGCACAAATTGCTGAAAAAATCCAATCTTAAATTGCTCTCCAAGAACCAGCAAAACCCATCAGATTTAAATTTGGGGAGGGGAGGGGGCAGAGGGATGTTATTTTTTTCTCTTAATAAGTTTTGAAAATCACAGCCTACTACAGATTTCACTTTGAACATCTAATAAGCTAAGGAATGGGAATTTATCCCAAACAGTGTTATTGCCAAAATACATTTAGAATCAATATTAACAAAACATAAAGCACTTACTCAAAGGATTTGACATTGAAAGACAAATATTTGCAGTCTCAGCCACCTTGGTGGCCACTGCAAAGCCAGATGTGGCTGTTCCAGCACACTGTGCCTGGTGCTCCTGGCACTGCTCTAATGCCAATCACTGCCTGGCATTGAATGCTGTGCCACAGCAAAGGCTCTAATGCCAAACACTGCCTGGCACTGCTGTGCCACAGCAAAGGCTACAATGCCAAACACTGCCTGGCATTGATTGCTGTGCCACAGCAAAGGCTGCAATGCCAAACACTGCCTGGCATTGCTGTGCCACAGCAAAGGCTGCAATGCCAAACACTGCCTGGCATTGATTGCTGTGCCACAGCAAAGGCTCTAATGCCAAACACTGCCTGGCATTGCTGTGCCACAGCAAAGGCTGCAATGCCAAACACTGCCTGGCATTGATTGCAGTGCCACAGCAAAGGCTGCAATGCCAAACACTGCCTGGCACTGCTGTGCCACAGCAAAGGCTGCAATGCCAAACACTGCCTGGCACTGCTGTGCCACAGCAAAGGCTGCAATGCCAAACACTGCCTGGCATTGCTGTGCCACAGCAAAGGCTGCAATGCCAAACACTGCCTGGCATTGCTGTGCCACAGCAAAGCCTCTAATGCCAAACAGTGCCTGGCACTGCTGTGCCACAGCAAAGGCTGCAATGCCAAACACTGCCTGGCATTGCTGTGCCACTGCAAAGGCTCTAATGCCAAACAGTGCCTGGCACTGCTGTGCCACAGCAAAGCCTCTAATGCCAAACACTGCCTGGCATTGCTGTGCCACAGCAAAGGCTCTAATGCCAAACACTGCCTGGCACTGCTGTGCCACAGCAAAGCCTCTAATGCCAAACAGTGCCTGGCACTGCTGTGCCACAGCAAAGCATTTATGGGCATTTCTCTCTTCTGAGCTTGGCTGTAAGAATGTGACACTAAAGGGAAACCCAGAGAGTACTGAGACACAGATTCCTCAAGGTGCTCTCATGTTTTTGAAACCTCTGACACTTGAGTCACCTCAGTGAGACACCTCTGAACAGTGAGGAAATCAAATTCCAGTGACCTCTCACCACAAACCCTGCCTGAGTGCCTGGAGCAGTTGGAGCAATCCAGCTCCACCCTGCTGTCCAGTGCAGCCTCACACCAACTGCAACACCACTGCAGCTCTTTCCCTGACTGATGCTGAGCTCAGGGAAAGGATCAGCAGGCTCTGAACACACTGACTCCCCACAGATAAACATTTTAAAGCATGAAATCTCTTAGAGAATATAAACACACTTGTAAAATCTGAAAACCAACAGTTTGGTTATTTGGGAAATGAACATAAAAGGCCTAACTTAGCAATTTAAATGCAAAATGAATGAGCTATATAATAAAACAAAAAATTATATGTCAAGCAAAAAAAAAAATCTCCCAAAAACCACAATTTTGATCAACTTTGTAGGAAGATTGCACATTTAAACTAATGCTCACATTAAAGGACAAAAATTACATGAAGATTTGTAATTCCACATGCACAGGGGCAACTCAAATTCCAATAACTGCACTTTGGGCCAGCTTAAATAGTCCAGTTTGACATTGTTCCCAAAACTGATTCTAAGTATGGCTGAGGACAAAATGTAGGGAAGACTAATGTGCCACTAATGAGTTGGAATCTAGTTAATTGCCAAGCAAAGCTGAGCAGTACATTTTTAGGTTCATTTATGCTAATGCTTTAACACAAATAATTCCTTACTTTAGGAAAAAATAAAATTCTCCCTCCCATCACAAATATCCTTTAAAGAGATGAGGCACCTGACAGATATTTGTCTAAACCTGTTGAGCCTGAAATAACCACGTGGAAGTTAAAGTATCACAAAGTGTCAACACTGAAATTCACTTGTGGAAATAACAAAGCCACCAAGTAAGAAAAGCCTCAGAATCTCTGGAGCACAAAAATGTGGTTTGATGTCCTTCCTACACTGAGGGAAGGCTACGTTTGTTCAACTTCTTGTTTGACAGAGCTCCAAATTGGCTGTTATACTGAACATATCCCTAATGTTGCCTTTAAGTATTTGCTTAAAAACTCAGTTGTTTTGGGTTTTTTCTTTTTTTTTTTTTTTTTAATTAAGGCATTTTAAGGACACGAAAAATTTCTCCTTTTACAAAATAAACTTAGAACTACGTTCTGATCTGGCACGACAAGCCCAAAAAACAGGAACAAACTTCTGCTGTCTACAAAATAAGGGGGGAAAAAAAAAAGAAAAAAAAAAAAAAGCCCCGCTCCGCTCCGTTTCAACACCAATTGCTCTTCGCAGGGCTGCAAGGGGAAACACGCGGGCCGCGCCTCGCGGGGGCGGCCGGTGACAGCTGCCGGGGGGTCCCGCACGGCCCGGCCCGGCTCCGCGGGACGCACGGGCGGCCCCAACGTTTAGAGGTCGGCAGAGACCAGAGCGGGGGAGCGAAGGGCCAGAGATCCGCCCGCCCGAGCGGGCCCGGCGCAGGAGGAAGAGCCGGCGCAGGGGGCGGGCCGGGCCAGGCGGGGCGGCGCAGGCCCGGTCCCGCCGGGGGGGACGGGACGGGACGGGGGGGACAGGCCAGGCCAGGCCAGGCCGGGCCCACCGGGCCCCCCGCCCCGAGGGCGCCCCCTAGTGCGGGGGCGGACCCGCAGCCGACCCCGCGCCCCTGAGGCGCCCCCCCCAACACCCCGCGCCGCTGCCCCTGCCCGGCGCGGAGGCCGCGGCCGCCAACCGGCCCGGCCCGGCCCGGCGAGGCTCCGGGGAAGCGGCGGCGGCGGCGCGTCCCGCCCACCCCGGCCCCCGTACCTGAGCGCTGCCCCGCGGTGCCGCCGCCGCCCCCGGCCCCTGCTGCCGGCCCCGCACACCCCGCGGCGGCCGCGATCGCTCTGGAGGGCGCACACTTTTTTGCGTCACCGCGCTGCGTCACGGCGAGCGCGTCACGGCCCTGAGGGTGAGGGGAGGGGGCCGGGCGCTCGGCCGGCCTGCCGGGAAAGGGAGTTCGCGCGGGGCGCATGCGCATCCTTCGGAGCTGCCGCCGCAGGGGGTGCTGGGAGCTGTAGTTCTTGGTGCGCCGCCATTGACCAGTGCCGTGGCTCCGGGCGGGGCGGTTGGTGCTCCACCAGGCGCTCTCCGGGAGAGGGGCGAGGCTGTTGGCTCCGCGGCTCGGCGTGACACGGAGGAGCCGCCAAACAGCAGCTGTCGGCCCCGATACCTGCGTGTCCGCCCCGATAGCGGCGCGTTGATGGGCACGCCGCCATCCGCCCTGCAGCCCCACGGCGGGACATCACCAGCTGCGCCTGCTGTTCCTTTCCCTAGGCTGGACATTGTTCGCTGTGGTGTTCACCTCCAGCTGGACAGCGAGGTGTTCCACAGGGAGGGGAGCTTGCAGGAGAGCTCGGCTCCTGCCCCAGAGTGATTCCTCCTCCTGTTTCCAGCTTGATAAGGAACCGCGTCCTGCTGCTTCACACTTAAACCAGTGCTGGTTTTGGCAGCTGTGGTTAAACCCCACTGCGGAACTGAGCACCCACCTCCACCCTGCCCTGGACCATAACAAAAGAGGAAGAGGAGACTCCTCTTCCCACGTTCCCACCCTCCCTGCAGCTGCTCATTATGAGCTCGGAGAGCTCCTCCACATCCCTGTCCTTCCCTCCGTCACTGCAGAAGTTATGCACCTGCCTACCATGGGAGAGTCTGTGCAAAGAAACCAGCACTGCACAGCCCATCCCTGGGTGCCTTCCACGTCCTGCTCCTTTGGGATTGCTTTTCTTTGTTGGTTCCACAGTGGGAGTATCCCTGCTCTGTGTACTTCACAGTCACAATGACCTGTCACTTGGCACAGCCCCTTGCGCCGCTGGATGGAGTGATGATCCACGTGCTCTCAGCAAAGTTATCTCTGCTGAGGGGAAGGAAAGTCTGGAAAAGCACACTCCTCACCCAGGCCCTCCTGGCTGGCTGCAGCATCAAAAGTATCAGGCCTACCTGCAGTGTTATTATCCAGGAAAGATCAACACATCCACAGCTGCACCTTCCCTCCCCTGCATGGCACCTGGGAGCCTCGAGGCAGCCGTGGGGCTGTTCAGCAGAAGCTGCAGAGGTCAGCATTCCCCTCCTCATCCCCACGTTCAAAGGGCTGAGAGCAAAATTAGGGGTTCCAGTTCCTGCCATATCTATGGTGCACTGGAGAAAGGGTCACTTCTCACAGAAATTGGTGTTCAGTTCCCAGCTCACCTGAGCAGGTGAGGAGAGCCAGAGCCTGCTGCTCATTGCCAGAGCCTGGCACGATGCTGGCACAGGGCACAGCTTGCAGCAACCCCCTGGCTCTGCCACAGCCTCGCCTACAAACTGCCTGAAAGGCTCAGGCCTCCAGCTCCTGCATTTCCACACCTCAAAGATATTTGGGAAGGATTCAGTCCAACATTCTTGTTTCCCACAGGGCAGGTGGGAGTCCTGCTGGCTCATCTGTCAGGAACAAAACAGCATGGAAGCAATGAAATTCCAGTTTATGCTGCTGAGCTCTAGTAATTGTCCAGGTACTGGCAGAAGCCTTTCTCATGAAAGAATAAATATGAATAAAAAATGAGTAAACAAGGGGAAAGAGGGCCCTCCCTCTCAAGGAAAAGCTTCATAAGCACCATTCCTATCTAAGATGCCCCACAGTGTCCACATTAATCCACTTTCTTGCACTGCAACTGCATAAATCCCCGCCCTGGGCAGTGTTTGCACAGGTAGAGATTCTGCTGCCACACTTACAACATTTGACTGTCAGTCTTGATTAACTCCAGGATAATGAGTGGGAATCCTGAAGCACTGGATGCACTGTTACTGCATCCACCCTCACACAACACTTCACCTTAATGTTGCAATTGAAGGGGGAAAAGCCACAAAAGAAATGCAAAATATGGCCGTGGATTGCAGAGCAATAAAAATGAGAGGCCAGCAGTGAGCTGGCACCTCTTGCCCTGTGGGATCTTGTAGCTGAGAGAGAGACCTGAGGTGTGCAAGGAAGGGAAGGTTCAGCTCCTTGAGCTCCCCAGCCAGAAGAACAACTTATTCCACAGGACGGCCACCTGACATTTACAATGACTTATGGCTGAGTCACAGCTTGAGGCTCCTTGAACAAAGGAACCACTTCTCCCCACTGCTGTCACATCCCAGATCACCTCCCAACACTGGCTTACCAGGAGAGGATAAACCCATTTCATGGGGCTCTAATAATCTTCTAGACTTAAGAACAATTAGCTGTGGGATCAGAGGAAGAACAGCACTGTGGGAGGGCCAGGAAGACAAACTGTGTTTCCAAAGGATGCCTTGAGTACTGCCAGGGGTGGAAAATTGTCTGGAATGCTTCATCTCTCACAGCTGCTGTCAAAGGCAGAGAGCCCCAGACCCAGGCTGCAACTTTACCTATTGCCTGAACAGACCTTCACTCTGAGAATAAGGTCATTATCAAAAAAATCACAACATTCAGAGACACCTCACCACAGCTGCCCTATGAGGAGAGGACAGGATGGATTCTTTAGGCTTTTAGGAGTGTTGATTGCTCACCTTGACCTCCAACACAGATCTACAGTGACAAAGTTTGTTGACTTCCTACACTTAACCTGTCACTAATTTCCCCATCCTCCTGCAGGACTCAGTTTGCTTGTCACCATGTTTCTCCCTGCAGCTGAGCTCCTGTTGAAGGGCAGCTGTGACAGTGCTCACTGACCCAGCAGAACCAGCCTCTGCAGCACAGTTTTGCTGTGTGACTCATGGCAGGTGAGCAGTGAGCTCAGGAAGAGAGCTCAGTCCCTTCCCAGCACTCTGGATCACTCTGCAGCTGCACCCAGCACCGGGCTGGATTTCCCAGCAGCATCTAGGGAAGAGTACAATGCTGGATTTCCCAAAGCATCCAGGGAAGGGTACAATGCTGGATTTCCCAAAGCATCCAGGGAAGGGTATAATGCTGGATTTCCCAGCAGCATCCAGGGAAGGGTACAATGCTGGATTTCCCAGCAGCATCCAGGGAAGGGTATAATGCTGGATTTCCCAGCAGCATCCAGGGAAGGGTACAATGCTGGATTTCCCAAAGCATCCAGGGAAGGATACAATGCTGGATTTCCCAGCAGCATCCAGGGAAGGGTACAATGCTGGATTTCCAGCTGCAGCAGCATTCAGGGAAGAGCACAATGCTGGGGCCTGAGCCTTTGGCAGGGTCTGAACCTGCTCTGCTCAGCTGCTCTGAGCTGAGGGAGTTTCTGTGCAACGCCCATGCCCCGGGGGATGCGAATCCGGGCGGGAGGTCAGACAGTCTGGGGAGCTGCACCTGGAGCAGAGCTCACTGCCAGGGCAGCATCGGAGGCCAGCGGGCTGCGATGCACCTCTGTGCCCAGTGCCTTCCCCCTCCCACCCTGCCAGTCTGCTGGGTGCCTCTGGGAATCTGGGGAGTGGCCAGCAGGCACAAAACCCCGACAAAAAGGCCTCAGTTCCAACCCCAGGACATCTCTTGCTCTCCCAGCCTGGATCTGCCCAAATAGCTCAGAAGTGGGTTTATGAGGTGTGAAGCAGATAAATATCTGCAATGATACCCCTCATGCATAGAGGGCTTTAAACACTGTCTAGACTCCCCCAGAGCATCTGATTGACACGAATCTAGTGCTAAATTTTCAGGTTGTACAAAAATATTGCCTGATGGATTAATTATGGCCATGGGTGACCTGCAAGCTGGCACCCCTCAAATGATCTCCCATTTCTTGTCAACTTCACAGAGACTGCAGGTACAAAGGGAGGGGAAAAGGTACAAAGTGAAATAAGCAGGGAAAGGCAGTTCAGTGGGATCCCCTCTGCCTGGACAGACTGTGCAGAGCAAGGGGCTGCAGGCATTGCCGCAGGTTACCTGAGATCCAGGTGAGCAAATGGGGCGGAATCCGTGCACCGAGGGTTCCAATCAGTGATGTGCGACAAGGGAATAGCTCAATCACTAGGTGGCACACCGGCATCATCGCACCACACCAGCGTCCTCTTGGGAAGAGAGGAAAAAGCTCAAAATAGCCCAAAGCAAAAATTAACAAGCAATCATCCGGGGCCGAGGTGCTTAGAGGAGCCATCTGTGTGCTCACACACACAGAGCAAAACCACCCAACAACTGGAGAGAGACATCGAATGAAAAGGGCAGGCGAAATGTGTTCATTCAATGGAATTGTGCCTGTGCTCCTTCGCTATTTCTGAGTGACGGTGGGAAAGGCAGGGGAGGCTCGCTCATCAATGGGATGCAAAGAGGAAACACACGGAGGGCAGCAGAGGCGGGCGCTGATCCAGGGAATGGAGTTGCCACCTATTCTGAGAATTATGCCTGCCTTTGTGTGTGGAAAGAGCACTTGGGGTTTCCTTCCAGCAGAAAAGGCCAAGCAAAGCTCAAGGAGAAGTTTCTCACAGAGATACAAAGACAGGGGAAAGTGACAGCAGGCTGATGGCACCTACTGGAAGAGGATTTCAAGGGTAGGTGCTTGTGGGCAGAGGAAAGAGTGATAGAAGAGTGCAACAACAGTTCTGGAGCAGGCTTTCTCTGGGCTGGAGCTAAAAAGCTAAAACAGCATCACAAACTAAAACCAGCTAAGCTATTTATAAGGAGGGGCCAGGAAGACACCTACATTTTGGCAGAGCTACAGCTTTGTCTTCTTTAACTACTGTAGATGAGTAGAAGTTCACTCTTGAAAGCATCAAGGACCTTCCCATGGCCACCTGCACTAACTCTTCTGGCCACTGACAGGATCTGCAGGATCCCCATCAGGCGGGTGCTCCCCAGCTCTCCTGGTGTTTGCAGGGATTCAGCAGTGCAGACACAGGCTCCCCAGCCAGCTCCCCCTGGGCGTTTAACCCAGACTGAGACAGAAGCCAGATCTGTATCTAGGAGCATGGAAATGCAGAAGAATGCCGTTCATCAGCTCAGATACTAATGAGAACATGAGCAGGCAAAAAGCTCTCTTCCAAACAGGCTGGTGCCAAAACTCTCCATTCAGACAGTCAGTGTGATGCCAAGAGCACATAACTCTGCCTAGCTGAGCATCTGAGTGACAGCACATCTGCGTTTGGAGGCTGAAAGTCAACAAAAAAGTTAAATAGTACAAAGTGATCACTGTTGCATGAAATATACACTGCCATGCACCTCTGGCTTGCAGCAGCATGGCCCCCAAATCCTGACCACTCTGCTGCTGCAGTCTTGCTCAGAGCTTTGTGCTCAGCTTCTCACACACACACAGAGCAATTTCAGGCAGATTTTCATATCTCTCCTTTTTCCTAAGTTACTGAAAAATGGGGTTATTGGTGTGTCCTGTGATATATGAGCTATGCAGAGGTATGAGGCTATGAAAGGAAAAAGCCTTTGGGAGACTGGAAGTGGACAGATAAACTATGCACAGAGAATATACAAGGGAGAACATGAGAAAAGTTGGGGACAGTTAGTACACAGAAAGTGACATCATGGCAACAAGACATCATTTCCTGACTAAACTCATTTCTCTAACTGGGGAATGTTAAAAGTTCATTTCAGGCATTACACTAAATCCCTTGCTAGTTTTTGTGGTTTAACAAGGGTTTTCCCTTTTTAAATCTGTTTTGTTACTCTAGGAAACAACGAGCAAAGGAAACTCTTCATACAGAAGGAAGCAAGAAAAGACTTTGCACAGCACACTGTGAAATGCCTGCAAGACACACACTGGGAATACAAACAAATTCTTCCTTATGTTTTCCAGCAACAAGGATCTTAGGGATTACTTGCAACAATAGCAACTTTAAAAAACAAAGACTAAACAGAACCAGGGAAAAGTACCATTTTAAGACTGCTAGCTTTTTTAAGGGGAGAGTTTTTTGTTTCTTCTGGTTTTTCCTTTTTTTTTCCTTTTTATCAGTCCTTAAGTGCAGATTTTATATCTGCTTTCTTCATGACATCTCTCTATAGGAGTTAATTAGGTCAAGTGTATTTATGTCTCAGTTTTGATGCACATGGAAACAATAAGCAAATTGGTGAAAGTGGGCTATAATGGTGGCAGGCACATGTGCAGATGGCAATTTTGTGTTTATGAGTTGTTTTATTATGGAGGGATTCCACCAAGGGTCTTAATAACAACTGTGTGGGGTTCATCATAGGAAATCCTAATTTTTGGTTTGTCCATGGTGGTGCTTATGGCTCTGGGAGCTCCACAGACATTGAGTCTCAGCAGCCACATGTGCTTGGCCCCACTGCAGGCACTGCCCAAACATGGGACCTGGAGCACTGTAAAGTCTGAACACTTGGTTACACTTAGGAAAAAGCTCTGAAGCTCCCTTAGCAGCATAAAGCATCCAACAGTGTTTGGATGGGGAAAATCCCCAGCTGAAATGAGGTGATGGAAAGCTGAGGGGATCTGTGCTGGGATTCACCCAGGATTCGTGCCCTGAGTTTTCCTCTGTTGTGAAACGGGTCATGTCTTTTCACCCAGAAGGAATGACTTCCTCTGGCAGCACCTCTCTGTGTGCTGCCCTGATCCTGAACAGCCCCAGAAACACTCTGGGACAGGGATATTTGAGGGCAGCCTCCTGAAACACCGAGCACCTCCAAGCCTGGGTACCTGGGAGTGCAGGTGGGCCTTGGGGCATGTTGTTACTGGTGCAGATCCAGATTTCTGACATCATGGTGACTTTAAAAAGTTCTGGTTCTGCTGCTGAACTCCCACAACTGGACAGCAGCACCAGCTCAAGGCTCTTCCCCCTTCCACTAGCTCCCTCATGTAGATGAGAGTGTCTTTTCTTCCTTCCAGGAGCTTCATATCCCCAGTCAGTGGAGAGGGAATAGAGCAAGAATGAAGCTTCATAAATTTTCTTTGCCCAAATAAATCAAAAGTACCTGACAATATGGAGTAAGGGAAGGGAAAACACTGAATTTTTAGGAATCAAATTGGATGCCAACCCACAAGGGAGAAAAATCCCAGTGCCTCCCAGGGCACAGCACGCTCTGTTAGCAACTGCAGGGACATCCTCATGGGCTTTGGTCTCCAGGGAACCTTGTTTGTGAACACTTAGCTGCATTTATAGGAGTGCAGGGTATTTTATATAGTAGGTTTTTTTTCCTTTTGGGATGTAGATAAGTGCTGTATCCTTATCCTTATTCTAAAACCAGCATTGATAAATGAAAACCAGAAGAATACCTGAGTGTCCTCTCTGCTTCTGGAGCTGGGGTGTAAGGGCAGCTCAGGTGTGCAGTGATGGCTGCAAATGGCAATAAATGGGTGATGCAAAGCTCTGCATTTCCATTCAGGTTGAACACCAGTCCTGTGTGTGACACACACACCCCTCCCTGTGATGTGAGAGGTTTCTGAGAAAGACACATTATTACCACTTCTGGGTGCAAAGGAACAACAAACTATCAAAAACCAATGTCACCAGTCAGCAGTTACAGAGAAGCGGGCGCCATTCACTGCCTGGGAGGGCACTTGATTCACAATATTGCAGTGTGCATTTACAGCTATGTGTTTGTCCCTACCTGCTGCAATGTGATTGTTGAATTGCAATAAAAAGCTATTAATTATGAAATAGAGACATTTTGGAGCAATCATTTTGGCATACCCCAGTTAAGAATTTTTTTTCCCCTCAAGATTATCTTGCTTCTCTTTTCATCAAGTCTTCTCCAGAGAAAAAAGATAATTTTCAGTTATTGGACACACGAATTCACCAGTACAACTGGATAGGATCAACTGGAATTTTCCCTGTATTACCTTATTTCACAGTCTCTATTTGTGTTTAATGTAACACTTGCATGCTTATCATAATTTCATTACATTTAATGTAGTACCTGAGCAGCAGTCTTCAGTGTAGTCTGCAAGGAAAACAATGCTTTAGCCTGAAGAGAAATTGAAAAGATGGGAGGATACAATGAGAAGTATTTATGGCTTTTACAGGCTGTTTGGACAGCAGAGCTCATGGGAGATTTTAGCAATAGGGATGCAAAGCTTTAAGCCAGGAAGGAGGAAGGAGGTGTGTTTAGCCACTCTTCAAGGCTAGGATGCTATTTTCTATAAATCAGAATTTTGCACTGTGGCTGAGAGTACCAAGATTTATTTTGCTTTGTCTTTGGATCGTGGGAGTAAAATGCTGGTCTCCTTGAAATATGTGGGATGTTAGTGACTAGGATAATAAAGGCCAGATTTCACCATAGACATTTTGAATTCTCTTCATCCCAGTCTCTCCCAGCAGGCTGGCTGGGATTGTTCCCAGCCTGTTTTGTAGCAGAGAGGTGCGGCAGGCCAGATGAGCTCCCTGAGACACAGCCTCCTCCCACTACTCACTGTTAACTACTGTTACATTCTCCTGGGGCACAGAAAGCTGCCACGGGGGAGGAGAGAATCCCCTGGAAGATGCATCCCCAAGGGAGAGCTCCAGGGAACAACATTGCCTGCTGTGGAAAGTTTTACAAGCGAGCTGCGGTTACCCACCATCCAGATGGTGAATATTCAGTGTTTGCTTTAGAGCAGCATTTCCAGATCCAACCATGCAACTCCCCATCTCTCCTTTTCACCAAGAGAAAAGGGAGTGCTGAGGTGTTACAGCTCCTGCTCTTCTGAACCAGTTCCCTCTTCGCCTGGACTTGATCAGCATCAGTCTCCTTGGAAAATGGGAAAGGAGGAGGAAGAAAGCAGCTTTCTTGCAAGCAGGTTCACAAAACCTTTTGTCTTGCTGGACTGGTTGCAGACACCCCACACTTACAAAGAAAAGTTTTTGCTCCTATTTCTAATGCAACTTTTCTCTCTTGGTCCTCTCTGGCTGAACCTTTGCCAAGACTTTAGTAACACATAGATTTTGTAGTTGGTGGAGCTGTACCCCTTACCCTGTGCACATAGGAGAATATTTCAGCCTGCAGACTCTGTCAAATTCCAGAGCTTGTATATTCCTTCCTAAGGAAACAGTGTCTGAAGCAGGGGGCTTTGCTCAGTTAGGAATAACCTCCAGGAGGGATTCAGCACTGGCTGAGGAGGATTTGCTGGAGGGAAGGCTCCTCCTTTCCCCATGTAAGTGTCAGGTGCAGCATCCACATCCCTGAGCTGTTTCTTTCTGGAAGGACTCTGACTTCACCCTGTGCTTCAGCCACAGTCACAGCATCCAGATCTGCCAGGTCTGATCTGTGCCTCTCATCCCATCTCAAATCACTTGGTGCTGGGAGTACTTGTGTCCCAAACATCTCTTGGGAATTCTGCAGTCTCCTTCCCACGCAGACACCAGCTGGGAGCAATCCATTCCTGCTCAGCTCTGCACCCAGACTGTACACAAGCAATTTTAAATCCAGGGTGTGGACTAGCTGAAAATGACTAAGAAAATGAAAGATGACTAAGAAAAACAAGCTTGTGTGCTTGCTGTGGAATTATCTCCAGCCTGAAACAGCTGAAGAGCTCTGCAATTCTCCTGCAAAGCCCTGAGAGAGGCACAGATCTGATAACATTGAGGCACCCTGAGAGCCAGAGTCCCTGCCTCCAGCTCATCTGCCAGCAGATGTGCCAAAACACCTCCTCTGGCTGCTGGTCTTCCAGGAGGCTCTGTCAGTGGAAAAACCTGCTCTGCCCACTGCTCTTCACTCCTGTGGGGCAGGGGCTGTGCAAGGAGCAAGGGCTGTGCAAGGGCTGTCAGCTCCTCTGCCCACATCCTGTCCATTTCTCACTCCGTGGCAGAGCACACCAGGGCTGTGGAAGTTGGAGGCAGGCACACACAAATATGTCTGGGTGAACTTCACTCCTATCATTTGGCTGATTTCTGACCCTCTGCATCTGCAGTCCTGCCATTGTCTGCCTTCTTCTGTCTCTTCTTGTGTGGTTTTCCTTTAGTTTTGCCCTAATACTTCATGTAATTCTGGTTGCTATGCAGGGTTTGCAGGCTCAGCTGCCTGTAACAACCCTCTCCATGGGTGTGTGCAGCTTGGCTGCAGTGAGGATACTTTGCTGATTGATTTGCTTTTTTGTTTGTTTAGTTATTTTAAATGCTTGGAAATAAAATAAAGCTGTTACTTATACCTTTCCTCTCCTGATGCCAATTAACTTCAGCAAATTAATCTGTTTCAAAACTATCCTTTATGTGGTCTAGACCAGAGTGCAGACAGGAATACAAACTGCACAGCTGAATTTACCTCCCTCTTTTGTGCTCACCAGGGCCATAAGGGGCGTAGTGAGGGGCAGGGAAGCAGCTGAAAATCAGACAGAGTGTGTTTGGACATGCCCATGGGTCCTGTGCTGGGTCACCACACAGGCTGATGAGGGGAATCCCAGAGGCTTCTTCCTCTACCAGAAACTGGAGAAAGGAAAGGATCTGAGTCTTGATTCCCCACATGCTGAACACATGTCCCTGCACTATAAAAAGAACTATTTGATGTTTCATAACCCTTTGGTAAACCTGAAAGGGAGCCCAGTACAGTTTCCAAAGCTCTTACAACAGGTATGTTGCCACCTTAGCTGCTATTTTCATCTGTAAACAGTAAGTTTCCAAAAATAATTGTCCAGCCTCTTGATTGCATCGTCCTCCCCTCCCTGCTGCATTGGCCTAGCTGGTAGATCTTGTATTTGAGCAGGGAAGGTCACTGACCATAGCTCCAGCCACACAGGTGGAGAAATCACATGTTAATGGTGCTTCTCATTTTATGTATCAGGACATTTTATCCATACAAGCAGCCCCAAATTACCTCCTTCATTCATACAGTTCCATAAGTTCCCTACTTAAACACATCCACCATCAAAACTATCTAGTTAAGTCATGCCCCAGAGATTGAGCCTTGCAGGAATGAAAATGGGCTTTTGAAACAGAAACTTCCTTGGGCTCCTAAAGCTCAGAAACAACTGTAAAGCCAGAAGAGTCAATGAAAGAGAAAATTTTAAAGTTTAAACAGTTGTTGCTCATGGACTGCTTTTCAAATGAGTGAATTCACCTGTTGTGGAGGAAAAACAAACTACAATGGTGTTTGCCTATTTCAAAACTCAGATACCACCCACTGCAGGAGAGCAGGCTGCAGGGAGCACTGAGTTACACCAGTGTGTTCACACTGAGTGAACAAGCAGAAATAACTCCCAAACACAAGAGGTGCTGGGATGAGCAGCATAATGAATTGTGCCTTTCAAGCACACCAGTTTTTACCATTAGTATGATTCCACCCCTCCAGAACAACTGGCTCTGCAATGCCTGCAGGGATCCGGGTGGGAGCCAGCCTTGGATACCAGGGGGTGCAGGGAAAGGAGCAGCTCTGGTGCTGCTCTTTGCCTTAACAACCATGTGTGTGACCAGGGAGTTTCACTCCCTGGTACATTGTTTCAGAATGAGGATACTAAAAAGAAGTGTTACTGCTAATAAATTAAAAGTGAAATCAACACCAACCCCTACATATGGGCTGCTTAAAGAATTTGCAGGATTACAACTGTTCCAATAAACAAAAGAATAGCTCTTATATGAGGAACAAGAGACTAGAAAGTGTATAGAAAAGCAGAGAAAAGTTCTCTACCTTGTTTTATGGCTGCAGATTAATAATAAATCCTGGATGAATCTACAGATTGAAGAAACAAATGTAGGTCTTACCAGCATTAATATGAAAAGTGCATTAAATTCTCTTCCCAAATCTTGATAATCCATTCATAGTCCTTATGTCTGTTGCATATCTACTCAAAACCAAAATGCCTTTTATTATTAGTCATTTAATTGCACATATCCTTCTCATCTCCTAAAAACCCCTCCTTTTTGTGCCACCCTTGTGTAAGGATAAATTTCAGACTAATCAATTAAAATGCAGTTGTGAAATGAGCAAACCAAAACAAAAAAAAAAAAAAAATCAAAAATCTCACTGCCTAAGAAATCTATAGCCTTCTTCCCTGTCCCTGGTAGAGCCCCAGGATCTCCATGATCTGAGGGGGGAGATCAGCAGGTTTAACCATGGGGAGAACAGCAGAGACTGAATAGTCCCTCACTTCTCCATCAATAGCAAATACCTTCTGCTCTTTAAAGGGACAAGAAAGCAGGAGCCAAGGGCATCCCAGGAGCTGCAGGGCAGGGGTCTCCCCAGTCAGTTAGAAGAGCCAGGCAGGCTGAGGAACAGCAAGCAGCACCACCAAGGATCCAGGCCACCAGAGAAGCTCATGGCAATAAGGCACAGTGAAAGTTAAAGGGGGAAAAATAGACTGCAGCTGAGCCCCAGAAAAACAAAGCAAACATAGACCAAGACTAAGTGCTAAGAGTTGAGTTTAAATTGAGCCCCTGTGCTAAAGAGCAGGGCTGGGTGTGTGGGTGGAAGTCCCAGGTGAGGCTGGTCAGGGCGTTAGGGACACTGTGGCCCTGGCATCTGCAGCCCAACAGGGACAGTGTTGTCACACAGGGGAAAATCTCCTTCTATGAACTGTTATCAAAGTTAATTCCTCAGGGAAAAGCTCCCTGTAGCATTGAAAAGGAGGCATTGGCAGAGCACTGGCAGTAAAAACCTGCTCACATTGGTTGTGCATTGTGTCACCTTCCCTGCCCCACAGCTAATGGAGAAAAGTAGAGCTGGCTATAGGCAAAGAGAACAGCAGCCACCTGCAGGTCTGTGACCCAGCTCTTCTCCTGGCAGGAGGCTGCCTTGTCTCCTTGGAGTGTTGTAAAAGTTGGTTGTGCCCCTAATAAGGATCAGTCAAGAGCTGCCTGCTGTGAATTTGCTAATGGGCCAGCACAAGGTAGTTAAATGATGCATTTACATCTGCTGGAGCTGTGGGTTTAACTTTGCCCCCCTCTGTGAGAGGTGTGAGCACTGTGGGAGTCTGGGGGTTCACTGCTGGCCTCATAGACATCACTGCTGGAGTGGGTGATTATGCAGAGTGAGCCTGGCTTTAGCCAGCACCCTGCTCTGGGGATTGCCAGGAGCAGCTATGTGACCTTTTCTAATAAGATATTGCCTTGTATTCATTTGTAAACTTGTTACTTTTAATTCTTTAGTATAAAACTGCCTCTTCTATGAGCAAAACACCCTATCTGGATCTTTCTTCTATCTGTTATACCATCACATCTTTGCTATTTTCTTTGCTTTCCTAAAACCATAAACCGTTCCAGCTTCCTCTGGAAGAAGTGGTGCCTTGTTTCACCTTCTGCACCCAGTGTTTGAAAATGGAGTGTTGAAGGCTGAAGAGTGTTTCAGGTGAGCAGTGCTGTGCTGAGTTATGCACTGACATTACAGTGTTTCAGTACTGAATTCCTCCCCAGAGCAGCTCACCAGAGGGTTAAGAAACCAAAGTGCCAGCTTTTCAAACAGAGAGATCCTGCTTTGTCGGGACCCTGAATCCTTTCTGGATTGGGCTAGTGCAGAGAGGCAGAGGAAGTGTTCGAGTTGTTTCGTGAGGTGGGGCTTGTCTTGAGCTTGCCCATTATGAACTCCCTTGTTTCACTCCCTGCCCGGCCGTGGCTGGTTCTCAGCCCCTTCTAGCGGGGGAAGAGGAGGCTGCAGGCTGAGTCTGGCAGTGAGGGTGAAATTCAGGCACCGTGCCGCTGATTCATGCCCGTGGGGCTGGGGCACCACAAACCCAGCAGGCTGCTCTGAGCTGGGGCTCCCTCGTGACTCCTTGACCAAGTCCTTCAGCACAAAGCTCAACGATACCTTGGGATATTAGAAACTGACTGAACTTCTGTTTCTGGTTTTTCACTTCTCTCAGGATGAATGAAAACAGCTTGGCAGCACTGTCAGGTTTCCCATCCTGTAGTTGGGATGGGCTCCCTGTGAGGGACTGGCTGGAGCGTCCCCCTTTCTTTCACACTGCAGCAGCAAGCAAAGGGACCAGTGAATAGTGCCTGGAACAAGCAGCAAATGGAGAAATGAGGAATATCAGAGACTTGTAAAGGCATGAGGAAAAGGAGGCAACTCAGATGAGGTTAATGGTGAATGGTGGTGAGGCAGAGCACTGTGTGACAGCCCTGGCCACAGAAGGTCTTCAGGGAGCACAAGTGGTGTCACCATGGCACACTGATGTCTGTGTCCCTTCAGTGGCAGTTGACATAACAGGTTAGACCCCACATTTGAAAGAGAAGGATCAAAGAGAAGGATCTTCCTCCACCAGTAGGAGGAATTGTGCTGTCACTAGAGAAGAAATTGCTGTGATATATGGTCACATCAAAGCTAACATATTTGTGCCAATGGTGAGGTTTAATTTATTAATTGCTTTGTATATGGTGTCATATGCTGACTTGTATTTGTTGGGTTGCAGAGTGAAATTCAGACCTGCTCATCTCACTGAGTGTCTGGACTGCACATTGATAAAATGTGCTGTTTCTAAGCTTTTTGTCACAGGCTTTCAGTTCCCAGAAAACCTGGTCAAATCTTAGGATGAAAGAATCCAGAGGTATTCTAATGTCAGGGTGCTGAAGGCAAAGCTGAGTTATCCTCATGTAAATGGGCTGTGTATTTTTCTCTTGCTCTAGAGGGAGCCTTCAGAGAGTCTTGTCCTCTGGCTGAGTAGTTCAGGAGATGCTTCTCTAACTTCCATGGAAAGCTGTTGCAAGGGCATTTTAGCTCCCTACATGTTTTATAGATGACACATTTTAGAGCATTTAATCAGGGCTGTGGAGCCCCTTTCAAATCTTTCCTTTTACCTCTTTGATAGATCCTGCTATGGGGAAGAGGGCCCAGAGTATCCAGAACAGTACTGACCTCCCAGTCAGGACACTGAGCATCAGTGCACCAGAGCCACTTGATTGACACTTTTATCTGGGCACAAAACTCAGGACTGAAGTCTGTATGGATTGAGATCAAACCTGGTGTTCTGATCAGAAAAGTCATGGAAGGCACCACTTTGAAAGTGCCTTTTCCAAGTGGAATAAAACTTCATAAATTGTGCTCTGCTGGACAAGAAGAACACAGCCAAGTGCAGAAGTGCTCATGGTTATAAGAGAATCAATTAGGGCATGGTGATGAATAATGCATGTGCAGCTTAGGAGAGATGGATGACATGGGTTTTATTTTTGTACTGTTAATTGAGAGTGATTCTAGGACAGAAAAAAGCACAAAGGGAAGATGGGGAGATTCTGGTCATAGTGTAAGAAGCTGGAGGCTCATCAACAATGCTTCCTGTCCATTAAGCTGTAAAAAACTCAGGAAGAGGAATTGTACTTATGTCCTCTACAGCTTCTAATCCATGTAACTGATACTGCCCAAGAACCCCATTCAGACTGTAAATGATATGAGTATTTAAAGAGTCAGAAGTTGAAGCTCTTGCTTTGAAATCTGATGGCCTTTCCTGTATTAAGACAATGTCTGCTTTGCTCTTTTGGGATCCAGTTGTAGGGCATCAATCAGTCAGCTTTATTTACCCTAGAGGTGTGGCTGTGCTGTTCCTTGGATATGTGCAGGGATCTCCAAAGGAGACCGAGTGCAGTGGGGTGTTCTAGACAGGCAGGGACCCAGGTGGGGAATGTTCTGTAGCTGTTCACTTATTCCACCCCCACATGCTGATCTGCAGGCCAAAATCAACTGCTCTTCAGATCTTATGGGTCTCCCCTTGGGTCTGTGCACTGGTTGGGTTTAAAAAGCTAAGTGTCAACTCTGAGACTGAAACAGAGCCTGGCAAAGCAGGAGGAGTGCTCCATGTCCCTTTGCTTTGGTGCTTCCCAACGCCCAGCAACAGGAATTTCCCAATACTTGGATGCCTGCTCAGGTCAGAGCAAAATCTGCTGCAGGTGCCCTGTCCTATTCAGCAGAGGCACACAACATGAGGGAAGGGCAGAGGTAACAGGTTGTGGTGAGCAACCAGCCACTGTCCTGAGGAACAGTGTTGGCTCTTTGTAGAGCTCTTTTGTTGATGGCTGATGTGTGAAAGGCTGCAAAAGCACTTGGGGGGTTGTGTAGGTGGCTGCTCCACTGAAGTTATGGGGCAACCACTGATCCCACCTGGAAGATTTCTGATCATTTCTTTATTTGCTTATTCTGGGAGGAGTCATTGCTACAAACCAATCCTCCACCAGAGATGGTAAAGGACAGCTGGTACCTGCTTAAGGAGCCAGACCTGTTGTGTGTGGTGGGACTTGAGGGTATTTCCTTGAGAAATAACACCTGACTTTGCCACCCCAGTTCTCTCTGGATGGTGCAACTCCAGCCTCAGTGTTGCAAACCAGCAGTCATAACCCCACTTGCTGCTGGGACTGAGTGCTTTGGGTGGCATCAGTGGGAGTCCTGAGGCTGCAGCACGAGCTGCCTGCTGGGGAAGTGTGGCAGATGTGCTGTGTGAAGGGATGAGCTCTGCAGACCCAGCCCAAGGTGTCCAGCAGAAAACATGGATGTCCCACTGCAAAGATTTGTTGGCTGTGAAAGACGCATGGTATCTTGTGGTTGTGCATCTACAGAAACCAAGAATAACTTTCTAGGCTGTTTTCTTTTAGAAATAAGGAGGAGGTGCTTAGCTGCTGGAGTGCTCAGAGGACTGGCCTGTGAAGCAGCCACCCTTAGCTGGGCTGTGCTTCTCCATGTTGCTGTGGGGCAAATGCCTGAAGCATAACACATTAAAATCCCATAAAAACTCCTCCCTGCTCTGCTGGGGGCATTCTGCCTACTTTAACTTGGACTTGTTCTGTTGCTTCTGAGGTCTCTGCCACCATCCCTCTCTCCTGTGTGACAGGCTGAGGCAGGGAAGGAAAATCTGGACTTTGATATCAGGTTTAACAGTAGAAGGTCCCATAGAGGATTTGGATGTGTCTAGATGGGCAGAAAGGCAAAGGTTTACTGTGATCCCTTCATGCCTTTGCCAAGTACCCTGAGGCACACTGTTTGTGAGATGGTGGGTGCTGTGTCCTTTTTATTTTGGATCAGCTCTGGCTTCCCCAAAACCCAGGAGGCCCCTGAAGGACTCACAGTTGAGTTACACTGATGATGCTCAGGTTGCCAGTACATACCCAGGCCCAGATGCCAGTCTCCCACTTGTATTTTTCTTGCTCTGGGTATTTAAGGATGGGGGAACCAGACAGGCACTTTCTCTGCTGGACTTGTGCTTTTTGCTCCCTGTAACAGATGAAAACACAGAACTCAGGCTGCTGTGCAGGCTGAGCATCTCGGTGTGGTGTCAGCAGTGTCCTGGCAGTGACAGAGGCCATGGGCACGCTGAGCTCTGTCTGTGGGACCACAGCCAGCCCATGGAGACGAGCAAGGAACTCACCTTTTCCTCAGCACTCATATATGAAATGCTGCCTCCACTTTTGGGTACCCCTGGTATGTGAGACTTTGAATTTTAAAGAACCTTGGGGAGGCTGCAGAAAGGTTAGGGTTTAACAGGCTGAGGGAAGTGGGAATGTGGAGCTGGAGAAGGTTTGGATGGGCTCAGCAATGGTGCCTGTGGGCAGGGTTGGGAGGCAGCAGAGCCAGGCTCTGGCAGGAGAACAGGGTGAACATAAATGGGTCCTGTATCACTGAGTACGAGAAATAAAGTTCTCTCCTGTGAAGAGCCCAGGCTAGAGCAGGGGCTGGGAGCGAGATGGGTTTTTATGCATGTGGAGGGCTGTAACCCTGAGGGGCCAAGGCCCGGAGCTAAGCTAAGCTCCTCATTGTCCCTATCTGGAACCTTAATGACCACGGGTCCCTGCGGCTAATTAGCCGCTTTCCGCGGGCGGTGGGGGGTCGCCCCTTGCAGCCTCTCTCCTCACAGCCCATGGCAGGGGCAGCAGCAGCCGGGGCCCCTCATCCCGCCCCATCCCGCGGCAGCCCCGGGACCCCGCGGGCCGGGGGGAACCTTTCTGCGCCCTGCGGAACCTTCGCGGCGGAGGCGCCTGTTGCTGCCCGGGGGACGAGGCGGGCGCTGCGACGGGGGGCGGCCCCGAGCGGCGGCGGAGCCCGAGGAGCGGCGGAGGCGGGAGGAGGCGGCGGGGCGGCCGCAGCTCCCGGAGCTCCCGGGGCGGCCGCAGCTCCCGGGGCCGCCGGGCCGCAGCCCCCGCCCGCCGCCCAGGTGAGAGCGCAGCGCTGCGGGGCCCCCGCCACAATGGGAGCGGAGCGGGCCGGGCAGGGCACGCCGGCGAAGGCCCGCCCGCCCCGCCGGGGGTGTGCGCGGGGCGCTCGCCCGGCCCGCGGTGGGCGCCGGGTGGGGGCGGCGGGGCAGCGGCCGCCGCGGTCCGAGGGGCCGGGAGCGATGCGGGGGTGGGAGGGCGGAGGGGCGGTGCTGCCGGGCCGCCCGGGGGGCGGGTCCCGGTGCGGGGCGAGGAGCCGGGGGCTGCGGGGCCGGGCCCGGGGCTGAGGCTGCAGCCGCCGCCGGGAGCGGGGCGGCCGGCCCGGGGCGCGCCCGGCCGAGTTTCGGGGCCTGAGCGGGGCAGTGGCTGTGGGGGAGCCGGCCGGGGGTGCGCTCGCCCCCCGTGGGGTGCCGGGGCTCCCGGGGGTCCGCCCCTGCCGGCAGCGCGGTGCTCACACGGAGGGGCCTGGCGGGGCCCGGGCACGGCCGCTGTCACGCTCTGCTGTGGCCCAGCGATCTGTGGGACTGGTAAACACGGTCTGTCGGACTGCTAAACAGACATGCAAAGTCATAATTTATTGTCTGCGTGAGACTTGTTCGTGAGCCGTGGAAGGGGAAGGCTCGGTGTGCCGAGCTGGTGCTGCTGATCCTGTTACCTCTCCTGTCCGGATCCTGTCTCCAGCTTTTTAACTTGCTCTCTCCGAGGATGGGTTTTGGGTGGCTGTATGTTTCAGTGCTCGCATTTCAGAGATGCTTGCAAACTCCATTGAAATCCCCTCCTGTCTCTTAGTCGATTGGTACAAAACTGGTGCCTTAAAAAGTTTACTACATCCCTCTAGTCTGTGTGCAGGTGGGGGAATTTTGATTTAAAAAACCAAAAAGAAAAACTCCAAACCCAAAACTAAACAGGAAAAATCCAAACAGTAAAAGGAAGTAACAGTTCTTTTTTCCTTTTTTTTTCTTTAATGCTAATAAGATGGTTACATTTGCTTGTCTTTATAACTGTTAACATTGGATATCCTTTGTATGGTTATGCAAGCATCATACTTGGTGAATAATCACTTAGCCTCTAGGAAATCACTACAGAAACTTCTGTGTTGGTTTGAGATGTTCTGCTGCCTGGTTGAAGGTGGTAGCTCCCCTTCCTGACTTAGAGTAATGGGCCTTGTCAGTGGTCTCTAGGTGCTTCAATGCAGAATCAATTAATTTAGAGTAACAGCCTTTGTTTAAGTAGCTCTGCTCTAGGGGCAGCAGCACCCAGCAGAAGAATAAAAACAAAGCAGTCTGCTTAGACCACTGCAGGTGCTCCTGGTGGGAGCTGGCATGGTTTTGGTTTGCTGGCTTTTTTTTCCCAGGTGTGGAGCTGTAGACTCTGAATATACAGAGAGAACAACACAGCTTCTCACCCTGTGCCTTAGCAGCATCAGAATGTAGGGATTGTTCCTTGAGGGCAGGTGCTGAATGTGGAACTTTCAAGAAATAGACAGTTGCTACTTTAAGGAAGAGCTGTTGTGAATATGTGACATTTTCTGCCTCGGAGTAAACACCACCTTCTCCTAAAAAAGCTCTGAATGTTTAGGCACTGGGTTCCACTTGTTCTGCACTCAGTGTTAACTTCTGACCTCTACAATCTCTTGGAATTCCAGATCAGATACTCAAGGCTATTGCAGATCCTGGGTGGGAACCTGTGCTCTTGTGAGGAGATGAACCAAACAGCAAGGGTTTTATCTCCTCTCAACAGTGGAGGCATTTTAATAAAGATTTGAAAGGTATAACCTGGCATAGTAAATCTGTAACAGGACATTGTGGTGTTCTCTGGGATCCAAGTTGACATTGGGAAATAACTCAGACTGGAAAGGGCCTCAGGAGGTGTCTAGTCCAACCTGCTGCCTGAAGGGAGATGTACACCAAGGTCAGACCAGGACTTTGTTCATTCAGGTCTTAAACCCTCTGAAGACAAAGGTTTGTCAGTTGCTGTGTCCTTGCTCTGGTGCTTGACTGTCCTCACCAGGAAAAAAAAGACCTTTTCTCTGGGTCAGGTCACACCTGCACCATTGCAGTTTGTGTCTGCTGTCCTGCTGTGTGCCCCTATGCACAGACCCCCTGGAGGTCCAGCACATCTGCTGTCAGCTCCCCAGAGCCTTTTCTTGTGCAATCTGGATCTCCCGCAGCCTCTCTTCACACAGCTTTGTCCCTCTGAGCATCTCTGTGCCCCTCCACCAAGCCCACTCTGGCTGATCAGTGCCTGGTGCGTACTGGGGGTGCCCAGAACTGCCCGTGGTGTTTGCAGTGGCTCTGAAAAGTGCTGAGTGCCAGGGAGCCCTGGTTTCCCTGGGTCAGGGGGCCGTGCTCCTGCTGGTACAGCCCAGTGCTACATCTCCTGTGTGCAGGGATGTATTTGTACCACTGATGTCCCTCCCCTGCTCCACAAAGCTCTGCAAGCCTCATTCCTGTGCACACACACACATGTGTGTGGGTACACACGTGTCACATCACATCACACCCCCTGCAGCACTGAGCAGTGCTTGTTCCATCCTTCTCCACATGTTCCAGTTGTCACTAGTATGACTCTTGGCTCCCTGGCTCCCTTTCTTAGGTCTTCTGCTGTCCCAAGTGTCCTGAGTTCCCTGCTGACAGGCCTGTTGCCTTGCCTTCACTTTGTTTCTCAGGATTTTGTCGTTTGAAACACTTTGAGATACATCCATTCACTGTGCTAGGATGGGAATGGCAAGCTTTTCCCATGGGGATGGAGTTGGATCCTTGTGATCAAATCCAGAATGTAACAGTGCAGAAAGTGTGCTTTCAAACATGGTGAAAATGGGTGTCAGTTGAGTGAAAGTTGGGTACAAGGTTTTTAAGAATGCTGTTAGTTACCACGCAACAGTGTTCCTGTAATTTCTCTGGATTTGTTCCCATCAGGTGCCAGAAGTTTTTGGGAGACAATACCCTGTGGGATAATATTCTCTACTAACAAAGTCTCTTATTTTAAACCCAATTCTCCAGAACTTAGCTCCTGCAGAGGTTAAGTACTGTTTACTATTCCTGGATCCTTGGTACAGGTATAGTTTTGAGACATGTTTTCTGCTTACACGAAATAATTTCTGCATTATATTTACCTGTTTGTTGAGTTTATTACAGCTGAACTTGTTTCAGAGAATGCTCTTCTCAAGACAAGAATTTGTTGTGTTTAAGCAATATTTTAACCATATGAAAATAATTTATAGAGAGCTGGAGTATAGAGAGCTCTGCCACCCAAATCAGTGATTAATGAGTACTTTTGCCAGCACAGAAGACTTGTGTAGAATCTGATAGGTAATTTGAAACAATGAATGAAAAATTTGTTTCTTGTTAATTAGAAACCTCACATTTAATTTTTAGGGCTTTATGCTTATTAAGAAACAATCTTAAAGAGGAAGGGGAATGATGAAATAATGAATAACCCTTTGTTGTTTGAGAAAGGGACAGAATTAGCTGATGAAATCAAGTGTCATTATATGCTGGGAGAAGAAAGAAGGTGGAATTATAGGAACTAGCTTCTTGCTGGTATGAGAAGGTAAAATTTGTTGAATAGACACCTTTAGAAGCTGGTTGAGTTTCTGAGAATGTGGTGGTATTGTTTGGTTGCTTGTTTTTTTAAGTTATCATGTTTTAGAACCAGCTTGCTGGTGGCATGCCATTCTAAATAATAGTGAGTTATTGATCAGTATTTTGTATGTGATAACCAGCAAATGCCAACTGCACATTTGCTGAAAATTGGTATACCTGAAGTTGAAACAAATTTTGAAGGGGAATAGAAAGGTGAAAAAGTATATATTGCTTTCATTCATGCAGATGTAAAACTACATAAGAATATCAATAAGATTTGTTACTTTGAAAAATATCTCAAGGTGTAGAAAATAACCTTTCAGAAATTCTTAAAGGTCAGATGCACTATTGACTCAATTTCTGCCTGATGTGGAGTAGCAGAATTTCTGTGCACTCCTGTGAGCAAGGCTGATTCAGTGCTATTGCAATCTCAGAGCAGCTGCAGTAATTGAAATCTTGCTCTTACTCAGTGGTAATGCTGGAGTTGGGGTCAGTCTGACACCTCCAAAAATCTTGTGGCATTTCAAAGGTGTCTGTGACTCACTTGAAGTGTTACATCCATCACTTAGAGCTCATAGCAGCTTTTTCATTGTGCTCTAAAACCTGTAAGTGGGAGCAGTGATTTGAAGCCCTCTGGGGTGGCCTGTCAGCTTGTCCCAAAGCTGCTGTTCTGAGGGTGTATCTGCAAGTTGGAATGCACAAAGAAAGAAAGGAAGAATGATCCAAGTTTGGTGTTAGTGACAGTCAGTTATTCAAGCATTGGGAAAGATGTAAAGGCTGGTAGGCACTTGTCTGGAGGAAATATTGATCCTGTGCTGGGGAAAAGTGCTGCATAACTTCATGACTAAAAATCTCATTCAACGATGCAGAAATCTTTAGGGGAAGGCCTTTAGCCAGTTGCTTTGAAACCAGGCTGAAGAAATCTGTTTGATGCAATCAGTGCAGCTTGTGGTATGAACACAGAGTGCAGCATTCAGACCATACAGACTGTGCCCTCTACTCCTGCCCTAAATCCTAGGAGGAATTTCTGAGCTGCAAAGTGCAGCTACCATTTGCTTCTTGGGCACCTCTTTGAAGCAGAGGAGAGTTGATGAGATGAACTAGCTGCTTGCTGGTATGACTTTAATTACTCTCTCCTCCTTCTCTTCACAGGCACACACAATGGTACTGGTAGGAGCTAGCCAAGAATTGAGCATATTAGCAAAATTTCTCTTCTGCCACTGTAACTGTTTCTATGCTGGTGGATGGCAGATAAGTAGAAAAGCAAAGGTGGAAAAGCTCAACGTGCCCACGTGCTTTCCTGGGTTACAAATACATTGAAACTTACACCAAACCAGGAGGACTTTGGTCGACTCAAGTGCAAAACAACATGCTTTATATAAGAGAGGCGCTAAACTTATAAAAGCAATTAAAGGGGTTTTGTAGTGATTTGGCAGAAAACTTTACAGTGGTGTTATCTGTGGCAAACCAGCTTGATCTAATTACCAAAGAAGTGGAGCTGTGCAAGGGCAGAATTGACCAGCAGAAATGCAGAACCTGGCTGGTCAGGTAGAAGGGGTTTGTAGGGCAACCACAGCATAAGAAGGAATTTAAACACAGTAGAAGTACCATAATTTTGACTTGTACTATCTTCTCTTCACAGTGAAGGTTTTTATCTAAAATTCTTGTGAAGAGAACTTTTCTAGCCCAACAGAACTAGGGAAATGACATTTTAGAGACATGGTAATTCACCAAAGATTTTCTCCAGTTTCTCCAGTGCTTACCCAGAACATCAGCATCAGTGAAGTGTGGGTTATTATATTTGGAATTGTTAAATCCAGAATAAATAGGTTGTTACAATGTATTGATCTTATGTGAATTGCTCTAGCTGTTTGTTGCTGATACAACAACAACCAACCAAACCCCAAACCAAGCAAAATCCGTGCACCTGTCCAAGCCTGGGAGTGGATAGTGGAGCACAGGTGCTCCAGCTGCCTGCTGAGTCAACATGGGAAATGGAATGTTGTTCCAAAAGGAATCGATTGAGGAGGGCTGCTGGTGGGATTTACTCAAAATTAGTGAAGCAAAAGAGTCTTTGTTACGTGGCTGGGGAGTAGCAGTGCTCTGGAAGATCAAAAAATTCTAATTAAATCTCTTGTATCAAACACATACTTAAAAATGGGATTTGTGTGGTAATTGTATTCCCATGACTGCTTCAGTCAGTGAGGGTGTTGTTGAAAAGTGAGTGTTGTTCAACAGATACAGTTTCATGTATGATCTATGAGTCAACAACTGGATTAAAAACAGTGGATGTGGAAAATAGAATATGAATGGAGGATTTTTTCAGGGATTTATAGTAGGTCCAGAGCTTTGTAGTAATTTTGTCAGTGGCCTGGAAGAAAACATGAAATTAGAGCTATTCAAATTTGTGGATTATGTAAAGGTTGTGCCTGACTGGTGAAGCATGAAGAAGGAGCAGCAGCTGTACAGTGTCCTCTGAGTTGTTTGGGTAACTGGGTTTAATATGGCCAAATGTTTTTATAGAGCTGGGCCATGTTATGCATGTTATGGGAAAGACTGGAGGCTGTAGGTTTAGAATACAGAATTGTGCTTCCAGAAGTCAGTGACCTTGGAAAGGATGGCAGGAGAAGAGCAGATATATGGCAGTGAGTCCTCAGAGCTTAAAATAAGCTAATTAATTTTTAAATACTAACGTACTTTCATAATAACAGGAAATACTGAATGAGGACAGAGAGGTGAAATCAGTTGCAGAGTATTTTGACAAGGTTTAATGTTGGTGTTTTTAAAGAGATGTTCAAAGACAAGAAAGATGTAGTGTTCAATGTTATTTCAGGGATTAAACTGCTCATTATAAAACTTTTTCTTGAACTGCTCAATCGGTTTAGCTTATCACAAGGTATTTAAAAGTTTCTCAATTTTCTTTGGGCAGAATAGGCTGTGTACCAAAGGCTCTTTAATTTAATGGAAAAAGATACAATAGCAGCCAGTGCCTGGAAGTTAAAAAGATTGTTTCAAATTAGGAAAGAGGCACAGATTGTTAACAGTGAGTGTGATCAACCACTGGAGACATTAGGAAGATGCTTATAAGTATTAAGGAAAATCAGGATGTCTAAATCTCCAGAAGTCATCAAGTCAGGATGGAGTTTCATTTGGAAGATCTGGGTGAGGAAATGCACTGTAAATGGATGAGTGTACCTGCCACCACACAAGTGCAGGGGTATTGGCACTTGCTAAACAGATCTCACGCAGTGTTCAGACTCTTCCTGCACATGCTGGAGTCACTCACAGGATCTGCTGGTGGTGGTTGTTCTCTTACAGCACTCCTTTTAATCTATAGAGTGTATATTTCCTCTTGAGGGAATTAATGTCCTTGTATATACCATGTACTTAAATGAAATCAAATATTTGTGATCTTTTTTTTTGGGAACCACTGTCATTTTTGGTGATAGGCAGAGGAAGGGGCTGTATGTGGAAGAATGGGTGGCTATTTCATTTCCTGAAGAGGTTGGAATATCTTCCCCAGTATTTTTCCTCAAAAAAATCTTCATAATGTGCTCTGAAGATGCTTACCCCAGTAGTGAGTAGTCTTTACATTCTGTAGAAATTGATTTTTCATTGGGGGAATAAATTGCATGTGCTCTTGCTGGCAGAGGTAGCTGGGTGTGCATGCATAAGGATGCTGTGCCTTGTGTGTCTCTGGTAGTATGAAATCAGTGTGTCCCTTGTCCAGCAGGGGAATGGTTCTGCTGTGTTCTGTCTGCCAAAGCAATGAAGGATGCAGAAAGGAAAAATCCATGGGTCCTCTCCTGCCTTGGCCATTAGGGAGATTACTGGCTGTCTGTGGATTCTCTGTGCACAGTGGGTTTGGGATGTTTTTCTAAACCCTTCTGGAAGCACAATGGAAGCAAATCTGGCTGTGACAGCAGCTTGTGCCTGGTAGGCACCTGTGCAGACATACTGATCCTTTCCCCATCACAGGATGGGTGCGTGCCCAGTCATGTGTCAGAGCAAGGGCCATGGGAAATGCAGGAGCTGGATGCTCTGCCCATGGGTGGCCTTCCCCAGGCACCCCCTCAACTCCTGCAGAGAATGTGTGCCCACACCAGCCCTTGTTCCAGCAAGCATCAGATGTAATCTGTCTGTTCAGGACATCTGGGTTTGGGGAAGGATCAGCACTGTAAGAAAGGACTTCCTTTATCACTGAAGGAGGTTGTCCTGCTGACCTTGGAGCATTTTCCAGCCAAGTGTTATGTTTTCCCCTCTAAGTCTTATTATTTTGGCAAGATCTTGTATTCTTCTTTTTGCACTCCTGGGCTGGCCTGTGCAGGAAGACTTAGAGGTAAATCCTTCTGTTCAGGGAAGTTGTTTATCTTTCAATTTCCTTGCAGCTTGGAGGGGGTGTGTCTCCTCTGCATTTCTTGCTCTCCTTTCTGTTATCTTGTCTGACCCATTTTGCTGACAAAGAGAAGGAAGGCAGTGAAGAGAGACAGAAGTGGTTATAAGCAAACAGTTTCTTTACCTTCCCTCCCTCCCCACAATGTTCTTCTGGATTCTCTTTGCAGTTGCTTTATGCAGGGAACATTGAAGGTGAACAGAGTTAATTGTTGGGGAGTCTGTATAAGATTTTGGGGATTGGAGGAGATTTTAGAACTCAGGAGATAAGGATTTCAGATTTTTAAATTTAATTTGGCTTTAATGGGCTAGAACTCCTCCTGTATCCTGTATCAGACAGTGATCTTTCTAATGGTTGCTGAGGGGAGCTGTCACTTCTCACTTTTATCACAGCTTGGCTGTGACAATATTTAGTATAAGCAATAGAAGGTGAAAAAGTTATCTGTGGCCTGGGTCAGAAAACTGAGACCAACAGCAGTGGTCTCTGGAGTGGCAACTGCATTTCTGTAAGAAGAAAGGATGGGAGAAGACTTTGAGGACCTCATGCCAAGGGTGTTTGTGTCTCCCTGAGCAGTTTGGGTGAAGTTCAAGTGTTGGGTGAAACAAACACAAAGCAAGCACAGGGGATGTGCAGGACAGGCTACATACACCCATATGGCCAGATTTATGGCCAGATCTCCACAGTGGATCTTGGTTGCATTTTGGGGAAATGTCTATGTTCCAGGACAGCCCAGGAATATCTACTTATTCCAAACATAATAAGATAGGCAGACGCCTAAAGAAAGTGATTCTCTTATTCAACTAGTAAAAATCAGCCCTTGATCTCAGGAAGGGGGAGGTCATTATGGCCAAAGTAAATTCCTCTTGTGGAGTTCAAGAAATTACCCATTTGTTCTCATGGTACAGATTGCATCACTTCCCTTTATCACCCATAGAGGTGTTCCTTTAACAAGTCCCCCTGAGTGCATTTCGGAGGGGCCATGTCCTGATCCAGAGAAATTTCTGTCAGTGCAGGTTACCAGTGTCTCAACGTTGGGACAGCTTATCTTCCTGTTCCCTAAAACAGCCTCATCCTGCCTTTTCTGGTGCCCACATGGAAGGACCTGTTTATAGAGGCTCTCACTAAAGATGCTGCATGCCAAGGATTTACATGAGGAGGCGTATTTTGCTTTGGACAGTTTAAGGGTATTTGCTGTGGGGAGAGAGATGTGCACAGCAAGGATGTCTGACTGCATGATGTACTTTATACTTCTGTGCTTTGAGTGGCAATTGCATTGGTTTTATCAATTGAAAAAGTCCAGCAAAATGTAGTTCAGAATCAGTTTACACAAACCACAAACCACATGCCTTGACTACTCAAAGAGAGAGACAATTGAGAAGATTGTCTCACCTTGGCTACATGCACCATCCTTTGGGCTGGAGTTTTGAAGGTAAGGAAGCTTTATCACAAGGACCATCTCACTTTCTTAGATAGAAATGCTGTCTGTCCCCTGCACTGGAGCAATGTCTGGCTGCTTAGAGCATGGCCTTGGTGACAGTGACTCCAGCTTGATCAGCCCATACCCAGGGCTGCATGTTCTCACCCTCTCACTGCTTTTTTTTTTTTTTTCCCTTTGTGCCCACAAAGCTGTTCATGCAACTTTGTGGTAGATCACATTTGGGAAGTGAATTTTGCTTTCAGGTAGGTTTTCAGCTGAATCAGATTGCTGTCCAGCCACACAGAGGGGTTGTGCTGGCACGGTGTGGGAGCAGTGTGTGAGTTGGGAAAAGAGCAGCTGCTGCAGAAAATGTGTCCGAGGCCTGGGAAGCTGCAGTCAGCAAGAGGGAAAATGGGTAATTTAATCAAGGCCAAATGTTTATTACCCTTCTGGTGCCTGTGAAATCTAAAAACTCTCTGTCAGTGTCAAGGCACGTCTCTGTCTCTGTAATTGGTGGGTTTATCATCAGAGTTTGGTTGCCATCTTCTGTTTAGTGTGCTTTTTTATTCATGTCTTTGCATTTATTACTTGCATCACTCTCTGATGGAAGCAAAAGGAACAGCATTCCCAGTGTAATGTAACTGCCCAGAGGTTTGATTACCCTTGCAGCATTGCTCCTTAACACTTGTGTGAAAAGGCAGCTGGCTGTGGCTTCTCCTTTCCTGAATTAGTGCAAAAGCTGTGTATTCCTTCCTTAGTACAAGTGCCTGGGTTATGGAATGCACCTCAGCAACCAAACTTCCAGGCACAGGAAGTAAGGAAAATCAGCTTGCTTTTGTAGGGGATGCTGGGGTGGAGGAGATAGCAGGAACAAAGAATATTTTCTTAAATCGAGAACTTGTTGTAGGAGTGGTGACATCAGTTGGATTTTAAGTTCCTTGTCCGTAGGTGTCAAGGAATTTAGAGAACAGGACCAAGAAATAAACCTTACAGGACCAGTGCCTTTTTGTGCTTAGCTATGAAGTGTAACACAGGCTCTAAATAGGGAGCAACAGCTGCCTTGAAAGCTGGGTGTCAAGGTGGTTGTTGCATGGAATGGAGAAGATTTAGAATTGAAGCAGTGCATTTAAGATCAGATGTTTGGGGAAAAGCTGTTATCCTAGAAGAGAAAATTTTTTTCCTAATTTTCCCCTCAGTTTTGGTATGTGATCCTCTTATCTCTGGAGAAGAATTTCTTCGGGAAGCTGCTTTTTATTTTTTGGTGGGGGGAGTTCCTTATTCTGGAGAATGCATAGTAAGATTCACCCTAGCCAGCATTTTTAAATTTTTGTCAACAATTACTTCACATCCTGTTCTCCAATGAATGGGAGTAGTTCAGGTCTGTGGTCTGAATTTGTTTATTTTCTAGTGACAATAGTCAACTGCTTGAGAGAAGTAAGACCCAGAAAATGAGTAGAGAACACTGGAGAAGAGGGTGATCTGCTTAGTCATACAGACTCTGTAAAAAAATGCCTTTTTTTTTTCTCCCTAACAAAAAATTGTTTTAGAGGTGCCTTTTCCTTCCTCCTGTACTTACCATAGCACTCACAAAAAAGCAAGAGAGGAGATCTTATATTTCAATTAAATCAATACTTCTGGTCAGTGAAATGCTTATTTTAACAGAATGAGATACTCTGCCTCTTTGTGAACATCTATCCCTTTATTGTAATGAGAAAGTCTTTAACTTTTGTCATCTGCCTCCTTCATTCCTAGCAGGGGGACAACTATGAATGAAGTTGATTGAGATTTTACAGCATTGCCAGTAAATCTCCTTTGGAAGTGCAATGTAATTAGTTTTCTCTGTTAAAGAATGCTGTTAACTGTACCCAAAATCTCCCATCAAGGTAAGAGCTGTAGTTACAAAAATTTCTTATTTCAGCCTAAATCAATAATAATCAAGAATTTCTCCAATGGATGAATGAACAAGTTCAGTTAATGACTGGGCAAAAAAGCTGGCCAAGCCCAGAGTGGTGGAGAATGGTGCCTCATCCAGCTGGGTACTTGTGGGGTTCCCCAGAGTTTGGGATTGGGGCCACACCTATTTAACATCTTTCTCAGTTACTTGGATGAGGGGATCAAGGGCACCCTCAGTAAGTTTGTAGGTGACAGCAGTGTGGGCAGGAGCGTTGATCTCCTGGAGGGCAGGAAGGCCACAACACCCCCCTGCAGCAGTGCAGGCTGGGGCAGAGGGCCTGCAAAGCTCCTGGCAGGAAAGCACCTGGGGCACTGCTCAGCAGTGGCTGAACATGAGCCCAGGTGGCCAAGGAGGTCGGTGGCACCTGGCTTGTACCAGCACTGGTGTGACCACAGGACCAGGGCAGTGACAGTCAGTGACTGTGCCCCGTGCTGGGCACTGCTGAGGCACCTCAAATCCTGGGCTCCTCACAACAAGAAAACCATTGAGATGCTGGAGCTTCTCCAGAGAAGGGAAGGGAGCTGAGGAAGGGTCTGGAGCTCAGGTCAGATGAGGAGCAGCTGAGGGGGCTCAGCCTGTAGAAAAGGAGGCTCGGGAGGGACCTTATTGCCCTGTGAAACTCTCTGAAAGGAAGCTGTAGCCAGGTGGGGGTTGGGCTCTTCTCTCAAGGAATGAGCAACAGGATAAGAGAAAATGGTCTCAGGTTCTGCCAGGGAGGTTTATATTGGATATTAGGCAAGATTTCTTCATTGGAAGGGTTGTCAAGCATCAGAACAGGCTGTCAGGGAAGTACTGAGGCCCCCAGCCCTGGAGGGATTTAAAAGATGTGTCAGTGTGGCACCTGGAGACATGGCTTAGTAGTGAGCCTGATGGTGCTGGGTTAGTGCTTGGACTCTGTGGTCTCAGAGCTCTTTTCCAACTCAAACAGTTCTCTGATTCAAGACTAAAATTCAATAATCTAATAATTGAAAAGAAGGGGAGGTTATAGTTATGAGGCAAGACGTTCCATTTCTGTTGTATTTGGGGAGGAAACAGCATCTGAGCATAGGGATGGTGCTTTCTTACGACACATGGTTGCCTTCACTTGGGATGGGAACAAGTCAAGAGGACACGAGAAGACCTGGCTTTCCTGCTGTTCCCTCTGTTCTGGCTCACTGGGCACAGCTGCCAGTCAGGCAGAATTTGCAAATGCTAAATGAGCTTTGGTAGAAGAAGTGGTCATTTGGGGAAAGCACTTGACTGAAACTCACTCTTAACTTTGAGAGAAAGAATACCCAGAAGGTTGTGGGTTTTGGCTGCATCACAGCTGAGTGCTCTTTGTCATTCTGCTTCTGAATCTTGGAAATGTAACATTTTGGATTCTGTGTGGGTATGAATATACAGTATTGTGTGTTTGGTAAGAACAAGTACTGCAAAAGACATTGCTAGCATTTACAAAAGTTAAGTCAATTTATACACTTGGGAGGTAGTGACATTTTTACTCTAAAAGAGCTATGTTTGGTAGCCAGCAGCTACTTCTCTGGGTGGTTGTTGTGGTGCTTATTTTTCATATGGTATTTTACAGTAATTTGTTAATATATCCCTTTTCAGTTGCTCCTTCCTGGCTTAACACTGTGTGCTCGTGCTGGTTGGTAGCTAATATCCTGTTTTGCATGAAATGGGACAGGACAGTTGGATATGTTTACCAAAAGGGTATGGTGTCTCTCAGGATAGATTATCTTCCTGCTAATATTTGTGTACCTTCTTAGCCCAGCTTGCATTGTGCTGCTTTTAAAGCTCTTTTGGAAGTAAACTCCAGTATGTAGAGTCGTATACTCACAATTTTATAAGCTAAACATATAATATGCATATCATGAGACTCATAGCTCTTGTTTCTTTTGTGAAATAATATTTATTATCTCCATTGGGGTGATTTTTGTGTGTATCCAAATGATCCCCTCAGCAGTGTGTTGGGTTATTTGTGCTCTGTGGGGAGAGACAGTAAGCTGCATTCTTTTCCCTCTCAGGCCTGTCCAAACCATTGGGAAGTTTTCAGCCAGCACAGCACAACCAAAGTGGTGCTCCCGTAACTAAGGACAGAACCACAGGAGGCTCTTTCTTCCAGTTGCTTTCCATGTGAGCTGCCTGTAGTATCAGTGTTATTAAAGCAGATGTATTTGTGCAGGATAGATAAGGATCAGTGTAAGTGTTTTATTTTAACCTCATTAGTGAGAAAGGCAAAAGTCGAGAGATTTTGGTTACTTTGTTCTCAAAACTAGCAGAAAAGTGGCACTTAAACATTAAGTTTTTTTCACCACTGTGCAGTGTTGCAGGGAGGGAATGACTGAAAGAAGTTTTGGACAGATTTTAATCCTTTAATGGATTTTTAATCTACATTGCAATACAATAAAAATTAGTTTAATGTCTGATTGCTTGGCAGCAAATTGGGTCTAACATATGCTAATTGTCATATCACATGAGTTCAAAACTGTTTATTTCCATTTCCTCCTACTTCAGGATGATTTTTTGGTTTTCCTCTTGTTTTTGCTCATGTTCAAGTTTCTTTGGTAAGCTGTAGGTGGCATAAGTAATACTTCCTCATCCCTAGTGTAGTTATCACTGCTGGAGATGGGGTAGGGAATAAAGAGGAACAAACCTATGTGGAATACTTCCTTTTTCTATAACTACATAAACCAGAACCTCAGATTTTCAGTCCAGTTTTGAAGAGGGAGAAGGATGAGGCATCAAAACCAAGCTCCCAGAGCTGTGTGATTCTTTGTGCTGTAACGCAGACCTGTGACCCAAGGCAGAGTTAAGTTGTGGTGATGCCAGTGTGTGATGTGAGTGGTGTCTGTCTCACAGGGGATGGTGGGCTGCCCTGGGCTGCTGCTGGTGGGAAAGCTCATTTCCTGAGCAGGGACACAGCTGAAGGCAGTGAATCATTCCCCTGTAAGGAAATGTGCTTCTCTGGAAGGCAAAGAGAGGAGTGTGTGTGGATGGGGTGGTACTGAGAAAATAGGATAAAATTAGACCTTTTAACATTTGGAAAACTTGCAATTTTCCTCATCCTGCAAGATGAAAGCATTGTTTATGAGCTATCCCAGTCTGTTTCTGAGGGATACCCTTCAAGGAGGTGAGCCATAGTGTTAGCATATCTCAGTGACCAAAGCCACAACTTGTCTTCAAAGAATGACAGTGACTGTTCTTTCCTTGAGAGGGGAATAGCTCCATGCCTTTCCACTCCTCTCTGTTCCACTGCTTCTGTTTATGTAATTTAGTCTTGATTTATTACATAACTTCTTCTCTGGCACCTATGTATGACAAGAGCTTAAATTCCAGAGGGATCTTCCAGTTATCTCTATCTTTCCTGCTTGGGAATTGGCTCACATCTTGACATAGTTTGGGTGTTCCTGAAGAGAAGGCTTGGCACACCTCTCCCTGAGCTAACTTTTCAAACTTATCTTTTGGAATTTGAGAATGGTTATCATTAATGCAAAGTAGGCAAGAATTTCCCAAATTAATCTGCTGGATAAAATGCATTGAATGTAATTTGGAATCCTGATACAGTGTGCCCTACTATTGAGTTTTTCCCACCATTTGAAATATTTTCTTAGGGTTTTACTCCTTACACAGGTCTTGGTTGTTTTTTCTGTAGCTGTAGCAGCATGGACAAAACATGTAAAAACACATTCAAAAGTGGATTTTATATTGAAATGCTGTTTGCTTTGAAAGAAACAGTGATGAGGGAAGGAGAGTTTCCTTTAGCAGGTAATGCAAGTGCCATTTATATAGAATTTGACAAATACAGATGGATATTCTAAAAACATAGATGGAGATTCTGTGGAGTAAGAGAAATTTTTTGTTATTTTGGTGTTGATGGTGTTACTGCAGATGTCAGTAATTACTGGAAGCAAAACTGATCACATGCTTCTTACTTCAGGTAGCCTGAACTTTTATGCAGTAACAAACAAATTGCTGTTCTATGATGGTTCACTGGTGAGGCCATTTTGAGTATTTGATAGGAGAGAGTTGACTTATAGGAAGTCAATTTCTGCTTTAATATGATTAAACAAAATTGCCCTCAGAAGCAATGCATCAGTGATCAGGCAAATAATTATATACCTATCTAGATATACATCCATAAATACAAACACAAAAACATTTGCCCATTTCTGCTGGCTGTGTCCAGAGGTGAAGAACCTCACAAAATCTGTGTGGAAGGGAGTGCTGGCATCTTATGGAGAGTTCAGGTTTTCTTTAAGGGTCACAGAACGTGTCCAGTGCTGGCAGTGGGGTGTTCCCACATCCCTCCCGAGGTGCAGGAGAGAGGGGCCCTGTGGCTGCTCCCACAGCAGGTGGTGGATGCTCAGGTTGTGTAAGGAGCTGCAGATGCTGCCATTGACTCACGCTGGCTCTTTTTGTTCAGATCACAGTGGGAGCCAGGCCTTATGTAATGTTCATTGTCACATTCTCAGTGCTAGCACTGTCATGTCAGCAGAAGGGAAGGATTAGCTCTCCCTTTTCTTTCTTTATGGGTTGATTTTATGGGGTTTTTTGTTGGGTTTTTTTTTTTCCTTGTGTTGTTTTGAATTTTTTTTCATTTCTCCCACACTTTCTTGCAGCAGCTTTTGTTGTTCGTGTTGTCAGGGAACAACCAGTTTCAGGCTGGTTTTAGTTTTGTGGTGCCTTTTTCGAGGGGGATTGTTAGCCTGGAGATAATAAAAGAGCAAGTCCTGCAACTCTCTCAAAACTGATATATGGATGTGTTTCTAAAAGCAATCTGTTATTTCTTTGCTCTCAGTTCCTGTTCCCTACAAATCACAGTGGGCTCCTTAATACTCACATGCAGTGTGGGTGAAGACTAGATCCATTGTTCAATATTTATGTGGAATGGGGAGAAGCACACTTGCCTCCCTCAGAGGAGTGGTCCAGGACAAGCAGATGCTCCCCAGGTTATGATTTCACAGGCTGCTTCTTTTTCCTTCAGTTTGATATTCCTATGGAGAACACATCAGTTAGTGGGGATCAATACTACTTAGTTTGTTTGTGATTTGAACAAGATAAAATGAAGGAGAATTGTTTTCTTCCTTCCCAGCCAGCAGCCTGTGGCCACCAGTTAGCTGTGAGTCACAGCAGAGAAACTGCATAGCTGGATTCTCAACAGTCTCAGGCTGCAAAGGAAGAAGGGATTTAAATCATGAAGTATCATTTAAGTATGGCTTTAAATGCAACTTGGGGGGGAATAAGTTCCTTTTGTTTTTTCAGGAAACTGTTTAAAGCATATAGAGGTCTGTTGTACTACTGTAGTAAAACTTCTGGCTCCTTTTTTAAAACAATATTTATCCTTTTGGGTGATTCCCCTGATACCATTTTTTACATGATAATTTAATAGAGGTTTTAATATGTTGCATAATGTAAATTAGAGAAATTCTACTGTTTGTTAGAATCAAACTGTTCAAAACCACTGATCTGAGGTTTATTTCTTACTAGATTTTGAAGTGGAACAGAGAACTATTAATTCTTATTTTGCAATAATATTGCAAGTTACCGCTTGCAAACTGTTACAAGACTTTTTGTCATAGAGAAGCTTAAGCTCATAGTTCCTTTATTCATGCAGTTGGGTACTTTATGGTAATGTTCTGCTAGATACTGAAGGCTGCCTATGAGTGGTGCTAGTAGTGGTCTGACACACAGATGAGATTTTCCCCAAGGAACCAGCATTGCCCTCATACACATCCAGTTTGGAGTGTTTGTGTGTGAACTGAGTGCATTGAGAGGAATCTTATGGCCCCAATCAACCATTTTACTCTTTTGTTGCCCAACAAAAAAGAAAAACAGAAAAGGAGATTATTGTTGCCATAAAACATGACTGTGTAACAAACAGTGAAGAGTGTTATGCAGTACAGACTTAGAAATATCTGTTTTTATTAAAATCTGTTTTATTTGTCTGTGCAAATCCGCTTGGGGTTTGCCAGGGTGCTTGATCCTGTTTCTATGGCCTGGCACCACAATGGCCAGTGTGAAGTCTTGGTTACAAAACAGGCTTTAAGGGACAAATCTTGATGAGTCCCAGATATTGGGCTTGACTAGAGGTTGGAGAGGTGATGGAATCCTCTTTACTGTTCAGCACTGGAGCAGCATTAGTGTTAAACCTGCCCTTTCTGAAGGGATTTGTATGGGATGGTTGTGTACTCAGGAGTGAGCATGTCCTGTCCCTAAATCACTTGTGTTTGTTGTAGTGGGCAAAGAGCTTCTGTAAAGTCCCTTTGGCTTTTGTGAGTTTCTGTAAGTACAGGAGAACCCTGCTTCTCCTCAAGTGAGGAAGGACTCTGTTCTGCCTTGTCCTGCACCCTTGCTTTTTACTCCATGGTATCTGTAATAGTTAATTAAATAATGGTTTCGTATTTACAGTGCTAGTGGATCCTCTGATGAAAGTGATGTACAGAAATGCCCTAAGTCCCCACATCCCCTGATGATTGCTGTTTCATTTAACAGTTTGGCTCATGGCATGCACAACTCTGCTGTGAGCAACTATCGTGTAGAAGGGGAAAAGTTGCTTTCACATTTCTCTCTCAATTTTATATGTGAGAAGTAATTTTAAAGCTTTGCAGAGGGAAAGAAAAACGCGAGGACAATAGAAATGTGTCCAAATTCTCAAGGTTTCCTCACCTAGAAGTGGGGAACACAGAACCTTTCTGTGCAGGCTTGAGGAGGAGGCAGTCATCAGCACATGGCATTTACTTACTATCTGAGGTGTTCTACCTTAAAAAAGCAAAGCCCAAGAAACTTCAGAACTATTTTTATCTTTGTTGAAAGACGGGACATAATACATGAGAGAGGCTGTCTTGGATGTTAATTTGATGTGCAGTTGATTGCAGGGTTTAACTTCTGGGTAGGATAAACATGACAGCTCTTTTTTCCTCCCTGAGTAAGCAAGAGGAATTTTTCCAAGTGTTTCCCCCTAAGATCCCAGCCCGGTTTCTCAGCAGTCGAGGCACTGTGCTGGAAGGCTGAATATCTGCTGTAGGGGTGGTGCAGAGGGTTTGATTAGGATTTCTTGGGGCTGTAACCCTCCTGAGGCTCACATCCCGTGCGGGGATGTGTCAGGTAATCAGTTTATCTCTCGCAAAGTGCCCTTCCTGCAGCGTTAAACACTGAGCACAGTGCCTGCGTCTGCAAAGGCAGGAGATGGGGCAGGTTGGAATAACTCAGCCATAAAACAGTAGCGGCAGCCACAATCTGGCCCTGTTGTGTAATTCCCCTTGGTGGGAGGCTCCGAACTGGGTCAGATCGGTGTGAGAAACGAGGGCAGGCTCTGGGCTGTGCACCGCGTACCTGCTGCCACCAGGCAGGGCGGGAGCCCTCCCGGGAGCCGGCCCGGCGAGGGAAGGGACGGAGATGCACGGCACACGGCAGTGGGCACGGAGCGGTTAACCAGCTTTGTTTCACCCAGCTCTGCAAGATTTAGTGAAGTTTTTGCAAAAGCTTCTGTTTTTCTCTCCTGCATATGGCCGGGGCTGCCGAGCTCCTGGTGTAAGGAGTTGGCTTATACAGAACGTGTAGTTACTGCTAAACAAAAGTAAAGCTTCGATTTGAGCCCTTTTGTGCTCCAGTCTGAGGGAGAGCTGCTCTCCACTTGGTTTGATTTTATCTGTTAAGACACAGGGAACCATAACCTTGCATTTAAACAATTTTCAGAGAATGTTTTGTGTTTTGATTTGTGTTTTTTATATTTTAAGGTTCTGGTACAAATGATGGGACGTGAGAGGATGACACACAGGATACTGGTGGGAGAAACTGTATCGTGTGTCATCCTTTGACCTGGAGCATTTAGTGACATTATAGCACTTCTGCTTTTGCTGTTTATAGAGGAGAGTTCATTCCTGCCGTATTAGCAGTGTTTGTGTTTCCTTGGTTGCTTGCTTCTATGCAAAAGAAAAACTAAGCCACTGTTTTGAAATAGACCTCATTTTGAAATAGACACAGACTTTAGCACAACATTTGTTAGGAAAATCTTCTGATAATAGATGGCTTTGTGTATGTAGCCCTTGACTGAAGTCACCGGACCCCAGAAAACAAGAGATGCTGGAGGTGACCGTGTTGCAGCAGCCTGACAGCAACTGGGCTTGTACCTGCAGACCACAGAAGCTGAATTAATATCTTTGGCTTGTGTAAACTGGCACAGTTCCACTTGAGCTAATTCAGGTTTTAGCCTTTTCTGCCATTTGCTTGACCAAGCCAACTTATTCTGTGTGACACGTGTACTAGTGGAGGGACTTCAGTTGTCTCTGCCTGGTGGTAAAGTGCTCTTGGGACTGAGTGGTGAAAGGCTTCCTGTTCCAAAGCCAATCTCTGCAGTGCCTTCTTTCCCCTGTGCTTTCTTTCTTTCTGACACTCTTCAATGTTATTGAAGAGCAGCAGCTGGTGACTTGAGCTGGAATAATTCAGCATACTCAACAGTTAAATTTTCAGCCCTGCTACAGGGGTGTTGTCTTTAACCTTCAGGTTTCTGAGTTAATCTGGTAACTGATGAAACACAGCTGAAAATGAAATTTAAGTGTTAAATTAAATGAAATTTTAAATGTCTACAGATATTTGAACTGCCTTATCTGCTTAGATGTTTGGGATTTAGGTTTGTTTTTAACTGGCTGATTAGTTCTCAAAATTTTATAGTTTACAGTGGAAATGTGGTATAAGTAGGGGGCAGTGGGAAGTGAGTGATGAGGAAATGTTTCCTTCATCTTTCTTTAAAGGTTTTGGAGAATGTGTGGGTAGTAATTCTTCTGCAGCTTGATCTTTGAATACATCCTTTGCTTATATTCCTTAAGATCAGGATGTCTTCTTTCTTTTCCTTTCTTGGTTGTGTTTCCTTTCATCCATCTTACACGGCTCCTCTAGGATCATTCTGTGTGTATGGAAGATGAGTGCTCAGGAGTACCCATCACTGACCAGAAGTGACAGTGCATGATCTGAACAGATAAACTGGTGACTTGGTGATTGCCCTGACCTCTCTTGTGCCTTTATTTTTGTGTTCTACCACAATTTCTGCTGTAATGCACTGGAGTGATGTAACAGAGAAGTTATGCACAGCCAGCCCCAGTTCTTGTCCTTGAGAGAAAGGAAATGCAAATTTTGTCTGGTCCATTCTTTCTTTGTGTGTACTTTTTTTCCTGCCCTGTTTTACAATGGGAGTTCAACCTTTACAACTGGATCTTTGTTGTTTTCTGCCCAAACTATGAAGGTAACAGTGCTTTTGTTGTGTGGCTGGATCAGAGACTTCAGCCCGGCTGTGATGAGGAGGTGGGTGAACTTTGCAGTGGGTACAGCTGAGGCAGGAGGGGCTTTCTGTCTCTGCTCACTGTGATGGTGTTTACAGGGATCAGGGCAACAGGTATCTGGAGGGGATGCTGACACTGATCCTTTTTTGTATGCTTCCTTTTTGGATGGTAGTGTTCGGAAATCATTCACATAATTTATTCGTTTTTGCATCTCTGAATAATCAGGCATTGATAGCAGGAATTTTCCAGCAGGAAGAGTCCTGTGTGCATGTCAAGGGCACCAGTGAAGAGATGGAGATTCTTCAATGCTGGGCCTGTATCATTATGATCCATTTCTTGCAGCATCTGTTTTCTCCACAGGATTTTGTGCTTTGTCTGATATCTAAGTCTGTTATTTAAAAGTCTGATTTGTTTTTTTTAAGTGCAGTAATGCTGCTGTGATGTTGAGCCTTGGGGCTCAAAGGCTGGGATTTGCTGGGCTCACATTCCTCTCTGGTGTCCTTGCAGGGCTGCCTCACAGTAGAACATGAGCAGGTAATGCACAAGGAGCACCACTGGGAATCATGTCAGACGAGTCAATCTCAGGGAGTGATCCGGACCTGGACCCGGACTTGGAGCAGGAGGATATGGAAGAGGAGGAGGAGGAAGATGAGGAGGAGGCGATGGAGGAGGACAACGATGGGGATGACGAGGAGGACTTACTTGATGAAAGTGGTGAGTGAATGGGGTTGGGAACACGCTGATGCCTTGTGAAGGCTGCCCTAGACAGAGGCCTGACAGAGTTAAAGAATAAAGGAGGGATTTATTAAAAGGTCTCCATGGATCCACCTTGGGCAGCACAAGAGCCCAGCCAGGGCTGCACCCAAGATGAACCAAAATGGTCACAAAATGCACAACCACTCACGGGGTCTCTCACTTTGATCAGTTCTGCCCCATTTGCATATTGCAGTTAATTGTCCAGTTACAGCTTTAGCCCATGCAGTCCCATCCTTCTTGTTTTTCTCTCTTCAATCTGTGTTGTTTGTGCTCTTGGACCTGAAATTTGGGTGGTAGTCCTTGGTCCCAAGCTAGGAGAGGAATTGTTTTGTCCAGCTACTCTGTGAAGAGAGCTCACCATCCCTTAGTATGAAGCTCAGAACTACACAATAAAGCAGTACAGAATCTGAAAAATATAAAAGCTAAAACCTGAGGTATCAATACATTGTTATAGAAAGCTGGCTGTCACCCCTTGGGAGGTTGTGTAAGGGTTAGGATTTGTCCAGCTCTTGGCAGGGAGAAGTCCTTATGTGGCTGTTTAGTTTTAATAAATTTTTAATGTTAAATATACTCTCCTGACCAAAAAATATTTCCATCAGGAAAACAAGCCACAAGTATAAATTTTAAGGAGGATAGAATTTTTAAAATAGCTTCAAATTTCAGGAAAGCAATTATGTAAAGTAAATGAGCTGATTTGCAATTACTTGTATTATTTAAAGATTATGGTGAAAATAAATACATTTGTGTCATTGGCTTGTCCCATACAAAACAATTTGATGGATGCTATGGACAATTATTGCTCATTCACAGTAATCATCATTAACAGCTGGAAAATGTTCTTTACTGCCAGCATACAGGTTGGGTTCCCCTTTGTTTGTTTTACAAGAGGAAAGATGGAAGTGCTAAGTTGTCACCTTCTATCCTCACCTAGTTCCACCTGCTCTACTCTCTTCTTCAGGAGAGGAGCAGTTCAGACCAGGGCTAATGCAGGTGTTTGTGAGCCTGTGCTGTGCAGGTTACATTTGAGTGTTACTGGATAACTGTTCTGGGTCATGGCAAATCCTAGAAATGTCTGTTAGTCCAGAACGGCGGATGTTCTAGGGCACGGAGGCTGGAATGAAGAGCTCAGGTGGGAATTCCCCATGCTGAATCTGCCTTCAAACTCTTTGTATCACAAACCTGTAGCCAGAGCCTAAGGGGATGCTCTATTCGCTTCCTTTAAAATTGCAATTTTTAATAACTTCAAAGGGTATGCAGGTATTTGAATATACCTACCTAAACCAACTGAGAGTAATCTTCCTTTTCTTAGCAGAGAATGTGTTAAAAATAGATGCTTCTCTCTTCTTCTAGTTACTAAAGAATTTTTGGCTTCAAAATAAATTGTTGTCCTCAAGTGTTGTTTGTTTTGCTGTTATATTCTTTCAGCCATGTGCTATTTGAAGATACTGTTTTCGTTTTAAATGTTTTTGTAAAAATGTTTACACAAAAACAAATGCATTCCTCTTTTTTTTTTTTTTATTCACATGGTGACTTTTTCTAATGAGAAGGTAGCAGAAATGGAAGTGTTAGTTCAGGTAAGAAACAAGGGAATTCCCAGTATCAACGCAGAGAAGAGTTACAAGGTCACAGGTTACTCTGTCTCAGACTGGTGATCATGATGATGATGATGATGGTACTTTGTTCACAGGACCCTGCAGCAGTGGGGCAGGAGGAAGTGTGATGTGGTTGCCAAACTTTCATTAACAGAAGGGAGTGTCTGTATGTCATGTCCAAGTGGGTCATTCCCACTGTTCCACTGGTCTGTTATCATAGTCTGATGTGCTTTATCATCAACATCTATATTAGTGTGTGTGGATACTCACAGTTGTTTGTTAGGATTATTCTTTCCAAAGCAGACAAGATCAACGTAGGCATACAGAGCATTGTGAGCTGCTAATGACAGCTCTTTATTTTCATGTTAAAACACTAGAAACATGTTTATCTTTTATATTTTTGTTGGGACTCATTAAAAATATTTTTTTAAAAAAAGTATAAAATAATGAGGAACAGTAAAAAGAATTTACATGAGAAACTGACATAAAGTATTTTTATGTTTATTCATTACGTACAAGGGAAAACTCCCTCCCATGAGCTGAGCAAAGCTAAATTGCCTCTGAGGTTTCAGATTGTTCAGCTTTAATTCTGCCTGCCACAATATCAGAATGCTTTCTGGGTGCTTAGATGTATAATTATTATCTTCTGTGGAGGTGTCCAGTCTGCTTTTCCTGATATCTCCTTACAGCTACACATTGCCTCCAAAATGTCATTTGGCATCTGTATCACCTTAGATCTAATGTAAACCAGCCTCCTGCTCTTTAGCCTATGAAATATAACTAACTTCTGAATTAAGAGGTTCATTTTATTGTGTGCATCTGATGTTTGTAATCCCATGGCTTTGAAGAGTAACCTCATTCATAAATATCATATTTGGAACAGACAGTTTTATTCATAAGGGATGCCGTGCTCTAGTGTTTATATTATGAAGCTTTTAAAACGCTTAATTTTAATAATTTCTGTTAAAACTTTGTTCTCCCTATTCCCAGCTGTGCTGTTCTGCTCCCCTCCTGGTATTGTGGTTGTTCTGATCCCACTGGGGATCCTGGGGGGATCTTTCCCTTGAGGATGGGCTCATGCATTTTTCTAGCACAACAAGCTTTAGATGATTAATAAATCTTTCAGAGCTATTTCTTGGAAGGCTGACAGGCTGCTTAAACATTTTCTCCAAATGGAAACTGATTACTTGTTTTAAATAATAGTGATTATATCAATTACAAAAATAACATTTTTACTGTTTGCTTGCAAACTAGTGGCTTTGTTTAGGATTTCCGTGTATTGATGGTGGTTCAAATAGCTTAAGAACTTTCCAGTGTTAATGTAATGTTATCCACACTTGGTGGTGGTTGATCATATCATCTCAGACTTAGCAGTGACTTGTGTTTTGCATGTTTAACCTGTTTTTGTCTTTCTGATACATGTTGTATGTGGAGTTAATCCTTGTGTGTAGTTTCAGTTTCATAGTCTTCCAGGAGTCTTTATACATTCTGGTATTTTAGTGCTATATTCAGTTTTGGCACATTTTTCTCCTTTCTGCTCAGTTTTGTTTGCATTTAGTAGAGGCTGTCCTATAGGTGGTCTAGAGTTAGTTTGTACCTGTATTGTACAGGCTTTCAGTATGGAAGAACACAGCTCTTCAACCTTTGCCCCTGCCCTCAAGGAATCACAAGAGCCTGAAAAGCTAATTTTCTGAAAATTTCTCAGTAAGTGAAAGCTAATAACCACACGGCTTACATCTTTTATCCATGTCTTCAGTGGTGGCCAGGTAATGAACCTGGGCATCATGTGTAGGAAATCTTCCAGCTTTAGTCTTTTCTTTTTTTCTAGAATTCTCCTTTCAGAACATACCTATTCTGACTTACAGCCCCTTCCCTGGCTGCCAGACTGCACACCCATCCCAGCAGCATGCTTCAGTCTTAGCCAGAGGCTGCCACTGCTTTTCCAGCCTTGTCATCCCTGCCCACTTCATCTGTTTTTTCACCACTTGTGGGTTGCAGCACCTGTTTTATCATGTTTGATTTTGTGATAGCAATGCGTGACTGCTAGAAACTTTTTTTGTTACCTCCCTGAATCGTTTTCACTAGAAATGTGATGTACTGATGACTGTGGAGATAAAGGGCTGTTTCAAGTCCTGCACTTTTTCTCTGATCCTGGTTGTTGCTCAGGGCTGTGTAGGACTCCATAGGAATAAAAGCTAATTTGAGCAAAGAGGAAACAAATCTCCAATATGGATTTTACAGATCATTTCAAATGCGTGGACCGTTTATACCTCAGAGCTTTCCCAAGGAAAGCTGTTGAGTGTTTGAATGAATCCCACTGTACTGTTCTGTTTTTTCACTTTGGGAATGTCTCTGGATTATTCTGATGTCTCTGGAATTCATTATCTCTTATTCATACGTATTGCTGTAATTCTGCTGTTAATAGTGATGACAAGTTGCTTGTTTTCTTACCTCTGAGTGTATGGATTAAACGCTTTCTTCAAGTGCAGTTTGGGGTAGAAGTGGTTGTTCAGTTCTCTCAAAGATGTCTTAATGAGCGCAAGCATTCAGACCCTGTCCTCAAAGGCTCCTAGTTGTGTTTGCATTCCAGGATGCATGGTACAGCAGACAGGGGTTGGAATCTGTGCTTTTAGGGTACATACTGGTGAACAATTTCCCAGTACTGCAGTAGTGCTGTACTTCTTACTGTACAAAAATACTAGGCAACACCAAATAATAACATATTAGGTGATACTGTTGTGATAAGACAAACTACATGGAATTGGCCTTGTCTCCTGCCCTGTGTTCTGCACTTTTTCTCCTTTCCTGTCCCCTGTTTCTTTCCCCACATTCCAGGGCTGGGAATGTGCGAGCTCTGTGGCATCTCTGTTTGACTACTGGAGAACTGGAGGAGCTCCCTCTTCCCAGCTCAGACTCATACTGTGCCTCCTACTCCCTGGCAATGTGCTGGAGCAAACCAAGACTGGTTTGTGTGGTGTTTGTGGACATACAGATGCTAAAGAGGAGTGAATGAGAAGCACAGTTGGTTGATGGTACAGAATAATGAGTCCAGGAGAGGAGGACACATGGGTGCATGTGATGTTTTGCAGCTCCTTGGTAGGGTGAGTGCATCAGAAAATTTCAGAACATCTGAGAGATTGGCACATGAGTTGAGTGAGGGGGAAGAGAGACCCTTTTCCTCACCTTAACCTCTTAAAACTGCTGACCCTGCTTGTGACATTGATAGCTCAAACAGAGCCACCTTTCCTTTCTGCAGCATGACCCACAATGTATTTCAGTAGCTGCTTTTGCTTGGACTTGAGCTCCCACTTGGTACTCACAGTTTTGAACTTCCCCCCTTGATACCAAGGCAGGAGCTCTTGACTTCAGATGGCACCACTGCTGATCCAAGCTTGAAAAGATCTCTGCTTACCTTGAGCCCTCACTGGAGGAAAGTCTGTTCATTTAAAGGAGTCCTGCTTGATCAGCTTTTCCTATGATTTTCACTTCATTGTTGAGGAAAAAAAATGTTGGCATGAAATTATAGCAAGTATGGATTTTGTTTAATATGATGTTCCTCTGTGGCTCTTTGTGGGTCATCATTATAGGGTGCAATTACATTGAAAGGGAAATCAATTTGTAGCTGCCTGGGCAAATTCTTTGTCTAATCTAATGGGAAAAATGAGTAGTTAATACCATACTTACTAGAAAGTTCATTAGCACCTGGAGTTATTAAAGCTGAAATTATTTTGGAAATCTGTTTTTAACACCATGTGGAAGTGTGGGTTAATACTTCTTTGAATGATACATGAATGCATCCTTAAGGTACAGAGATCTGCTGCTCATTTTGGAGATGGTGTTATTCATGTGCTTCCCACCCCAAAGCATTCTATCTTTTCTTCTCCCCAACAAAGTGCTGGAACAAAACAAAACTGGGGTGTGTGGGAGTCCCCAGCTGGATGTGTGTGGTTGGGAACAGAGCAACTTTCTGTCCTTACAGGGGAAGAGAGGAAAGTTTTTGGTATAAATCTGTTCACTTTGTAGGCTCCTCCTCCTCAAATATGTGAGTTTTTTGCTTTTTGACTGTGGTTATTCTTATAAATTAGGTCATGTTATACTTACCTGTATGAAACTGAGAGAGAGGCAGAGGAAGAGTATGGAGACAGTTTCCTATCTTGCTGAATGATATCATTTATCATTTTATATCCAGATTTAGAAAGGCCCATCATGCTGGAGATAAAAAGGAGAAAAAAACTGCTGTTAGAAAGTAATTTCCCTGCACTTTTTACTTTTTCATTTACGATGAATGATCGTGCTTGTGTTGGTAAATGCAGATTTGTTCCAACAACCTGAAACCTTTTGCCTTCTACTTTTGACCAGACTCCACAGCATTTTCTTTAAGGAAACACTGGTTTTAAATTGTCCTTCCTCTTTGCTAGAAAATTTAATTTATTCCTTAACAAGAGGAGGAGCAATTAGGTACTTAATGCTTTAATCTCTCCACTCCTTTTAGAAAGCAGCCTTTCACAGCTGTGTCTCCAGGTGGCACCAAGGGCAGATGGGCATCCCAAGGTCGAGGCAGCCTCAGAGAACAGAACTGCTCTTTGAGGAGCCCTGCTTCCATCTGCTGCAGTGTGTGCCACAGTGGCCTTGGGTGCTGCATGCTTCCTGCCTCAGACTGGTGACTTGTTCTTTGATCTCCTGTCCTTGTTTAGCTGGAGGCAGGTGCTGGGGCTAAGGAAAGGCACAAGCCCATCACAGTGAGCTTGGAGTGGAGAGCGGGGTCCTTTTGTTGTTTGAAAGTGGATGAGTTGGAGCAAAAGGTATGGAAAGAAACAGAAGCCAGGACTTTGCTAAGTCTAGAAAAGCACTGAAGACAATCATGAGGGGAGCTTTAACTGTAAACTCCTCTGTGTTCTGTATGTACATATGCCAGAGTGGTTAGTCCCCATAAGTTATAATCCTGCACTTTAATCTACAAGTAGATGTTTGCAGTGCACAAGGTGAATTTCTTGGGAAAAAGGAAGAGTGGCGATTGACATCATCTCACTTTTTCCTTCTTGATGGACTTCCCTATATAAATTCTTTTGTTTTGGCTACTTGTGGCTGGATGCAGCTCTCTCTAGAGCCCACCAGTACTATTTCCAAGGAAGCTGAGAGGGCATATCCTGGAGGAAACAAGCCTCTGCTCCAGTCTAGGTTTGTTGCCTATGCATTGGCTCTGATCTTAGTAAAGAGCCAGATCTGAGCTTTCATGTACCACTGTGCACTTTGATGATCCTTCCAAGCCAGGCAGGTTTTCATGCTTGTAGTAACTTTATGTAGACTGTCTTCCAAGCCAATAATTGCCTGCAAAGAGGATGGCTTGTGTGGTATCATAAGAGGTACAAAAGCAATCACTACCTGTAAGAGAATTTACTTGTCAACTAATGTCCTGCCTATTGACATGTGTTTAAACTTAATCAAATTGTCATAGGAAACTGCATTGCATTACATTAGAAAATGATCCTTATGGATCAGAGTGTTTAAATGTACTTTATTATATAGGTGCGGAGTGTGGGGCTCAGTCTCAGGTGGTTACTCTGTAAATGTGCATCCAGTTGCAGATAGTGGATGCATTTCTCAGGTGATGCATTAGAACTAAGACGTTGAGGGAGTTTTGTTGCTCTCTCAGTTCCTGAAAGTGAGAAGGGCTTTGTGTCGGTTCAGCAAACGCTCTCTGTGTCCACAAATCTTAGCTTCAAGACTTGTGTCGGTTTCCCAAGATCCAAAAAATTAGGAGCTGGCTGGGTTCTGTTTCCACAATCCAGCTGAATAAAATACAAAAGACATAGTTAGTATCAAAGGTAGAAGGAGATGGGATGGTAGCATTCACAGTTTCAGCAGACCTAGTTACTGAGTGATACTGAAGGGTTACATTGAAATTGCAGAGGAGGTTTGCCTCTCATTTAGGCAAAAGCCCCACGGATTTCTCTGGGAATTTTGCTTCATTACAGAAGGCTGCAGATTTTACCCATTGTTTTTATCCTGGCAGTTTCCCGGGAGCACAGTGTGTGTGTCAGAGCAAAATGATGTTTGTGTGTGCAGTCTGAAGGCTTGGCCCTGCCCAGCCAGCGAGGGTCCATGTCCCCAGCACATTGTGCAGACCCTGTGGCACCCAACTTGCTTGAACTGGATTTACTGGATTCACTAAATGATGTTAAAGAAAAATCCTCTTGAGTGCTTTGCTGGGAGCAGCCAGTGCTGGATGCTTTGTTATCTCCCCTGTGCCGGTTCCGAAGCTGCAGATTGCCTGGCTGGGCACTGTGCTGCGTTGGGGCAGTTTCGGAGGTGGGAGGACGGCAGAGGTGCCTTCCCTGTGGGCTGTTTGCCAATAAATCAGGGAGGATTGGGGAGGAGCGGTGCCTGGGCTTCGGGGGCTTTACTGCCTGATTCCAGCACTCTGAGTAACCCCGTGAACTCGGTTATTCTCAGCAGGGTGAGGTGTGGCCTGGGGGCTGCTGTGGGAAGGAAGGATGGGATCCTGAGGAGTGCTGTGCCCCAGCCCCCTGCGCAGGGGATTGCGGAGTGCCGATGTCGCGGCTCGGTCGCTCTGTCCGAACGCGGGGACTCTTCCCGGTCCCCTCGGCTTGTCCCGAGCAGGGGGAAGCTCCGGAGGAAATCGTCGGTGCCTCCCCTGCCCGCCTCCCAGGCTCTCTGACAGCGGCTTCCTTTTTGAGAGGGTGGCACAAAGTCTGGCATAGTCTGAGTGTTATATAACCTGGAGTAATGACTAGCTTTACTTCTTTAAAAGGAGGTGATGACGCCAGAGCTCTGCTTCCTTCAGAGCCGCCAATTGGGCGCAGGGACTGGCAGATCTCGTGAAATGATGTGCTGTTATAGCCAGCTACGCTTTCCCCCCTCTTTTCTCCCTCCTTCCCTTTGATCTATTGCGTATGATGGAATACAAAATAGAAATCTTTCCATGCAGTTGAGGAGCAGCCCACGTCCATGGCTCTGCATTTTCTATATTTATGTATACGGAGTTTCTCAAATGTTTTTTTTTATCTGTATTTTATCTCTTCTCTTAAAGCTGTCACAAATGTGAGATCAGCATGAAGGTGTGGGGAGCAGGGTCAGCAGTTATTAACTGAACAAAGAATTGCCTCAAATTGTCTTCCTGCTTTTCTGATAAGCTTTGCATGACATAGAGGTTTGCTTTATTGGCCAAAAACTTGCATTTTTATTGTCATAATGCCAGAGAATCTCTAACAAAGGACAGTCCCACCTTGCTCCTCTGTCTGTTTGATGTCTTTTCCCCCATGTACATTTCACATTGTCAGCTTTGTACCACACCTTGCCATTGCTAATGGGTACTGTATTCCCTCAGCTGCAACTGCTGTAACAGTGATGAAATCATATGGAAACTAATTAGCAAATTTGTAATGTGGTATTTTCCCTCTTGAACAGGTAAGGAGTGGCAAAGTCACTTTGCCAAGTTCACCTGACGAGTGTAAGGAAGCCAAAGAGAAAATTCTCTGGTTTACATTTTAGGCAGCACCCCTTTTATGTTCAAATGGGTGAAACCCAGTTTCACTGGGTGAAACATCTTTGATTTTCATTTGAGTTTAACCATGCAAGGGCTCCTTAATTTCATTTTCCCCTAATTTATATGGTATTTGTTTTGGTTTTATGGTTTTAAATCATTATGGTTTTAATGGTTGGTTAAATAAAATGTGCATGTAGCTATATGTTCTGCAAGTGTAATATTAAATAATAAACATGTGGAGAGAGATGAAGAACTGTTTTAATTAAATTAGAAGTAATCTTCAGATTTTAAAATACAATATCACATCACAGTTATTTCCTTTATCTTTTTAACTTCTTGCTTAGGCTTTAGAGAAACTGCAGCATGGAACTTGTAGAAGTGTCTGGTTCATTGTTTGGTTCAAAGTATTTTTTTATTAACAGTATTTTGTACTGCAGATGTTTAAAATGTCTTGTTCACATTTTCTTCAATATGCAGTTCACTGACTCAGCCTCAAAAAAATTCTAAGTAGGAGTCAGAGGACTTTATTTTCACTTGCAAATATGCAAATAGGATGAGACAGGAGAAAGCTACAAGATAAAATCTTTTTGGGCTAGGTGAACAGAAACTTCTAGTTTAAATCTCTGTCAAAACAAATTTTGCAATTAAAACATCTGCAGATAATCCTCATCTGTGTAAAATATTTAAATACTTGAACTGTTAGAAGTTATTTAAAAGTGGTACTTTCGTGTACTCAACTTGATTTATGTCTAATTTGCACATAGCTGAAAATTAATAGAATGAAATTAAAGTTGTACCAAAAAACTCTTCAGTGGTGCACAAATACGTTGTGTCATCTACAGCAGCAGAGAAATTTAGCAAGTTATAGAAATGAGGAATCAGTTTCTTGAATGTAACTGGGATTGTAACTGAATGGATTTAATTTTGGTTAGAATGATGATAAATATCTCTGGTATAAATTCTTCAACTTTAAATCATTACATCTTGTCTAGTAACAGCTTATTTTCTTTGGTACATTTAAACAACCTCTGAAAGCCTTGGAATCTCAAGCAGTGTGTTTTGCCACAGTGCCAGTGTGAAAAGCATTTGCAAGAGGCACTGCATGGTGTCACTTCCTGTATTTTGTGCAATTAGATTTTTGTTACATTATGTACAACTTCCAACCTCCTCCCACTTATGATTTAGATGAGTTTGGGAAAGAAAATACACCAAGATTTATATTAATAAAATAAAATTAGAAAAAACAGATTTACCAAATTTTATGCCTTATGGTTGATTCTGAAACTCACTAAAGTCAATGGAAAAACTCCTCTGATTTTCCATGGTTGGTTTAGATCTTATCAAAAAAAGAATTTTTATTTGCAGTGCAGTGTTTGTTTAAAAAGCAAATGATTCTCAAAGCCCAGCAATACTCAGTTGCCAACGCAGAATGTTGTGGAGTCCAAGTGTGAGTCTGTCTGAACCATTCTGGGTGGATAAACAACACCTTATACCGTGTCCAAGTCAAACCTGGGATTCTTGGGTATTTTCTGTGTTGCTAAAACAACATGGAAACTAGGGCAGGGAAAGTGGCCTTAATGATGTGTATGTGCTACTAGCAGGTGCTAATCAAGAGTGAAATGTGGCTGTCAGGCCTGGTTCTTGTTCAGTAACTTACAAACAATTTGGGTTAGTAGGCAGCTTCCCTGCACAGTGGAGGTCAGTGGGGTGTGCAGAAGGAGCTGCTGGGTGTGGAGCTTGGCTGGGAGAAAGCCATGGTGTGGGGAAGGGACTGTGCAGCCAGCCTGGAGCAGTTAAGGGTGGGCAGGAAAGGTCTCTTGTGCTTGATGGGGTGGTGATGAGGATGAACAGCCTGGAGGGAAGGGCAGCACCCCAGCAGGGACCAAGAGCAGGGTGGCACATCAGAGATGCAGTGCTTCTTCTGCTGCTGGCCTTGCTGGGTTTGGGTCAGGTCAGGGAGCAGTCATGGAGCTGCTCAGCCTGTGGAGCAGGGACTGAGACGTCCAAGGTGGACAGCAGGCATGGGGCTGGGGAAGGCGCTACTCCACCTTGAAGGGAATGCGTGTTTCAGGACATTTTGTTGAAATTTATTTAGTTTAACTGACTTCAGTTTGATAATGTTCTTTGCTATACAGGGGAATTAATGTCCTGAAACACTTAAACACTTCATGGTCAAGTTTCTTGTCCGTATAGACAGGTTTAAGTATGGCTTTTACTGCTTGTGAATTTGCAGTGTTCAGGGATGCTGACATTGCTGCTGGAAACACTTGTCAGCCAAATAAAAAACCTGTTCTGAAGGACCTTTCTCTTAATATTCTATGAAAATACAAACTTCATATTGTTGTGTGGGTGTTTTTTAACAGGTAATGCCCTAAGTTGTTAGCAAGGGAATCTCTCAGGTGACAAAAACTTTTTGAGAAGCCTCTTGTGACATATAGCACAGTTTGTACAATTGCAGAGAGCTTGTGATTTGAGAGGAGGAAGGTGAGGTGTGACAGCTGGGTAAGATTTCAGACCCCAAAAGGGGGGGGGGGAGAACCTTGTTCCTTACTGGTAAGACTGGCCTCATGGAAAAGCTGTTCAGTAAATGGACTTATCTGTAACAAGATTACCTTCCATGAGGAGATCATTTTATAAACTGACTGTTTCAGGCAGATCTAATTCTTGGTTGTGTGAATAAGTGTTTATCCTGGCTAGCAGTGGTGGCCTCACCAGGAGCCTGTTGTGAGTAGAAGGGCTAGAAAAATTGCTTCTCCATTTTGCATGCTGAGGTGAAGAAGGAAATTCCCTTTTTATTGCTGTATTGCAGAAGGACAGGTATAGGTTTCCTGTTTCCCCCAGTGTATTGAACTTCCATTTTTCTCATGCTTGACTACTGTTATGTGGATGTGTTGTGGTTTAACCCCAGCTGGCAGCTCAGCCCCACACAGCCACTCACTATCCCCTAGTGGGATGAAGGAGAACATTGCTGGAGTAAAAGTGACAAAGCTTGTGGGCTGAGATAAAGATAGTTAAACAGCAAAGCAGAACAAGGAATTCATCAACTCCTCCCCATGGGCAGGCAAGTGTTCAGCCATCCCCAAGAAAGCAGGGCTCCATCACAGTGACAGTGAGTTGGGAAGACAAACACCATAGCTCTGGATATCCCCCCTCTCCTCCTCCTTTCCCCAGCTCTACATGCTGAGCATGACACCATATGGTCTGGGATATCCCTGGGGCCACTTGGGGTCAGCTGTCCCAGCTGTGTCCCCTCCTCACTCCTTGTGCACCCCCAGCTTCCTCACTGGTGGGGCAGTGTCAGAAGTACAAAAGGCCTTGACTCTGTGTTAGCCTTGCTCACCAATAGCAAAAACATCTCTATTATCAACACCATTTCCAACATAAATCCAAAGCATAGCCCCATACTAGCTTCTAAGAAAAGAATTAACTCTCTCCCAGCCAAAACCAGCACTGCATGCTTTACAAATACCAGTTGTATTTACCCAGTACTTGTTTTTAAATCTTGCTTTCCAGATTCATAAATCTGTTAGGTCAGATGCTGAGGTCATGTTTGCTTATTTATTCCAACTGTACAAAGTCCTTATAAGGCCTGTTACAAGATCCTTGGCTATGCACTTCTTTAATATATTTGTCCCTCTTTTCCCCCTTGATAAACATTGTGTGCCAGCCAGGCTGTTTGAATCTGTGACATAGGTGAAAGGCTGTCCTGTTACTGAGGGTCTTAATTGTAATACAGTTCTTTTTTAATTTTTTTGTGAAATTTATATAGCTCTAACTATGAAAAAGCATATTGGGTTTGGGTTTGTTTCACTTCAAAGTTGTGATGTACCCTGAAGCACTGAGGGTGTTTCGATGGCAGCAAGCACTCACAGTGCCCTGCTACCCTCTCAAATGAAAGGTCAAATGAAAATGGCTGGAGTTGCACAAAGGGGAGCTGGGCTCTGCCCTGGCTGTTCTTGCAGACCTTTAGATCAGCTTTAGATCAGCTTTTGCTGTTGTGAGTGCAGCTCATTGTCCTGCAGGTCTGTGTGGGGGCTGTTCGGACACTGCCTGCTTTGGGTTCCTTGTGTGTGTCCTGGCTTTCCCAGAGCTCCCTCACCAGTTGTTTCAACAGGCAGCTGACTTTGTTACATGGACAAATGCTCACTACCAGAGAGCTAATTTCATTGTGTCTCAGCCGAGGTTTGCTGTTTATTACTGCATTAGATATGCCTGTGAAGGGAACTGGGCATGGATAAAGTCTCTGCAACACTGAAGAAGGTTAAGCAGGGTGGATGGCCTTTAGGGGTTCAACTACAGCTTTAAAGGACTTATTCTGCACTTATTTTTTCTCTCTTGTGCCTGTCCTGATGCAGGTGAATTACTGGCTCAAAAACTCACTTAAGTATTATCTCTCACTCCACAAATTCTAACAAGTTCTTTCCTGAAACCTTAGAAACTTGCAGTGGGCTACAAGCTGCTGGTTTAACCAAGCGAACAGGATGCTCTTTCACCTGTTGTTGTTCAGACAGGTTACCAGCTCCATCAGATTGCTCAAGTTTCAGTCTCAGTTGTCCAGGTTTCTTGCAAATTAGACAGCATCATGCAAATAGCTCGTAAAATCACCATTGTTTTCAAAGCCAGAAAGGCTGTACTCCTTTTTGCATCTCCTTCTCACCCACCAGTGAAACTCAGAGGCAGAGTTGTGGTGCTGCGTGTCCCCTGCCCTGAGTGTCCTGTTGTCTGTTGGGATTCCCCTTGCACGGGGCCCCACCGGAGCCTGAGTGGTTATGTAAGGATTTTTATTTTATTCTCAGTCTTGGTCTCTGCCACTAGTTGAACTGGATCACAGGCTGAGTGAATGGGATCTGATCCGTACGGCAGCGTGCAGCTCTGCTGCTCCAGAGGAGAGAGACCTCCCCTGTACACACCCACTCAGCCTCCCTGCTCCTCTTCTCTCTTCTGAAACTCTTTTCCCAGGCAAACTGAGCTTGCTCCCGCTGATCGGGAGCGCATACGGAAGCCAAACCGTCCCGGCAGCACAGCTCCAGGCATCGGTCCCCAGTGGAGCAGCAGCTACCTCGGGCAGGGCTGTGTTGTTTGACTCTCCAAGCAGGGGAGGAGATAGTGACAATTTTTATTTAGGCTGAACACGAGGCATATTTAACTAGTTATGTAACGGTGACCCCGGTCCGTCTCGGCTTGGTGCAGGGAGGATATATACGTACTGCTTCTCGTCACACCAGCTGGGTGGATTCAAGCACTAGGAGCTATTTACCAAAGTTATTTTCAGAAACTTTAAGTGCAGGTTTCCCTGCCTGTACCCTGGACTGTTTTATCAGGAGTCTTTTCCCGCCTGCAAACTGAACAGCCAGTGAGAGTGGATTTATGCTCGCTGGGCTGTGGGCAGAGATAAGGAGTTGTCAGGAGTGACTGGAAACTTTTGTCCTGAAGACCCTGAGACAAGAATAGCAGAAGAGCTGAGAGTGTGCAGCCACGTTGAACAAGTGTGCAGGCAAAGGGCTTGCCTCGGTGCACCGAGCAGCATGCTCCTCTTGGATGAGTCTCAGCAGTTTCCAGGTAGGACACAGGTGGGGGATTTTGTGTGTTCATTTTTCTTTCTTTTTCTCCCTTGTTTTCTTTTCCCTCTTGCTTTCCTGTTACAGGCTATTCATTTTCCCACCCCTGGGCTGGAGCACCCCACTCAGTGGCTGGTAAAAGTCATCAGGAACCAAGGCTTTTCTGTAGGTCTCTCTCTCTTTTAATGTGCTCCCTACCAGGCCAGGATGGAAGAGGTTTTGATTTCAGAGTCTTGCAGTGCCTGTTGGCCTGATGGAGGGGGCATGAGAAGGAAGCTCACTCTTCCTTTGTGCCTATAATTCTGAAGTCTTTGGTGATGTGACATTGTGGGTCTGGCTGTTACTGTTTCTGCTGCTGTTGTGTTGTAATGCTGCAAAACTTCTTTTTTCCAAGAGAGGAGGCAGTTGTTAATAGCAGTATCATTTTATATCCACTGTCCTCTCCCCCACTCCCTTCGACTTTGTGTGGAAACTTTCTCTGCAACATCCTACTTGATAAGAGTTTCAAGAGCTTCTTTTGTCAGTGAAATATTTGGTGACTTGCTGACCGGGCAACAATCTGAGCACCAGGCAGGGCTGTTGGTGCTTGCTCCAGATCCCCTAATTAGTGCCTAAGAGACTAAAAGCTACTTGGCTGTTTTCCCCCTATCAAATGGGAGATGCTGGTGAAATCCTAATGGGAGTTCACAGTTTGGGGATAGCTGCCACTTAATTTGTTTGCTGGTGGGAGGATGTTGGAGAAAAAGCTTTGTTCAGATTTGAAGAACTTTCTAAATTTGTAATTTATCTTCTTACTTTGAGGTGAGGTACTTTGTGATGCCAGGCTTCTTGCACTTTGTTCATGTGGCAAATACCTCCAGAGTCATGCTAGGAACCTAACAGACTGATCAAAAATGGTCCCCAGGAGTTCCAGCTCTGGAATCCTGGTTTATTACAGAAGTGAAGTGTGGTTGTCATGAGGAGTTTTTATAGAAATAAGCCATGGAATATTTGTACCCATTAGTGGGAAGGGGGTTTAGGAAAAAAAAAAATCCATCTTATTTCTCTGGTTGTGGTGGCAGGACAAAGAAGCTAATTCTGGGAGAGTGTGAACTGAGAAAAAAGGAATTACAATAGAAAATGAGTTTGGATAAATGAGGAATCTGGGTGATGATACAAGTGGCTTATGTAACTTAGTCTAGATAATAGGTATAAAAAGAGAAGACAGGGAGGGAAAGATGCTTTTGGAAATGAGACTGTAGGTCATAGATGGAGGGAAAATACAAGGTTAGAGGCTTTTCAAAAATTTTGGTTAGAAGGTATTTGTACAAAAGTAAGAGAGCAAAAGTGCAAATTAACTCATCTTTGTACTTCTCAAGTTGTAAAGTCTGGGACAAGGTTTGTGACAGCCTCTACCAAAGTCTCTAGCAGTAGAAAATGATGTCTCTTTGAGGAAGCCTTTTTAACTGATATATTGAAGTTCTGTTCTGGCTGGTGGATCCAAGAGTGTCTCCACCACACTTCTGTACAGCCTGCCTGTCCCAAAAGAGATGATAAACTGCACAAGGTCACTGAGTGAGTCTGTGCAGAACTTACACATCATGTTCTTCCCTGGTTTTGTGCTTCAACCACTGAACAATGTTTCTTTTCCTCTCTGATTTATCCGGCTTTTCCTCACTCCAGGAGCCTGGACACTTCTTTGGGGTATTCAAAGTAGCAAGCACCTGTATATGCAGTGCTGTGATACTTTTTTTATTTTAAAAATGTTGATAAAAAGTTAGAGCAGATTTTAATTACCACCAGCTAGTAAATCAAGGTTTGTTGCAGTACACTACCTATCTTCCTGTTATCCTGCAAGAAAAATGTCTTTTATATAAAAATCCCTGTTTCCTTGTGATATACACATATATTTCTTACTTGACCATAGAGGTAATTGTCATTTTAGCAACCTTTTGAAGAAACAAATGCCTGTTTCTTTTCCAGGCTGTAATGTGCTTAGGTTTTAGGGTGTTGTGTATTTTTAGGGGGGCCATCCTTGTGGCATTGTGACTTCAATTTGTGCAAGTCTGATTGCCACAAACAACTTTGCAGCCTTTTGTCAAACTCCTTTGGCATCACCAATATTTTGGAAAGGAAAACTAGAAGCAGATTGTTCTTCCAGCAGTGGTGTTTCATCCTGATCTTTCATCCTGGTCTTATTAACTTTCTCCAGTGCTCTCGGTCACTTTTCTGGCTGCAGTTGATGGGAGAAGTGCCAGTGGAATGCGGTAGCACATGGGCTCAAACTCAACAATTTGAATTTTTCTCCCAAGTGATGCCTCCCTCATTAAACAGAGTCCTTAAAACTTCCTCCGAAATTTCTTTAGAGACTGAGGCAGAAAAAGGGAATGTAGATGAAATTCTGTGCTTTGTTACAGTTCTAAGAAAAATCCACAACTATGTTTTGTTTTTTTCAAGTAGGAAATTATGTTTATGGAGAAGAAAGGGAATTGCTGGTTAGAGTATAGGACAGGAAGCCAATAATTTGACTTACTCAGCACTGATGCCCACCTGATTGCTTTGATTTAGTTTCTTCCTCTGCAAGATGGACAGCAGAGTGTTTCACAGGTACTGTGAGGAGCTCATCCTGCCCGTGAGCTCCTTTGACACTGACTAGGGTACAAGTGACACTATTATAATTTTGAAATCACTCCTCCCTTATACCACTACCATCAGGAGCAACAACAAAGGAGGACTCAGATGCTGGAGGTTGCCTTGTGCTGGGATTATTTCCCATGCTGCTCTTTTAAATTAGGAGTGAGTGTCACCTGCCTTCTCCCTGTCCTTGTTAGCAGGTCCTGAGCAAAGCTAGGATGTGAGCTTGAGGCAGAGATTAAAGTTCAGCTGGTGCTTGTTGTTTGTTTGCCATTTTGGTGGCCTTGGAAGTGTGTGGCACAATAATCCCTTCTTTATTATTTCTCATTGCTCTGAGGGTATGCTGATATAAAGCTACAACTCCCAGCTACCTAGTGTAAATTAATGCTTATGTAATCATTGCATAATGCAGAATGCTTGCTCCCCTACTCGTCCTCTTTTCTTAGTCCCTGAAATTTATCCCTAGAAGAGTCATGGTAGCAGCCAGCTGGATTCACTGTGCTTGGAACGTGTCTAGCCCCCATATGCATCTATTTTCTGAAGCTGGAAAGGGGAAATTTGTTACCTAAATCAATATTTAGCCACCTCAATAAACTAGATCATATTTCTCTTTTTTAAAAAAGCTTTGAAGTGTTGTGAAAATAAATAAGGTTAAATCCGGTTACTTGTGGTTTAGATCCCCATGGTAATTTTTGTAATCTGGCTGACAAAACTCTATTCTGGGTTACTAGTTAACTGGGATAACCAGAAAGGGGAGGTTTCAGTTCCCTCCTGCGCACAGCTTGTTGAAAACTTCCCAGCACTCAGCCTGAAACATTTCCTGACTCCAGAGCTGTAGCTTTATGTAACTCATTGCTCTGCACACCCCTGGCTAAAGGACAAATGTGACTGATCCCTGCCTCCCCTGCTACCTCAGTGGGTGCCTTCCTGTCTTTGTTTCCCTGTCTTCACTAGTGCCCACAGTGTCTGTGCAAGAGGGGGCACGGCAGGAGGGAACAGTTTAGGTTTGAGGACTTTCTTCAGGAAAAGTAGTTTTGATTCCATATCTAGAAGAGGGATGGCAGATAGCTGTGTTCTGTATCTCTCCAGGTGTATCTCTCCAGGTTGCCATCTCAAAGCACTATGAAAATGTTTGATTTGAAATTTCACAACCCTCTTTTGAGCTGGAAATGGATATGGGACTGCCCAGTGCTCCAGAGGAACCATGAGCCTGTGGTGCCTGCGAAAGGGAGGACAACCAGACGGGCATCTCACCTGGGCTGCATTCAGGGCCTTGTGCAGGAATGGGAGGAGGTCCTGAGGGGCTGGGTGCCAGAGCAGGTACCTGCCACACTCCAGTGGCAATGGGGTGCCTGTGGCTGCGAGCCTGTGCCATACAACAGTTATATAAGTGCTCTTTGGTGTTTATGTAACCCGGGTCTCAGCGTCCGCAGCATTGAGGCCCAGCCAGAACAAGATCTCTTGGGTATTTGGGGCCTGGTTCTGCTTGCATAATCCCAGGGTTAGAAGATATATCGCCTGTCACCAAAGTTGGCTGTTTGATATTCCAGTTTGCCTCTCGGCACTTCTTGGCCGCTTCCTTTCCCTTTGGTTTCTGGGTGGTATATTCCTAGCTCCTACCCTTCAATTCTGCTGCCTTTTGTTCCTGAAGGATTCCTTCAGGCCAGGAAAGGAGTTTTATTCAGCAGCATAACCTCATCAGCAACTGATATGCTGAAAGATGTCTGAAGGAAAAAAGAAGGGCAGTGCTGCCTTGTAATTGATCTTTAAAAGTTTTCCATTTATTTGGGCTTACTTCTTGCCAGAGGAGACTGGAGATGGGTTTGACTTGTGTGTGCTCATGCTCTGGCCCACAGAGTCAGTGCTGGTGGCTTTTTTTTAGAGCTCATCTCTTCCCTCCATCCTCTGGTCCTGCACTGAGGACAGAGACAGCCTGCCATCCCTTACCAGCAGATTTCACGTAGGTGTCTTGAACCCACAGCGAGTGATCGCTTTACTGATACTTAGAGAAATGAAAAACATGTTACTCAGACTTCAAGCAGCACTCTTTGTTATACCAACATGACAGACTCTGTGTCTGGTTACAGTGACAGTTATGAACGACAGACCTGGGGTGGTTAGCTCCTAGATAAATGAGCAACGGGCATGAAGACGTACGTGCTTTTTGACAGGTGGGGGAAGCTTCCCCCGGGAGCAGGCTCAGCCCGAAAGAGCGATCCTTTGTGCCTGGCAGTGGCGTGGCTGTGACTCAGCAGGACACCGGGCACGGCAGCAGAGCCGGGGCGGGAGCGGTGCTGGCGGTCGGTCACTGCCGTGGTCGGTGGGCTGCGTTCCGCCGGGGGCTGGGGCTGCCGGTCCCGCAGCTCTCGGCGTGGCTCCCCGCTTGGCCAGGGCGCGGTGCCTGCCTTCGGAGCTCCACAGCCGTGGTCCTGTGCGGACAGGCGGACCAAAGGCTGGTCCCGGCTGTCGTGCTGGCAGCAGCGGCAGCTGCCGGTGACCGGAGAGGGGCGGCCGGGCGCGGGGTCCGCCGTGCCGGGGGCAGCGCGGGTGCCGCGGCCGGCGCGGGGGGGCAGGTGTGCCGGGTTATATAATACTTACATAATTAGGGCTTTGTTAAGCGCTGGTGGCTGGGAGGGGCGTCCTGCCGTCGAAGACTGAGCCCGATTATTTTCCGAGGAGAACAAAGTCTTGTTCCTAATTAGCTGCCCTGCCAGCGGCTGCCGCGGAGAGCCCTGAGTGCCCGTAGGGGCTGCGTCCTGCTCTGTCCTGCTGCGACCCCCTCTGAGGTGGCTTTCCCAGTGCTTTGGGTGAAAGCAGCCAGGTGTTGATGTGTGCCGTCTTTGTGCCTTTCCTGGGTGTTGCAACAGGTAAAGCCTGGAGAAAGGGACTCCGAGCTTTTCCCTTGCTTTTACCTCCTCTGTATGTGAGGGGTTTCACAAGGAATTTACTGTCTCTAGCCCAACCTTGAGGTGCTCAAGTGTTTTCACACAATACCACTTCTGTGAGAGGTGCTCTGTGCAGACACCACTGCTCCCTTCTCGCATGGCATCCATGCAACACCTGCACCAGTTGCATACAAAGAATATTTTGAAAATATTTCATTTTTATTGCACAGCTGAGTACAGGATGAGCCAGAGGACTCTGGCTGTTGCCAGCCTCTGGGTAGATTGCTGTGCTGCAGTTAGAGAGCTGCTGTTCTTCAAGAGCCAGGTACAGTTTCACTCTGGCATCACCTACCCACCACTCCAGTTCCCAGCACACTGGGGAAACATCACATAACCCAGAGAGCACCTTCCAGGCTGTCAGAGCCTTTGTAGCTGGGCTTGCTCTGCAGAGTTGCTCCTCCAGCCTTTGGCACTCCAGTTGTAGTTCAGTGTGTCAGGGACTGAGCTGCAGCTGGAGCTGTGCAATTAGAGTTTCTTTGCCATCCCTCAGTGCTCCTCCCATTCCTGCTTTGACAGCTCAGTACCGGCTGTAGTAGCACTAGCTAGTATTAGCTAGTCTCTGACAGGCTTTTGCCCACAAACTGCATAGAAGTTCCCAGAAGGCTTCAATAATATTTAACTGCTCTTTGTTCTTTGTGCAGGATGAAAGAAAGCTCCCAAAGTAAGAATTAACTGCTCACTGCTCTGCATGCAGCTACCTTCTCTACCATGCATGCACATCCCTGTGTGCTCCTGCCTTAGGGTAGGAGCACACCTACCTGTGTGTTCCTACCTTAGGGTAGGAAATAATGCTCAAAAACTCAGCAAATTTTCCTATTTGGTATCCTGAGTTTCTGTAGTGAAATGATTTTAGAAATAAACAGGTGTCTGGGTTTCAGTGCTATGTCTTCCCTGGAGTCACTGGAGTTACCCTGGCAATTGAACTGGTCTCCCAGGAGAGGTGTACATACCTCTAGCTAGCCCTGTTAGCTGGCTACTAACTGGGCAGGCAAGGAAGTCACCAACTTGCACAGTAGCTTGTCCACTGAGGGGTTTCTTGGCTCTTCTTATGCAGCAACCTCAGGTAGGAGACCCTCAGATCTTCTGAATGGGAATTTCTGTACTCCTAGGAGTGCTGACTGTTGCTAGAGCCAAACTGTGGATGACTTACTGAGGGCTGCCTTGGAGCACAGAGATTGGCTATAACACTGTTTTTCTCTTACCTTGATGTCAAGACAATGTTAGTTACATGAATGTCACACCTGTAAACAACCTGCTGCTTCATGACACTTCGCAGCAACCTGAGCCATTTTGCAGAGCAGGCTGTGTCGAGAGCAATTCACTGCTGAATCCATGATCTAGAGAATATTCTGCAGGCTGGATCCTGTGCTGTTTTAACAGAAGTTTGAAAGGTGATGAGGTGCAATAGGAGGTGCCTGACTGCAGGACAGATCTTTTGCTGTGTTGCACATCATGAGTCAGAGCTGTGTGCAGTGTTTAGGGACAGCTCTGGCAGTCACACCTCAGAGGGAGCATCTGAAGCAGCGTTACACACAGCAGTCACGACTCTCTTACAGAGACTTCTAAACTGTAACACTGTGACATGCAAGTGTTGGTCGAGAAACCAAACACCTCCCCCTATTTGTATGTACTTCTGGGGGTGGTGCTTGCTGCTGCTTATTGAGCAAAGAAAACTGGCAACCTCTGGCCTGCAGCACAAACCAGAGCCGTGCTGTAACCAGGTCTGTTGGGTTTTGGAAGTGCAGGCACATTTCACACCTCTGAAGTGCATGAGAAAGATAGTAGTGCCCCTCTTGGCATTCGGGGTACCTTGCAGGACAGAGTGCCTGGGTGTGTGCAGGTGTCCATAACCACTGGGAACTGTGCTATAACCCACCTGAAGGAGTAGCTGCATTGATGCTACTGCCACTTCTCCTGGGAGATCCTCTTTGTAGATCTGGTCAGACAGTGCAAAACATGGAACAAAGCTGGTGTGACCTAGGTGATTCTTAGTGCCCACAGCTTATAACCATGGGATGGACTTACACCTTTGCCAACAACCACACCTGGCTGTCTTCTGCTGGGCAGACTTGGGCTTGTATTTTCTGTTGTGGCTCATCTTGCTGTGCAGGGCTGTGCTGGGTTGTCACCCCCAGGCAGGTAGCAATGCTCTTCTCAAGCAGGCAATGTGAATAGGTGCCCAGGTCTTCCTAGAGTGCCCAGCAGCTCCAGCATGATCAGACAGTTGTCAACATGCAAACGTGGCTGATGAATTTTTGTGTTGTGTAAAACACTACTTGTATAACCATGGCAGAGTAGTGTGTCAAGTGCCTGTTACAAAACCATAATTGCCTTTCTGTTGTCTATGTAGGTTTGGCAAAATTGGGGCAGGATTATTCCATTGATTACCTGATGGGACCTGTTCAACAAGGCTGTTCCCACACTCCCCCCAACCCAAGATCAGACCCGTTCTTATACAAAATAGGTGTTTGTGTGTGTAGTTATTGTTTCTTAATGTGTTTCTGTCCCAGTGTGGGTCCCATTTACACAGCTTGGAGCTCACCAAATTGGAGAGCAGCCACATGACTGCAGCAGGGAGCTGTGCTTTTCATCTGGGTTAGGTTTAGGCTGTGCACATAATCAGGAGTTTAATACAAAGCAGCAGCAAAACAATTCCTGCTTGTAACTGCCAGCTCCTGCCACAGGTGTGGTGGGAGCTGTTGCAAGGTTAGACTTGTGATTTTATCATTGTGTTAGTTAAATTTTGTGTAAAGCTTTATTCATGGTGGTGGCAAGGATAGGAGCAGCCTTTGGGAAGCTGGCTGTCCCCTGAATCCCACTGCAGCTGAATCACTGAGATGTTTGGAGCTGTCGCTAGTGTGGAAGAGCTCTCTTGATGCATATGTGTCAGGAATGTGGGCTGAGGCACAGATTGTGTTCCTCACCTCAGAACTTGTATTGGCAGGACAAACACCAGCCTGAGGAGACATGGCTGTGGCAGATGAGGCCTTGTACTCAGTGCAGGACCAAATTTATCATCAAATTTTGGGCTTCAGGCTCCTGGTCGGATGAGAATTATATTTTAAAAAACCTATCTGATCCAGCTGTGTGTAGGTTTGACCAGAGTTTCTATTACATATCATTAAAAGGAAAGAAAAGGTAAAATGCAGAAATGGAATGAGCCTTCATAAGGATTGCAGAACACATCTGTAAACATAGAGGAGACATAATAATTTGGGCTCCTGAGCCTTTAGGTTTTGCTATTGTCAACCTTGTCCTGAAGACACCCTTGCCTGGCACAGTGCAGGTGGCAGGTTGGCTGCTGGAGGAGGTGACGTGGGCAGCTGCTGGAGTGTGGGGAGGGAAGAGCTTCCTCTTCCAAACAAGCATGGCTTTGTGCTCCCTGGTGCCTTGTCAAGGTCCTCAGGCCCAGGGTGAGATGGCAGCAGTGTAACCATGGCAGTGTTTGTCTCCGGTTTAATGACTCATCCCGGAGCATGTGATCACGTGTGCAGCCTCCCTGCTTCCCTTTGCCCTATTTCATCCAATCTTTTGATCTAGTTATATAACCAGGAGTCAAGAGGGGTGGGGGGAGGAAACAGTGCTGAAGAATTGCAGGTAATGTGACTAAAATGTGTCTGTAGCTCAAATAGCAGAGTTGTTGTCTGGGAAGCCTGAGAAACTGGGTTTATTCCCAGCACAGTTCTCTGTCAGCAAGTGAGCTGATGCTTGATATCTGAGCTTGTTAGTCTAAGGAGACATGGTGGAAGGACGGGGCTCCAAGACCTTGGCTGTGGCAGAACTGCTGTGCTTGTAGCAGTGAACCCTTTGCCTTTATCTTCATAGCTATAACTCTCCTTGCATTCATCATGAGATCTGTTCCATCCTGTAAGCTGTGGACACCTGGTTTTCCAGTATGTGCAGGGCTTGCAGAGACAGATATTCACAGAAATGTTTGAGCTCCTCTGCTGGTACTGGTCCATGGTGGGCAGAACTCTGAAGTCCTAAATCTGTTCTGACATAGACTTGCAGCAAATGCTGGGGTGGGTCTGGTGGGATGTCTGGAGAGGAAGTTTGCAAAGTTGCTGCTTTTGAACAAGGTGTGAATCTACTACTTGTCACCTCAATTTTAAGATGTGATGCGGGCGATAAGGTTAATTTAATGGGCATATCAACATGACAGCTGTAGGTGCAATGTGCTGTACTGAAGCATCCTTCATTTAAGCTCCCAGCATTTTGAGAAGGAATGCTCTCTGTCTCCAGATCCCTCAGAGTCACAATGTGATGCTTGTTGGTTCTGTATTACTTCATCTGCCACATTCCTCTGCACTGATGTCTTCTTTCCTTCAAAGTTCTGTCTAAGTGTCATTTCAGTTCAGTCATTAGCTCAGATACACAATGTAAGCAAGAAAGCTGATTACAAGATGAAGTTCAGGGTATCTCTTTGCCTGACACAAGGGGACAAGATGCTTCAAAGAAGCTATTACAACGCTTGTCAGAAACAGTTTGCTTCAAGGGAAGCTTTTGAACAGAAACATTTCCTTTCTTTGCTCTGGAAGCATTAGCTTGGTCACTGGCAGCCTGTTGAAGAGCCAAGTGTCACAAAGAACAAGGTGTCATTTCACATTGTGTTTTAACAGTGGAATCAGGCACAAATGGAAGTCTGAAAATCAGAGAATAAAGAGAAAAAGGAACGCATGTGATTTACAATGTAGAAAGAATATTGCCACTTACATTTTGTTTGACAAAAAGCGTGTTGGAAATTACCATTTAAACCATGAGAGTGAAGCCTGGTGCTAAAACCACTGAGCTGCTTGCTGAGCCATGACCCAGTGTTTGAACCAGATAACCTTTTACATACTATGTTCTGTTAACTTGGGAGATGGTTACACAGGTGTCATATAGATGGAAATTTCTGCCCTACTTGAATGATGTGAAACAAAGAAAAAGAGATTCAAGTTCCTGTTTTCCATCAGAGCTTATCAGGCCCTCATAAAAACAGACTCTTGGGATAGCAAGTGCTCCACATGGACCTAAATAATCTGCCTTGTTTTCTTGTCAGGGCACTTTTGGGCTGTGTTGAGGGGTGTTAGTCTTGGCTTTCACTAGGGACGCGCCCTTCACAGTAAAACTTTTAAACTCCCTTTGACTCTCAGAAAGGACCCCAGTTTTGACCCTCAGAGTGACGTGCTCGCAAATGAGTGAGAGTGGGGCTTGTCAGTTCCTGTTCAGCTCAAACCCTGCTGATTGCTGGTGGAAGAGGCAGGCTGGCACAGCTGTTCCCATGCCATGTTGTTCCCCTTGCAGACCAACCCCAGGAAGCCGTGTTCAGCGGTGACCATGCGGAGCACGCGGAGGATGGAGAGTGGCAGCGCTCGACTTCAACTACCTCATCTCAGAGCGAGCGGGCAGAGCAACTCTTGCAGAACCAGCACAAGAGCCTGGCCTCTGAGGACACCAAAAAGAAGAGGGCTCAGAAACCGTCTCACATGCGGAGGAACATAAGGTAAGCAGCAGCAGCAGGACAGAAAGAGCTCAGGTCACATATGGTGGTGAAAACAGAATCTCTGCACTTTGCTTCTGAGCTACATTGTGCCACTGCTGGCAAACCAGATGGTTTTTCTTTTCCAAAACCTTAGGATTTCACCAGTGGGAGTAGAGTGATCTCAGACTAGAGTGCTGCATGTGGGTGCAGACTTGTTTGGTATTTCAGAAGAGTGAATATTTGGTTATGGAATATATTGCAAAAATTGTGTAATTGCTGCTGTCTTTTGAGAGATGTAATTGAAAAACAGTGCCACCATTAAGTAAATACCAGTTTCAGATATTTGCTGAGGTGAATCCTATTGCAAACAGCCTAAAATACAGTCCTTTCCTGTACTATCCTGGGTACTTGTTGACAGGAATGCTGATGCTATGACTAGCAACTGAAATGTTGGAAGTCAATTTCGCCTGACTTTTATAAAGCAGTAGTTGTTTGATTGTGTAATTCACCACATATTCTGGGACAGGTTGTGAGGTGGTAAATCACTAGGAAATTTTGCTCAAGGGAATTTTATAAGCTCAGAGGAGAACTAATGGAGCAGGAACTCCTGTGGCAGCAAGTGGCTCTCATGCCTTGTGCTGGTGGTCTTTGGTTTCTATTGAAGCTTGTGCAGATTGATTTTCTTAAAGCTGAAGGAATCAACACTGAATAGGCCTTGAAAAATGGGACTTCATTAGGATGAAGGAGATGTCCATGAAGTGTGGGGTTGAGTGGTTTTAAAGGCTAGTTTGGGGAAGCTAGATTTTACCACTGCTTGTACTGCACCTCTCCTGGCAAAAGCACCATGTGACACTGAAGTAGGGGAAAAGCAACTTCTGGAAGTAAATAAAATTACCTGTAAAGGGAAGGTGCTTTGAGGGAATGCCTTGAAACAATTGTCAAAACCATTAGAGATTCTAGCTCCTCAAAGTGCTGTCAGCAGAGAATCGGGGTGATGACTTTTTGTGGGAATATATGGGAATTTTCTTCCCATATATCTTCTTTGCATGGCTTAGTGCATTTTGTGTTTTTAAACTGTGTATCAATAAAAAACACCCTTTCAAGCAGAAGAACTGGTCTCTGGTAACCTAGTTTAAGTATGTGCTTACCCACATACCTATTTCCTCCTTTCATTACTTTGCTTCTGTTGAGCTTTTGTCTTTTCCTTGAGTGATGGTAGTGTTATCTGTAGTGTTGAAATAGCTGTAGAATTTGCCCATATCTTTTGGGGGATGATGTTCCTACTCTGTGTGGCTGACAGAATACCTGGGGCTTGTCAGTCCTCTTTGCAGCAGCTGTGTAGCTGTTCATATTTTTGGAAGAAGTGGAGGGTAACCAAATCCTGTTTGCCCCTGTGTTCAGAAAGCTGTTGCGTGAGGACCAACTGGAAGCCGTGACAAAGGCAGCCCAGCAGGAAGAGTTGGAGAGAAGGAAACGGCTTGAGCAGCAGCGGAAGGATTACCCAGCCTCTATTCCAGCTGTTCCCCTGGAGTTTCTTCCTGGTAAGCACTGGGAGATGCCAGCCAAAGCAAGAGTTTTAAGGGTAGATGCTGAATGAAGAAGGTAGTGCCATGCTTGTCCATAATAGGACAAGGGGTAATGGCTTTGACCTAAAGGAAGGTAGATTCAGGCTAGATACAAGGAAAAATTACTGTACAATGAAGGTGCTGAAACACTGGCACTGGTTATGCAGAGATGTGGTAAATGCCTCACTCCTGGAGACATTCAAGGTCAGGGTGGATTGGGCTTTGAGCAAGCAGGTGTAGCTGAAGATATCCCTGTTTGGTGTAGAGGGGTTGGACTGAATGACCTTTGAAGGGTCCTTCCAACCCCAAACATTCTGTGATTTTATGCTGTACTTGGACTGTCAAGTGTAAACTCTTGGAACAGCAGTTCCAAAACACTTGTAGGTTCAGTGTAGGCAGTTCCACTTCTGCCCTTGTTTCCTATTAAGGATACAGTGGCTGCTTGGTGAAAGGTGCCAGGTAATGTTTGTTGAAGATATTTTGACGCACATCAAGTGCGTGTAGGGGGATGCTGAAACAGATCTCTCTTGTCTTTCCAGCTGGTATGGGAGCTTAAATCAACAGGCTTGGCAGAAATGCCAGATCCTGTTTGTCCTGGGAATGGTCTGGTAATGCATGTGTCTGGTACTGGGCATAGTGGAGCAATGACTGGGTGCACATATGTTGGTGATGTAACCTTGGCCTTCCTTGCATGTTTTGGCAAGCAGTGAGTTGCAGTTAGTATAAATGGTAAAGCCTCACTCGTGTCTTTGGGTGAATATGTTACCTTGCATTGTTTCCTAATGTGGATCATTTTGGTGATTTAGTTTATAGTGCAGCTTTAAAAGGTGTAAAGGGCAGAGAAGTGCAGCTGGATGTTGGGCAAGGGTAAGGAATTCTTGAGTTGGCCTTGCCTCTTGAAGAAATAGATATTTTCCCATATGTGCAAATGCTAAAAACACTTTTACAGAGAAGGAATAAGAGCTGTTTAAAACACTTTGGCTTACACAGAGTAGGTTCAGCCCTAGAAGAATGTCATTGCTTGCTGTGTCACTGCAGTAATGCTGTTTTGCCCCAATAGCCTCTCCTCCACATGGCAGCACTAAAAACATATAAACAAATGCTCTTGATCAGCAAAAGTTGTTTATGATATGTGGGATGTAATTATTACAGTGTCCCTACTAACAAAGAGCAGTTATTATCCCTCCAGCAGTTGGTACTTTCTCTGCTGGATGAAACACAGCTTTTACTGAGACCAAAAAAAAGAGAAACAAAGGGCTTTAGCATGTTGCATGGTCAGTGTGCCCCAGTCAGGGCATGAAACAGAGGGTGCCATCAGCAATGGGCTATTGTTTCAGCATATTGAGAATGGAGGAGTTTGTGACCCAGGAAGCTGAGTCATGGCAGGATTGTAGACAGTGAGAATCTGTTATGGAAAATTCCAGGACTAAGTTATTGGAGCTAAAGTGGAAGGAAATACTGTCTGGTTTCTGAACAGTTTTGTCTCCTTCCCCATTATTATGAATTACTTATTGTTTGTAATTTATGTTTGTAGAGGACATAGTTTTCAGAACAGCAGAGGCGACCCAGCTCCCCCCTCAGGTCCTGGCTGAGGAAGTGATCTGCCTCGACAGTACCAGCAGTGGCAGTGAGGATGATACTAAAGGAAAAAATAGCATTAAAGATGGTAAGTGACCAATTGTCTCAGCCTGCTCTTCTCACAATATGCTGTTTATTCAGCCCTGAGTCTGTTTTCATCGGGTCAGATGCTCCAGTGGTGAATCACTTCAGACTTTTGTAGGCCTATTGGTTTCCAATTATATGGGCAGTTCTGGCCTGTGAGTCCTAAAATGACATTTATAAAATGGCCTGTCAGGCCCTCTTGTGAACTTGTGTTTATTTCTGCTTTATGAATGCACTTAATTTTGCCCAGTGCATTGCTGAAGAATGCTTACAGGAGATGTGGCACCATTTGCTATGTGTAAAAGGAGCATCTAAGTATCCAGATCTGCATCTGGAAGTGGTTTTGTGTCCCTTGTCCCAAATGGATTCAACCGGACTCCCTGGTGATCCTTAGACATTTATGTCAATCAATAAAATTCATGTCTGGGCTTGGGAATTAAGAAAACATGGAAGAGAATGTAAAACACTCCTAGAAACTGTCTCATGTTCTCTTTGGATCAGCCCAATTTAATGTTCCCTGAAACATTTGGAAGCCAGGGAAGCTTTCATATGCTGGTCTGAGGAGCGTGGTGTGTGCCTGTATCATGCTTGTTCAGGATACATCATTAGGCCAGGGTGGAATTGCAAATGCTGGAGGAAGCCTTATTTCCTGATAGGTTTTTTCCATTCATGATAAACCCTAATGTCAAGTTAACTTTGTCCTTATTCTCTCTTGTTTTGGTTACTTTGCAGAAGTGATTGAGCTGAGCTCAGGAGAGGATGATGCTCTCCAAATTGTGGACAGCAGTGACTCTGGCAATGAGGGGGAGGAGGATGGCAGTGAAGAGAGCAGTGGCTCTCATGTGAATGATGCCTTAAATCAGTCAGATGCTCTGGGGCAAGTCATTGTCAACATCAATCATCCACCAAATGAGGAGGACATTTTCCTGGCTCCCCAGCTTGCACGTGCAGTGAAACCTCATCAGGTAGGCTTTGTTAACCTTGAAAATGCCATGAATTCAGGCAAGCCTGCCTGGGAGTCTCAGCAGAACTTCTTTGGTGAGCCCTGTGACCAATCTGGTTGTGGTGGTGACTGTTGTGGACAGTCAAATGATAAAACTGAAGTAGAGAATGGCCAAGGCTCTGTATAACTTCAGGTGCTGTTACTATCAGACCTTTGTATAGTTAGATGAACTTTTACAAAATAAAATTATATTTATAAACAAACTAATCAACCCAAATTCAGATCCTCTGGCTACAAATTAATTTTATTTATTGATATAGTCTCAAGAAATTCTATGAGCATCTAAAAATACTGAGTTTCTGAACCTTCCTTAGATTAGAGTAGTTGAATGAACTTGAAACATGCCCTTTTACATTTTCATGGTCCTCATGCACTCTGTAAATCCTTACCCATCTCGGACTTTTTGTCTGCCACCATTCTAACACTTTTTCTACTTTTCTGCCTAGATTGGTGGAATCCGGTTCCTTTATGACAACTTGGTTGAGTCCTTGGAGAGATTTAAAACCAGCAGTGGGTTTGGGTGTATTTTAGCACATAGCATGGGCCTGGGCAAGACCATACAGGTGATCTCTTTCTTGGATGTACTTTTTCGGCACACGGAGGCAAAGACTGTTCTTGCCATTGTACCTGTAAGTAGCCACATGAAGGGCTGGCTGAGGGGCTTCCCTGCACTGCTGCTTTCTTTGCATAGAGAAGGTTGATTAGTGTCCCATCACTCATCAAGCTTTATCACATCCTTGCTGCTCTTCCCCCTCTGTCATTCCCTGTGTTCCTGAATTTGCATGCTGTGAGCTGCTGCTTCCATCTGAGCATGCTGGGTGTCATTCCCTAATCTCATTTCTGCTCTTAAAAATCCCAAGTGACTCAATTGGGTTTTTAATTCTTCCATGGCTAACTTTTTCAGGTGAATACACTTCAAAACTGGCTAGCAGAGTTCAACATGTGGCTCCCAGCACCTGAAAACCTTCCTGCTGATTATAACTCCAAAGAGGTCCAGCCCCGCACCTTCAAAGTCCACATCCTGAATGATGAACACAAGTAGGTGACAGTAAAAGCTTTCTGAGCTCTTGGCTCAGGGACCTCAGCTTCTTCCTGGGTCATTTTCCTTGCATGGATTAGGGCAGTGCAGTGGTCCTGGGGAATTCTCAGTTCATTAGCTGTGTCTATACAGCTGCCTGTTGATGTCTTCACCCTCTGGGTGGGATATATTTGAATCTGCTGATGCTATTTCAGCCATGTATTTACTGTTGGCCAGGATCTGGTGTCCTGTGGGGGACTGAGTGAAGAGAGTGTCTTGATCTGAACCAATTCTGAGCAGGCTAGAAGGGAAGGAAGCCTGGGGGACAGGAGCATTGAAGGAGACAACGGGATAAACAACTGGAAGATTACAACCATCTGCATTGGCAGCTTGTTCTGCAGATGGTTTTTGCAGGGGCATACTCAGCAGCTCTGTAAAAAGGGAACTCTTGAGTTCTATATGCTTTTGTGCATGACAAACTTCTACACCTCAGTTCCTGTAAGGATTTGTCATTCTCAGTCCTGCTCCATGGCATATCAAAGGCTTCCCCCCCACTCTGTATCTGTTTGTTTCCTTAAGAAATTTCATTGTAAATCTCCATCTGGTTTGATGTGAGAAAAATGCTTTAAAATACCCATTGAATGGGTATTTTTGTCTCAGCAGACTCCAATCCAGTGATTCAACCTGAACTTGGAGTAAAGCTTACAGTTTATTTGGTTGTTTTGCAGGACGACAGCTGCACGAGCAAAGGTGGTGAATGACTGGGTGACAGAAGGTGGTGTGCTGCTGATGGGATATGAGATGTACCGTCTCCTCTCACTGAAGAAGTCCTTTGCCACTGGCAGGAAGAAGAGAACAAAGAAACAAACTGGCCCTGTCATTATTGACTTGGATGAGGAAGACAGGCAGCAGGAGCTTCTGAAAGGTGGGAAGTCAGCCCTCAAGAGGGGAGAGTGTGGCCCTCCTGTCCAGCTGGCTGTCAGCTGTGGCAGCACAGGGAAACAACCTATAACTTGCTTTTGGTATCACTGACATGGTAGAACTTTGCTGGGCAAGATTGTCTTTGGAGGCAGAAGGTTGTTGAGCTTTGTCTGAGTCTTTAATTTCTTGAAAGAGCTCCAAGTAAGTGTGGAATTCAGTACACTGAACTCTGGGATTTCTCATTGTGAGATTTGCCACTCTAATTTGATTCAAGACACCCAACTTGATGCAATGCAGGTCACTGAACAGAAATCAAGGGACAGTCATGTTTGCTCATTACCTTATTTTACTAAATCAGAACTATTGTTTAGTCAAATGTTATCTCCTGCATCTCTTGGATACCTGCTATCTCTAGGATAGTTAGTAAGAAGAGAACTTGTAGAGTTAGGAGTGAAACTGCTGGTATTGTGGAGAATAGGGCTGTTGTGGCTGTAGGCATGAGTTGGATAAGAAGGTGGCCTGCTGTGAGCTTGGCTGATAACATTCTAGCCTTGCTATCTGCACCCACGGATACTGCTTTTTTATCTTTCAGAAATACCCCTCTATTGTGTAGCCTGTGACCTTATAAAACCAGAACTTTGTTTCATTCATCTCTAACTAACACTTAATGTCCCTTGTCCTCAGGGATTGAGAAGGCTTTGTCTCGCCCCGGCCCAGACGTGGTTATTTGTGACGAAGGACACCGGATAAAGAACTGCCACGCCAGCACCTCGCAGGCGCTGAAGAACATCCGCTCGCGCCGGCGGGTGGTGCTGACCGGGTACCCCCTGCAGAACAACCTCATCGAGTACTGGTGCATGGTGGACTTTGTCCGGCCTGACTTCCTGGGCTCCAGACAGGAGTTCAGCAACATGTTTGAGCGGCCCATCCTGAACGGGCAGTGCATCGACAGCACCCCCCAGGACGTGCGGCTGATGCGCTACCGCAGCCACGTCCTGCACAGCCTGCTCGAGGGCTTCGTGCAGCGGTGAGTCCACGGGCAGATCTCAGGGTGTACCCCATGCAAACAGCTCCTTCATCACAAGTTACCTGGCTTGTTTGCTGAGTTTGTGCAGTGCAGGTAACTTTTGATGCCTTATAGAATCATGGAATTGTTTAGGTTGGAAAAGACCTGTAAGATACTCAAGTCCAACTGTTAACACAGCACAGCCACCACTAAAGCTTGTCCCCAGATGCCACACCTACAAGTCTTTTAAATCTCTCCAGGATTGGTGACTCCACCACTTCCCTGAACAGCCTGTTTCAATGTCTGACCACCCTTTCCATGAAGAAGTTTTTTCTAATATCCTATCTAAACCTCCCCGGAACAATATGAGGCCATTTTCTCTTGTCCTGTCGCTGTTGTCTGGGAGAAGAGACTGTTCCCTTCCTGAATATAACCAGGTAGTCATGGAGAGACAGAGGTTTCCCCAAAGCCTCCTTTACTGCAGGCTGAGCCCTCTCAGCTGTTCCTCATCAGACTTGTGCTCCCAACCCTTCCCCAGCTCTGTTGCCTGAATCTGGACATGCTCCAGCACCTCACTGTCTTGTAGTGAAGAACCCAAAATAGATCCCAGGTTTAAGGTGGGGCCTCACCACTGCTGAATACAGGGAGAGGTTCACTGCCCTGGCCTGCTGGCCATGCTGTAAAGTTGGTTTGCTTTGGTACCACAGACTCTGATAACAGAGAGCTACACCTCTAGCTGCCCTGGAGTGACCTCAAGTTTATTTTGATGGCTTAATAGCCAATTTGGATGTGTGCTTTGTGACATCCTTATCTTAGAATCTGAAAGTGTTAAGGAAAGTCTCAGTGACTCCACTACTCTGGAAACAAATCAGCATTTTTTTTCTCAGATGAGGATTCTAGGATGCTGGTCTGGAGTGTCTTAATCATTGACAGAGCTGAAAATAGACTTTACATCTTATTTCTGGTTTTCAGCTACCATGGAAAACAGGACTTTCATCACCCTCTTAACTCTGTGACCTGTGCTAGAAGATTGTAATGTTTGAGATCTTTGTAATTGTGTTTACAATTGATATTTGGCTGCAGGGAGAGTATCTCAGAAGTGTCATGCATTACAGAAACATACAATTTAGAGGTCCTTCTCCCTGCAGCTGGGTGGGCAAGAAGTCAAAATCTTTCCCTACAGGCAGCCACAGGGAGATCATAATGGGAAATTCCCTTCCCCTATATTTATCTCACTCTTCTTATTTCCTCCACAGGCGAGGCCACAACGTGCTGAAGGTTCAGCTCCCATCTAAGGAAGAGCACGTCATTCTGGTACGGCTGTCCAAGATCCAGCGGGCCCTTTACACGGAGTTCATGAACCGGTTCCGGGACGCAGGCAACAGCGGCTGGCTGGGGCTGAACCCACTCAAAGCTTTCTGTGTCTGTTGTAAGGTATGTTTTGGCAGAAGATGCAAAGAAAGATTCTGTTCTGTTGGGGAAAGAGGAATATAAGTCAAAGAGGAGGTAAAAGAGGGACCTCATCTCTCCCCAGAGTGCTCTGCAGTGGTTCAACAGTATTGTTATCTTTGCTTCCAGAACTGGGATGCAGGGATGTTAAATGTCTCTTTCAAACTGTGCAAGAAACCTGCTGGCATAGGCTGAAACAATCTGGCTGATACCTTAAACTGCATAACTGTACCTGCTTAGTGCAATTAGGCGGCTTTCTCTGCCTTTGTGCTGTGTGGGGTGCCCAATGACCTCCTGGTTTGTTCTCAAGGAAAGAATTGGATGCATTTAAAGATATGAGAACCAGAAGAAGTATTAGTTCTTTCCTTTGAATAGCTGTGGGAGCTTTCAGGTCACAATCATTGGCAAGCAGCAGACCAGTGCAGGTCTAACTACTTCCTTTCTTTATTTAACCCTTCAGATCTGGAACCATCCAGATGTGTTGTATGAAGCTCTGCAAAAGGAGAATCTGGCAAACGAGCAGGATTTGGATGTGGATGACCTTAGCACAGCAAGCACTAATTCCCGCTGCCAGCCTCAGGGAATTAAAGTTAAAACAGAAAGTAATGCTTTGGCATCACCAGTTGGAGAAGCTACTAATAGCAAGTTCCTCCAGAGTGTTGGCTTCAACCCTTTCCAGGAGAGAGCAAATCAGGTCGTAACTTATGAGTGGGTGAGTGTCACTGCTGGAAAACTCTTCATCTGGGGAGTCTGAAAGACTGGACAGTTTTCTGAAGCAGAGCAAAGAGAAGACTCTTCTGTTTGAGTTGTGGGTTTCTCTTATGTTCTCTTTACCACAGAGCATCTTGATAAGCAGAATCTGCGTGGGGCTAGGAGGGGTTTGTGGTTCTCAGGAGGTAGAAGTGTAGGCAGCACTCTTATGTCATTGTTCTCATCTGACCAAAAAGGCTGTGGAGTTTGTTATTCTAAATAAAGGTGTTAGGGTGAAGTTTGATCTAAATAAGAGGATGGTAAATCTAGAAGGATGGAGGAAAGCTCTTGAGATGAAAGAGTCATGAGAGGTTGAGAGGACAAGTGAGAACTTCTTCATTCATGGAAGAAGTTTGTCATTTGGAGCTTCTGGAATGGGAGATACTCCCAACTACTGCTGCTATCTTGGTCACCTCAAGCAACTGGATGTAAATAACCTTGTTGCCATGATTTATTTCTCTCACCTTGAGACAGGATTGTTGAGCTAAACAAATGAGCAACTCCACCTGTAATAGTCTCCCGTTTCTTGGTAGGCCAAAGACATCTTGTGTGATTACCAGACGGGAGTCCTGGAGAACTCACCCAAGATGGTGTTACTTTTCCACCTAATTGAGGAAAGTGTGAAGCTTGGAGACAAGATCTTGGTCTTCAGGTAAGCAGAGTATCACCAGCTGATCATACAGTCAAATACTGGAGTAGTTGGATCCCCACCCCGGTACTAGGAGGTTTTTACAGAGTATGAATGGTGTGGCAGTTCCCCTTTTTTTCCTTTGTTGTATTAATGTGGATTTTTATCTGTGGATAAAACTTCTGCCACTGTCACATTTACTAGTGAGGAGTGTGCTGCACAAACAGGGTTTGACAACCATCAGCACTGTCATGGTTGGGGAAGGGTTCTGATACTCCACTTCTGCTGTTGGGGAACTTTTTCCTGAACAGAGATCTTGTTTTTGCAGCCAGAGCTTGTCCACCTTATCTGTCATTGAAGAGTTTTTGGCAAAGAGACCGATGCCGAGTCCTCCAGGCTCAGATGGAGGAGTTCATAACTGGGTCCGAAACATCAACTACTACAGTGAGTGCATCCAGTCCTCCTCTCTTTTGTTGTGACACTGTTTGATCATGTGAAGGACTAATTCCTGAAAGTTGCCCACCATCTTCTTTTAGTTGTCTTTGGGTGTGAAAATGCTCTGCTGAAGCATTCTTCTGATGAACTTCTTTCAGACTGTTCTTACTTTAGTTGTTTTGGAAGACAGTGTCAGTTGGATAGCAGCTGAGCAGTAATTTCCAAATCCTCTTTTGACATCTTACTTAGAAGATGTTAGACATCTTTGACATCTCACTTACACACTACTGCTTTTTTTAAGTTGCAAAAGATACTTTTTGCTTCCTGTTGGCTATTTGCTAGATCTTGCTTCCAAAACCAGAATCACTGTGCAATGCTTTCACTTGCTCAAGGCTGTGACTTCCTCTCCCTTATTCCCTAGCTTTAAATCTTTTCCTGGTATGGGTTGTTGCTTTGTGTGGCTACTTTGCAGGCCAGGACTGAGAAGAGTGGTGGATATGGTGTTCCTGATTTTTGCAGAGCTGCCAGAAGCAATCTGCTGCTCAGGAACAGAGACATGACACCCCCTGTACTCCTTAACACCAGCACTCTCTATGCTCAGGTCTAGTTTTCTGGGGATTTGCCAAAGCCTTTACAATTTTGCTTTCTTTTGATTCCTGGAGCTTCCTGCATACATGAGGCCTTTGTTCCTCTTGTTCCTGCTTGCTATCCACCTTGCCTAAAGCAGAACCTTAAAGGGCTAGATGTGTTGTAGTGCTCCTAGGCTCCTGGCCTTGACAAGCTTGAGTAATGTTTACTTGATCTTTCAGTTGATCAAGTCCCAACCTGGCTGGCTGCATTACACCTGCCTTTTTTGGCATATTACAGGTACAGAGTGGTCCAGTTGAGATCCTGGAGTATGACTTGAATTGGTTTGGAACCAGTTTCAAAGCTCAGTGTTTGTAAAGTGGGTTTATTCTGATAGAAATCCCCCAGACCTACAGAGCTTTTACATGTATCTTTAACTCCTTTGTCAGGACTGGATGGCAGCACCTCTGCCTCGGAAAGGGAACGGCTGATTAACCAGTTCAATGATCCCAGCAATGCCTCTGTTTGGCTCTTCCTTTTGTCCACACGGTGAGTTGGCTGCAGCAGAAGGGCACGGGGGAGGACTTGTACTGTGTTCTGGATGCATGTGGGTTTTCAGTTCTTAACTTCCTTTGTAATGTGCTCTCTGTGGTATGATAGTGCCATCGGCTTCTGAATTCCCTAGGGATGTAGGATTTCAGCCTTAGGCCTCTGCAACAGCTTAAAAGTCTTGGAAAGTAAACTCGGGCTTAAAGTTTGACTGGAAGAAACTTTCCATAGACCCTTTATGGACTCTTGGCTGTGATGGTTGTCCCTGCCTAGAGGTTTTGAAAATTGACCAGGGCAGCAGTTTGAAATTTGCCTTAATTTTCCAGTGCTGGATGTTTGGGTGTGAACCTCATTGGAGCAAACAGAGTGGTGGTGTTTGATGCCTCCTGGAACCCGTGCCACGATGCCCAGGCCGTGTGCCGGGTGTACCGCTACGGGCAGAAGAAGCCGTGCCACATCTACAGACTGGTGTCTGATTACACCCTGGAGAAGAAGATCTATGACCGCCAGATCTCCAAGCAGGGCATGTCAGGTGAGTGGGGATGAACACAACGTTCCACTCTCAGCTTTCACTCCTCTTAGCTCCTCTGAGTCCTGTTTCTGTGGGTTTTGTAACTTCTTTTTTCAAGGTTGAAAAATAGACAGAGAGGTGACAGGCACCATCCCAGGGCTATGTTTGGTGTTTGAGTTGGCAGTGACATGGGATCCTGTAAGAAATTCATGGTGATAGAGCCAGCATCCTGCAGCAAGCTTGTGCTCCCAGTCCACTGCCAAGCCATTTACTTCCCCGGCTTGTCTTCTGGTTACTGCAACAGACTGGAGACACAGGAGGTTGCTCATCCTGTTTTCCTTTCTGCCTGGATATTGCTCATCTTAAACTGGGTGTTACTACTTAAATAGTTCTGTGTCTCCCATTTCCTGCAGTAAGAGAGGGAAAATAGTTAAATTAAAGCATATATTGTCATCTTTGACTGTTAGTGCTTGCTTAGGTGCCAAGAATAAATAATTCATTGTGGTTCTGACCTGTCTTTGTACCATAAGTATCTTTTGTGCTGCCTTGTTCCAGTTGTCAAGCTGCTGTCACAGAATGTGCAGCTGAGGGTTGTGGTGACCCAATGAGAGCTCTGTGTCCTTCTTTGCTCAAAACTCCAGAGGCAGCAGCCCAGCGTGATCAGCTCAGTTTGCTGTTGTGCACTTGAGGTGGAGTCCCCTGGCAGCTGGCCTGGCTCCCAGGAGAGTCCTGGATAGAGGTGTTTTCTCCATGTGCTCCCATTTGACCTGTTTGCAGGAGGGAATGTTCAAGGAAAACATTCAGGGTCTTGTGAGTGAGGGAATGTGGCTGCTTTTCTGAGCTTTCCACTTTAGTACATAGTTATTAATTTGAGCCTTTTTGGTGAGATTTGTGGGAGAACGCATACTGATATGGCTGCAGTTCTGTCCCAGGATGTGTATGTTTACAGCTTGTTATGTGAGATGGGCCACTATCCATAATTAGTTTTGTGTTCCTGTTTGTCAGGAGCTTGGTGACCTGCACAACTTTGCTGTGCAGTCTGGAACACAGGCACGTGTCAGCCTGACTTAGTCAAACAGGCTCAGCTCTGAACATGATGATTTTTCTCCTTGCCCTGACATTTACAGAATATTTCTGAGGATTGTGTAGATTGCAGGGAGGGAGTTGCATTAGGACAGAAGTGTAGGAAGGGCAACAGGCAGGCAGTGCTGATCTCTTCCCTTGTCTGCTCACTCCTTTTGCTCTCTTTTCCAGATCGGGTGGTGGATGATCTGAACCCAGTGCTGAACTTCACTCGACGGGAGGTGGAGAACCTGCTGCATTTTGTGGAAGAAGAATCTGACCCTGCTCAGCTCTCCCTCAATCCCAGCAAGATGAGGGAGTCTGTTCTACAATTAGCCTGTCTCAAGTATCCTCACCTCATCACCAAGGTAAGATTAACCTGTTTCTTTGCTGGCACTGCCCTGCACAGGCAGGAGTGGGCCTGGAGGAGTCTGGCAGTGTGATGGGGCCATAGTGGCAAGAAGGATGCACCTAGGTGCTGGTGGGAATAGGCAGAAAATTCTCTAGAGAGGACCCAAAGATCCCTGCCCTTCCCTGTGATATCTTCCTCTCATCTAGAAACACCTCTGTCCTGTACAGGTTTGGGGGCAGGTTGTCAGGCACCCCTTTCTTCAGCTTTGTGCTGGGTGTGAAGGTGGCAGTGGAATATCCCAGCTTGCTGCCCGCTCTTCTCCTGGGTGACTTTAAACTAAAGCTGGGACAAGCAGCACTGGCCTGTGCTGTCAGGAGTGTCACTGGCAGGGTGGTGCTGCAGAGTGGGCCTGTGCCAGGTGCTGTGGGGCTCTGGGGGCTGTGTGACATTGTGGTGAGCTCCGTACTTGTGCTCTTGGCCTGGCCAAAGTTCCTGGGTTTTGCTGTGTGCTCGTGGTAAGTGATGGCCTTGGTTGGGCAGGTGATGGCATTAGCTGGCTGTCACCCTTCAAGATGAGCCTTGGGCACATCCATAGCGGTGCCCCCACTTGTGCTTTGCCACGGCCAGCTCTGCCAGCCTGGGAAGGAGACAGGCTGCGGCAGGAGCGGGCGCTGCCGTTGGGGGTGTGCTGGTTCCCTCTTGTGGTGCGTGGGTGCCAGAACCGCCGTGCTGTGGGGTTGCAGGAGCCTTTTCAGCACGAGTCACTGCTGATCGACCGGAAGGAGCACAAGCTGACCAAGGCAGAGAAGAAAGCAGCCAAGAAGAGCTATGAGGAGGAAAAGCGAGCATCCGTCCCCTACACCCGGCCGTCCTACGCACAGTATTACCCAGCCAGTGACCAGAGTCTGACGAGCATCCCTGCCTTTAGCCAGAGGAACTGGTGAGCACCTGCCCCTTCCCTTCTCTCCACGCTGTAGCCATGAAATGAAGGGGCAGATGATGCTTATCACTGTGGGGCTGCACTCTCCTCCCTCCTCTCTCACTAGGCGACCAGCCCTCAAGGGTGAGGACAAACCAGTGGCAAGTGTCCGCCCAGTTCAGTCCACCCCCATTCCAATGATGCCCCGGCATGTCCCCATGGGTGGTGCAGGATCAACCTCAAGTTCCAACCCTGCTGTCAACTTTCCCATCAACTATCTACAGCGAGCTGGTGTCTTTGTGCAGAAGATTGTTACCACCACGGGTGAGTTGCTACTGCTCAAAGTGGGTTGGGTCATGATGCCAATGGTGAACTGAGGATCAGGGTGAGTTGCAGATGCCCATGTGGGCTGTGGACAGATGGGCATCAGGGGCAAAGATACTGTCTCTCTGCATTTGAGTGGTTCCTCTGTGCCTGGAGGAGTTTCCCTGCAGATATATAAGACCCATGGACCTGGTGGATTGTTGGGAGTGAACTTTCCCTGATAGAACCTGCAATACTGTCGCTCGTGGTTCTGAAGATGCTGTGCCAGAACAGCATGGCTTTAGCTTCCTTGGGGCTTCTGCTGCCTTCTTGTGCTGTGTAGAAATAAACCCAGGGCTTGCTTATAGCACAGCACACAGGAGAGACAACTGCACTGCAAAAAACGGGGTTGGTGGTGCACCTGCCCTCTCCTGGCTGTGGCTGACATGTAGTTTAATGGGCACTATTCTGTTTCTTTCTCCACTGCCAGATATTGTGATTCCGGGTACAAATACATCCACTGATGTACAAGCTAGAATCAGTGCTGGCGAGAGCATCCACATCATCCGAGGGACAAAAGGTAATTCTGTCCTGCTAAGACTTGTGGATAGGGTCCTAGCCAGTGCTAATTAGCACAGAAAATCATATAAAGGCATGAATCAATCCCCTGAGAAAAAAAGAAGCAAGAAGGGAAGAAGGTCTTGAGTTTGCAGTGACTCTGTTGCAGCCCATGCTCTGGGTGTGCTGATGCTGCCTGGCTGTTGCATCTGGGGCTGCTCCTGTCCCTGAGAGGAACTGTTGAACTTTGTGGCTCAGTTCTTCCTTCTCACAGCACTCACTGCAAGTCCTGAGGCAGCCACACACTTCCTGGTTCTCCCAGAGCAAACTGTTTCAAGTGTGAAGTTCCACATTTCCCACTGGCAGCACACTGAGGGGGGGGATGTCCAGTCTAGGAAAGCTGAAGGGGTGAAAGGGGAGGGTGAGGAAGGGGCTAAAAGCCCTCCACTGGGCCTATGCAGTACTGCTGTCCTGTTCTTGCCCAAGGAATCTTGCAGGCTCGTAGATCCAGGTTCTGAGCTGAGGCTGGAGTTGTAATGAAGTTGTTGAATGAAGTTGTCCTGCCTCTGTTCCAGGGACATATATCCGGACCAGCGACGGTCGGATTTTTGCCATACGGACCACTGGGAAGCCAAAGGGCAATGAAGACCGTCGGACAGCTGCCTCAGGTAGGGGCTTGTGGGTGCTGTGTGGGGCCTGCACATGTGCTTTCCTACTGGAGTGTCTGGGGCAGCATTCCCTGGTGTATTCCATCAAGTCTGTGTTAAGGGCTTACCCCACCGTATCCCCAAGATATTTCCACCTTCCTTTCCACTGTTGCCTCTTGGCCCACGGGTTTTTCTCTGAGGTCGCATTTCTCACCTGCCCCATCTCCTTGTTTGCAGGCTCCCAGAGCTCTTCCCTGGAGTCCACGAGCAATGGCAGACACAGTGCCTCATCCCCGCAGCTCCCCAGCGCGGAGGAGCTCACTCGGCCCATCTCCCCCGACAGCCCCGAGATCATCAGCGAGCTGCAGCAGTACGCGGAGGCGGCGGCCGCGCGCGAGTCCCGCCACAGCTCTCCCAGCAGCACGGCGCCACAGGGCCACGCCGCCCGCACGGACACCGCGCCCGGCGCCGCCGCCCGAGGAGCCGAGCAGCGCCTGGGGGGTCCCTGCGTGGCTCCCTCCGTGTCCTCGGCCCTGCCAGCCACCAGCCAGCACGGCGATGCCCACCCGGTGTTGGACTTACGGGGCAACAAGCGCAAGTCGACGTCTCCGTCGGCTCCGGAGGAGCAATCCCGGAGGCAGCAGAAGAAGCGCCAGTTGCCGTCGTCCTCGCAGCCGTACGAACACGGGTACCCCGTCTCTGGTGGGTTCACCATGCCTCCTGTCTCTTTAAACCACAACCTAACCCATCCATTTGCCTCCCAGCCAGGAAACTCCTTGTACATGGGCACTGGCTCCTCTTATTACCAGCTGCCCAATTTACTCCCAGACCCTCATCTGGTGTTCCCTGTGACTACTGACCCTCTGCTGACAGCCGGCACCGCCAGCTCTTCTGCTGCTACCTCAGCCACCGCCAGCGTCCCCTCATTCATGCTAAACCCTTCTCTGGCAGGGGTGCTGCCCAATTACTCGCTTCCCTTCACGCAGTCACTCCTGCCCGAGCCCAGGATGTTCGCTCCTTTCCCAGCCCCCGTCTTGCCTAGCAGCCTTCCCAGGAGCATGGCATCTGCCTACCCTGGCTACATGTCCCCTCACTCGGGCTACCCAGCTGGGGGTCTCCTTCGGTCCCAGGTGCCTCAGTTTGAACCCCAGGAGGTCCCAGAGGTGGGATGCAGCTCTAATGACGAGGACAAAGACGACGATGTCATAGAGATCACAGGGAAATAAAAAGGCCCAGCTCCTGCTCGGTCTCAGCACCACCAGGAGGCAAAAGTTGCAGGACCTTTTTGGGAGTCAGGATTTTCCCTCTGGGCCACGGCAGTGGGTGGAGAAGGATGCGAAGGGTGTGGCGTGGGGGTGGTTTTATTCTTTTCGTTTGGTTTTGTTGTTTTTTAGCTGTCAAGGATAAGAATTGTATTAGGGGCTGGGAGAGGGGAGAGGGATAGAGTGGACCTTTGAGAGCCGGGGGAGCAAGAGCTGGGGAGGAGGGAAGCAGCAATGCAAACTGTAGGAGTGCCTCCCCCCACGCTCTGTCTGTCTGTCTGTCTCTGTTCTCTGTCTTGTCTGGCCGTGGAGGCTTGGTGTTGTGAGTCACTGCCCTTCTCAGGCCTGGAGGTGCAGGCTTGACCGCTGGCAGGGCCGAGCTCCCTCTCACATGAACTGCCTTATCTGTGAACTTCTCTCACTGCGAGAGGGGTGGGCCGGGGGTGACTCCACCAGACTCCACCTTTGTTGGGGACAAAGTGTTTTTAATGGGGAGGGAGTGGGGAGGCATCTACATTGTGTATGTTGGGGCAGGGAGGGAGGGGATTGATGTCAAATAAAAGAAGAAAGAAAAGAAAAAAAAATATAAAAAAAAGAAAATAACCCACAATTTGTCACCCTCTTCAAATTCACATGAGACTAATGTGAGTGGAGGGCTCCAGGCAGGCCCCTGTGCCAGGGCTCTGGTGGGGGGCTCCCCCAGACATTTCTGGAGGGTCCCATCCAAGGTAGGTTGGCCCTGTGAGTCTGATGCCACCTCTGTGTGCTAGGCCAGATGAGTGGAGCAATGCCACATGTCTTGGTGGCCATCAGAGGGGAATCCTGCTGACTTCCCTGTATCCTGCCAGGCTGTGTGAAGGCCACGTCTCATCCTGCTGTGGCCCACCAGATCCAGGGGTGGGTGGGCTCGCTGCTGCTTCTGAACAGCATCAGGCAGTGGAGAAGGTTGGGAGGGGACACTGGACCAGTGCCAGTTGCTGTTGAATCTGTGACTGGAGAGACTTTCTCCTGCACAGAATCTCTACATTAATTTATTTCATGAAGGCATAATATTTATTGTCTGGGGGAGTCTTTCTTTCTACTTTTAAATTAATTTCCATATTAAAAAAATAAAAAGCTGGCCTCCAACCATGCAGTGGTCGCTTGTTGGGTTGTCTATGTGGGGACAGAAGCAGATGGTGGTTGACCAAAGCCTAGCCTAGGAGCAAGGGCCTACTGTGGAGGTGGCCCCTGGCTGACCCGGGTGGCACCGGCTGGATGTGTTCCAGCAGGACATTCTGCCAGAGCAGGAGCTGCTCTGGGTGCTGAGCAGCTGAAGGGAAGATGGAATCCTCTTGTCATGGGGCAGGTGGAGGAGCACATGTGGAAGCCTCCTGTGCTCATTCCCAGTGAGAAGAAGGAGAGCTGTGAGGTGTGTGGAGCTGGGAAAACAGAGCTCTTGCTGGGGAAGTGCCTTTCCCCACGCAGGGAGTGCAGAGCCTGATTCTGGCCCTGCCAGCCAGCCCCAGCTGTTCTCAGGGCCAGGGCTCCTAGGGAGGGGCTGGGATACCCAGGTGCAGCTGGACTCGGAGCATGTGTGTGTGTGTGACCACGCTGGGAAAGGCATGTGAAATGCAGGAGCCTCCGTGTCTCATCTGGGTATCGCCATGCAGGAGCTGTGCTCGCCTGCCTTGGATGGCCCTGGAGCTGGTGGTGGCCTGTAGGGGGCCCCTAGGCCACGGAGGCTGCAGGCACTGTGCTTGCTGGGGCCAACTAGGTGTAGGAAAGGGCAGGATGTCCTGACATCCTCCTCCAAAGGGGGGCTGGAAGATGGGGACCTCCCTTCCTTAGAGAGAGGGTTGTGTGTGCACGCGTGTGTTACGGAAACACAATAAAAAATGTTACGGGGCTTTCCTAGTGTCTTTCTCTGTTTAATGGACATTGTCTGTCAAACATAACCACACCATTCATAGAAGCCTTAGATCAACAGTTTAGCTATGCAAATTATTTTAATTATTTTTTTAAAAAAACAAACATTAAAATAGTGCTTTCTTCTTTAACATATCCTAGGAGTTGAAAACCGAGGGGTTCTGAGCAAACTGCTGGACAACTTGTCTTTGGATGCACCATGGAAATAAAAATCAAACCCCCCCACAAAAGTAACAAAGCAAATTAACTGATGGTGTTCATGCAAGTTTCTCCAAAGACTTGACAGTGCTGCATCTGTGAGTCATGCCCTCCTGTGCTCTGTGTGTCCACCTCATGCACTACCCTGTGACACTGATTGTATGACCAGCTTGCCCAGATGTCCGTTGCATCCCTGTGAGGCTGTCAGTTTTCCTGTGGATTTGGGGAATGGACCTAGGCAAGGGCTTTCCTTGTCAAGAGTAGCAAGCGTTGAGACCTGCGGGGTGCGTGTGGGAGGTGGGAACATGAGCAGTCCCGCAGAGCCCTGCGGCCACCCCAGCCTTTCCTCTGGGGGTCAGAGTCATGGGGCTCATCCAAAGGACCCTCCCACGTCATCTCTGAATGGGGCCTGTGCTGGGACAAGGTGTGAAGATGTGGCTGGGGGCAGTCAGCACTGTGGCTGGATGTGGTACTGGTGACTGCACACCGCTCTGCTCCTTGCCTCTCCAGGAGAGCGCCCACAGCTTCCAGAGCAGGCCCTGGCACATCCCTGTGCTGCCATCTGATGCTCTCCAGTGGTGTCCCAGCAGAGCCTGAGCCCTGTGGCTGTAGGAGCTGAGGATGACTGCCATTCTGCTGCCACAGGGTGCAGGATGTGCTCCGGGCTGGCTGTTAGCCCAGCACGAAGGTGAGGTGTGAGAGCTGTTCCACTTCCTGTGTGGCCATGGCCTGCACAGCCCTGGCGCCCTCCTGTGCTGTGGCTGCTCTGTGCATCACCCACTGCTGGCAAACATGCACAGCCCAAGCAGCTCTAGTGCAGGGGCCCTGCACAGCAAGTGCCCCAGGGCAGCCCCAGCCCCGGCTCTGCCCCAGCCACCAGCCCTGGGCTCCCCTCAGGGAGGGGATGGGCCCTGGCAGAGCCTCGGCTGAGATGGGCACAGAGATACCCTGACCACAGGGCTGCCATGGGAGCTGGCAGTGGCTGGGCCTGCTCCAAGGCACCTGCTCTCCCACGGTGCCCTGGGAAGGATTTCCTCTGCCCCACAGAAGCCACAGGGGGTGTGGGTTATCCCCAGCGGGAGATAACCCACACGGGAGCTCTACAATTCCCCCCCCATGGGGCCTGCTCTTCTTCCTCATCTGCTCTCCCCAGAGGTTTCTCCTCTCCAGCATATGACTCTGCTGCAGAGGGTTCTCTCCTGGTTTTCCTGAGCTTGGAACAGGGGCTTTACCTGCATGGGTTAAATTCTTCTTTTGCTGCTGAATTTCTGTCTCCAAATGACCTGATGGGAAGCAGCTGCTGGTTCTCAGAGGGGCTGCGGGTAACACTGAGGACAGCAGCGCAGGACTCTCTGCAGAGGGTTTGGACAGTAAAGAAGATTTCTGAGCACAGCCCAAGGCCAGGGCAGATCTGTGGGGTCCTTGGCAATGGCCAGCTGGCCTCTACGCTGGCACCCAGCCCTTGGCCCTTGCCTTTGGTGGGAGGTTTGCTCTCCTGGGGACAGTTGGGTGAAGGCTGGGTACCGCTGTGGGACAGTGCCATGGGCACGGGGCGGCTGGTGCTTCTCTGTGCCCTGGGCTTGGTGGGCTTGTTGCCCCCACTGCTGCTGTGGCTCCTGGGGCTTCCTGGGGGGCTGCAGGGTGGGCACAATACAGCCCAGCCTGGCCCGTGTTGGGCAGGATCTGCTGCACAGTCCTGGAGTGTCTGGGAGGGTGGGGAGGTTGGGTGCAGCTACTTGGAGAAAGCAAATGTTCTGGCAAGCAAAGGGTGGGATTTCCATGGGGTTTTCACTAGAAATTATGTGTATTTTGACTTAATGATGTCTGTGAATCATAGAATGGTTTGGGCTGGATGGGACCTTAAAGATTGTCTTGTTCCAGCCCCCCTGCCATGGGCAGGGGCACCTTCCACTAGACCAGGTTGCTCAAAGCCCTGTCCAGCCTGGCCTTGGACATTTCCAGGGATGGAGCAGCCACAGCCTCTCTGGGCAACAAATTCAAGAGGCTGAAGGAGCGAGGATTGCTGCTGGTTTGGGGGTGGCTTGCAGGCCAAAAGGGACAAGTGCAGCAAATACCTTCACAGCTGGTATTTCTCGCCACCCTGGAATAAATTTTGTTGATCCAGTCTTGGAAGGACCATGGGTGAGGGAGGGCTGGGGTGGGGGGCAGAGGTTGAACAGGGACCATAATCCAGCTAGATTCCAGTGAGGGATGGCTCCTTGCACCTTGGAGCAAGCGCTCCCTGTGAAGGGACAGTGGGGCAAGTGAGGGAGAGCAGCTCTGCCACCTCCCAGACAACCACCACTGCCTCATGGTGCCGCTTCATGGTGCCCAGCTTGGAGCTGGAGTCTGGCACATCCATGGGAGCCTGAAGGAATCCATCACTGAGTCTCATTGGGGTTTTCTGTTAGTTTGGGTTTCTTTTTCTTTTTTTTTTTTTTCTTTTCTTTTTTTACTACCGCCTTAGTTTGTGGCCTGTCTTGTTGTGGTTGGAAAGAGTATTGCTACCGGGCGGGTCGGTCGGTTGGCCCCACGCATGATCATGTGCTTCCCTCTTCTCTCTGTCCAACGGGATGTGCTCGCCTGATCTCCCAGAACAGAGACTTTGAACAATTTGTTGTTTATATGATGTATTTATTTTTACTTGTGTTTCATGTCATTTTTTAAAAAAATAATAAATTGTAAGTTGGTATAACTGCCTGTTGCTTCTCCTTTTTTTTATTTTCCCAGTAAAATAAATGTCAAAATGAAAAAAGGAAAGTGGTGTCATTTGAAGTGGGTTGGAGCTGGGCTGGGCATGAGCATCTCTGCACATCTGGGGCCCAGCCTCAGCCAGCAACTGTGTCCTGCTGCTTCCAGCAGCACCTGGGCTCCATCCACACCTCGGCAGCCACCCAGGTGAACATCCTGCCGCCTCCGGAGCCGAGGGAGGCATCACACGGCTGGCCCTTGCCCCTCCCTGTCCTCTGTGCTTATTATTGCTGCTGCTGATCTTCAGTCAAAGCCAAGGGAAAGCAAGGACAATAAATATTCTGCAGGTAAATAGCTCTGAGCCTCGGGGAGGCGGCGCGGGCTGAGTGCCCTGGCCCCGGTGCCCCGCGGGGCGCGGAGAGGCGGCGGGGCTGGCGGGGGCTGAGGTAGTAACAGCGAGGCGGCTCTGCACGGCAAGGCCAGAGTGTCCTGGAGCTGGTGCCGACGTGCGAGGAGGGCCCTGGAGAGACCGGGGAGGGAGCTGTGGGCAGCCCGGGCTGCCTCTGCCCTCACAGGCGCTGCGGGTGCCTCCGCACCCGGCCGTTCTTGCTGTCCGGGGCCTGGTGCTGCCACTTGTGCCAGGCCCGCTGTCGCTGCCGCTCCTGCAGCCGCAGGGCATTGCAGTAGGCGTCCAGGCTGGTGCCCGGGGCGCCCAGGGCCCGCGGGAAGCCCTTGGAGCCCGGCTGCAGCTCAGTCCGGGGCCGGGGGCTCTGCTGGGTCCCTCCCGGCTCCTTGCTCCGTTTGTACGGGGGCAGCTCCGCGGCCTCATGCCGGATGAGGCGGAGGCTGTAGCGGGTGAGGAGCCGGGAGAAGGAGCGCTCCACCGCCTGGCACTCGTAGGTGCCCACGTCCTCCCTCGCCAGCTGGCGGATCAGCAGCCCTTGCTCCAGCACCAAGAAACGTCCGTTGTTCCTGACCTGGGGCAAAGACGGAGCTCGTGGGTCAGTCCTTGGGGATAAAAGCCACGCCTGCTCCCGGTCCCTGCCGCCCTGCCCCCGTACCTCGCTCGGGGCCGTCTCCTCGCCGCGCCGCACCAGCCAGCGCACCGTGATCTGCGGGGAGCGCGCCAGGCACTCCAGGAAGGTCGAGTTCTTCTCCACGCCAAAAACCACCTTGTCCACCGCGGCTGTCCCTGTGCAGGGGAGGGGGTGAGAGCCCTGAGTGTGGGCTGTGGGACCGGAGGGAGGGAGGGCAGCACGGACAGCCAGCCCGCGATGGGGCACGGGTTTCCCAGCGCGGTCCCTGCGGGCCATGGCGCTCCCCGGGCACAGCTGGCTGCCCCCACCGGGTCATGGTGCTCCCTGGGCACAGCTGGCTGCCCCCGCCGGAGCTGGCACTCACCCTCTGCCGTGTCCTGGCACTGGCTGAGCGGGTCAGCTTTCTGCGCGTCCTGGCAGCGGGCACGCCTGTGGGAGAGCAGAGAGGGCTGTGGGATCCCTCTGTGGCAATGCTCCAAGAAGGGGGAGCAGGAAGGGGTGGGCGGCAGGCAGGCAGAGTGGCAGTAGGGGTCTGGCTGATGGGTAAAGCTCCAGGGCTGCCACTTGCCCTTCCCTGGTCTGAACAGTATCACCTTGCAAGGGGATGCAGGGCTGGCCTGGGCACACACTCACCTCTTCTCGGTCAGCAGGTGTGGGGCACAGGTCTTACTGTCCCAGGTGCAGTAGGGATCCCTGGCCAGGCAGCAGTCGGTGCAGGTTTTGCCGTAGAGCTCACAGCGGTACAGGGAGAGCTGGAGCAGCCCATGGGTGCTGCTCACAAACAGCTCCTGCTGCTCGGGAAGCAGGACAGGAGCCGTCAGAGCCACGGCTGGGGCTGGCAGGGAACAGAGCCCTGCCTGTGCTGGGGTGGAGACACTGGGGGACAGTAGGAGAGCGAGACAGAGCCTGCTGTTCCCTCAATGCCCAGGGTCCTGTTCCCTAAACGTGGGCCCTCTGGGGCCAAGGGACCCGGCACAGTGGCTGGGATCAGCTGGCCTCTATCCCTGTCCCCAGACTGCTTTAGGGAGAAGCAGAAGGGACGCTCACCCGCTTTGGTGATAACTTCATGTCCAGGATGGGAGAAGGCACCTGGAGGGGGAACAAGAGGGTGCTGCAGCCAAGCCAGTCCCTCCTGGGTGCCCCAGCCTACCAAGTAGGACTGTGTCCCCAGGGGTTACAGGATGCCAGGTCCATGGTCACCGGCTCCATGCAAGGAGCCTGGGCCCTGGGCTGGCCCCCTGGCATGGGCAGCCCAGGACAGCTCGGCCCAGCAGCCCTGCTTTCAAACCTCAGCTCAGCCCTCCCATTTCAGTGTGGGCTCCAAAGTGCAACCCACATGCCCCCTTATGGACTGGATGGGGAGCTGGAAGATGACTCGGCTCCAGTCCCACTGGCACCCCTCGGTGTTTTTCTGCTGCCCAGGGCGGGTGGGAGCCCCCAGCAGTGAGGTGAGAACCTCCCTGAGAGCGGCAGTGGCTTCTGCAGAGCCCGCAGGGAGGTGCCGCGGCCGCGGGAGGCCGTGTGGTCCCACCCTCACTCCAGCCCCCTGTGCCACCCTGGGTGCCCGTACCTTAGTGACGCTGATCTCCTCCAGGCTGATCACCTCGGGGCTGCGGCTCGCCCCGCCGGCCAGGGCCACCTTCAGGACTCTGCCGTCATCTGTGAGGGCAGCGGGCGGAGGAGCTGTCAGGGCTGGGAGCCCCCCGGGCTGGCGGCACCAGAGTGCCCCACGAGCTGCCCGGGGTGGCAGCGCTCCCGGGCCGGGCTGAGCTCCCACCTGTGCCCAGGAAGAGCACGTCGTAGTCGCGGCTCTCCGTGTCCAGCCGGTGCACCAGCAGCCGCCGCAGCCGGTAGGGCACATTGACCCGCACCAGCACGGGCTGCCGGCCCTGCGGGTACACGGGCTCCCACATCAGCTGGTGGCTGCGCATGAAGCTGATCAGCTCGTCGGGGAAGTCCTTGGTGGACTGCAGGAGGGGGTCGTAGGTCTCGCTGGGGCACTGTGTGACACAGGCGCTGCATTAGGGCCTGCCCAGTCCGTCCCTCTCCCCCTCCAGCTGCTCCCCGTTCCCTCACCGTGCCGGGGCGGGGGTAAGGGACACGGCCCTTGTATTCCACCCAGCGGTAGTCGAATCCCTCCTTGTGTGCGAAGGGGCCGCTGAAGGCGGCTCTCACGGCAGCCATGGAGTAGATGCAGACGGCAGAGCCACTGAAGACGCCGCTGTGGGGAAGGACAGAGCTCTCAGTGTCCCCCTGCCCCACGGGGACCAGGTGTGTTCACACCCACCCCCCGAGAGAGCCCACGCTGTCCCTGGCAGTCTTGGGGTCACGCATAGCACCCCAGGGTGACAGGAATCGCTTTGACACAGCCCATGCAGCCTGGGGATCACTGACTGAGCCACAAAACTGTGGTTTAACCATGTGCTGGTGAACCAGCAGCAGGGAAAGCGGGGAAATGCTGGCGGCCCTTCCTCAGCCTGCTGGTGCTGGTGCTGGTGCTGCCCTTCTCCCCACAGAGCTCCCTCTGAGGGGGGCAGCATGGTGGGCCTGCACTGTCCCACACAGGGCCCTGCTCACCTGGAGACTGTGAAGAGCCCAAAGACAAGGGGGTTCTGGGGGTCGCGGGTGCGCAGCAGGAAAACATCCTCTGCAAAGAGAGGGGTGGAGGTGAGGCACAGGATGCAGGTGGGCATCCCGGGGCTGTGCTGGGGGGACCAGCCCTGATGGAGCTGTGTTACAGGGCTGGGCACTCACCCAGCTGGTCGAAGTGGGTCTCAGTGCCCTGAGGCCCGGGGATGGAGCACACCAGGCGGGCCTTCAGGAACGTGCTCCAGCGGTTGATGAGGCCGCGCTTCCCTCCAACATCGTTCTGGGAGGACCAAAGAGCCAGGATCAGTCCAACCTCTCTGAGTCTCCTCCACTGCTGTGCCCTCCTCACTCCCACAGAGGGACACCCCCAGCCCTGAGCTCTCTGCCTGTGGCCAGTGTGCAGTGACACCCTCACATTCCTCTCCTTGGGATGCTCCTTGGTCCATAAGGCTAAAAGCCCACCTGGTGGGACAACAGGCCACGGGGTGTTGGCAACCGACCTTGCAGACCCTGGCCACCCTGGCGTGGATGTGCCGCTGCTCCCACTGCCCAGCATCCATGGCCGTCTCACGGAAGAAGATGTAGACTTTATCATCGTGGGGGTTGTAGGTATCAGGGATGGTGTAGGCACCAACAAACACGGGCTCTGAGGGGGAAAGGAGCAGCTCAATGTGGCCCTGTGCCCTGATCTCACCCTATGGTACTGCCCTGAAGCCCTTGGGAACAGTGTGAGGTGCTGAGGGGACACACAGCACCATTCCCAGTGCTCAGGCTGTGGAACGTGTGCTGGAGCATGGGTCCCACCAGGGTCTTCATCAGTGCTTCCCCACAGCAAGGAGAGAGGGCCCAGGTCAGAGCTCTGGCCCCAGCGCTGGCCCCAGCCTCTCCCTAGCTGGAAGGAGAGGCCCCATTGCCCACAGGTGCCCCTGCTCCTACCATGCAGCCAGTGGTCCTGGTTCTGCTCCGTGCGGATGTAGCTCTGCTCAGCCCCATGCACCCAGGTCCGGAAGAAGGCAGCGCTGCTGCCCATGAAGTCACTGGAGGTGCCTGAGTACAGCTCCCCACCTGCAGGGTGGGGATGTGGATGGGAAGCATCACCATCCAGCACAGATTGTTCCCAGCAGTGCCCTCCCAGCCTCCCCTCTGCTCCTCCCTCCCTCTTACCGATGAGGAGTCCCGTGAAGGGCTCGTGGGGGCTGTAGGGGCACCGTCCTCGCCCCGATTCCAAGGAGTGGGTCACCAGCTGCATGCGGGGAGCCCGGGCACCCTGCCAGAGCCAAGGGGGAGATGTCAGCCCAGAAGGAGTCTGGGAGCAAGCTGGAACTTGGGGGAAAGAGTGGGAAGGAGGTTGGTGTGCCTGTGATGAGTGGGCTCCTCAGGGGGATGCCAGAACCTGGTCCCGTGCCCATGGGGACACCCTGACACCCCCAAGCCAGAGCTGCTCTCTCCATGCCAATGCAGGGCCTGCACCAGGCTGGACACCCTTCCAAGGCTCTGGGGCTCCCTCTCCCGCTGCTCCCAGGGTGAGGGGTCCCTTGGCACCTTCTGCCATAGGGATTGTCTGTCCGGGGGTCCCTCACCTTGCCTCGGGCTCCCAGCTGGATGAAGGCACAGACGGGCTGGTAGGAGCCGGTGCCGCAGGCGAACACGTGGCTCTGGTTGTAGGGCTGCAGGAGGCGGACGAAGTTGGCACACTCGGTCTGTGCAGGGGAGGTGTTTGTCAGGGCTGAGCCGTGCTGGCTGCTGGGGGCGCAGAGCCCGGCCAGAGCCTGTCCTGGCAGCTGCTCAGCTGGGCTCGGCTCCGGCTGGCTCCACAGCGCCATTCCAGGCAGACCCCCAGGCTCCCTTCGGGCTGACGGGGTTGTTTAATATCTCTGCTGAGCTGCCAAAGGCGACGGGCGGGGGCTGCCAGCCCCACTTACCTCCACGTTCTTCCCTGCCAGCTGGCAGTGCTCGACCTGCTCCCTGGGGGCTGGCCAGAAAATCTGAAACACAAAGACCCCATGGCTGCAGCCCCGCTTCCCTCAGCCTGCCGTGGCAGCCCTGGGAAGGGGCTCAGCCAGGCTCAGGTGCACAGGGAGGATATGGGGTTGCTCTGGTCAGGTCTGACCCGCTCTGAGTCCCCAGTGGGCAGCCTGCCAAAGCAGCTCGGAGTGGACCTGGCGTGGGGACAGAGGCTGGGCGTGCCGTGGCCCACCCAGGCTGTGGCAGGCTCTCCTGGATCCCAGCCTGTGGGAACACCAGGCTGCAGCCCCTTAATGGGATTTTCTTTTGTTGGGCTCTGGCGGTACAGCCGGCCAGCAGGATGTCTTGGGATGACATTAGTGGGGTCAGTGCTGCAGCTCTGGAGGCAGCACAGGGACTGGGTGTGACACAGGGCTCTGGGCACTGCCTGCAGCCCACCCAGGTCACATCTCCTGGCCAAGCCACCCTGTCCCTCCGGCGCCAGCCCTTCCCAGCAGGGCACAGCTCCACCAGGGATGGGCTGACCCCACTGATTGAGACATCCTGGTGTAAATGTGTCCCTGGCGGGGTTGGAACAGCCCAGTTCAGAGCACATCCACCTCCACGCCCTGGCGCTGGGACAAGGAGTGGTTCCCAGGGAGGAAGAGGCCAGCCTGGCCAGGGCCACCATCCTCCCAGCACTGACCTTCTCAGGCTCTCTGCTGGGATGGTCCAGGTGGAGAAGGAAGATATGGTTTTTTGCTCCCACCATCAGCCAGGCCCTGTCTTCATCCACCAAGAGGGCTTGGAAATCCATCCCATCCCCTGAGGCCAGCAGCAGGCGAGAGCTGTTGGATTTCAGCAGGTCTGAGGAGCACAAACAAGGTGGGAGAAAGAGAAACCCATCCATGAATCACACAATCTGCAGCCAGAGGCCCCATGGCTCCCTCTCTGGGGCAGCTCTGGTAATCTATCCTTGCTCCAAGGGTACACAACATTCCTGCCACTACCTTGGCAAAACCCACCACCCTTGGTGACCCTCAGCTCATCATGGAGCCTCCTCCATGTGCTTAACTGAGGGAAAAGTCACCCCTACAGAGAGCAGAACTGCTCTGACCTTGCCCTGGCTGGGCTGTTTGCAGGCACAGGGCAGGACAGGGGTTCAGCCCCAGTAGCTCAGAGTGCTCAGCTTCCAGCCTGCCTTCCAGAGGAGCTCCTGGAGCCCCAAAGCCACCCTGAAACCGTGGGCAGAGGATGGAGCAGAGAGGTGACTCACTTGCTGTGACTCCTGGTGTTTTTTTCCCCCGGGCTTCAGATCAAGGAAATTTGCATAAAAAAGTTTTTTTAATGTAAAAGAAAACAACAACATTTTGCTGGAGCAAAGCATCCCTCCAAGGAAAAGCTGTATGGAAACAGAGCCAGCACAATCTGCTCTGAACACCCTCTGCACCCACCCCTAAGTCTGTGAAGTGGCAGCTGGGCTCTATCTCATGCACAGGCTCAGGCAGGTGGATGGATGCACATCTGTGCCTCCAGTGCCACCCTAACCCAGCACCCCACATTTCCCACTCTGTGTCCTGAGGTGCAGCCTAAACCCAGTCTTGGACTGGCTCAGGGAAAGACGCAGGGGTGCCCTGACCCAGTGCACTCCTCTGGGAGCAGAGACAGGGCAGAGGGAAAGGCTCTGCTCTTCTGGCTGCAGCTCCTCCCGTGCAGCAGCCGGGGCGGCTCTCCCGGCCCTTCTGGCACGGTTGTGGCCATGTGGGTGTGTGAGGAGGACAATAAGCTGTTGTGTCTTGGTTAAAACTCCGGAAACAACATCCCTGGGGCCCGTGTTGGTCCGTGATGTGCAGTGCCAGGTTTGGGAGGGGTCTGTGGGGCGAGCCCCCCCCCCCCCCCCAGTGCAGCAGCTGCAGCCCCAGCCCTGCTGCCAGGGATCAAGATGGAGCTTCCAGAAGCCATAACACATCTCTTCCATCTCTAGAAGTGGCAGGACGTGGCTGGGGACAGAGGGCTGGCTCCTCTGGTGAGGCTGTTCCTGACTTCGGTGTAGAGCAGGGTAATGGGAGGGGGAGATGGGCTGCACTGGATGGGGGCTGGATGGAGGTGGAATGTGGCTGGAGACTCAGGGAAACCTGTAAGATCTGGGCTGAAAGTCTGCCCCAAGCCCGAGGGAGTGCAGCAGAGCGTCAGGAGCAGGGGAAGGAGGTGCTCAGGGAAGCCGGGTGGATGCAGCATGGCCGGGGGGATGCAGCACAGCCGGGTGGATGCAGTGTAGCAGGGAGGATGCAGCACAGCCGGGTGGATGCAGCGCGGGCGGACGCGCGGCCCCGGCTGCAGGTGCAGGGGACGTGGGCACAGGCACGGCTCCATCCAAAGGGAATCGGCTGCCCCGGCAGGCTGTCTCACTTCCTTCCACTCCTTTTGCAGGGCAGAGGGGAAGCGAGGCCAGAGCCTGCGGGCTCGGATGTCCTCTGGCCCCTGCTCTGGTCCCAGCGCGGGTCCCTGCCCACATCCAGCGGCCAGGCTGGCTCCCGGCCGGCGCTTCCCTCTCTCCTGCCCCGGGCAGCTCCCATTATGGCAGGGACACAAATCCTCCTCTGCCAGCAGCAGCTCCAAGCCACATCAGGGAGCTCCTGGTTCTCCTCCTGCTGCCACAGAAACCACAGAGCCCCACTGCACTCCCTGCCTTCCCTGAGTGCCCAAGGGCTCTCTGGGTGCCAGAGATACAGGGCAGAAGGCTTCCCAGCCATTTCCCACCAGCTGAATGGGATAAACAGCTGAATTCCTGTCCCTTCCTGCGGGCCATTGTCCCTGCTGGGTCTCCAACAGGGTGGGTGCTTCATTCAACCCTCCTGTGTCTGCCAACGCTCCCAGGACCTGCCTGATTGGGGGAAATGTCAGGCAGGGCTCTGGGAGAGGGATTGGTGGGAGGGCAAAGGCTCATCCAGTACATGAGTGTAATTAAGAGGTCCCAGTGAATGTCCCTTGCTGGTCACTGTCTGACCTGCACCAGCCCTGTGCGGGGACAAGGGCAGGCAGGGTGCTGGAAGAGCCCTCTCTGCTGCCTCTGGTAGTACGTGGGAGAGCCCTGGAAGGGCTCACTGCCCTGCACTTGCACCCTCTGGCAGGTTCGTGACCAGGAGGGTCTGAGCCTGACCCACGGCTCTGCTCCCTCAACAAGGGGACATCGAGTGCTGGGATCCAAAGCCAGGAAGCTGCTGCACAAACCCCAGCCTCTTCTCACCCTCGGGTCATTAGATCCAATCCTGATGCTGGAGACAGAGAACCGGGGGGGCTCTGCAGCAGCCATGCCATGGCCAAATCTATGGGTGAGCCCAGAGAAACATCCTCTCCTTTGTGTTCACTATCTCCCAAGGCCACGGTGTTTGTCTTTATTGCCGGGACCACTGTGGATGGCCTTGTCCCATCCATCATCTCCTCCTGCCCCTCAGCCACAGCCTTCCCTGTGCAGGGTGACCCGGAGCTTCCTGAGGTCACAGCCCGGCTGTGCTGCCCTGTCCCCTTCCCCCTCACAGGCACAGCAGCCCACGGAGGAGATCCTGGAGCCCAGGGCAGGCCCGGTGCTAAATCGGGTATGGCCCCTCACTGCTGTTGGCTGATAAGGGCCGTGCAGAGCAGTCCTTGGGGTGATAACAGAGCCCTGTGACCTCCCGTGCTCCGGAGCACTTGCTGAGCGGTGGCAGGCTCTGAGTCCCGCCTGGCCGCAGGTCAGAGGCTGCCAGAGGAGCCTGTGCCAGCTCCCGGGATGTTCCCGCAGGAGGAGCTGCCAGGGCTGCTGTGCTCTCCCTGCTGCCCAGCCTGGCAAGGAGAGGCTGACCCGGGCTGACCCGGGTGAGCCCGGCTGCCCCGTGCGCTGTTCTAAACCTCCTCGGGGCTCTGGGCCGGGCGGGAGCCGCTGCTGCTGCTGCTGCTGGCCCCGTGCCCTGTGCCCCATCCTTCCTGTGCTCTCCCGGCCCTCGCTGCTGTCATTTCCTTCTCTCAGCCCTGCTTACGTGTCCCCCCCCGAGGCTCTGCCCGCCACCCCCATCCGTGCTGGGATCTGAGGGCAAGGCTGATCCCGTGCATGGACTCTCAAAGCCCTCCTTTTATTTATTTATTTTTTCCTAGGGGTTTCTAAACCTAAACTTCCCAAGGCATTGTGTCCTTGAACCTGCCCCGTGCTGTCCATGAGTCACATCCCTTCAACCATTGTTCACTTCGAGCCTGAGCCCTCCTGATGCTGGGAGCTTCCTCTCCTGCCCCTGCCCAAGGCAGAGGGCCCTTGGCATGCCTGGCCCGGGACACTGGGGGGCTCTGAAGTCAGCAGTCCCCTTTCTGTCCAGCTGCCCCAGCAGCCCCGTCTGCCTCCTCTGGCTCCAAGGAGAGGCAGGGCTGAGCTGGTTCTGGGCTGGGCTATCAGCAGGGCCATCTCCTCACACAGATATCCTGCATCCCTGGGAGATGGGAGATCCCCCTGCTCCAGGGAGCATTTTTCACTGTGCTGGTTGTCCCTGCCTGGAGAGCAGCTTGTCAGGGTGATGGAGTGGGCCAGGCATGGCCCTGGAGCCTGGAGTGCCCTGCCCATGGGAAAGCTGCTCCACCAAATCTCAGGTGTGGAGAGAGAGGGCTGGGACAGCCTCCCTATGGTCACATCCAGGGCAGCACTGGGGATGTGCTGAGCTGCCATCCTCCAAAGAAACTTGCTGGTTTTTACATAGAAGAAGCTGAAAGCAGGTCAATTGGCCACATCCATGCTGCAGGTTCATGGCAGAGGGAGAAGCTGCCAAGCTGGCAGGGTTCTGCTCTAGCACGTCAGGCCATTCCCCTCCAGGCACTCCCTTTCCACACTTCTCTGGGCTGTATTTTGTGCTGTCAGTCTGCTCTTGCTGCATCTTCAGGTCACCAAAGCATCAGGCTTGAGAGGAGCAAACTGTGCCTGCCCTGAAGAACTCATCATGCAAACAGAGAGCCAGATGCAGGGAGGAAGGGAGCAGTGCAGCAGGGAGATGATCTGCACAGGGGATCAGTCTCTCCTGGCAGAGCAGGAGGGTCAAAAGCAGGAGGGCTGAGCTGGGGTAGCCCTGTGGGGGTGGGAGGCAGAGGAAGAGGCTGGTGAGACCATCCCAGGGCTCAGTGTCCCTGTGAGCTGAAGGCAGGGGCCATCCCCAGGGTACCCAGCTCAGCCCCAGCCCAGGACACAGCTCCCCAGCCCTCCCAGGCAGGTTCTCACCCCGAGGAGCCCCTTACCTTTGTAGGTGAGGCGGAGGCGGGGGGCGTGCTGCTTCCATGCCCTGCTGCTGCCCAGCTGCTGCAGGAGGAGGCAGAGCAGGAGTGTGGCCAGGGACAGCCGGTGGCCAGGGGCAGCCCTCATGCTGGCACAGGGCACTGGGCAGGGTCTGCCCGCCCTCACAGCACCATGCTCCAGCGCCGAGATGCCACCTCCGATGCCAGCTGCAAGCAGAGAAGGAAGAGGCTGCAGCTGTGGGCACAGGGGCAGTGTGGGCACTGGGAAGGCAGCTGTGGCTGGCACCCTCTCACCTTCCACCCCCTGGGGGCTCCAGCACATCCATGCCCAGGGAGTTCACAGGGCAGCTGTTCCAGCCTGCCCAGGGGAGGTGTGCGGGGTGGTGCCAGTGTGCCCACATTGTGTGGAACCTGGGAGAACCTCCAACCTTCCAATGGGCTCTCAGAGCCTGGGCATCCTGTGCTCAGGCTCCAGTGCTTGGCAGAGCCTGCTGTAGGATCCCTAATACTCATCTGTTCTCAGCTTGTGGTTAAATCTCATCCCTTTCACTGAAAGCGAAATTCATGTTTTGGAGCACCACCCATAAATGCTGTTTCTGTGATCTCCCCAATATCATCTGTGGCTCTGTGTGTGCATGACACATCTCTGGCCAGGATCTCTGAAATTCCTCGTCACCACAGAGCTCTCTGAGGCCACCAGCATCCGCTGGCTCCAGGGTGCTGAGGGTTGGTAACACATATCCCCATTTGGAAGGCAAAGGGGTTCACATCCTTTAACTCCCCCTCTTTAATACCCCCTTTGGAGGGTGCAGGGGTTCACAGCCTCCCACAGCAGCTCCCACAGCCCCTGCCAGGAGCAGGGCTGGCCTGCCAGCTCTAACCACTTAATCCAGGCTACTTAGAGGCTTTTTCTCCACTTAATAAAAACCTGGTCCCTGCATGGCAGCTCTGACTAGCTTCCCCTCTTGCTGCATATTAACTTCTTCCAGTCCCATGACTGAAAGATTTAAAATGAGCTTTTTGGCTCATCCCTGACCAGAGGCTCTTGGCACAGGGAGCAGGGGATTCCTGCCATCCCAGCAATGGGATGTGGAAGGGATGGTGGAGCCAAGACTTTCCACTGCCTTGCACAAGGAGGAGTGCTCAGCTCTGCCTAGGGAGGAGGTTTGGGCTTTCTCTCCCTCTCAGCAGCAAACTGTGGCTGGGCTGGATGCAGCTCCTTTCTTGCCTCTTCCCTGCCTTCACTATTGCCTGGATCTCACTCTGGTCAGCACAACCTGCTGCTGCTCCAGGTCCTTCCCCTGTACAGGACACCTGGCACCACAATGGGACATGGATGTGACCTCGGGGTGGTGGCTGTGCTGTGCTCTGTCTCTCTTTAGTTTGGGACAGCTCTGTCCAGCCAGCCAGCCCTTCCTGGGCACTTCTCCACATCAACCATTGCCTAGGGAGGGGACAAAAGCACCCCATGAGCATGATGGGTTTGGCCAGGCACAAACTGCTCCTGGGTTGTGGAGAGGTGGGGAAGGAACCCATGAGCCCCATGGGGATTCACAGGCAGTGCTGCCCTTGCTGCCACAAACACTCCCCAGCAGGCAGCAGTGACAAGCTGCAGCTCAGCCCTTCCCTTGCCCAGCACCTGCAGTGCCCCCCAGAGCCACCCTGGGCACTCCCAGCTGCCCCAGGGTCACCACCAGGACGGGGCTGCCATCTCACAGGGATTTTTTTTTTCCTTTGCCAAAGTGTGTTGTGTTGCTGCAGGACTTGGGAAAATGCTGTCCTCTAATTGAAGTGTTCTATAAATGGAGCTGGGTCTGTGCTAGGCCTGACTTTGGGCTAAGGCAGACTTGGAGGAGCCTTTCATGAGCCAGGGGATGCCAGGGCAGGCTGGGATTCTGCGGATGGCAGGCAGGGCACTGCTCCTGCCTCAGGACACCTCCACACATGGTGAATTTAGGGCCAGGCATGCACTCCCCTGTGCGGCTCAGCTATACCAGAGCTCCATCTCCTGCCCTGGGAGTGCCAGAAGCAGGGCTGATGGCAGCAGGAGCCACAGCCATGCCCAGGAGGGTCCCAGAGCCCTGGCAGAGCTGGGCACAGGCATAGGGGAGCGAGGGGTTTGCAGCAGATAAGGAAATTTAAAAACTGCCAGAGAATAATCTCCAGTAAGAAACACTTCCCATGGGTGTCATCCCTCCATGGGCATTTAGGGGCTCCCTCCCATCGTGCCCAGGCAGTGGTGAGGCACATCCACCCCCTGGCACCCGTCTCAAATCCTGGCACAGCCCCCTTGTCCCCTGGCACAAGGACATCCCTGGCAGTGCCAGGCAGTGCAGGGACACCGGGAAACAGATCAGCTGGAGGGGAAGGGCTCGCAGAGTTTACACAGAGAGGGGGAGCGCGGGTGCCTGGAGGATGGAAACAAGCTGGGAATGATGAATCCAGGGTTAAATTAAACACTCCCGACAGCTTTAAATAATCAACTGTCCAGAGCTGCAACTCTTTCCATCTCAGTTTGGAGAGGGAAGTGCTGGTGAGGGTGGGCTGCTGGAGAAGGGGAGGCAGGGGCTGACATTTCATACTCCAGGCACCACAGGACACACAGGGGAGGACTCAGGGGATGGCAGAGCCTTGCTGGGGGGCTGGCAGTGACCAGGAGTGCCAGGCACGGGTGGCACAGGTGGTGACACCACGGTGCTGGGCTGAGTCTGCCAGCAGCCCACCATGTGCCCTGGTCCCAGCAGCTTCCCTGTGCCCTCTCTCCCTCCCCTTCTACTGGAGATCTGCAGAAGGGACAGAATCACAGAATGGTTTGGGTGGAAGGGACCTTCAAGATCATCTTGTTCCCGATGGTCACAGGCAGGGATGCCACCCGCTGGGTCAGGCTGCTCTGAGCCCACCCAGCCTGGCTGTGAACACTTCCAGGAATGGGGCATCCACTCCTTCTCTGGGCAGCCCGTGCCAGGGCCTCACCACCTTCACTGTAAAGAATTTTTCTTGACAAATCTAGTCTAAATCTCTCCTCTTTTAGTTGGAAACCATTTCCCCCTTAGCCCTATCTGGCTGTGTAGAAAGTCACTCCCTCATTTTTATGATCTCCCTTTAATTACTGTAAGGCTGCACTGAGTTCTGCACGGAACAGAAGTCCAGCAGGTCCGAAGTTCTGGGCTGTCACACAAAATCCCCTGGAAAGCCTTGCCAGAGCGTGAGCGGCCCCGAGAAAAGACAAATCCCCTCTGTTTGAGACGGGTACAGGAGGGAATCGTTCATCCGCGGCAGCACCAATTTCCTCCTGACAGCCCCTTTGTGTTGCAATGCGTGAATAGTTTAAAGCAGCCCAAATTTCGGCGGGGGAAGGGCGCTGGCAGCGGGTTTATCAGGCTGTAGATTATTTCTGGGAGGGAGACACCGAGCCGAGCTCCCGCAGCAGCGACAGCGGCGCTGCCATGTGCTCGCTGGTGTCACAGCCCCGATTGTGTCCCGATAATCCCCGGCGCGCTCACAGCCTGCTCGCTGCCTTCTCCGCTTACACGGCAGGGCCAGGGGGCGAAATGCCGCTCCCAACAGCTGGGGAACCTCGGGGGAAAGGAACGGGGGGAGGAGAGGCACTGCATCCCGGTCAGCATCCATCCACAGGGATCGTCCCCACCAGGGGACAGAAGCGCCCTGAGAGCGGGGAGCCTCAGAGAGCTCCGTGGGGCTGGTGCTTCCCAAGGACCCCAAGCACCAAGCCCTGGCTCCCACGCTCCTGAGGCTGTCCTGCCTCTCCCTGCACAAGCCCTGGTGAGGGTGATTCCCTCTCTGCCACTTTTGGGAGCCGGGACCAAGGAGTCACACCCTGGCAAGGGAACGGAGGGCAAAGCCAGGGCAGGAGGTGCAGAGGACTCAGCGGGGTGCCCGTCCCGCACACAGCCGGGCTCAGCCGGGTGGTACCCGCGCTCCTGCCCTGGCAGTGCCGGGCCGGGTGTGAGGGGAGCTGGCACAGCCCGAGCTGCGGGCCCCGAGCCTTGGTGAGCCCCTGCCCGCAGCTGTCCCTGAGCCACCGCAGGAACGGAGCCCTCCCTGCTCAGCCCGAGCCGTGCCTGACCCTCCCCGTCCCCTGCGGGATGATGGATGCCCCGGCAGCTGCAGCGAGAGGCAGCTGTCCATTTCTCCGGTGGAAGGACAAAGACACACGGCGAGCCCTGCCTGCCTTCCCCGAGCTGCCAGGCTGGGGCAGAGCCAATCCCGGAGGGAGCCCGTGCTGCTGAGTGATTTGTGGGAGCAGGACGTGACGGTCCCGCTCCGTGACATCAAAGCTGGGACCACAAACCAAGTGCCAGAGCTTGGGTGGCACTGGGACAGCGCGGCGTGCCCTGGGAAGCATTGGAGTCCCAGTGAAACCTTCAGCAGCGAGGTCACACACAGATCTGCAGAGACGAAGGGAGGAGAATTTTGGAGGGGTTGGATAAGGGGCTGCTGGGCAGCAGCAGAAGGCTGAGGCTGCTCCAGGTTCAGCCCCGTCTCTGCCATCACAGCCAGGGGCCAGCAGCATCCCATCCAGCCGGGACATCCCCCCACTGCTGCCTCCTCAGACTGAAGTCCCCTTAGCCCCAGAGCTCCCTCCCTTGCCAGACAGCCCTGCTGGAGTGTGCCAAGCACCACGGGTGGGGAGGAAGATCCCCAGCTGCCACTGGCACCCTGCAGACCCTCGGGATGCCACCCCTGCCAGCCAGGGGGGCTCCCTGCCCACGGGCACTGGGTGACAGTGGCAGAGGGGCAGGGACAGCCCGGGGCTCTGGGTGTTATCAGAGGGACCTGGCTGCCTGTGGTGACACCCAGAGCAAGAGCACAGCACAGTGCTTGTCTCCCTGAGGTTACAGCAGCTGCAGGCACGCTCCAGTTGGGACCACATCCTCTGAAAGCAAGTGGGGAATTGCCAAGCCTGAGGCTGGCCAGGGTATTAATAACTGTTTATGAAGGGATAAAGAGCTGGCTTCCCTTAACATCCTGCTAATCCCTTTCTTGAGAGGCTGCTGGCTCAGTCCCCACCTTTCCCTTGCTGCTGAGAGGTGAAGCCTGACCTGGGCTGGCTCTTGGGCATCTGGCTGGGAAGGTGGCCCAGCAGTGGGCTGGTCTCAGGGCACAGTGACAGGCACAGTGAAGGGCTGGACCAGCCCCTGCTCCCAGCCCCTGCAGGACTTTTAGATGTTCCTGAATGTGCTGCTTGAATGGGACATCCACTGTTCCTCCTCCTAATTTACCCCAAGGGCACCCAGCCCCACAGGGGCAGCAAGTCCAATGTGCAGAGAAAGCTGAATGGAGTCACAGCATTTATTGCCCCTTGCAGGTCTGCTCTCACCCAAAATGCTGCCAGAGCACAGGCAGCTCCCAGCACAGAGCAGTGCCCCAGGGCTCTGGAGTGGGCAAACCACACTGGCACACCAGTGGGAAGTGGCAAATTCACAGAGGATTGGGGTCCTCTGTGGACAGAGGGAGGAGGGACAAGTGTGGGTTAACTTGGTGTATTAACTCTGGGCTGACTCTGCATACTAAATTCCCAATTTGCCTCCTAGTGCAATTGAGAAGCTTAAATTTCCTTCACAGAGTAACAGAATTATAGGGGTTGGAAGGGACCTTTGGAGATCATCCAGTCCACCCCCCCTGTCAAGGCAGGGTCATCTAGACCAAGTTACACAGGAATGAGTCCAGGTAGGTTTGGAATGTCTCCAGGGAGGGAAACTCCACAACACTCCTGGGGAGCTATTCCAGTTCTCTGCTACCCTCCATGTAAAATTATTCCTCGTGTTGAGGTGAAAATTTTGTGTTTGCTTCATGGCCATTACTCCTCATCCTGTTGCTGAGCACCTCTGAAGAGAGTCTGGCACCATCCTCTTGGCACCCACCTCTGAGATATTTATTTGCATTAATGAGATTCCCTCTCAGCCTTCTCTTCCCCAGACTAAACAGGGCAACTCCTGCAGTCTATCCTCAGAAGAGACACTTCATTGGAGGGGGCTTGCCATGCTTAAATGCTGTGTCAAGTTCCCAAGGAAGGCAGAGAAGAGGCTGCGCCTGCCTGCTGAGCTGCCAGGCCAGGTTCTCAAAGCCTCGGGGGTCCCCAGAGGCAGCCCTGAATTCCTCAGAGCCATTTATAGCCCAGTGCTGAACCCCCCCTTGTCACCTGTCTGCCACATGGCCTGACCCTCAGCACAGCCCTGGGGAGGCTCCCCTGCCCCACACTGGAGTTGTTCTCTGGGCTTCAGATTTTCCAGGCTCAGCCTGGGTGGATCCCAGATGTGCTCAGAGCTGGCAGGGGCTCCAAGGCCAGGGATCAGCAGGGACTGCAGCAAGGGCAGCTCTGCCCACGCTGCCTGCCATGGGCTGCCTGTAAAGTCTCCGTGGTGACCCCTGGGGCTCCAACGCGGAGCTCAGCAGCCCTGGGGCACCAGCTGGAACCCAGTGCCAGGGCTGCTGCCCCTTGGTGGCCTCTGGGAAAGAGGGGTGGGCTTGGCTGGGTCCTGGTGGGAGCCCTGCAAAGGATTCCAGCAGAGACCCAAGGGCTGGGAGGGACAGCTCCATCCCCGGGGTGTCTCCAGGGAGAGCTGGCCGTGGGGAGAGAATTCCTGTTCCCTGGACAGGCTGCAGCCTGTCCCAGCACTCCCAGGACAGCACTGATTGCTTCCTGAAGATGCCAAGGCTTTCTGCAGCAAGCCCACAGGATCTGCAGCATTGATTTCCTTCATTCACCTCGGTATTATTGCTTCCCACCTCCAAACCTTCATTCACCTCGGGATTATTCCTTCCCACTTCCAATCCTTCATTGACATTGGGATTATTTCTTCTCACCTCCAAACCTATCCGACAGGGATGCTCAGCATCACTCAGAGTGCTTTTAGCTTCCCACATCTCCCCGTTCCGGGCAGGAGCTGCCATGAAACACCTGCTCTGCTGCCCGGTGACCCGGCTCATGAGCCCTTCACCACTGCCAGCCAGCGACACGGCTGCGGGTGACAGTCCCGGGGCCAGCCTGTCCCAGCTAGGCCTCCCCCGGCACTTTCAAGCCGGGCCGTGTTTTGTTTTCATCAGCGGGAGCGCCGCTCCCGGCGCTGCGCTAATTGGAACAGGCTGGGCAGGCGTGGGGGGCTCCTCCGGAGAAAGTATTTTAATGAGGATGGAGGTGCCTGACCTGTTATCTGCTTCTTCTCAGAGCCTCTTGGCCGGGGTCCCCGGGAATTCCAGCCTGGATTGCCGGGTGAGGGCCCTCGGAGCCCCGCGGAGCAGCGCGCTCCGGCAGCGGGGACGGCTCTAAGGGCTCCCGAGGCATCCCTGCCATCCCTGCCATCCTCCCCAGCACCTCGGCAGCGGCCCCAGGAGCTGCCTGTCCCAGGGCTGCGGCTCCTGTGCCGGGTATTTCAGGGACCAGCAGGGAGCAGGGATGGACACCGGGCCGTTCCCCCGGGCAGCTGCTCGGTCTCTCTCCCCTGGAGATGCCGGGTGGGCTCTGGGCAGAGCTGGAGGTGCAGCGGGGCTGGGACAGGCCGGGGGGTGGGCTGGTGTCACAATGTCACAGCGCTGCTCTGGGGGAACAGGGCCAGCCACAGCAGGATGCCCCAAAGCACACGGCTCCCCTGCTTTTGTCATTTTTTTTGTCATTTCCCTGCCCTGCAAACACGGAGAAGCCAGCCCTGAGCATGGACACCAGTGGGGCGCCCCCTCCCTGCGCGGCTCCTGTGTCTCCAGAGGGTCAGAAGCAGACAGCACCCTGTGCCATGTCCTCCTGCCCAACCCTGACCTCACCTGAAGGCCTCTCTGCCCCCATGGAGTCATCTGCACCATGATGGCTCCGCCATGGAAGGCCACTGTGGGGTCATTATCCTAGACCATGTGTGCCTCAGCCCCACACTAAGTGACCTGCTCATGGCCAAATGGGAAGCACAGCAGGGCAGGGACTGACCCCAGGTGTCTCATTTTCCCCCAAAGGGCTCATCCTCCCAGAGCCCAGGGCAGCTCAGCTCTGAGCCTGACTCCATGCACGTGGCTTTGGCACACGGTGGCAGAGCTGTCACTGTCACTGCCCGCTGGGAACACACACTGTGGGAAGGCCAGCTCCCCCTCAGAGCACAAGCAAGGCACAGATTGAAACTGAAAGCCCTTGTTTCCCTTTTCACACTACAAAGAGCTCAGGCCAAGCTAGCTGACATCAGTGGTCTCCTCCTAGAGAAGGGGGAAATAAACCTGGATCTGACGGTGGGAGAAGCAGGGGAGTTCCTGCACACAATAAGTGGCAGCTCGCCAGCACACGAGAGCAGAACAATGACCCCACACAGCTGAGTGCCTGTGAACAGTGTCCTTCCAGGGAAACCAGACCCTGGGCAGGCTCCCAAGCCAACGGGGGCTGATGCTGGCAGCAGCTGTGCTCATGTCATGCCATGCTGATGGTGGAGAGAGTTGCGCTGGTCTGGAGCACACATGTGGCATCCCTGCAGGTACAGTGGAGCTGGGGAGAACAGGGGTACATGGAGCAGGGAGGTGGCAGAGCCCAAATACCCTACAGTGACTACACAGGGGAGTAATAAAGGCTTATCTCTGCCCGGAGAATAGAGTGCTCCCTTTTGGGTACCACAGAACCTCTGCCACTCATGGCATCTACCTGCAAGGAGGTGCTGGGGCTTTATGGCTGGGTTTTGGGACAATCTAGTCTTTAGGGAGGGAGAATGGCTGGGTGCTCTGTGCTCGGAATCCAGCCCTGCCACTTACACAGGTCCTTTCACCATCCTGTGCTTCAGCTTCCCCAGGTAAAATGTGCTGGAGAGGGTACAGCCAGCTCCTGTGAGCAGGGCAGGAGCAGGGGGGCATCAGGTGGCTTGTGAGGACCAGAGAGGACCAAGGATGGAGACCCAGGACAGGTCACACTGTTTTCATCCTCCCTCCCTGTTCCCACTCCCCTCTTTGCTCCCTGCTCCAAGCAGTGGGGAGCACAATCCCTGATCTGACCTCCTCCAGATGGGGGCACCTCAAAAAGGGCAGGTGATGCTGGGTGTGTCCCCCATTCCCCATCCAAAGGCCATTCCTGGCTGCCCCCCAGGCCAGGAGGTGACTCAGCTGACTGATCTCTGTGGTTTGTAACCATGTGAGGCCTGTAAGGATCCAATTGCCCTGTGCTGTCTGAGCCACCTCTCTCTGTAATCCCAGACCGAGTGGGCAGAGACCAAACTTGGAGGAAGAGGCAGCTCCAAGAGTCTGGGAGCCAAAATTTACAATAAATCTTCATGCCTGCAGTAAACAGCCCCTGAGAGGGTGCCACAGGAGCACGGCGGAGAGCCAGGCAGCAGGACCCCATCTGGAACCCAGCCCTGCTGGCTCGGGCTGGGCTTGGCAAAGGGCAAGAGCTGCCAAGGACCCCAGACTGGGCTCTCCCTCCCTGTCCTGGAGCTGGGTGCTGCTGCTGGCAGCACCACAGCCTGGCACCACCTTGTCCAGCCAGATGAGATGGCTCAGGATGTGGCAGCTGCTCTCCAGCCTCTGTGCACAGGCATGATGGTATTTGGGAGAACATCTCACATCCTTGGGGGTTTCCTGTTTAATTCTCAGCCTAAGGAACTGCAGCAAATGATCCCTGTCTTACACGCTTGTGGAATTCAGCGAGATTAGATTAGGGGTGAATTCTTCCCATATTTCTTATAGGGCTGATATCTCTACCCTGGCTTTCGGGTTGACTTCCCCATCCCTGGCTCATTAATCACCGGGGTGTTTGTGTCTCTGTCGTTTTCAACGGCGTTAACTCAGCAGGAGCAAGCCGTCTGTTCCAGCAGCCCATCGTGTGGAGCCAGTGACCCGGCAGGGCTGCCTGACCCGTCCCTTTGAAGGCAGAGCGAGGAGTGGCCGGCAGAGAGCCGGGACACGCTCCACTTGGCCAGGAGAAGGCTCCCCATGGCTCCGGCTTGGGGCGCGTGGCCGGCATGTGTGCGGGACAGCGCTGGGGCCACAGCTCCTGCAGCTCTTCCCCCTTCCCTGGGCACATGGCTGCAGGAAAATGCTGCTTTCCAGTGCAGCAGTATTTCCCTGAGTGCTCAGCAGCTGGGTCAAAGCAGTGGTTCCTTAAAGGCAATAAAGTCCTTAACTAAGGGCAGGCTCACTGGAGCTGATTCCCAGTGGGCAGTGCATCCCGTGGTCCAGCTGCATTGTAGGGCAGCACTCAGCACTCAGGAGCTGTGATTTATGCCAAGGGTGGTCTTATTTCAAGGACAGAAAGAAAGAAATTATCCTCTTTGCCTTAATTGAGGTTCTTCCAGTGTTTTGTTATTTGTTTCTGGGCATAAACAGCCATTCAGCCTTCTCCTTCCTCCCTCACCCTGAGCATCAGCCCCTCACACCAAAACCCACCCATCACTCTCAGGACACTCAGGCATGCAAGGCCCCCAACTCCTGGCCATCCATCCCCAAGATCTGTGATGCTTCCAAGCAGAGGGATCATTAGTTAAGGGACTCCTTTGGAAAGCACTCAGCATTTCTCAGGCTCTGTTTCTTTTCTGCCTGCTGTATCATTGACCCGAGTTTCTGAGAGCTGAGGCGTTGCAGAGGGGGTTGAAGGAACACACTTTCCCTGTCCCAACAGATTTTATAAAGCCCAAGCAGACGACAATTCCCTCATTGATTAGGGAGGCTTTTTTTTCTTCTCCTTACATCAAGAACGACACAACCGTTTTGGAGGCAAATGATTGATTTTTATCTGGTGAGGAAGGAGAAATCTGACAAAGTTATCTCTGAGCAGTGGCAAAGCCCCCAGCATGGGCTAGTGACAATTAGCCCAGTGTGGGTTTTGGGCTGTTAAGCCTCGGCAACAAAGCAGAGCATTGAAGCTGAGAAACCCTAGAAAACAGCTTCAGTGTAGTAAAAAAGCACGAAACCTCCCAGGACCCAAGTTTCAGCATTAAAAGACACAACAAACATAGAAGATCAGGGGATCAGAGCAAGGTGATCTTTAGAGTCCCTTCCAACTCAAACCATTCCATGATTCCATAAGGATTAGTAGAACTTTCCATGCCATGCTGGGGCAAGCAGAGCAGCAGGGTGAGCCCTGCTCTCCCCACAGGGGCTGGGATAAGCCCGGTCACTGGTGAGTTACCCTGCACGAAGCTGTAAAACACAGATGACAGGGCAAGCAGGGAACTCCGGGTGCTGCCGCCCCGGGAATGCCGCCCCAGGCAGCGCCCACGGAGCCAACCGAGGCAGCCCGGGCTGCCCGAGCTCACGGACAATGAATTGAACCCATCGCTCATTACTCACCGGCCCGCGGGCTCCCAGCGGCGATGCCCACCCTGCTGCTGCTCCAGCGGCTTCTCCCAGGGCAGGCCGAGCACCTGGAGCTGCGGGAGGAGCCGGAGGTGGGAGGACACCGGGGGCAGCCCCTCGTTCACAGCCAGCCCCGGCTGCGGGAGCCTCCGCGTCCCCTCCGTGCGCTCGGCGCAGTTGCCATCTAGCGGTGCGGGAGCGGCCGGGCTTCCATGGAGCCACAGGGAAATAAATATTCGTGTTTTCCCGGGAATTCCATGCCTGCCCAGCTCATGGAGGGGGGTAGGAAAGCACCGGCTGCATCTCCTGCTGTGGATTGGGAAGGCAAAGAGCAGTGGATGGGAGAGACTCGGGCATCAGGGCTGGAAAGGAAAGCTCTAGTCCATGAGTAACTCCAGAGAGAAATGTGATGGAAAAGCAAATCTGGGAGGATTTGTGCTCCAATGCACAAGCACGGTGCAGCAGGAGCAGACACAGATGCCCAAGGACCTGATGTATTAACTACAGATTTCGCCTTGAATCCTGTGTTCAGTTTTGGGCCCCTCACTACAAGAAGGACATTGAGGTGCTGGAGAATGTCCAGAGAAGGATAATGGAGCTGGGGGCTCAGTCCAATGAGAAGGGGATGGGGCAACTGGAGGTTCAGCCTGGAGAAAAGGGGGTACGAGGAGCCCTTATTGCTCTCTACAACTCCCTGGCAGCAGGGTGGAGCCAGACAACAAATGTGTTGTGGTTTAATCAGGACAAGAGGACAGGACAAGAGGAAATGGCCTCAAGTTTTGCCAGAGAAGGTTTAAATGGGATATCAAGAAAAAATTCTTCACTAAAAGGATTGTCAAGCATTTCAACAGGCTCTTCAGGGAAGCGGTGGAGTCACCATCCCTGGAGGGATTTAAAAGTTGTGTAGAAGTGGCACTTGGGGACATGGTTTAGTGATGGGCTTGGCGGTGTTAATAGCTGGGCTCAGTGATCTTAGAGGTCTTTTCCAGTCTAAATGGTTCTGTGATTTACAAGGAGTTTTTAGCTCCAGACAGGCTCTGGGCTGATCCTGCAGCCTGAACGCCCCTCAGTGGCTGGGGAGCATGAGGTGCATTCCTGGAGCATATTGGGTTTGGTTTCATCTGAAAGGAATCTGGTTGATACCGGCCCAAGCCAGGCCTCTCCTGAGCTGCTCCAGGACACAATCCAAAAGTGGGGGAAGCTGTGAGATGGATTTCAGAAGTGCACCCCAGAGCCAAATTAATGGATCAGGCACAGCCCAACAGAACTTCGGTGAAAAGGGACTTTCCTGTCTGTGCAAGAGCTGCTGGCCCCTCTCCTACACCCCAGCAACAGAAGGACCCAAGGGAGTCACCAAGCCCCTGCTGAGGCCCTGAGGATGCTCAGTGGCCTCAGGTGAGTCCCCATGCATCCACCTGCTGCCCACTGGGCCGGGAGCTCCATTTGAGGCTAGGTCAGTGCTGTGAGCCCTCTCTCAAGCTGTGCTGCAGCTCCAGCCTTCTGTCCTGGCCACATTCAGGCTGAGGTGGGGCAGCCCCAGGTCATAGATGGACCTGGGACAGGAGGCACAGACAGCTTTGTGACAAGCTGGGGTGACCCTGCTCCTGCTGCTCCCCCTTAACAGGAGTGCAAACCACCCCAACTCAGGTGCTCAGGCTGATCCTCTCCTTCCCCGGCGTGGAGCCCAGCGTGGGGCCCTGCTGTAGGTGGGCAGAGGGATGTGCTGGGTGGGAGACGCTCACTGGGTGCCTGCAGCAGCAGCAGTGCCTGTGGGATGGTGGCTGGGGCAGCTCCAGGCTGAGCTCCAAGCTGTTATCCAGCCCTCTGCCTTTTCTGGACCAGCCCATCCTTCCATTGTGTGGGACAGGGGACTCTGTCCCTGAGGGGCAATGCTCACATTCCCAACTTCCTCACAGCACTCCCCAGCACTCCACAGGCAAAGAGGTGCTTTAACTTTAACAGCTGGGCAGGACTGGCCTCCCTCAGGCTGCAGAAAGGGCAGAGCAGCACAGACCCACACACCCACCAGCAGTAGTTTGACCAGACCACAACCCCTTCAAAATGTGCTGGCAAGAAAAATCCACATGAAGCTCAGACAGTTGTGTCCATGCTTATCCCAGCTATTCTGGGCACTGTGTGACTGACTGTAGTGTCATTCATCTTCCTTTGAAGCTTTGTGCTACCAGAAGGAAGTCCATTAAAGTGCAGCTTCACAAAGATTATGCTTGGTGACATTTGAAAGCATTAACGTCCCCAGTACAGGAACAAAGAACAGAATGGTCTTTGTATGGATATGGATAAATAAGGAAATGGAAAACCTACATTAAAACAAGGGCATGAATTGAGCAGCAACCTCCTCTGAACACTCAACTCCTGTTTCTCAAGTCTTAAAACATGAAATGAGCAAAATTGTTCATCATATTCATCTGGTATCTGAGGGGTGACCCCCAGCCTCGTCCTCCTTCCAGCAGCCCCCTCTCCCTGAGGCAGGTCACTGCTGCAGGGGGAAGTGCATTCCCTGGCTTCTCTCTCTTCTTCCCTTTTACAAACACTTCCCTCAGCCCAGCTTACTGGTTTTTTTATTTACAAAGCACAGCTCCAACCCTTTACATAAATATGTTTCACTGAAAAGAGCCTGAGTCACTGCTGTATCAGTATTAGTATGAATAAATATTGGAAATCTAAGACTATCTACTTGATTTACATTGGAAAAGGGTGGAAAAAAGAAGCTCTTGCTCCAGAACCTCTCAGATGTCTGAAGCAGCCGCCTGCATCCCAACTTGTGTGACTGATAGAGTTCAGAGATCAACACTCCCTTGGGCAGGGGTCAAGGCAGAAGTGCCTCCAACCCTCTAAATTATGGATTTAACCTCTCCTTTGGTTCCACTCACAGTCCAAAGCTCCTGTTGCCTGTTCCTTTTAAATTAAATAATCCCTTTAACCCCCTTGTTCTGCCTTTTCTCCCTGGGCTTTTTGTACACACAGCTTCATTCACCCCATCCTTAGTGCTGGTCATGGGTCACCCCAGTCCTCCTCCTGTGTGCAACAACTGCACACCAAGCAACTGCCCACAGGACTTACCCTGTGAGCTGCTCCAATCCTCTTATCAGGACCTTCCAAAAATAAAAATAAATTGTAACTTGAGCCATACCCATCGCCACAGGATGGCACACAAGGCAATGTGCTGAGCACAGGCACAGCAGAAGCTGTGTGGTGAGTAATCTCTGAAATAAAAGCAAAAGAGATACAAGATCTAAAGGTAGCTGCAATTCAGCCATGGCTCTGGGTCACCACCCTTTAAAAAATATTAAAGACATCAAAACCACTGCACCAAGGATAAATAGTTGGGCTTTCTGCATCACCAACTACGCTGCTGTTTTCCCAAGAGAACACGATGTTTTCTGGTTTGGTGCTTCTTTGTAATGCTTTTAGCTTCTCACTCCATTTGTCTGTTCCAGTTTGTGAACAACCTCCTTCCAGTCACCTCAGCCAGCCCCAGAGGAGGGCTCCATGTCCCTAACCCTGGATATGCCCCTGCAGATGCACAGCTTGGGTGGATGCCATGCCTGTGGAGAGATGTATGTACAGTATATACACACACATCTTCAAGGGAATACACTGGAGCTCACTCTGGATTACCTTGGGGAAGTGGAATTTGAGGAATTAAGTCAGTATCTATCCAGGGGACACCCTGATTTTCCAGAATACCTCCTACAGTTCAGGTGTTCCCAAGGCACACACAGCCCATTCCCAGAAATCCCACACTTGGGGGAATAACACTGTGTTGCTCTGACCTCTCATGACTCAAACAATATTCCTGATTTCCCATAAACATTTACTATGATCATCAACATAGTAGAAGAAACACACCAAGTATTTCTATGATTAATGCAAATAATGGGAGGTATACCCACCACCACAGACAGAAAAAGGATTTCTCTCTATTTGAGATGGATACATTCTGCAAGTAGATATTTTTAATTACTTTTTTTCTCATTTTCACAGCAGTCTGTTCCTGCTCCTCTTCTGTTCCCGACTTAAGCCCTGGCAATGGGCCTGCAAGGAAAGTGTTGTGTTGCTTCTCCTTTCAGACATGCACATCACAGATCAGAAGCAAGCAAGCACACGACTAAGCCAAGGAACACACATTATTTAGTGTGGTCCATCTGTCCAAGGGAAGCTGCTCTTACATTTATCTGCTTTGTTATCTTCTAATTAATCACGTATTATCAGTCGTTAACATGCTCTCACCAAGATGCATGTACCCACTTAGCAAATTAATAAAATCAGCTAATGAGTTCTCACATTTGGCAGCTGTGAAGGCTCCCTCTGGGTGTCTTGGTGCTCTGTGGGTGCTCATTTTTGGCACACCCGGGTGCAGGACAGCCTGAGCTGCAGCCACCAGTCTGCACCCAGATCCCCCTTCCCTCCCTGGCAATGCTGCCCCATCCCAGTCACACTTCTTCCCCCTTTGTGCCAGACTTGACAGCACCAGCTTGTTAGGCCACCACCCTTTCTCCCTGAGTGGGAGTTCATCCCCAGGAGCCCATCACCTTCCTCACCATCCCTGACATGCCTGGGGCTCCCTGGAGGACTGAAGGCCCCCACATACTCACCAGCAGCATGCACCCCCACCAGCCCTGGGTGCAGCACCAGGGGCCACAATGCTGCAAATGAGTCCACCACAGTCCTCTGGCACTGCCTGTGCCAGAGACAAGGAGACACAACTTGGACAGGTCTTCTGCTGCCTTTGGAAGTTGTCAGCTCTTGCAGGTGGCTCTTCACCTCCAAATCCCGCTGTCTTCAGCTTCCACATCTCCTGCTTTCCCTTCTTTGGAGCATTTGAAAGCAGTGTCAGGCCCTGCTCTCTGCCATGTGAACAGGAAGGTGGTGGTGGGCACGAGATCTGCTCCCACCAGCCACAGCCATTGGCATCATCCTCATCCCTGCAGGCCACACTCACCCCTGTCCCTGCTCTGCACACACACTCAAACTTTCCTGTGCTTTGGTCAAACTGCTCCTGCTATAAATTCCTGACTCCACACCTCCCCATGGCAGGCCAGCAGCACCTCCCTGGCTTTTCCTCTGTTCCCCTGACCCCCTGGGCCAGCATGGTGATATCCCCACGAGGGTCCCCACACAACAGTGCCACCAGATCCAGCCCATCCACGTGGAATGCCCAGACAACCCCCAGCACTAATGAGGTCACTTTCAGCCATTAAGCTCCTGCTAGTAATTGAACCCCACTGACCTCATCAGTTACCAGGATGAATCCCACAGAGATCATTCCTGCTCCTGAATTCCTCCCAGGCCTTGGGGCTATCTCCTGCTCCCAGCTCCCACCCTGACCCAGCAGTACATGGCACCAGGGGTATCTGTCCCTGAGATAACAGGGAACACTGCAGGACAGTGGCACAACTGGAGGGGTCTCCAAGCTACCAAACCTGTTCCAGTCCCACTGACACAGCAGCAACTCCCAGTGACCTCATCAGCAGAGAGCAAAACACAATGGGAACCTTTCAAAGCACCATGCTTTTAAAACACACCACTTCAGCCACAAGACAAGCACTGACAAATTTTCAGTTTTATTAAAAAAATTCTAGCAGCAAAACCTGTAACAATTCAAAAAACAACCAAAAAAAAAAGAAGAAGAAGAAGACCAAACCTTCAAAAGAACATGACACAGAAAGAGATGGAGATGGAGAGAGACAGATCTGGGGTTGCTCCACCGTTCACTCCAGTTCCTTATAGCGGGCGAACATGACCCTCCGGACGGCGTCGCGGTACGTCTCGTTGGACTGCCTCTTGGGGGGCTTCCCTGGGGCCCCCAGCCCAGGGCCCTTCCTCCTGTTTTCTGCCTGCAAACACACACAGCTTGTGTCAGCGATTCCTCCTCCCATAAATAAAAAGCTTCCCTGGGCTGCTCCAGGAGTGCTGAGTGCTCCCGTGCGGATCCGCGAGCGGAGGAAGAGCAAGCGCTCTGTGTTCCTCCTAAAGCTCTGTGGGAAAAACTACAGAGCTTTGTGGGCAGCAAAGGCAGCCAGCAAATGCCCAGTGGGAATCAAACCCCAGGGATCAGCCATGGAGGAGCAGACAGAGGAGTGGGCAGTCAAGGTGGGCAGCCAAGAGTGGGCAGCGCCGGCAGCCACGGGCGAGCCAGGATTGAACACAAGCAAAGAAAAGCTCTGGGCTCCTGGGGAGCTGTTTGCAGTTTGCCTGCATTGGCACAAGCTCAGCTGTTCTCTCTAACAGAGCTCCCATGGGCACTGGTACCTCGCTTGGAATTTCAACCAGTTTTGAAGGACTGGCTTCTGCAGCCAGCAGCTGCATTATTCAGCAATACCTGCCTGGAGTTAGCCCAGGAGAGCAGGCCTGAGGCTGGAATTTTCTCTGGCTTTTCAGTCCAACCTACCTGAATACCAGAGACCTCACCAGCTGGGCCAAGAGGTCAGCGTTGTGTGGGGCTGGCATGGTCACATGGCTTTGCCCAGCATGACTCGGAGGTGAAAGGCAAGCACATTTCTTCTGGCCTTTCTATGAACTGTAGGAGGGCTGCGCTCTGCCATCAGCTCCCCATCCAGAGGGGGAGCCCTGACGGGAGCTCAGACCTGCCAGAGTGTGGCGCTGGGAGCTGGCTCTGGGCACAGGGACCTCACCATGAGGACTGAGCAGCAGCTGGGACCAGTTCCTGCTGCCTGCACTGAAGAGGGACTCTTGCCTCATGTATATGGGCTCAAGCAAACATGCGTCACAAAGCCTCAAATATTTGCTTTAATGAGCTACTTGACTGCAGGCTGAACATCACCCTGTGAACCCTGCTCCAAGCTGCCTGTCCCTCAGCAGAGAGCTGTGGACACCACAGCACCTGGCCAGCCACAGACCTGCCACCAGAGCACAGCGCTGCTCGTGTGGGCCTGGGCAAGGCAGAGCAGACCCTGCCCCAGGCTGCCTCTCTGACAAACCCTCTGCAGTAAATAAAGGTTCACTGAGAGACCAGCCTGCCACAGAAGGCAGGATCTACCTGACCCTGCCTGTCCCTGACATCCTTTGCCCATGGGCACCTGCTCCTTGTCAGGTGCTATATCTTGGTATTATCTTCTGATGTCCAGAGTCTGCAAGAGCCTCACAAGTGCTAAGCAGTGCAGACACAGAGCATCTTGGGCCCTGTGGCTTGGCTATGTTCACACCTCCCCAGGGGAAGTTCACCTTTTTCCTCAGCTCACATCGCTGCAGAGAACTGAGCTGGTGACCTGTCCAAACCCCAGCCTGGCTTTGAGCAGGTACTAATGAGATGTTCACACCCTTCCTGCTCACTGTTACTCTCTTTTCAACACCTCCAGATCCATATAAATTCTAACCCTGTTCTACAGCCATCATACTTGCAGTCCCTCCCAGCCTGCAAAGTTCATCAGTGCACACATTATTCCATCAAGCAGGTGCTGAGATTTGCAGCCTGACTTGAACTCCCTCCAGCTGTCCTGGGAAATATTATGGGCTGCAGGACAGTGGTGTGCTCTGAAAGGCAGGCAGGACTCACCTCCACTGGTGATGCTGTGCCCTGCTGGTTGTGGCCAAAGCCCTTCTTCCACCCCGGAGACTGCACCATTCGGTTCCCTTTGTTGTTACTGTCAAGCCTTGGGTCATAGTCACTGCAAAAGAACCAGAAGCAATTGTCCAGTCTTGCAATGCTTCAAACACACACCAGGGACATTTAGCTCTGCTAATAGAACCTTCATTGACATTTCAGTCTCTCATGAGGGGTATCCAAGTTTCTTGCCAGAAGCACACCGCCTAAGGAAACCATCAGGGCAGATTCTGTGTGCAGGGCTCACACACCTCTGAGTGCACAATTTCTTGTCCCACCTCAGGGGGAAATACACCAGGGCACAGGAAATGAGCTCAGACTTCAAAATATTTACAGTGTAAGCAAGCCAGGAGCCTCTGTGCTTGTATTTCTTAATTAAAGTCTTAGCAATAGCATGAAAACAAAGTCCCATCCCTGCTGCTCTGTTTGAGCTTTCCTTTCTCCCAGTGTTGTGGTCATGGAGCTCAACAGATGCAGTGTTGATTCGGACACTCTTTCTCCCACCTCATTATTCATCCAAGACCATTATCCAAAAGCCACAGTTTTGAAAACCTCTCAGCACAAAAGACTCTTCCTCCAGACAATTTCTACTTTCTGGCTGCTGGTGACACTGCGCACAAACTGTTTTAGTTTATCCACAGCTATTCCAGGAAAACAGAGGGAAGAGAAGATGTGGATGTTTAAACTGCAAGACACAGAGGACAGGTCTCACTCTGAGGTGCTGTGCCAGAAGAAACAGGCACATAGCCAGTTCCATGCTCAACACATGGCTGGCCGCTCCCCAGCCCACTGAACACGCGAGCTCACAGCAGGCAGGCCTGTCGGGAACTTCACACAGCACGCACTCTCTTCCTCCACCTACTCCCAGCGAGATGGAAACAGCTCCCAGCGTTCCTCTGAGTCAGGGAACAGATGAAACACAGCTTTGCTCTTTCTTTCAATGGCTACATGCCAGGACAGGAGGGCAGCAAGTGCCTTAAGGACGAGGTGGATGGGAACAGGCTGTGTTCTATTCTGTGTGTCCAGCCAGACATACTCAGACCCCCATCTCACCCCTCCAGCACCAGGCAGCTTTTCTCTGCCCTGCCCCAAACCATTGTTTCTACCTCTGCCCCACCCTGTGTCCTGCAGCACAACAGGCTCTCACTTTGAGGAGCTCTGTCTCAGTCTGTCTGGCTGTTACTTTGCAGACCTACCCCACTGGGCAATTCCCAGCCTTGGTCTGCCAGCAGCACACACCCCATCCCAGCCTCAGCACCCCCAAGAGATGCACCCAAAACAGCCATTACCTCTCTGAGTCCCGCTCATATCTGAGTCGTTTCCTCTCTGGTGAATCCATCTGCTGGAATTTCTCTCTCCGGTCATTTCCTTTGTCTTTATGCCTCCCCTTCACATCAGAAAGGGCAAAGTAAATACAGGAGCTATGAAGGATCCAACACTGCAGGAGACTGCTCTGCACCCAGGTCTCATCTCATGCTCAGCTGCCTGGAAGGCTGGTCTGGGGACTCACAAACACTGAATGCTCACATCCCACATTCATTTGCTCTGCTCAGATGCCATCTGTTGGGCTGACCCAGACCTGTTGTTGCAACCTTGCAGCTACTGCACCAGGAGCAGCTCTGACCTTCCAAACACTGGACAGGTACAGCTCTCCTGTCCCTGGCCAGGCAGCAGCAGTCTATACACCTCATCAGTTTCAGATGGAAATCTGTGTCCCACTTAGTCCAGAGCTCAGTGTTGGCTTGCAGGACAACAAAACCACACTCAGACCCTTCTGTGAGGAGCGAGATCTGCTCTTAGGAGTCACAGAACTACCTACAGGTCCCTGTGCAGAGTGAGCCCACAGTTCACTTTTGGGAGGCATCTGATGCCTGGTGCCTGTGTGGATGCCTGCTGACACCTGGAACACAAGTGGAGGGTCCTCCTGGGACCACCACCCCCCAGTGCAGAAGCACAAGCAGCTGCCTGCCCACCACCACAGACGCACCTCACGCTCTCTCTTCTCCAAATACGCCAGTTCCTGCTCGGATCGTTTTATCTTCATGTGAATCTCCAGGTTTTGCTGGAAGGAGGAAGACAGAAGGCAGTGTCAAGCAGAGAACACAAGCTGTCAGGGTCATCTGCTCCACCCATAAGGAGCACAGGTAAAGCAGCATGCTCTTGTACCTGCACTGTACCAGGCACAGCAGCCTCTCTTGCAGCCCAGACCACCTGCTCCCCCACACAGGCCTGGAGCAGTAAGGAAAGCAACCACTCCTATTTTAACCCATATGCAGCTTGGCTTTCCCAAAAGCAAGAGCTCAAAGGCAGCACAGAACATCAGAACATGGGGGTGCACGTGCCAAGTTCCCACTGCTCTCACACTTGTGTGTGCCAGCACACCACTCTCCCCAAGGCTCCGCTATCTCACGACAGCTTACAAAGTCACACCTTGATGTTACAGCACTCCCATGGCAGGAACAAGCAGTTCACACAATGCTTTGAACAGAGCTTTGGGGGAACTTTGCCTGCTGCTGTATCAATTTCAGCACAGCTCTTCCCACTCAACCACTGCATTTTCCTTGCAGCTCACAAAGCCACTGAGCCAACGGCAACCCCCAGCTTCCCCATACCTTGTGCAGGTTGGAAAGCTGCTGGTGCTTGATGAGCACCTCCTTGTTGGGAAACTGCCTCCTGCACAGCAGGCAGGCCAGCTTGTTCCAGTCAGTCAGTTTGTCGTCGCTGGCCTTGGCCTTCCGCGCCTGCTCCTCGCGCGGTGCCGGCGGGTGCGCGGGAGGCGGCAGCCACTGAGCCTGGGACTGCTCCTCCTCCTCCTCCTCCTCCTCATTGTCACTGTCTCCTCCATACTCTCCCAGCAGTCCTATCAGAGGGTTCACCACCTTGGGCTGAGGGAAGTGGTGAAAAGTGTGACAATTTGTAGCATCAAGCCTGCCAGACCAGCAGGGCTCTGCTTCCCCAGCCCATCTCCCCGTGACTCCTGTCTCTGTTCCCAGCAGCACAGGCAGGGAACACAGAGGAGCTGCCTGGCTTCTTTCCCTTCTCACCACAGGGTGGAAGCCCTTCTGCTCTCTAGACAGGCCTTGCTTTGGTGCCAGGCTTTTCCAACTTGCCACACACCTGAGAGCACAGGAAGCCAGGCAAGGCAGTGGCTGTTTGGCAGCGAGTTGCTGTCACTCACTTCCTCTAGAAATGGAGATCAGTGAGATTTGGCCTTCCTTAGCCTGGAGGTGGCTACAAGAGTTTTCTGCCTTAGGACTGGCTGAGTGAGATCCTGCTTGAATGCAGGTAACAAATGTGCCCATGCTAGAAGCCCAAAACAAGGTCAGACTTATAAAAACAAACTGCCTTCAATCCCCAGCACTCCCTCCTCTGGCATGAGAGACATGAGAAACATCTCTGGCACCTCTGGCACTCACAGTTGCAGCCAGGCTGTGCTGAGCCTCCCTAGAACTGTATCCAGGCTCACACAGGTCAAAACACCATCCTATGGAGATACTTACTGGGGCTGCACTCTCTTCCTTTTTCACAGAAGGAGGTAAAGGCTTTTTAAAGACATCTTCTGCAGAGAACTTCTCCTCTCCAGTCTCAGTCTGAAACAGTCAAGAACAGGTCTTGAGACTGCCATAGCATGGACTCAGAGCACACAATAGCTAAGCACTCATTCAAACAGGCCCCCAGGGAAACCAGGTGGTTGGCAGAAATGAGTTGTGGCTCTGGTGGGAGACATTCCCATTCTGGGGAATCCAGAGCTCCCCTGGAGCCATACTCATGATTTCAGAGACAGCTGCAGCAGCTCACCATGCTGTCCCAGCCCACCCCACTCTCATTCTCTGCTACACTGTGATGCTGACAGTGGTCCCAGATGTGCCTCACAGCAGTGAGGGAGCTGGGGCAGGGCCAGGTCACATTTGAGCAGCTCTGTGTGTGCACAAAGGACATGAAGACCACGTGCAAAGCCACCCCCACTGCCAGACAACACCGATTTTCTCTGCTGTGACTGTGGCACAACATATGGCCAGGCTCAGCCAGCATGGTGGGGTTTCCAGGATCCTCTTTATCCTGGACAGAGGGCACCAGAGACTGCAGGCAGCACTGCACAGGATGAGCCTGTGATACTCAGCTGTGTGCTCAGCAGCACAGACAGTAGGCTGGGATGAAGCTTCACTTTCACACATTTTACAGAGAATTGGGCTGGAGCCCTGGACAGGCTCCAATTTAGTGGCTCATGAGTTACTCATACTTGACCAGGGAAGACAAGTGTTAACACCTTACCAGGCCTGTGCTCTCCTCCTTCTTCACAGAGGGAGGCAATGGTTTTTTGAAGACATCTTCTGTAAAGAATCTCTCCTCTCCAGGCTCATTCTGAAAAATCCAAGATGGGCATTAGGCCAGTGGTAACACAGGGGTCAGAGAGCACAGTGCAGCCAGGAAGCCACTCCTGAGCATCTATGGAAAACAGGCAAGTGGGAAAAATGACAGAATGATTTCTGCTGGAGATACTTTTACCCTCCATTCAGACAGGACCATGCTTCTCCTAGGTCAGTGTCCCTGAAAGCCACCATACCTGGTGACTCCTTGGCTGCCTTGTCACCAGCCTCAGGGAGAGTTACAACCCAGGTGCCCAGTGCTGGTCATGCCCCTGAGCACATGCAGACCAAGAGGCAAGGAAGAACACAAAGTTTCTGCACTGGTGGCTAAATCACTTCCAGCAACTCTCCTGGCATTCCTCAGGTCCTGTCAATATCACAGCCCTGGGTTCTGCTCAAACATCATTTTGGGCAGCTGCTCCCCACCAGCAGCTCTCACACTGGCATTTGCTGAATGGGAACAGCAGTGAAGGACACTGTCCTGGGACTGGAGAGGGGCAGGAACTGCAGTTAGGGGAGAGCTGAGTATCCATCATCATCTGACTGGGTGTGTTTAAATGTCTCTGTCAGTATTTTGTTGTCTATTACAACAGCTGGGTGCTTTCAGCAGCATGAGTGAAACATATCACAGTTACCTGGATGTGTCTGAATCCTTCATCACAAGGAAGGGATGAGAAGCCCTGGATTTAATTCAAGGAGAGAAAAAGTTCCAGAACTTACTCCCTGGCTGGACAATCACCATGTTCCTTTCCAGCTGCTGACCCCACTGTCTTCTCTCACCTTCCTTTCCTTTTGGAATCCTCTAATTACTCTCTACTTTCTAACCTCTTCCCTCAGCTTCCTGGTGTCAGGTCATGCCTGGAGCGAGTTACCTTAGCAGAAGTACTTTTCCCTTTGTCCTTTTTGTCCCTGTTGTCCCTGCAGTGCGGCTCCTTCCTGTCACTTGTCCACTCCTGGCTCCCGTGCCGCCGCCTCCTGCTCTCCGTCGGGGGTGGGGAGGGCTCCCGCTCTATTGTGACTTCCCTCTGAAAGAGGCATTAGGAGCAGGCTTAGCCCAACCCCTGCAGGTTTCTTACTGGGCTTCTTGTCCTTGCTGAGCTGGGGAGACCAGCACAGTAAGAAGGGGCTGCAGAGGGCACAGGCTTCAGAACTTTGGTGGGGCAGAACACAGCTGAGCACAGCCAGGTCACCAGAGCACTGCCCTGCTCTCCCACAGCATGGACATCCCCAGGATCATGAAAACAAGATTATATTCCCAGAAAATCTTTGATGATGGCTCTCTTTTGGCATCCTTACAGCTATTGCTGGCTAGGGTTGAGAAGCAAAGACACCACAGATGAAAACAGAGCTCTGCTGTCCATTCTTTCTTACAGACAGTCACATATCACATGTCTACAGCAAAATTCAGCTGTGATGCTCTGCCCGTACGTCTGCTCAAGGAAAAGAAGACTAAAAACTCTCCAAAGGCAGAGCTTCAGAGGCCAGAGGCGGCTACAGCTGGATCAACACACAGCTAATGGGTTCCTAGCCTCTCATTAAGTTGATATTTTGCAACATGCATCCCTTTCACACAGGTCAGGAGACAGAGCGAAAAACACAAAGCTGCCTCTGTACTGCCCTACACTGGCTTGTCTTCAGGATATGGCTGCAAAATCCCTCCAGAAAAGAGCAGTTTGTAAGAACATATTGCATGTAAACCTTCCTTCCCACAGACTCACCTGAGTTCTGGGGTCATAGTATGTACCAGCTATGGGATCATAGTAATTCCCAGTGTCAGGATCATAAATGTATGTGGACACATCTGATGGTGCTGAAGAGAGAGACAGGAGTTAGCACCACAGGCTTCCAAAAGCAGAACTTGCCTTTTACAAAGACAAAAGCATGAACAAACATTACACTGGTGAAAGGATCAATAATGGGGAAGAATTCTTCTTTTCTCCTGGCAAGAGAGGTATGAGTATCTTCACATCCCTTGACCTACATAATCTTTTCTTTAAGGAGTAAGGGGGGTGATAAGTTTTCACAATTCTGGTTAGGACTCTGGGAAAACTTCCATATCAAAACAAATTTACAGGAGCTGTGCTGAGATCACAAGACCACAACACTTGGTCATGAAATTCAGTAATTTCCCTAAGAATGGGGTAATGAGTATCTACATCCACCCACTCCTGTGAACAAGGAAAAGCTGTTCTCTCTCAATCCTGTTTAAAGTGATGACACCCCCCACATCCCTTCCACCCCACTGGTGCATGAAAGCTCCCAAGAAGAAAGGGGAGTGAACTATTTCTACAGGAAAAGCCAAAGGCCTTAAGGGTAGTAAGCCCATAATGTCAGGAATGCTTCTCATTTCCAAAGTGTCCTTTGACAGACCTCAGAAATGCTATATATAAATCACTAAAACAATCAGGAGTGCTCCTCCAGCTATTGGCATTGCTGCATCAAATGTATTTTCTTCTGTCTTCTCTAGTAACTGCCAGGCTGATTTTATCCCATCAGTTTTCCACAACAAGGAAAAATAGGCAGCAAGTTTCCTTTATCTGCATGTAGTTTCGCACAGTGAGAATAGAGAGAAACACATCATCAGATAGGAAAATGTGACTAAACAAAGTTGGCAAAGGAACTCACAAGTGGGTGTAGCAAACAAACCTACTCTTAGCCTTTAAAAATATTTTTGGGCTGATTTCTACATGTCAGTGCCCTTTTAAGGAAGAAAAGTCTCCACAGTAGGAGTGAAGCAGAGTTTAACTTACACTGTGCTCTGGTGCGTCTCTGTGATTCGCCACCCCTCCTGTCTCTCATGCCCCTTCTGCCCTGGAGTAAGTGAACAACACAAACAGATCAGAGACTCTTTAACAAACATCAGATTGCTTCCCCTCCCTCTAAAAGGCCCAAAGTTCAGGAGAAGGGCTCATTTAGCCATCCTAAACAGAGCACAAGCGGACATAGCTTTTCATCCACAGAGCAGTGTCTGCAGATGTCAGCAGTGTCTGACACGGACACTGTCACAAAGCACGAGATCTCTGCTCAAGATGCTCATAGCAATCTGTATGGAGGCCTTCACCCCATCCAGGATATGGGAAGAGTCCTGCAGTCTAGTAACAAACACTAAAGAGATCAGTCATCAGTGAAATCACTCTGTAAAGTGTGGCATCAAGTAACCCAGCCCAGAACTTCCTCCAGCAGCACTGACTTGCACTTCTATGCAATGATAACCAGTGTGAGGGGCAGAGCAGCAGTGTGCACATTTGAGCAGTATCACCCCATCTTCAAACGTGCTGAAACATGTTCTGCAGTATTTCAGCAGACCAAAGAGAAAAAGCCTAACAGAGCCAAGCCCATCACCCCCCAGTGCTCCCTCCCTTTAAGCAACCTGCAGGGAAGCAGTGCAGACCTACCGGGCCATAGTAGGAATTGTCACCGTGCTCCCCATAGTCATTCCTGTTGAGATAAAGGTTGCAAGTTAATGGCAATTTGGTTTTACACTAACCTCAGTATATACAAAATGATTAGCAGGACCGATAAAGGCAGAAAGACCATCTTTTCTGGCCACATGTTGGACTGTGTCCATCCCAGGAGACAGACTTGGCAAACCACTGTCTCCACAAGAAATATGACTCCACTCTACTGTGTCTGCAAAGACGAATCTCTCCACATGTTTTTTGAAAAGCTGAACCCACTAATTCCTGCAGAACAGGATTTGATGGGTGGACAACAAGATGCATTATGATCACTAATCCCATTCTGCTCAATCACTGAAGCTTCTTCAAATTTCAATGCCTTCACTCCTCCAACATATTTTTTGGTTGTAGAAACATCTGTGCTAATTCCCATGCCAAACTTTAAGCACCTGCTCTGACAGCAGAGTTCCAGCCTCACTGTACAGCACATAAAGGACAACCCCACTGCCTCATCTGCCAGTACCTTCTCCTCCCTGTCGCAAGATTCACTTCCAATGTACGTCCATCAATGCAGATGGGGGGATCCAGGTTCTGCAGTATCTTTAGCAACCTCAGCGCCTCCTGTAAAAGGAAAAAGAATGTCCCTTTCCATGAGAAGGAAACAGCACATTTTACACATCCAGTCTGCCAGAAAGGAATGTTTTGTGCTCAGCAGGACAAGAAACGCAACAGCAAATATTAGTCTAAGTGTCAGTGAAGGGTATTTAGGATGCGGCAAAAGGGATAAATGCAATGTGAGGTTCTCTGCTTGTCCTATGACCACTTACAGCAGCCAGCTGGGGACAGCATTCTCCTAGGGCTGCCAGACAGTGCAGCACGGTGGCTGCTGCTGTCCCCAAGTGTTTTGGTAAACACTCTCTGGACCAACATCAAAGAACAGCTGTGGAGTCTGGGAGCCACCCAGACAGAGAAAATATGAACCCTCCAACATGGGAGGGTCTGTTAATTGAGATTCTTGCCTTCTACAAACAAACTGGATTCAAGTTCTCTGCAAACCAAATACCTATGCAAGAAGTGTTCAAGTTTAGATTGTCTAAAAAGAAACATACCGAGGTGAGAAACTTAATCAGTGCCACAGATTGTGACAACAATCGATCTTTGACTCCTAAAGCCAGAGAAAACAGCTGTACCAGCTGAGAAGAAAAGGGAGTGAACTATTTCTACAGGAAAAGCCAAAGGCCTTAAGGATAGTCAGCCCATAATGTCAGGAATGCTTCTCATTTCCAAAGTGTCCTTTGACAGACCTCAGTCTGTCAAATTCTTGTACCTGGTCAGACAAGCAGAAGAAAGGACTCACTCCAGCACAGCAGCCTCACAAGTACAGAGCTCTCCTGTATTTCTGTGGTTTCTCTACTTCTACAAATACCAGATGCCAACAGAGGGAGCAGGTGAAAGCAGGAAGGTGCTTACAGCATGAGATTCCAGCTCGATGAAGCCGTAGGTCTGCCCCATGCGCCCGGCCTTGTTCTTCATGATGCGCACGCTGGACGTGGAGAGCCGCACGTAGGGGGCCAGGAGCCCCACGATCAGCTCGGGGGGCGTGAACCGAGTGATGCGCTTCAGCATGATGGCTGAGACACAGCCAGGGATGTGGCCCAGGGAGAAAAGCAGGGAAAAATAGATCATTTAGAACCAAGTTTACTGTGACTAAACCCACTCAAAGCAAGAGCAGAGCTCCTTGCAGTCGAGTCTCAAAGCCATTGTTTTTTTCTGTCCACTTTGCAAGATGCTCCAGTTACCGTCTCCAATTCCTAACCTTTCCTTCCCAGAAAAGAGAGGAGAAAGTGGCCCCTTCTCAGAGCTCAGCCCAGGATAACTGCTGGCCCAAAAGGCTTTTGAAGCTGTGCTAAGTTAACTGCCAGCTCAGCCTGAATTAATTTTCCTAAAGGCAATTTGTCAGCACCTTTGGAGCTGGACAGCCCTCCATTACTCTCTGCCATAGATTTGCACAACATAGAAATAGCCTCCAGAGGTTTTAGTGAAATGCTGCCCTTTCTGCAGACAACCTCTTGGAGTGCAAGCAAGAGGAATCCAAAACTGGTCTTTGAGTCACTCACTTCTGCTTCCTCCACCATCTGGTGGCGTGGCTTCCTCTGTTTCCCTCTGAGAGGGCGGCTCCTGGTGCCGGTCCATGTCCCTTCTCTTCTCCTGGGAGGGTCGACGCTCTCTCCCTTCATCTCTCTTCCTTGGCTCCTGTTCCTGAGGCTGACATTCCTGCTGTGGAGCAGGAACTGAGGGCTGGAGAGGCTGCTTTGGAGATCCTGGTTGACCTGACAATTCTTGCTCAGGTGTTTCAAGCTTTGTCTCTGCTATTAGAGAGGAGAAATGAACTGGTTTCACATATGAATGTTTCAGCAGGTATTTTTTTTCTCCTACTTTCTGGCCCTTGCAGCAGTGCTCCTTATAAAAGGCCAAGCTGTACAGCCTGTTGCACACCCACTGTTTTAACATTTGGCAGACACAAAGCTTGTTCAAGTGCCATCACTCTTCCATTGCCTTGTTTTGTGTTGGGCTGCTTTATAGGACTTTTCTAGTCAGAGACAGGAGGCTTTTGGCCTCCTTTTAGGATTGGTTCTTGCCTGAACAAATGAGAGTCAGGGATGGATTTAGACACATTCCTTCTACATCCAGGACAACCTAGATAGCAGTGATATCCTTACTATCCATGATGTACTCCTGATCATCCACAACCAAGCAATATCAACTAAGAACTGTCACCCTGTTTATATGCTAGAGGAAAACTGGGTTCAGAACCCCCTGAGACCACAGAGTGAAACACATCCATAATACAGTCACAGATTTTATCAGGTGCCTACTGACCACAGCTGAGGCAGAAGCAATGTGGGAACACCCTGCCCTCCTAGTCTATACCATTCAGAGAACATAATCCCAACAAGTTTCTGCGCTTGAAGGCCCCTGGATAGCCTGGCTTCACTGCAAAAGAGATCTCTCTACCTGAGCTTCCAACGCTGCTGGAAAGGGAAGCCAGATCTGTGAGGCTGCAAAGGCGGATACCACCAGCCCAGCACCTGCTGCTGAAGCCTCTTCCCACAAAGAGAAGCAAATGAGGGTGCAAGACATGGCACATTCTTTCTTTAATGTCCCTGAGAGTCAGTCCCTGCTCTCCTTCTGTTTGGGCAGTGGGCGGCATGGCAGAACACACAACTGTTGGGAAAGCTGCACAGTGCCTTGCTTGGCTGCCAGCACAGCTCACCTTGGACAGGCTTGTACTCATTTGTCTGCAGTTTGTAGAGTGCAGAGTTTTGGCTACAGAACCTCATGCAAAATTTGCACATGAAACCAGTTTGCACCTGCAGCTGTGAAAACTGCCTGTGCAAATCACACAGACATGAGCACAACCCTAGAGATGGGAAGGGCAACTCTTACTGAATTCTTGCTCAGCCGACGTGTCCTCTCCCTCAGCACCACCTCTGGACTCTGGGCCTGCTCTGCTCCCTGTAAGAGAGGCACACTTCAGTCCACTTCACACCCATCAGTCACAAAGCATGCCAGAACTCATACAAAGCTGCAGTAACCACTGCAAATGCTTGAGACTTGCTTTGTTTCACCCAGTCATAGAGAGGTTATCTTATTGCACCCTTTCCCAATAAAAGCAGGCCAGTAGGAAGCATTCACCACAATCTGTCTTCACAGCAGGTTAAAGGCTCTGTTTAATTTACTCCTGGGCAGTTTCATTACAACCCACAGCTACGGTGGGCCAGCTGTGTGAATTTTGCCTTCTCAACACTGATGGAGGAGCCACAGAGCATGGAAAACACAAGCACAGGGACAGGGCTTCAGTAAACAGAGATCTGTGCATCAGCAGTGGATGTACTGCCCTTCTGCCTGAGACAGGAGTGCAATTCATGGAAGTCTGCTCAAGGATAAGAGTCAAGGCTTACACAGTGGCTGGAATGGCAGGCAGTGCCAGAGGAGGGTGGAGGACTCACTCGTGGCACTGCAGCCCCTGGCACTGCACCCAGGGATGGAGAAGGTGGGCACAGCCATCATCCCAAAGAAATCAGTTCCTTCAGGAAGTGTGTTTTGGCTCTTGTGCCCTCCCACCCCAGAAATCTGAGGTATTGGTGGGGTGAGGAGAAGCTCCTGGAGAACTCCTATCACACATTTTTTACAGAGAGCAAGGTGAGTTCACAAATTCCAGTCCTGGATTCACCTCTTATCTCCTCTCCCAAGAACAAGTGATAGGACAAATGGAAAGAGTCTCAAGTTGCCCTGGGGGAGGTTTTTAGATTAGATATTAGGGAAAATTTCTTGTCCAAAAGGGTGGTCCAAGCACTGGAACAGGTTACCCTGGGAAGTGGTAGAATTGCCATCTCTGGAAGTGTTCAAAAAATGTGTAGGGGTGGTGCTTAGAGACACGGGTTAGTGGAGGACTTGGCAATGATGGATTAATGGTTGGACTTGATTCCAGAGGTCTTTCCAAACTTAATGACTCCATGATTCTGTGATCCTAATCTGAAAGTCCCAAAAGTGAGGCAAATCTGAATCTCTGAGTAACACTAAAACCATCTGCATCTCCCAAGGAGGGTGGGGTGAGGGGAAGCCATCTCACCCACAGAGAGCAGTACCAGCTCACAGTGCCAGAGGACACAATTATAACTCCCTGGATGAAAGGACAATACCAGACAGTAGGAGGGAAAGGCTGTGGGCAGTAAAACACCCCTCCACCAAGCCTCCCAGCAGCAGAGAACCTGACAGCAACCCATTGCATGTAACATCTTTAGTGTGGACAGGCAAAAAGGGTCTAAATGAAGCAAAACTAACAATCCTCCCACACAGTGCTCAGCTAGTCCACCAACAGGGACGCCATGGGAAACCAGAAGAGAAACTTACTTGTCAGGTTAGATGAAACTTTTAACAGACCAGGCTCAGGGGAGCAGATATACTCACCATCTCTTGGGAGCTTGCAATAGGAACAGGAAGATCTGTAGCCCACAGTACACACCTTACACTGCAATGGAAGATGGACAGCATGAAGAAGTCGTGTTTTGAAGGCAATGGGTACAACCTGCTCCAGAATTCCAGACTCTGCAGCGTGCTTTCAGAAAGTAACAGCCATGAAAAGCTACAGTGATGGGGAATGGCAGTAGGGGCCTTTGCTGGAATTGTAGGTACATGCTCATATGACTCACAGCTGGGTTTGCCTTGGGAACAGGGCTTTCAAACAACTATGGAGCACACATTTATTCATTAGTCCTTGAGATGGAACTCTTCCTCCTCTCAAGTGATGCTGGATCAAAAGCTCCCTGCTAGGCACAATGTTGATTCAAAGGGCTCAAAGTTACCTTTGGCATTCTCTAACCTGAATTCACCCCTCAAGCAGTGCTGTAGTCCTTATCTGAGCTGAACTGTAGATACTGATGTAATTTGGAGAGTTCATAATGAGGTGTCTGCTGACCAAGAGGCAGAGCTGTGCAGGCTTGGATGGTTATCCCACCTGGAGCTCCTGTGGGGAGAGCTAACTGCCCTATTTTCACAGCTCTTACCAAACACAGCACCGCTGACTTCCTCAAATGTATTGCTCTTGTTTCATAGCAATTTCTTCCTATGACTGAAGCCTTGTGGATGCTCTGAGGCACAAGAAAGCTCCTTCAGGCCATGGCTACACACAGCAACAGTGGGGACATACAGCGCAGCAACCTCAGTGCACTGAGAGCTGTTTGAAAGCACTGCTTGAAACTTGTGTCTCCACCTCCAGAGCACTGCAAGCAGAGCTGAGGCACAGAGCAACAGCTCTGCTTGCAGCTGAGTGCATCCATTCAGCTGGATGAGGGTCTCTGTAGCCCAGGGTGATCCAGTGGACAAGGTGGGACTCTAACTAGAACCAACCCATTCAAGTCCTGCTGCAAACTCTCAGCCTGTAGTCAGTGGGAATGCAGGCAACAATCCTGTCCTTTCTCCTGCAATCACCTCCAGCCTGCTGCAGCCACAAGTTCCTGTACTAGGAAAACCTTGGGAAGGGCACAGGAACAAACTGACCCTTGGGCAATGGTTCCTTCCCAAAAATGGACCAGTTCCAGCATGAACTAGACTTGGCTCATGCTGCCTAGACTTGGATCCATTTCCCTGCTTCCTTCCCTGCTGCACTTACCACAGCCACAGCTAGACCACAGGTTCCTGTGTGAGGCAGAGGGGTGGTTACACACATGAACCAGAGCAAAGCCTCTTCCATTCTGGCTGGCAGAATCACTGTCTCATTGTGGTTTTTAAGGAGAAAGGATCCACACGCTATTTTCCCGACATTTTATAAAGGAACCACTGCACAGGAACAAAGCTGCTCTGGGCATAAAAAATCTAAATCTGGCTACCTGTACCACACCCATATGCATGCAGAGGTGAGACCTAAAAGAAGGTAGGCAAAAACACAGTTCAGAAAGGGCAACAGCTTCAGGGCAGGTATTAATTACTCTGAGGGACTTTGGCCACCGAGCAAATATCCAAACTCCTCTGAGCTGCCACTGCCAGGAGTGCCAGCAGGGGAAGCAGAAGGCAGCTCTGAGCACATACTTACACGTTTGCAGCGCCAGAACTCTGGGCAGGGAGTGTATTCAAGGGTCACCTCCTTGCCACCGATGGTAAGAGTTCCCTGTTGAGACAAGGGGGTGAATGACCAATGTGCCCAGCACACACCGGTTACTCAGAGGCAAAGAAAGGGGTGAAAGCTCTGGTTCCTAAAGGCTTTGCAAGTGAAACAGGGTGAAAGGGGGAGAAAGTCTTCCAGTTCAGTTAGCTGGAGCTTTGCCATGAAGTGGGAGGGAAACAGCCTGTGCCCTGCTCTAGCATGGGGCTACAAGGCTGTGGTAGCTAGCTCCAGAGGAGCAGGCAGGAGAGGCCTTGCCACCTCCCAGGAAGAGCAGAGACAAGGAACTAGAGTGGGAAATTGCTGTAAGCTGCTTTAGTCCAGGTGCTGGCAAGGAGCAGCTGGACAGACTCCCTCATGCCAGCCACCACCAGACTGGCCTCAAGGCAGCTACCTGAGGAGGAATGTGTGGAAAAATCCTCTCAGGTGAGAGAATTTTCATACTTGGGTTAGTCTTCATGCCAGTCATGAACCATGGCTTTTCTTCAGAGAAATAACACCAGAAATGTGCTGCTGGCCCTCAGTCAGCAGAGCCAGTGCCCTGCAGCCAGCCCTTCCCTGCTGAGGCTGGCCTCGAGCACCTGAGCAGCAGCACCTGAGGGCCTCCACTGCCCACAGATTCACTGCTTCCAGATCCTCAAGTGGTGCTTTGGAGATGTGCCAACACACCCACAAGCTCTGCTGAAATGCAGATAAAATGGGTCAGAGGTACAGGTTCCCTGGCTCCTGCCTGGAGCAGCAATGATTGCTGGTGGCTCCCATCTGCCAGGGACAACAGGCCATGCCTGGGCACGCAGGATGCAGGCAGGCCAAGTCACAGATGCACACAGCCAGGAGACATCTCCTGTCACTGGAGGTACTGCCAGAACACACAGCCTGGATTCCCCAGTACCACAGTTTGAGACTCAGCATCAACAGAGACCCAGACCCAGGTCCCCCAGGTCCCAGGAGAGCAGCTGCCTGACACACAGACAGATATCAGGGAGCTGTAAACAGTCCCAGCCTGTTTTGGGGACCTCTGCTGAGTCAGAAGCTTCCCACGTACTCTGACCCAGTAGCCTCACCATGCAAAAGCCCCCAGTGCAAACCATGAGAAAATAAGTTTCCAGAGTTATTATTCAGAAGTCATGATACACCCATGCATAAACTGCTCTGCAGAACGTGAGGGAGATGCTGGGGAATATGCAAAGTGGGAGTGAGGAGTTCATAGAAGGGAATCACTGAGTGGCAGTACAACAATCCTTTAACTCCTACGAAAGAACACGGCAGGGTTCCACCACCTCCCCTCTTCACATCCTGCCTTTTACGAACCAAAGCCATCCTTTCCTACCAGGCCTCTGTTGAACACTTTGAGGGGTTCCTTTCTGCTACCCAACATGGATCTGCCTTTGCCTGACAGAAAGCTGAGCCATTCCCGGACCTTGCAGAAGGCTGGTGTGTGCACTCAGAGCACCCTGCTGCATCTTTGGAGAACCTGCTCAGGGTCTATTCACAGCAGGGAGCACTGCTCACTTCACCTATTCATAAGAGGCTTTGCACCCTCTTTAAGGCATGTGAGGAAACACAAGTGAGAAAGGGAAGTGGATATCAAGGCTGTCCCACTGGAACTGCTGGTCCCTGAGACAGACGTGATCCCTCTCCCAAGCAGGGTACCCACCACATCCCAGCACACACTCAAGAGACGGGCAGTGCCAGAAGCAGGCTAGAAACGCCCGTGGGTGCCTCAGGGCACACTGAGCAGAGGCAGCAGGAGAAGGCAGGGTGCACATCCTCATGAGCCCAGGGAAGTCCTGGGGAACAGCAGCCTCTCACCAGGCAGCTGCAGCCCTGCCTAGGAGCTCAGGAAACCAAAAACTCGATTACAGCACATCTCCTCTGGCAGGGGCAATCCATCACAGAGCTTCATTCTTCTCCCAGCCACTGAGGACAAACCTTGCCAGAAAGCCTTAAGATTATTTTTGGTTTTATGGAAAATGGTATTTAAGTGCATGTTGTGCTGGTGGTGCTGGTCCCTTCCGCAAATTCCATTTTGGGAGGCTGCAGAAAGTGTCTCTTGCATAATTACTCCCTGATTTCCCTAACACCCTGCTGATTGCCTGCTCACTTTTTCAGCAAGCTCTCTCTTACTGATTTCTTCTTGATAAAGTAATTTTCAAGGTTGCAATCATCATTTAACTCTCCAAAATGAGTCTTTCGCTTAGGACACACATTGTCAGGATTCAGTGGCTTTGAATTCCTTATTCTCCCATTTTGTTACTAGACTCCATCACAAATATTTTCAGAACCTTTATTCTCTCTAGTTCCTGTCTCTGCTTAACCCTTCTTCATCTAGATCTTTTACTGTGCAAAAATTTTTGGATACTACTCTAAATTTCAGATTTCAAATTGAGCAGATTTAAATTGAGCAAATCTTGGTGAAATGACAAAGATTTTCTGAAAATTTCAGGGAATAGTGCTGGGAAGGGGGGGAAAGGGTAAGCTTAAAGTATGCCACATATTGTGTCTGGCACCATATTTCTTCCAAATTCAGGCATTATTTCCTGGACTTTTTCACCAACCTGCACTATGTCTGTTAATTCCTCTGTATTTTTAATACCCTGTACTTTGGAGCAGCTTGGCTTTTTCTAAGTCAGAGTGAAACAGAAATGTCTCTCTGGTCTTCCCAGTCAGGAACCTCCCCCTCATAACTAGCAGTAAACACAGAGTTGACTCACCAGTGAAGGGTTTAAAAGGCAGCACAGCTTTGCAGCACCAGGACAGCAAGCTCTCAGCCATGGAAATGCCCACATTTCCAAGGGCATGAACAGATTCTACTGTTTTCTGAATTGCCAAATTCATCAAAACAGAGCATCAGGACTTTACTGCTGGGAGCAATGCTTTGTGCTACTGTTTGAAACCTTTCAAACATAGTTATACATGGATTTTTTGCTTAGAGATCATTGGAGATGCAACAGTGAATTCTAATCTAAGGGATACAATTCAGTCCCAGCCAGTTCAGCTCCTAAAAAATCTGCCCTATGGCCAAGTATGTAAATAGTCCTGTCAGCAGGCTGATCCATGGAGCAACCCTGCCATGAGATGGTCCTAGAGAGCTGTGCCAGGAAACCATAAGCCTGTTTGCAGAGAGCACACACACTGCAGCCATGTCTCAAAGTGCTTCACTGAGCAGGGACAAACCCCACAGGAACATGTTGCTTTTACAGAGGGAAAGAAAAAAGAGAAAATCCCTTAGCCATGATATCCACAGGTGATGCAATCCCTCTAAAGCACTTTGGAGACTGTGTCAGCAGGGCACAGGGCTTCAGCAACAAAGCTAGTTTCACTAAAGCAGTTTCCAAGCCTTTTGTTCCCAAAAGTAGCATTAAAGAATACCAGGAATGTAGGCCTACCTGTGAGAAAAAAGCCAGACCACACCCTAGGACATATCACGCTCACTTTTGAAGTTGAGTTTAGCTCACCTCTAGTTTACCCTGTGTGTAACAGCACTGCTCTGCACAGAGCCCAGCCTGGCCCTGCAGGTACCTGAGCACTCTGATCCTGCTTCCTAGGGAACCCACGGAGATACTGCCAGGGCCAGGAGACAGCCTGCTGCAGGTCAGGCACTGCACAAGCCACTGCTTCAGCTGCCTGTCTGTCAATTAGCATTTACAGTGAGCACGCTGGGCTTTTTCATGCTTGTTGACAGCCTTTTAATGATGATGACTGGGGGTTGAGGAGGGGGAGAACTTGCCAAAAAAGTATCTCTTTGCTCTCAAGACTGAGATGACAGAATACAAATCATCAGTGTCAAAGCTTTTGCTAACTGTTTCTCTAAAAAAAAAAATTAGAGCATCCAAGAGTGACCTAGAAAATTGGAAACGTGGAAGGAGAGCTCTTGGAACACAGCCACTCCCTCAAATAAAACCAGGCTTCTCCTTTAACTGAATCTATCCAAACACTGAAACATTCAGTAAAATTTCCCTTTGGAGCCTCCAAACAATGAGCTGACAGCGTTCCAATATTTGACCCCACAGGTCATGCCTGGGCAGCTACAAGTGGGACTGCGACACCACAGGGAGATGTGGATGCAGCAGGCAGCACCACCACGGACTGCTGTGGAGGAACGTGCTCCAGCTCTTCCAGAGGGGTGGCAGCAGCCATCCAGCCAGGATGCCACCATCCCTGGTCACAAGGAAGACCACAAGGGCCTGTCTTAGTGGAAAAGCAGTTGTCAGTCTCACCTTTACAGACAACATACCTGGGGTGGTGCACATCAATTTTGGAACAGAACCAAGGCTCAGCTACCAAGCACCCAAATCCACAAGGGTTACAAAACCAAACTTTTCTTCTTGGCTACAACCCCAAGGCAGTGCAGGAGGTGCCTCCACCACAAGTGAACCATTCTTCAGACCCCCTTTAGCAGTTGGCTCATGCACAAACCAAACACCACGTCAGCTAATTATTTCCTAATATTGTTTGTGGTCTGATTAAATGGAAAATATCTGTACCATGAACTGAAAGGTTCAGGTATCCTTCTTGCTGAGTAATAACCAAGCTGGAACACTGGTTATGTGGTTCAACATGATAAAAATTAACTGAAAATACCATTTGTAAACAGATAAAAAGCTGCATACGAAGATTATGACAAAAGAATGCTTATGGGCAGCACAGTAAAGCAGTCACATTAAAATACCAGCACTAACCTTGTTTACATGATGTTAATTCAGCCCTCTTCTGCATATTTACTATAATTAGGATAGTTATTCAAAAATCAGTATACATCCGTCATTTAAAAATTATTTAAAATGATTAATGACAAGTGTTTATTGCCTTGGGAATGCTCAGACACTACCCCAGGAGGCAGTCTGGGAATGCAGTGCATGCCCCTGGTCCCAGCAGCACTCCCCAGAATAAAAAGCTCTTGCCATCCTCAGGGTACATTCCAGCCCTGGCCTCCACATGCCCTGGGTGGCGCAGCACAGGAGACAAGGGGCTGACAGCACAAGCCACGTTATCTAATTGGAACTGCAAATCAGAATGCATTCAGGTTCTGCTCCTATTTGAGTATGGATTAGAAATGCAGATTTAACAGCCCCCAACCACCACACAATGCAAGTTATGTAATGGCATCCTATTCCACTGGCATGCACCAGGCAGAGGCTGAGTGGGAGCTGCCAGGGAGAGCACAGGGTTCTCTCCCTGACAGGATTCACCTCCAAATTAGGCAGGCAGGTGAGATCAAACACCAAAGGTCTCCCTAACTATCCCCAGCTGCTCGTGGAATTGAGGAGGCAGCACCTTCCTGGGATGAAGCAGAGGGCAAACACCTGGGAGGGTAAGAGACCAGCTGGATATATTTCAGAAGATCATCTCAGCCACAGAAACTGGCTTCTCATCCCCTGTTTTCCATATGCTGAAGTTTTTATCCCTGAACTCATCGGCAGCTGCGGTACAAGGACTCAACTGCACAGAGCAACAGGCAGTACATGTGCTTACCTCTGACAAAAAGCAGATGAGAAAAGCTGTGAACCCACAAACCACAACCCATCTGTAATTAAACAGTCAGAAAATGGAACGTGACATGGAGCTGAAGAAACAAGAGCAATGCAGGCTGCTGCAGGGTACTGCAGCAATCTGGCATTTCCTACAGCAAAAGTAACTACAAGCAAATTCCTCATGAAGTGGGATTTTCCCCAAGGCTCTCAGCCTCCTTCTCGAGCTCTCAAACCAGTTGCAGCTCAGGGAATGCTTTTTATTGGCCTGATCTAGCAGTGCATCCAGCACTCTACTGCTGAGTGGCTGACAGCCAAGGCAGAAAATTCAAGATATACAAGGGAAAAGGATGGTTTGAAAAGTGGTGGATCCCTGAGGAATTGTTACATCGCCAAATGGATCCAAACAACTTTGCAGTGCACCATTATTACAGATTTCCATCAAGGCTAACACTGAGATGACAACTGACAACATAAACACTGTGTTAGTGGCCACCCAAAGAGCAGGATATTTGGCTCTTGGGCATCAGAGATGCTACAGAGCTGAAGAGCACGTGGCATCACCTTGCAGCATTTAGCAGTAAGGCATTTATTTCAACAGTGATCCAAGGCTAACCAACATAGCATGCTCAGGGCTCCTGGTCCTCAGGGTCAGGAGAGGCCTGAGAATGACAGCCTAAAGCTGTCACCATCCATCCTCAGCTGACAGAACACTGCTTCAGGCACACCACTGGTGGGCATGTTAAACAAAACTGGCACTAACACACAACTAGGCATTAGGAAGATAACTGAGAGAGTCCTAAACATTCAGTAGCTAAATGTAACAGATTAAGATGCTATATAAGGATTATTTTAACCCAGATAGCTCCTGGTACTTCTTTTTCAAAGTCCCTTTATTGAAAACCAGCACTGGGACCATCCACCCTGCCCCACAAGCTTCCATATCTACTTGCTCCCTCCTCAGGCCTCCTCCTGCCTGGTTATCCAGGCCATTTGTCCTTCAGCAGAAGGTGCCAGTCTGCATCCTTTAAGTTTCTTATTTCCACAGACACCCCAGCTAGCCTGCTGAGACACCTCCAGTTTTCTTCCTACGGTTTCTAAATTCCCTGGATACCAGCCATCCCCTTTTTAAGCAAGTCCCAGTATCTTTCTACAGCTCACCTCCCCCCACCGATATCCTTTTCGCAAATACACACAGAAATTGCTTTTCAGACTATGCCAGCTCTCTACATTTTAATGCTTGAATTTTGAACTCCCAATTCAGCTCCAAGTTAGGACTCTCGAAGTGCTTATCTTTTAAACACAGCATTTGCTTTGCTTGTCAGCACTCTCAGCCCTGCTCTGAGAGCAGCAGCACGGTGGGCACAGGCAAGCTCCCAATTACAGCTCCAGGAAGGATCACAGTGATGTGCCACAGCTGGGGAGAACACACAATGTGCTCAGCACCTCACGTGCTCAAGGGCCAGCTCTGGGCAGCAGGTGATATGAATAGCTGCTGCATTTCACCCTCTAAGTAGATTTCAACCTGTCTGAAAGTTTTCTTTGATCCAGTGAAGCCAAGTGGACTTTCACATGCCACTCAAGGCCCTAATGCATCTCCTCCTGGCTAATGCCAACCTCCAGCTTCCCTCACTCCTCTGAAGAGGGCACCTTTGCAGATCAGCTTATAGGATCACTGGGAAAAAAGTGGAAATTTTAAAATTGAAAGCCTTTTCTTTACATCATGAAGGAGTCAGAAGATGATTTCTAGGGTCCACACAGTGAGGATCAGGGGACAACAGCTCAAAGAGGGACAAGTTCTGTGCTCTGGTGTTACTGGCTGTGCTTCCACTCCACAGCTAAGAGAAGCATGGATGGCTAAGATCATATGACACGGTAAGCATAGGAGGCCATGCATGTGAGTTTCTTTAACAGCTGGACTTGATCTTAAAGGTCTTTTCCAACCTCAATGATTCTAAGTCAAACACTCACTTTTATGCTCAGAAAAGTATCAGTCAGGTTGAATCCTCTGATTGAAAAATATACTTAAACTATCAAAACTTAAGAGTATTTAAATATTTAGCACATTGAGTATCACTATTCACAGATGGCTCTAGGGAAGGATCCACATGGCTCTGCCTCATCAATATTCCTTTACTTTTCATGGGCTGCTGCATGGACAATGTTTGAACAACAGCTGCTTCACAGACCCCCTTCTCTCCCACCACAGGGACTTCCCTTCTCTCTCCAAAACGCTGCTCTACTGCCTGAACATATTTCTCCTTTTTTTTTTTTTTTAACATGACCACCTTTTTCCTCAAAGGTCATCTCATCCCATCTCACTGTTAAACAATATAAAGCTTAAGCACATTAGCACAGTGCACTAATCCAGTCCAGGACCTTCCTGTGCACCTCCCTCAGGGATACTTTACAATTAGCAATGGCCATAAGGAAGCTGGGAAACAATGAGGAAACACCCTGCACCTTAATCATAGGTTTGAAGCATAAATATCAAAACCCTCAAGAGCATTCCCAATGCAAAATCATGGTGGAAAAAATGGCTGGAAAGCTCTGCCTGAAAGGGGCAAATTTATTGCTAGACAATTTAATTAAGCATTTGAAGACCCCACACACAAACAACACATGTTCTTCCACTGGAGCATGTACCTATGGGACTCCTGCACACCTGCACAGGGAACAGAGCTCAGGGTGTTCTGTGCAGCAGCAAATGTTTGCTAAGAACACACCAGCTGTGATGGGGAAGGGTGTGCTCCAGAGGCTCCTCCAGACACAGCTCCAAACTCCACTCTTAGGCACTCAGAGCCCTCCCTGGCAGTGCCTTCTCTGCAGGACAGTCTTTATGCTGAAAGGACCCAAAAACCCTGGGAAGAGGAAGTACCTCTGAAGAAAAGAGGGTTTTATCCTTAGAGACATCATTTCTCAATATTCCTAGATTCCCAGTTAATGGCAGAAGTGTCTGATCCTGCCTCCCTCAGGATAAGAGCCCTGCCATTTGCCACCAGCAGTGCAACACTTACCTGTGTCCTCCCAATGATGGTTCCCAGCACACCAGTGTGACCTTGAGGTGGGCTGTCCAAAAGCCATATCCAGATCCTTAATGCTCACACCTGGACAGATCATGAAGGCAGCTGGCCCACCTTCAGGCTGGCACCTGTACAGATTTCTGTGTCTGAGCAGATGCTGCCTCCTGAGAGCTCTTCTTAGGAGCTGATTTGGAAACCAGCTGCTTTAACCTCTTGGCTCAGTATTTGCCAAGAAACCTGACACAGCATGAAAACAGTTATCCAAGCCCTTTGGAGGGAAATGATTTTTCCCTGCTGGCCTGGCTTGGGTGCAATGTAACACTAGTGGGTGTCACAGCTCCTTGTGGAACCCAGCACCTCTTCCTTTTTCAGGCCTTTTTCCTTTTCCTTAAACTGAGTTTTAAGAAGTTCATTCAGGCAACTGCACTGCACAAAGTCCAGAGGTAAATTCAGATCATTCCTTCCTGGTCAGTTCCCAGAAGTGCTGAAGAAAGGAATTTAGTGCCGTGTCAGAGTGCAGAAGTAGTGACTCTCCAGGCTCTGGTGGCTGACTTCAGGTCTTTGGGAGAGTACATCCAGAGAGGTGAGTGTGCAGGACAGCAGTTCCTCTCACAACCCTGACACCAAGGAAGGAAAAGAAACCAGTTCCCTGTTGTGCCGAAAGTGCCTCAGCATGGCTGAATTCCTAAGGGATTGGGAAGGGGAAACAGCATGCACAGAAATCTCTTTAAACTGTCACATAAGCTGCACAGCAGTGGGTGGCTCAGATATTGTGACTTGAACCCCTGTGGGACTTGATTTAATACCTGGTGGCTCAGGACAGAGACTGGCCCGTGCAGACTGAGGGCAGCCAAGCCCAGGGTACTGCCTGCAGCCCCCTGTGTGCTGCTCACCTCTCTGCAGCAAGCACTGCAGCACCACAGAGCTGATGCTTCCAGCTGCTCCTCTTAGAGCCAGATGGATCAATCATTTGCCTGTCAGCAGAAAGTGCCTGTGAAACTTTCTGGAATTCACTTCTTACATTTAGTGATGTGCCCAGTACACACTGGAAGGAAGCAAAAGAGATGAGCTGAGTTAATGGAAAGGACAGAGGAGGAGGCAGCAGTGACAGTGGACACACCACTTGCACATGAACCAGCCCCAGAACAACAGCTTGTCAGGAAAAAAATCCAAACCACCTCAGCACTCCTCTCCAGTGATATCACAGGTTGGGAAGAATCACTCAGGCTTTCAAAACCTTAGGGCTATAAACAGTAAAACACCTTAGTCATCATATCATTAATGTACAGCTTTGCACCGTGAGAAAGCTTCTTAGTGAGACTTCTCAACCTGGTATTAAGTGTATGAAAATACATCTTGGGATTCTTAAGACCTAAAATTACTTTCTCTGTTAACTCTGCTCCTGAGATCCTTGATGGAAAAGTACATCAAATGTTTGCTTGGGCTTTAAATGCCATCCCAGCTCAAATCTGGTTCATGAAGCCCATCTGAATATTGCTAATTTCCTTGTTAGACATGGACTGTACATCACAAAAAATGAAGATTTCCCCTGTTGTCTATGAAAATGGGAGAAAATTACTTTCATTCTCTTGTTCTAAAGACAGAGTTTTAAATACTTAAATCTTATGTTTACAGCTTTATAGCTTTGACCCTCATTAAAAATGCAATTCTTCACATGACAGACTTGATTTTATTCCCCTGTCCTTCAGAAGCTGTTTGTTCATCCTGTGGAAAGCATAACTAACTGAACTCATAGGTGGCCTGAAGAGATGGAGATGCAGGAGGCATGTTGTTGGATGCAACATCTGGTACCTGTCAACACATACACACAGTGCAAGAGCACCACAAAATAAACCTTCAGGCAGACTGCTCCTTTACATCTGATAGCTTTTGTTCTGCAGAAGCCAGGAAGAACTTTCCACCTCCGTCCTACATCTCCTTGTACAAAACAGCTCCAAGATTTTCCCACACAACCTCCTTCTGGCAGCAATTGTAGCCAGGATTCAGTAAGTTGGTCACACAGTGCTACTGAGGACCTGTCAGTGGCTGTCCCATTCACAGATTCCCTGATATGATGGAAAAAGAAATTCTCCCCCTGATGTGAGAGGACTGGGGAAGTTGGTGCCTTTCCTCAGCAGTGCAGAGGGATTTTGCCTGTCAGCACTCTCACTGCTCTTCCCCCTCCTGTGTCTCCTGGTCCTGCACAGATGCAGAATGACAGCGAAACTCCTGATCTCTGATCTTGTAGCACACAGTGTTTCTTGTGCTCTCTGTAGGTATTAAAGCTTTAATAAGAGTCTAGAAGGTGCCCTGTGGCTTGCAGGGGAATGGGGTGGATAATAACTCTGTGTCCTCCTGTGTTAAATACCTGTTTCCTTGTTGCCTGTGATTGATGGATAATGACACAATAGCCCATTTAGGCGTGCCGCCCCCATTTTCCACTGTAATAATTTCATTTCTAGACAAGAACATTAACAACCCAGTTACAGTCGAAAGGAAACAGAAATTCACAAATAAAAGTTGCTGACTGCCAGAGCTTTGATCTTCCATCTTCAAACTTGAATCTGAATTTAATATTTTACTCCTATGAGTTTCACAACCCGAGCAGAAAACAGCAAAATGCAATGTACTCGTTTGGAATGAGCCCCAATTCTAGACAGCCAAATTTACATTATTTAAATTGAAAAGGTCCTATACAAACTCAGCTGGGAAGAAAACAGACTAAAATCCACATCTGAAGGGAATTCCAGCTCTCTCTCACTATCAAAACCCTAGATGCACAAAAAGCATACATGATTTCTACAGAAGGGCAGGCAGACCATGTCTTTGAAGAGAAGGAAACAGTGGTTCTGCCTTCGTCCTTAACCCCAGGAAGCAAGCAGTTCAACATTTTTTTCCACCTCTGGAGCCAACGTTTTACCTTCCTGTTCCAGCAATCCATCACCAGCAGTGCATCAAATAATGGAAAAGCAATCGCTGCTAAGATAGCACAAAAGCATGAACGAACAGTTCTGAGGCTGAAGCTCACAACAACGACTCATCAAATGAAAACTGCAACATTTTGGTGTGCTCCCACTTATCAAAACAGTCCAGATGGAGTCCCAGCATTATAATCTAGCTCATATGCTTGTAAAACATATCTGGTGTTCCCCTCGACATTGCTGGAATTAGGCTGAGGACTCATTGGACTCAGCCCAACAATTTCTGTCACCTCGTTCTCAGTGACAGGTCCTGTGCAAACCATTATGGCAAAACCCTGATAGGAAATGGTCTCACTCTGGAAATGAAAGTTGTGGTGCATTCACTGAGATGTCTTGATTCATCACTGAGCCAGTCCAGACATTTCCCTCTCACTGCCTGCTCATCTCCCTGAAGACTCTTCAGTGGTATCATCAGCACCGTCCACTTCTCAGAGAACAGAGGGAATTTCTGAGAGTGCAGCTGCAGCTTGGTTAGTCACCAGCTTACTTAGAGGATGACTTCAAAAGCATCAAAGCAAATTAGTGGCATGAGTCCTACTACTTTCACATAGGAGCTTGATCAAGGGATTTTACATCCTAATCCAAAATCCCCTTCTGACCATGTACACAATCTATCAACTGCAGCCCCACACAGTCTGTCCTACACCTGATTTCCATGTTCCTTTGAAGCATGCTGAGGCTACGAGGCACACACCTTCCAATTTGTTACACAGGGATATATTTAAAGTTTCTACAGATCTTCACAGAAAATCAACTAATGACAAATGCAAACTGAATTAAAAAACAAACAGTCTGTGATAAAGAGCAGCCAGCAGGAAACCATGGCTCTGTTTTAAGGTGAAACTTGCACCTATAGGTAGCATACACAGCATAATCTATGACTAAGATTTCCCCACTGGCACACAATTATTTCATTAACACATTAGGAGGAGAGGACCTGACAGCTACAGAGACAGGGTGCCATCTGTATCCTGCCCATGCATCCAAAGATTACTTCAAATCTTTCCTAGCTCAAGGCAAGATCTCACCTAGAAACGAATTCAAAGGATGAGTGTTCCAGATGCCTCATCACTCAGGAAAATGCTCTGTGTACTGAAAATGACCAAACCAAAGCTATTTCTTAGGGAAATAACACTGCTCTGCCAGTGAGTCCTCTACAACACAACTTTAGCCCTATGGAAGGGGCAGAGGCATGGTACACACTGCACTTTGCATGCACAAGCAGAAGCTTTCAAGTATCCCCATTTTTATAACACCAGTGCTGGGCATGACCAAAGGTCTGGCTGTCCCATGGTGGTTCCTCACTCTGAGCCACCAGTGCAGGGAATCTTCAACCCTTTCCTGCACAGCTGGGAGTGATGCAGCACAAGTACTGGTATATCAGATCACACAGCCAATCAACCAGAGAGGACTGGACACCTGTCTTGACAATCACTCACAGATCAAATGATTGAAACAAATTTCAGGAAATCACAATTATTCCCTCCAGCTCCCAGCACTGTAAACAGAACATCTAATCCAACAGAGAACAACTTGATTACCAAGGCATTTATAATCTATAGGGAAAGAATGGTTATTTCAGAATTACACCATCACACAGATTTGTTAATGTCAATGGACAAAAAATTGCAACAGACCCATCACCAGAACAGAAATGCCGGGGCCAGGAGGGAGAGCATTTTCATTTTAGAGAAGGGTAGGGAGTGATGCTTTATGTGAAACAACCTATTTATATAGCAGCCCAAGCCAACCTCAGCACACAGAATAGATAATTCTGTAATATACAGCAATATTTGAGTCCTGAGATAACCCTGCTGGGCCACACATCCCCAGCAGCAATCAGAGACACTGAGGAAGTCCCACTTAAGCATGTGCTGCATGCTCCAGCCAGCTCACCCAGAAGCTGTCCTGTGGGACAACCCCATTGCAGAGCAGCAGTTCAGCAGCAGCAAACACACACAGTCCCACCACATGGGTAAGGTGAGGCTGAAGGAAAAAGGAGGACAGGATTTTGGAATACGAGCAGGGAGGTGGAGGGACATGGCAAGCTGGGAATCACACAAGTAGAGCAAGAAGATGCAGCTTCACAACTCTTCTAGTGAAAAGTGAACTTATTTTAAAACACATTGGATAGCATGGTTTGCTTCTCGAGGCAAGGCAGGACAGAGCTGCCAAGAAGGAGGTTGTAGTTTTTTTATCTGGGAAGGGCTGGAGAAAACACATTGATGGGAAGCTACTATTGGCTGAAAGGAAGAGTGTGTGAAGTCTCTGGCAGAAGCTCTCTTACAACCTTCTGTGCCAAAGGAAGAGGGACTAAGAGGATTCACACGGCTTGGAGAGCTGAGATGACAGAAGATGTTGAGAAGATAGAAGAGAAAAAGGTCCAGAGAAATATTTTTGGTACTTTTTGGCAGTTACATTTTACAACAAAAGCCATCCTTCTCTGCACATGGAAGGTCTCTGCAGCACACAGAGATTAAGCCAGTCCTTCCAAACAGGCAGTGCATTTATCACAGCTTCACTGCAGGATACACACATGGACACCCACACACCCAGCCCTGTCACAGGTCACTGCAGGCAGATCCAACTGCTTATTCACAGTCAAGTGTCTGCCCAGCTGCAGGAGCTCCCCACTGCAGGCTTCCATACTCATCTCCAAAGCTGACAACTCCAGTTAAATGCTGGTACAATGCAGTGATTAGTGAAACACGAGAGGGAATGAAAAAATGATTGACTCAACATGTCAAGCCTCTGTGATGTAAGCCCAGGGTGAACTCGTGACAAGGTCACACACTGAATCAGATACAAAAAAAAACCCAGATCAGCTCTGCTGCCTGGAAATCCACTCATCCACTAGCCTGTGGAGAGAACTTTCCATACAGGTCAGGTGGCTCATAAAAATTCCTCCACAATGTGCATGTTTCCCAAACCATTAGGATGTTTACAGAAGAAACTGCCTAGGTATACAAGCCTTTCCCTCACTCAGAGTGGAAGACTCCAACAGCAGATTCTAGAAATCCACAATCAAAAGCAGGACAGGCTTTATGGGGGTGAGGGAGAGGAGGGGAAAAGGCGGTGTGCTAATGACACAACCTGAGCAAAATCCACACATCCGATATGCAACAAGAAAAGCAGAATATAATGCCACTTGTGGATCCAAGGAGAACAGGTCAAAAGCAAAGCCATCTCCAGCATCCTTAGCCTAACACACAAATGGATTTTCAGTGTATTTGTGGACATGCCACCACCACCCTCAACTGCAGGTTAAAGCTAAAGAGACAGAGTAACATTGTCAGGTGAATAAATGATGGATACCAGACAGCCCGTGAAAATGCATTTGAGGCAGGTGTCATCTTCCATTACAGAGGGAACCTGGCAGACTCTAGAAAAAAAAATGCCACACTCCACAATTAGGCCCATTCTACCAAAAGGAATGCAACTAGTTTTGATGCTTGGACACACATTTTCTTTTACTAATTGCAACACACTCCCTGTAGCACAGGCTTCAATAAATACCCCAAGGTTACAGGTCACAGGAGAAGTTCCATTCTCAGGATAAGCACATGCTTCTTCCTTATTTAATTGGGAAGCCACACAGAGCTGTGGCTTGTTACTGCAAATGTTTTCAGGACAGAAAGTCCTAAGCTTTGCCTGCTTGTCACAGCATTTTGTGGATTTTAACACAAACAGCTACAGTGAAAAGCCTGTGAAATATGATCTGCACCAGAAGCTCTGTTCACACAGAATACAGAAAGGCCCTGCAGCGAATGGATACAGGAAAATAGGCTCAGAGCAGGAGAAACACACAGTTGATGTTTCTAGCTGCACAGGAGTGGGACATGCTCAAGTGAGCACCCACCAAACCCAGTAAGAATCCCTCTTACTCTCTCCAGTAAAAAACAAGCAGGGAGTGGAGCCACTGGCGTGCTCAGCGAGCTGAACAAGGACAGCACTGCAGAGACACTGCTCTGACAAGTACCAGCCTCAGTGCAGGAAGGCACAAGAGCAAGTCTTGAACAGCCACTCCAGCACATGCCTGGAGAGCTGCACAATAATGTACAGTGTATGCATTTTTAAAAGTTCATGCTATAGCTCTCCTCTTGCCCTCTTTCTTAAGAAACGGGAGGAAAGGATTACAAAGTTGTTAGTTACTAGCAACAAGCTAGGAAATATTAATGCAGCCAGTGTTGCTAAGTTTGAGGCCAGAGTGGATTTGGAGACAATACTACAGAGTCAATTGAGACAAACCATTTGCTCCTGAGCTCAAAAAAAACCCCTCTTGCTTCCATATCTATAACAACCAATTCCATTTCAGTGAAAACAGTCAGAGAATTAAAATAGGCAAGCAGCAGAGACAAGCTCCTTCCATTTCTGCTCCTCCTGCCTTTATGACACACAATAGTACAAAGGGTACTTCATTTCCCACCTGATTTTCTCACACCAAGTAACATGCTTGTTATGTCTGTTCTTTTCTACACATGAAGGAGGAATGCAACAAGATTCCATGCCTATGGCCAAGTGCAGCCATGGGATGTATTCCCAAAGCTGCTTCCAAGAAGCCAACCTGGTGCCCTCAGACAGGAGCATTACCACACCATGGGCCACGCCAAAGAAACGCCAAATGCCACATCCCACCCCTTCAAAAATGAGAATAAGAGAGGGAAAATTATTTAACAAAAATCATGTGACTTAGCAGACAGAAACCTCCATTTTCCATTCAAAATAACTTTCTCCCCAACAGAAAAGCAGCTCATCACAGACAGAAAATGTCTTGCACAACTCTAGTGACAACCACTGTGAAACAAGAGGCCACCAGGAGCATCACCAACCATGAGACTGCTATAAGGGCTGGATCAAGGCTCTGCACAACAAACCAACAGCTCATCTGCCCTGCCAGGGCAGAGCCCCACAAAGCCAGGGGGAGAGCCAGCACCTGGCACCTCACTCATCCAGCCCTGTGCCCAGCACCTCCACGCTGGGAATAACAGCAATCCAGAACCTTCCATGTATATTAGCTGGGACCTTGGCATTAGAATAAGTTGCCAATGCATCAATCAACGAGTCAAAGTAATTAATAAGGTGCTTGTTGTCATTACTTTAGCTGAGGTAGTTCATAACATGGAATGAAACTCTCCTGCAAAATCAGGGCAACACAAATATGGGTGTTTCCTTATCACAATGTATGTAACAGAAAAGCCCCCTCAAATCTCAGCAGTCACGTATACATGCTAAGATTTACTGAATGGAGGGAGTTGAACCTGGTAAATCTGTAGTTTGCAAGTCTGGCAATGATCTTGAGTGGGTGCTGGTGTGTACTGAGTAAAACAAAAGGATTTCACAATATCAGAATGATACAATATAGAGATGTAGCAAATTGTTCTTCAGGCAAGGGCAGCTCAACAGGCATTAAACAGCATCAAAAATGTTGGTTTGGCACAAGCTATTTATTCCCAGCCTCTAGATGCCTGAGAAAGAGGCAGGTTGACTAGTGAGGGACCAGCATGTCACTTGCTATTTATGCTCTCACAAGTGACTGAATTTGACAGGGACAGTTGATAACCTTCTGAAAATAACTGAACTATCAAAGAATCTGCGTCTTAGCTAACACAGATTTTTGGTTTTGCAGCTTGCAAAAATGCAGACTCTCAGTCTAAGGAGATGATCTTGCAACTCTACCCTGGAAGTCATTGAAGTGGAATATCTATCCTCTAGGGACAACTCATAACTCCCTTTCTGAAGATCTCTATTTGTCTCTTACTGAGAATTTTAAAGTCACCTCTTTCCTTTGCAGTATGTCAGGTACAAATGCTGCTAGGTTTTTCTTATTTTTAAATTAGGTAATTAGAAAGGCTCTTTTTCATGTTCAATCAAAAGCAGATTAGTCAAGTTAACCTATGTGGGGGTAATCCAGAAATTACAGCTCTCCTGATCAAATGCACATAGCTTGGGTCATCCCAAACCCCACATTTCCAACTTCTCTAATTACTAACACCTGAAGGTCCACTAAAAGATGATGAAGATTGGCATATGGAAGCTTGGGAGGTGATCCCTTCCAAGCACTCCATCTTTCAGCATTCATCTGCACACACACAGAGCCAGGTATAGCAGGAAGAAAACGGGAAGACTTTGATACCCTGTCTGTTTTTAGCACATCCCAGGTGTCTAAGGCTGGGACCTCAACTCCTGTCATTAGCAGTTAAGGAAAGCATTCCCCAGCCTGAATGGCTGCTGTAACTGATGCTGGGGAGGTCAGTGTAAGCAGCAGTGGAACAGCAGCCAGAGCTTCATCCCAAGCATGAGTGTGCAGTGATTTACTGGGCACCTGCAGGCACTCAGTTCAGTTTAAGGATTGCTGCCTACAGGCTCTCTGCTGTAGCACTGGACCAAACCTGATCAAGTTAGAACACCTGCCCAATTCTATATACTCCAAATGGGAGAAAGGGCAGAGCAGGTATCAACAATCAGAAAAAGAGGGATTCCCAAATTCCCAGATACTTGGGAATTGCTCTTGCATAGGAAGTTAATTCATATGAGCAGAAGGGTGGAGAGACTATGGAGAGGCATTCAGTTAAAAGCAGTGTCATCTATAATTATAGATTCCCCAGTGACAACAAAATAAATTGGGAATTGTAGAAACACTGAAGGGAAAATAAAAGTTGTCACTGCTGGTAAAAGTAATAATTAATTCTGGAGCCTTCTCTCTCTGTGCTCCTCACCACCACCTCGGTGGGAATGTGCCAGGCTCTTTCCCAGCAACAGAATTATTTCTGTAAAACATTTTTGTAAGTTGCAATACCTCTGTAACTGAAAATAGAGGCAAATGCAAGCGCTTAGTGGGACCTTTGAAACCCCAGCTGTGAAGACTCATTAACTGTAAGTACATTTTTGCAGATGCACAGCTCTGAATCTGACTCATAACTCTCCTCCCATGACAGCAAGACCCAGGATTCAGGTAAAAAGGTTTAAGATAATTGATATGGATCCTTACTCAGGCAAATTAGGAGGAAGAAAGCAGCAAAGAGGAGACTTAAGGGATATGGTGAAGGAAGGGGGATCAGAAGTTGGCTCTGTTGAGGGATCCATCATTTGCAGTTTCAAGGCACAAGGAGGCCAGTATGAGATGGGAATCTATGTTTTATCTAACAAATTTTATGCATCTCACTCTGGTATAGGAGAAAACAGCTCTAGTTTCAAATACCAGGTCAGAGTAAAGGCCCTTCTTGAATAGCTCCTGAGGATTTCAGTCATTTTGTCCTTTCAAGGGCTGGAAATGTTCAGGTTTACCAGGCTCAACTGCACGTGAGGGTAGTCCTTGTGTCGGCAGCTCTGGGTTGCTAAAGGACAGGATAGATATGGGGGAGATGCACAATGAAGCATCTCTCCCACACATAAGGCATATGGCAAAGTGGAGCACTCAAGTCACAGCTGACTCAGAGCTGCACACGAGGGTGTGCACCTACAGTCACGTGTGTGTGTGTGTGTGTGTGTGTGTGTGTGTGTGTGTGCACCAACAGCCGGGGGAAGCATCACTGCCAGCACAGCTCTTCCCAACTGCATTCCAGAGAGCACAAAAACAGCAGGGTCAAAACCTGCAGTAGGAGTGTCAGCCACCAGCCTCTGAGTGAGCCAGCGTGCTGACACACACCAGGGAGGAGGGCAGACCACTTGGTGTCCAGCAGCTCTCTCCTGCTGGCATTTCTAAGCCTGATAGAAGATTCTGGTAACAACATTTAAACCGCGCTGTTGTGTATTATACAAGAACAGATCTTCCTTCACAAAAACCTCATTGGCTTTCCACCACCCCACCAAAAAAAAACTTTTAAAATCTTCTAGCAGCATTGACCGAATTGTAAAGCAACCTGGTTGGCTTCCATGCATCCGATGGCCTCTTCCAAGAGTGAAAACTCCACGCAGACATAGCCATAGTCGTAACCTGGGGACAGCATTTAAATACAGACGGGAGTCATGTTAGTGCCTTGTCATACAGAAAGCCACATTAAATCATCAATTTCCCTTTCCCTCCAATGACAAGCCCTCTAACCACCACCCCTCTATCTCAGAATGAAAAAGAAAGAAACCAGGGACTAGCTGGATGATGATTAACTGTGCAGTTTACCATGAACATTAATAGTCGTGTTCCCACTTTCCCTTACACAACCCAGTGACAGTCACACCCTTTCTTAGGGTAAGAAATAATTGCTTTGCTGTTTGTTTTTTCTAAGTCATAGTGACTTTCCATTGCCAGTTTCACATGTGCTACCTTGGAGGCAGCACTCTCCAAAGTAAGTATTGATAAATCATTTCCAAGTACCTTGCTGCAGATATATTTTATACGAATAGCCAGCATTTTAATTGGGCAATATTTCAGAGAGGACTAACACAATTCCTTTGCCTTTGCTATTTTTCTTTCAACACCTGCTTACTTTTTGAAGTCCAATCCCTTGCATTATGAAAAAGTGCAGCTGAGGAGGAATGAAAACTCAAACTTTCTCATTTTGGTATAGATATCACTGCACTCATAAGAGGGTGTGGGAGCTTTAAGTTTAGATTCAAGAAACTATAGAGCCTTTACTCTTCTCACTCCTTGGAAAGCTGTTATCTCCATCACTGCAGAAGGGAATCACTGATTTAACTGTGTACTCCAGCTACCTGCACTGAAATATTATGTCCCAAAGTGCAGGGTGAACACTACAGAATCTAACACCAACTCAAGATCCATCCCTGATGTTGAAACTATCTCCAAGAACTGGAATGCTGAGGAACAACCTAAAGTCACAACCTCACCCCTCACATGTCAAGGCCACCACACTCCAAAATAGCACTTTCCAGATGATCATGGGCAGAGATGATTGTACATGGGCACAAGCAGTGAGAGAGTTTGGCTCCCTCCTCCTGCTGCTCCTTTGGCTGGTTTGGAACAAGAGGAAGGCTGGTCTGCAAGTGACTTGTGCCACTTTAGGCACCTAGCTGTCGTGGTGAGGAGTTCTCTTCCCTTCTACTAAAGAGGCACATCTCAACTCCAGTATTTTCAACCCAGGTGTGTATCTGGTTCCTACTGCTTCAGCCCCTCACCTTCCATGAAAAGGTAATTCCATGCATGCTTCTCCCAGGCAAGGCATTCCAGCCTCCTGGGAAACAGCCCCCATCTCCCTCAAGCCTCTGCCTAAGAACATTTGCTGCATTCCCTAGTTTTTCCTTCTCTCTCACTTTACCATCTTTGTACTTTACCACATCAAAGACCAGACCACACACAATTATTTCATCATCAAGCTCTACTGATTTATTTTATCTTTTTCTTTTATTCTGGGAGCTCTTTGCATGCTGTTCTAACAACACAATCCTAACTTTGCACCTTTTGCCTCTAATAACAGGACTCCAATTCGAATCTAGCACCTCTTCCGCCTCATAGAGGAATTTATTCAATTTTCCTGTATTATTTTAGTCCATATAATTATGCTAAATGGAAATTTATCAATCTGTGTGCTGTTCAGCTCAGTGGAAGATGCAGTCCAGCAGCACAGCATCTGTGGTGGAAAGCAGCTAAAGGCACTTGACACTCGTACATCAAGTGGGCACCTGGAACTAGAGGTGTGGTTTCAGCTGGCAGAATTGACAGAAACAAATTGATTCAGCTGTTCCCACAGCATCCATTCTGCTCTGCAGTACAGCCACACCGGATCACATTTTGAAAATGAAGGAGTTCTCCTCTCTGCAGAAGGCAGCTGCTCTCCAGAAGCAGTGCTGCCCCTTGCTGGGAGACTGCTCTGCATTCCAGGCAGTCACCTCTGCTACTCCCTGCACAGTGTGCAGCCTCACGTGGTACATTTTAAAGCCTTACTCAAATCCAGAATTCTTGAGTCGCTTCTTTCCCTTCTTTTTAGAGAAGGGCTGCATGAATGATATTTGTCAGCCCATAAGGCTCCTGGTTCCCCTTCAGAGAGGATTTCTGAAAGCCTGCTGTAATCAGCAAGGCAAGATCAGAGCACTATCTTACTTCTATGTGTAGGAGACCTCATGAGAGAAACACAAAGCAAAATTGCAGAAGTTTTCATTCTATTTGCTCTGCAATAAGAGGACGTTTACATCCCAGTCCTCATGAAGGGAATGAGTAGTTTAGACATGGATTTAATCCAGCATGACACAACTGAGAGTGCAAGGCTGAATGTTATATAGAGACACAAAGCTCCGACGCTTGGAGGAATGTATGCCAGAGAATCATTCCAAGCATTACATGGAGACAGTTAAGGGGAAGCCCAGCACATTTCTCCTTCTGCACTTTCCCCTCCTCTGCTCTCCCCCACCGAACTCACAAACACAGCAGCAATAACATGTACAAAAACAATGACCATGGGCCCCATATCCTGCCAAAATGCAGCTCCAGGCCAGACGTTCAGCTCTCGTGGTCGGCTCGCAGAGGGACGCAGCGTTCTGGAATTCACTACGAGCTGTCCTTGCACAGACAGCACCGAAGTGGTGATGCAAGAAGAGAGCAGCCTGGAGCCACTTGCTGAAAACCACTGCTGAAGACGTGTGGGGGCTTGACACTTTTCCCCTCCTCCAGATCCAGAGCTTTGCATGGATCTGACAAGCACACTCAGGATGTGAGAACTACAGAGTAACATCAGCCTTGGGCTGGGCGGCACGCCACCCCTGCCCTGCCCCCCTGCCCCCAGCTCCTGCACAGCATCCTTCCATTTTAGGCCATGGCAGGGAGGCAACTGAAATGGAAGCCTGTGGAACAATGGCACCACACCTTCAAAAAGCAATGGCTGCTGATTTTTCCACCATCTGCAACAATCACATTATCCAGAGGACAACACTTGAAACAAAACCAAGGGGCTTGAGGCTGCTTCTTAAGGGGGAGCAACTACAGAGGCTCCTGCCACCAACTGTTGTGCCTCTTCCCTGCCTCCTCCAAAGGGCTGGTTTAGCTCTGTGTAGCAGCTGCTGAGCTTGGATATTTTTGTTTCCGAAGCCTTCCCTGAGTTTGCCTGCCAGAATGCGAACAATTTAGGTGCTGTTACCAGAAGCAGGGCATAGGATTTTGATGGAGGAACAGGGCCAGGCACCCAACGGCAGGAACTGGCTCCATAGGCATCCCAAGGTAAGCAGTACTCCCCTGTGAGTGAGAGCTCTTGGACAATACTCTCTGGTATTCTTCAGGCCATAGAAGTAAAACCAAAGCAATCAAACCAGCAAAGCAAAACCACTGCAGAAGAACAGTGTAAGGTTTTTGACTCAAAGAGGCCTAACTTCACAGGCAACGTTTCACATGAAGATATAAATCCTGGCCTCTTCACTTATTGATCAGTACAATACTACAGTTTCAGGATGCACAAGAAATTAGAAAGGAGTAATGATTTGCAGAAGTATATATGATCAACATAAACTCTGTCAAAAAGGAAAGAAATCCTTGTGTGGTATTTCCCCCACACAACCTCTGAGCATGCTGCAGCACAGCTACACTGTCCAAATGATTCTTCCAACAGGAACACTTGAACTTGCCCAGATTTTGGCCCTAGCACAGCCATAAAACACTCATGTCCTCATCTCCCCCTGTGTTTTAGGTCAACTGTGTAAAAGCACTCTTGTACCTTATTTAGCTACTTCCTTTCAGCTGTGCAAGTCTACAGTACCACAGGCTGTGTACGACAGATGAAATCAGAATGCAAGGAGAGGGTGCACATAGATTACAGAGGACTTCTGCTTTCCCTTAAGTGCTTCTATGTATACACAATCCTTTACGGATGCTCCCAAAGCATGCTCGGCTGTCTTCTGCACTGAAAATGGCACAAATGCTTAATACTTAGGAGCAGGGACACATTTAGAGCTCCAGGAAGCTGCTCTGTGAGCACTGGAATAAGGAACATTCTGCCTCTGAAACAGACGTGTCTTAGCAAAGTGAATTTTGAGAGCACATGGAGGGTCCCTGCTAGCATGCAATAGTTTGGCTAAAAATCTTGAAAGCCTGCCTTAAAATTACTGTTCTTTGGCTTCAGATATAGAGATCAAAGGCTTGAGATTTAAAATAAGTCTTGTCTCTATACAGACACAGTTTCTACTGAACAACTGACACATAGTAATGTGTTACTTCACCATAGTTTGTTATATCAAAGATCTAAATAAAGGAAAACCATAATGTTGTTCTCAGAGGGGCTGTAAGCAGTGTGAAGACAAAAAAAAATTCTCTGGAGTTTTAGAAGACCAAATGAAAAGATCCTGTAGTGACAGCAGCCCTGTCTGTGCCAAAGCAAAGATAGTTTTGGAAAGAAGGCAGGATGGCAACATGACAAAGGCAGCCAATCCAAGAGGCAACCCAGCTTCCTGGTCCTAGGAATGAGTGCATCAGTTGTGCTCCTGCACAGCCCCAGCAAGCTGAGGGCATTGGGTCACCTCACATCCATGGGGAGCCACCACCTGCCTTTGCAAAAACTACTGTGACAAACCCCCAGCTGCTGTGGTGCAACACAAAGATGTTCTTTCTCTGGGACAAGAAGAGGTCCCCCATTAAAATAAATCCATGTACCAGCTCACCAAAGGACACTACAGTGCCCTGGGCAGCTGGGCCACCTGCCAGCGTGGTGGAAGTCCCTGCATCTGCCAGGTGGGCCAAGCAGCCCCAGGGCAGATGGATGCAATGCAGTCTCCTAGACAGAGAGCTTCCCCACCATCACTACAACACTTGTGTTTTTTCCCCTAGGATATGATCAACTACCACAGAAGAAAAGCATCTGCAGTTCTGGAGACTTCTGGGATTCAGAGAGATGGCACATTAAAGCAGAGCCATGGCCAGCAGCTGAAGCAGGAGATTCTTGCTGCTTGCTCCCTCCAGAGACAGCCTGGCAGAGCAGGGTGCAGCTGAGGAAATGCTCTGCAGAGTTTCACCCATGCTAGAGGAGAAAGTTCTGTGGCTCCAAGGGCAGCTAGAGCATAAAGCATGGAGTGACTATGAAGGACTTCTACATCCCTGTAGATATCTGTGGTCTCACACACCGACCTTTGGGGAGCTCAGGTAATGGAGAACAGAGATTGTGCACCCTGTTCTCAGAGAATCTGCCATCTGTGATTGAAAGGAAGATCTACCTCATGAGTGGGAGATTTTGGCAATGTGCCCATGACCCCACGCACAAGATTTGCCTGTTTCCTCCAAGGAAAGATGCAGGTGTAGGTCTGTTATTATTCACTCATACCACAGTGAATAACACTGGAGAACACAGGGCTTTCTCTGGATCTCTGTGCTATTACACTGGGCTGCTATTAGGAGGCATCATACACTCAATGCTTCCAGGAAAACAGGAGCTCCTGGACATGCTCAGGAATGGCTGTACCTGTGTTTACTCAGCAGGCACTGCCTTTGCAGTGAGGATGGGCACCAGAGTAGTGCCTTTTGTGCCAGGCAGAGGAAATAAATCTGTCCCACCAGTCTGAAAAGCTGGAGGGCACCCCCGCAGCACGGCAGGGACAGCAGCAATCTATCTATGCTACCACTGAAGCCAAAATCATGAGCTCTCTCAATACCAGCTGGTGGATTCTGAGCATCCATAAAATTGTCAGATCTCTTTACTGCACAGATAAATTGGTCTTCAGAGCTACTAAAGCTGAAGAGCTATACTAGAATAAACAGGACAATCTGCAACCAGCCATATCCCCAGTCCCTTTCAAAGGCTGAGCGTTTACAAGCCACACCTGCTGCTGGGAAAAGGTCTGTCACTTCCTGCTGTCCCTCTGTGTAAAGAAGTACACTCTTACACACTCATTCATGACAGAGAACAACACTGAAACCACAGGAAACGAAACAGAGCTGTATTCTGAAAGATAGAGCACTACAGTCCACTCTCCCTCATCCATCCTGGAGAACAGGACACAGAAAGGACCTGCCTGAGACAACCTCAAAGGTGGACACCAGCAGCTCCATAAACTACAGGACCTACTACAGTCAGAGCCCCAATGGCTGTCAACCCTTCTTGGCCCAAGGAGGACAGTTTATACACAGCACAAAGGAGAGGAGAGAAAAAAACCCAATGCTAACACTGTACACACTGTAGTTTTATTAAAGACAAGCTATCACATTATGTTTGTACAGAAACCTGGAATCTGAGGAATGTTGGGGCCCTCACTAGACTCCATGAGAGAGGGCTGTGAGCTGCACACCTGGGAAGATGTTCTACCCAGGAACTTGGTTTTAAAGTGCTGCTAATGTGAACCTGGTGTCCAGGATACATGACTTGGCATCTCAGCACAAAGTAATCAAGGTAATGTCAGTACACTGTGCAAGGCCTTGAAATTTTGCTCCAGAGATGCAAAAGGAATGAGCACCTTTGTAAAAACGGATTCTGCATGTCAAAAAGGCTGTGAGCATGTTTTATGGATGGATGTGTTTGTTGCATTTTCAGAATAGGCCTTATAACCCTGAACCAAGGCTGATCACCATCAGAAACACTGACTTAGACCAGATTTGTACTTCCTATGTCCCAAGCCACCACATCACAGATAAGGCAAGAGGAGCAAGAACCCCTTTTGCTTCCAAGAGACAATGCACTAGTGCCCTGAAAGCAAGCAAGGCAAGCCAAAAGCCTACTGCCCACACAGCTGGGAAAACTGGCAAGGACTGCTATTGATGACCATGGACTAATTCCAGCTAAGTGTATTTTTTGGTTCTTGGCACGCTATTCTAGCTACAAGCTAGAGTCAATTGGTCCAGGAAGATCAGTGCTGGAGATATTTCCACAAGTGCTGGCAGGTGAGCCCTGCAGTCTGCAGCACTCTGCTGATCACTGGGGGATCTGACCACACCTCAAGGGGAAACTCCTTGTGTGCTACAGGATCTCCTGAGCTCAGGGATGGTCACCTCAGCTCTCAGCAAGTGCCTGAGCTCTGCATGCCTGAGTCATGGCTGATGCTGCAGCGTGAGCCACACAACCACCACTGTGCAAAGCACCAAGCACAGCAACAGCAGATTCTTCATCCTGTGGTGCATCAGCACCAGCCTTGATGGTGAGCCAAGCTGCCCTCTGTATAATCGGCACAACAGGCCAGATGCCCCTCTGCACCACAGCATGTGCTAGAGCCATCCCACAGCAACCCACAGCGTGTGTTTGTACCAAACCCAAGAATCCAAGTCCTTGTGGTACCTAGTCCTCATCTAACTCCATAGAGCTGGGGCCAAGCCCTCTATATGGGGAAGCCACCAGCTCACCACAAACCCACCCTTTGGAAGGGTTTCCCCCTGGGCACTGTATCACTCCAGAAAGGAAACAAAAAGGTTTTTTCTGTTCGGCACAGTTCCAGAAACACTCCCTTCCCCTGCAGAGGAGCAGCTCACCTCTCCAGTCCTACCTAAAGCTGAGAGCTGCAGCACGATGGCACCTGTGGCAGGAGCAGCATCTTGCCAGCATTTCTTCAAGAGCTGCCCTACCCAAACACCACCCACAGCAAGGAAGCTAAAACCCCGTTACATGTGGGCCTGACAAATGCACAGCCAGGTCTGCCTCAAGGGAAAGGTGATCTCACTGCCTTGGAATGCACTCCAGCCATGGAAAATGGAGAACTTATCCCTGCTGAGGAGAGATGCACCACTTTAAAAAAAAAAGATCTGCACCAATTTTTCCATTACGAGCTGGAAACTTCTGGACTCTTAGATTATGAGTTTTATCAAAATAGAACACTGAAAAATACAATTCTGAATTCCAGAGGCTTCCTGATATATTCCTGAAACCAATGATTCACTGTTGTGATATACAAGATAGACTGCACTTGGAAGGGGGAAAAAAAAGCAGCACCTTTTAAAGATTTATCTAAGGGGCTTATTAATATTTAACAGGGCACCAATGCGGCAGAGCTTAGAGAGAACAAGCAAGATAATCCAGTTTCTTGTAGGACTTGGCCAAGGCAATTTTAAGTTTAACACAGGGAGGGATAAGGGAAGCAGTTCCAAGCACCACATAAGGGGCTGGTCTGGACAAATTAAACAGAACATGAATGCAAGGGCAAGAAGGAGGCCGAGCAAGCAGTAAAGTACATTTAGCGGCAATAATACTTGCTAAAACAAAAGCTTTTCAAAACGGAGCAGGCAGCTGCCATAAAGCAGCTCATGTTTCCAGGTGACACTACATTTCTTGGGTGCTCCTTCAGCACAGGAAGGAGCCTGTCCTTCAGCAGGAGCCACCTGTGTCCATGTGGACATTGCTCTGGCCCCAGGCATTACTGCTGTTCTACCTGCTCCAGGTATTCCCGTTCCACAGGTGCTTTGTTCCTCAGGGGTGCTGCATTGTGTTCACACATACACACCCAGGATTCAAAAATGAGTATTTGCAAGGGTCAAAACATCCCAAATCTCCCAACTTCTGAAGTGCTGCACTAATTTAGAGAGTACATAAAAGGGCTGGGGTAGATCTCACTGTTCCTCCTGACTAAAATCCAGCTCACCTGGTCCCTCCAGGTCCACTTCAGAGCTCGTCTCTGCCCTAGTGAGAGAGTCCATTCTCCACCAGGCTCTCCCAGCCCAGCAAAAATTCTTCTCAGTTCCCCAGATGGGCTTATGGAGTGAGCTAGAAAAGTCTTGTGGGCTGCCAGCCATTTCTCAGGCTCACTTTCCCTGAACAGCTTTCACAGCTGCTGGTACCAACACTAACACGAATCCTGGTTGGAAAACACATGTTCCAAGCTTGTCCCACTGCATGCTGCATGCAGGAGAACAATTTGAACAGAAGGCTCACTGTGGCTTGTGCTTTCACTTATTGCTCTGGACACCACTGCAGTGTCCTTTAAGATAAGCAGCCCTTTAAGATAAGGCTGGCTCCACGTGCTTCCTTCTCCAGGGCACATGTGAGTGACTCAGCCAGAGCTCTGTGCATATCGGACCCTCAAGATGAGATCTCGGGCTTATGTCTGACATTACTCAGGGAACTAGAAATAAAGCCTTATGAAAATCAGGCAGGAGATGAGTTTAAAATATGATCAAAATCAAAACCAGGGCAAGGTGTGTTCATGTTAGACTCCTCAAAGGTCAAAGGTGTCAGCTTCAAGTTCCTGGCAGTCAGCACTGAGGCAGGAGCGTGGACAGTAAAAGGAGGAGGAGAGACCCCATTCCATGAGCAGCCAGTGCTGTCACACACTGCACTAACACCTCCAAGGAAGGGACACCACGGTGTAAAGCCACATGAAAGCCCAGAGCCCAGCAAGCAGAGACAAGCACCTTCAGATGGGACAGGAGAGCTCACAACCCCTTCCCAGAGAGCTGCTGACAAGTCATCACCACGGGCATCTACAGGAGCAGTGGGACATCCATGCTCTGCCTCCACACAAGGCTCCAGGACATCCTGCACTCCAAAGCAGCTGATAGTCTTTGAGAAGGCTCTACAGTCACCTCAAGGTTTGTTCTTTGCAAAGGTTAATTGGACAGACATAACCAAACACACTTGAGAACGCAAGCTGAAATATTTAATATAGTTATTTCTGCCAAAGCATATACAGCACACTAGAAGAAGCCCTCCTCCCCCCAAAAATGGATTTGGCACTTCAGTCTGAACGTACAGGCATCGACTCAAAAATCTAACTGATGGAAATTACAAGTTAATGTCTTTTAGGGTAATACTATAAAGTCTGACTTTGACATTTTATCATTGTAAATATCTGCCTCTTTGATTTAAATAGAATTACTATGCCACTTCTTAAGGTCTCTCACTGCCTTGTTTAAAATCTAGCCATCATTTCAGTTTGTGGGCTTCAGAGACAAAATAATCTAAAGAATCAACAGCTTGAATGCATACCAAAATCACACCAGGTATATTAAGAACAGAGTTCCATTCTCAGCACAGCCTTCTGTGAAAATAGACTTTCCTTCGCACATACAGGGTATGTAAAAAATAGGACTTTATAAAGAAATTGAGCTGCTTTTTCCAAGAAAAATCAACCATATCTTTTTCCCCAAACCAGAAAGAGTCTTGTAGAAGATCATACAGTGGAATCATTACACTGAAGCTGCTGAGATAAGCTTTATGATAAGCGTTATCTTTTTGAGAAACTGATCCAAACCTCACTTATTTTGAGTTAATTGCGTGTTATTTGTTACGGCTGTTATTGTTCCCCCCACAGCTGCAGGCATTCTTCTCTCAAACACACTCAACATGCATACTCATGATTAATGTTATTTTTAACATTTCTGGACAGCATTTAAAAATATACAACCCACTCAGACTGACTTAGCACGTGCTCCTCTGAGCCAGGCTGCCATTGTCCCACCGAGCCCATACAGCAGTGCAGGTGTATCCCAGAGACATCAGTAATCCTAAAGGTTTGCTTTTCATTCTTATGGATATTTACACACACACCCATCATAAAAGCATTGTTCAGCCCATGACTGGCCTCTAGTTTCAGAGGTTTAGCTTTCCAGAAGTTAATATTAAATCAATTCTATACACTTCTCTAGGAGGAGCCAATGTGGAAAGCTGGATTAATTTTACTACAGCTTCTAGTTACCCAATTTCTAAAACAAGTATTCACAATGCAGGAAGCTTTTATTGCCCTAGACACATCCATCTTGTGCAAGAAGGATCAGAGAGCTGTTTAAATGCAGCCTCAGGACACAATGCAAAACAAAGACTTGGGAGCCTCCACGTAACCTGGAACAAAGCTACGCCGCTTAAATGACTGATGTTGACTGGACAGGGTTAAACAACAGCTTTACACAGCTCATAAAACACCAGCTAATTTTAACTTCATTCTTTACCTCCCCACAATTGCCAGAAAAACTTTTTAAAAAGCCAACTTTGCAGCTGAAGAGACAGCCTGGAACAGAATGCAACTTTTGGAGAGACAGCAGAAAACTGCAGCCCTCGCATCACATGTGAGCACCCGCAGATACCGGAGCCTCTGCACATAACTTCAGACACTGAGTCTCATCCTCAGCAGCCTTTGAAACAGGGAAGGGGAAGGAAGAAACAGCAGCTCTCTAATGAGGGCAGTAAGTCCTAATAACGTGCATGGGAAGAGACTTACAAAGAAATTTCCAGTTCAATTTGATTTATTACTGAAGTGACATGTTTCAGAAGGGAAAAAAAACCAAAACAACTGACAAATCTCATCAGCACAGGCAAGAAAGGAGCGTGTTGCAATTATTGTGTTGCAGTCAGTGTTGTGTGGGTGACGACAGCAACACTGAAATATGCTTAGGAAAGAGGAAAGGAAGCAAGAAAGACTAACTGTGCCCCTTAAGCCCTGCTTGTTAGGCCAGATTACGTGACACAGGGATGTTCTTTAGTTCAAAGGTTCCTGAGAAGGTTGTGAAATCTCCTTTGACAGCTTCCAGAAACAAAAATACACAAATACCCCACTGCCCCAGTTTCTCAACACATTGGAAGCCTTTACATAATGTATTGACACCAAGAATTCCAGCTGCTTCACGTACAACTCATACTGAAAATATGAAAAAGCACTGATGAACGTAGAAGCCTCTGCTCTCGTAAGTTTAAAAATGAAATTAAAATAAAATACCAGTTTCCAGGTATTTCCTACTAGCATTATCCACACCAATCCCCAGGACTCACCCTTCCTACCATCGCACATCTTTGTTCCAGTACAACTCTTTCACAAAGCAGCCTTGTAAAATATTTCTTTCTTCAGAATCCTATACACACTGATCAGAAGTACAGCAGAACTTTATTCTTTGAATGAGGAAGAACATCCAGGCCCAGTATTTGGATATCTGCTTATAAAACTTACTTTGTCTTTTTATTTAACCTGTCTTCGTACCTAAGCAGGGCATCAGTTTCAGGTTACTGAAGGAGAAATGTTAGGATGGAACAGGTTTCCTGAGGACACTATTTGTGCAGCATTTGTTCCACAGTAAGACCACCTCAGAAACAAGATTTAGAACATTCCACAGGGATTTAGTAATAGTTAAAAACAAAAATTATGGAAAAATTAACCTGCTGTCCCATGGCTTTACTCTTGATAGCTATTAGAACAGCCTTAGTGCTCTTCCTGCTGCTCCTACACCTCTCCAGAGGCAGCTGGACACTTGCTTTACCTCTGAGGCAGCAGTGAGTATACCCATCAATTCTGAGGCCAAGAGGACAAACTACAAAACTCACAGGGTATTTTCATTAAAAACCACCTGCAATTAGGGCATGTAAGACTTTAACCAAATTGCCTAAGAGGATATTGGTGTAAAAAACACCCTGTTGTCACCTTGAACTAGAAGCACTGGAAAAGCATTCTCACCTGAGCTGTAATCTTTCAGTCGCAGGTCCTTCACAGGTGTCCCATCAGGCCCTCGGAAAGCGTTGAGGATCTACAGGAAAAACAAGATCCACTTCATCTCCAAAATCCAACCTCCAAACCCAAGGTACTTGCCAATGCACATTTCTGTCTCTCCAAGAGTTCTGTTCTTTCTAGGTTAAGGCTGTTACAAACTGACACACTTTCCAGCAGTACCTGAGAATTAAGTTCCAGCAGTACCTGAGAATTGTTACCGAGTTTTCAAAGTATTTTTGGGTTTTGTTTGAAGAAGTGAGCACCATTTACACCACAATTCAACTGTTCAAAGGTTTATTACACTGCTTTCAGCCAGACTCAGATCACGTCCTTATTTAAGGTCAAAGATGTCCTACTGCCTTTAAGAAAATCAAAGTACAAGAGCAACTGTTCTGGGTCTTATCATCCTCTGAAGGACAAAGTTCTGTTGTGAGTTCTCCTTTATCAAGCCCCAGAAGATGATCACTACAGCTAGCCCTAGCAAAAACTGCTGCAGGTAGGGGTTCTCATGCCTGGAACCTTCACCAAATGAACAAAAAACCCCAAAACTGAAGTCCTAATTCATAAGAAATTGAGCTACTTTCACCATGTAGCCTACATCATTTTATGGGTATTTTTTACTAAAATCAGCAGGAACAGCAGATATCTTTTCCATCTTTGTAAGATCTCATTTAAGCAATTTCAAGTAACTAAGAACAAACAAGTTCGCTTAGACACTACTTGTCTTCTGAGCCCAAAATAGTAGTAACAATATTTGGTATATATAAAGCAGTGATGAAGTAAGGCATGTTGCAGAGTCTGGAGTCAAGGCTTCTAGCTATCAACACCCCACATGCAACCACAGGAAAACTCATCACTTCCAGAAGCCCCAAAAACCCAGAATAATCAGATAACAGGTAACATTGCAATGACTTCTAAATCTGGATTTTCCCCTGGGGAAATGACAGACCATCTGATATGCCTTAACCAGGCTTCAAAGTGGTACTTTAGAAACCCTCAAGAGAAGTTTCTGGATGAGAAACATCCCACTTACATCATCCTTTGTGGCAGTTTCAGGCACTCCTCCGAGTCGAATGAGCTTGCTTGGCTTCACATACTTGGGGCAGGTCCGGTAATCTTGGTCCTTGAGTTCACACAATCAAGATGGGTTTACAAATGAGAGATGCTGGCTCACAAGATACACAAGCAGCAGCAAAATAAAGCAGGGGAAAATTCAAAGGCAAAGGCCCATAAGCAGCCTGACTTAAAGCTTTAACCCCTTGCTGGAGATTCAGGGAGCTCTGGAGGAGCTCTTCACATGCTCACTGAGCTGTATAGGAAGATATAGCTCCAGGAAAATAAAATGGGCAGATCATATCTCTCTGCTTTCCAGCAGTGGGAGATTCAAATTCAATAGCAGTTATTCAAATTCAATAGCAGTTATTCAAATTCAATAGCAGTTATTAACTCAGTAGTTACCACTACCTTCAGGTTTGCAAGATAACTCTGAAGGACAACAAAGTATATATGAGATAGTAGCACACAGGCCCACCCAAGGCAGGAGCTTCTCTCTGATACTGCCCATAAGCAACATCCAGGGCAAAACAACAAAATACATTTATCTGTAACCACTTCCCCCAAAACCCTCTGTCAGGTCGTTTTCAACCTGGGGACTTTCTGAACCAAATCTGGTTCTACATATTTAGCAACTCTCACTTGCTAGACTGCACTTCTCTTGGGAAATGTTTCTGAGATAGAAAGGGTGCCCATTAAATAACATGGAGCAGAGAATGATCTCAGAGAAGGATGGTGAATTAGAATAGAACTGAAGTGATGGGACATGGATGAAGACTCCTTCCCAACTCCTCCCATTCTTTGGCCAACACACATTCAACAGAGACATCAATTGACAAAAACACCTACCTGAAGGTTCTTATAGGGCCTAGAATCTTTGTTGGGTTTTCCCTCTGCAAAGGACTTGCCATGTTCATAATCAAACATTTGATGCCCCGGCAGCCGGTGATCCACATCCCGATATTCCATGTTCCTGTAGTCTGTATCTTGCCTCCCAAGGAAATCCAGGTCACCTTCACCCTTTAACCCAAGATCAGCATCGGATCTTTGCTGCTCCCCCCCAGAAAGCTGCTGCTGTTGCTGCTTGTTAGCAAAGGTCTGAGGTTGCTCCTCTTGATCCTGAAGAGTAGGAAGAGGTCCACGGCTATTCTGGAAATTGTGTGAAGTGTCATCTTCAAGACCCACTCCCAGGGATTCCTCTTCTCTGGCTGGTGCTTCCGAGTGTTGGAATTCTCCTTTTTGGCTACCAAAGGGATTTCTATCTAGACTAAGTGCAGACTCATCTCTTTTGCTGGTGTTTAAACCAGAGCCCTCTCTTTCTGCTAAAGGTACATTAGGTTGGTTGTGTCTAAAATCTACAAGGCTTTGATCCACAGGAGGCATTTCCCTATCTGAAAAGTCCATGGGAGGAGCCACATCTCTGCTCCTAAAGTCCTGATCAGATCGGGATCTGTGTCTATTTCTGAAGTCTGACGATGGTGCGTTCCTGTTTCTGAAGTCCAGATCAGAGGTGCCCACGCCCCTGAAGTCCAAATCAGGTACATCCCTATTTCTGAAGTCTGAATAGGAATGTTCTCTGCCCCTGTAGTCTAACTCAGACATGTCTCTTGCCCTAAAGTCTGAATGAGGCCCATCTCGACCTCTGAAGTCGAAATCATAAGACCCCCTTCCCCTGAAGTCTGAGGGAGGTTCCTCCCTGCCCCTGTAATCCATGTTGTGTGCTTCCCTGTCCCGGAAGTTCATGCGGAACGTGTCCCTGTTCCTGTAGTCCCCTGAGGGAACATCCCCAGCCCTGAAGTCCATGGGGGGCCCTTCTCTCTCCCGGAAGTCTCCAGAGTACATATCCCTGCCCCTGTACTCAGAAGGAGGCGGCTCCCTACCTCTGAAATCCATCTGAGACTCATCTCTGCCCTGGAAGTCAGATGGTGGGAAATCCCTGCCCCTGAAATCGTGGTGCCCATCCCCACCTCTGAAGTCACTACGTGGTCCATCTCTAGCTCCATAGCTGAAAGGAGGTTCCTCTCTGTTGGCAAACTGAGGATTGAGGAGGCCTGAGAGTCCCTGGATATCAAAAGGAAGTGATTTTCTGCCAGAGAAGTTGCCAGAGTGTCTTTCTTGACCAAGACTATCAAGGGAAGGAGGATATTCCCTGTTCCACCCGGGAGCAAACCTTTCTTCTTGGCTCCCACTGTAGAAATAAAGACAGTATTATTCATAACGTGCTTAAGAGTCTGAAATCTACACAGCAGCACATTCTTCTCTAAACTTTTATAGAGCTGTGTAACAGTCTAAGATCCGCAGAAGATATTGATGTTTGGCAGTTTAAGATGAGGCAGCATACGACAGATGTGAGAAAGTAAACTGGGGTGCTCCCATTTCAGCACAATTTCCAGAAGCACTCAACAGAGAATACCTGCAACATTAATGGGTTAATGATGGTAGCAATCCACATAGTCCTGCACTGCACACAGCTCTGCAGCTGTCTGAGGTGCCAGCAGCTGGTGGGTTGGTTCATTAGCCTCACCAGCACACGCCTGTGAGGAGCCCAGGAGCTTAAGCTCTCTGGGCAGTATGGAAACAGCTAAATTAACACATCATCCTGAGGCACATGAAGGCAGAGGTTACCAAACAGGCTTTACTGACATGCTACAAAGATTCATTTATGCTTCCTTGTGCTGCAGTCCAAACTGGAAAATTCTGAAACCATCAGTTCACTGAGGGTGCCTCACAGGACTATGCCAACATCCAAGATATCCCTGTGCTCATGCCTCAGACTGTCTTACACCGAGTTCACAGGACTACAGCTATGAGCTCTCCCAATATCTCCATAAAAACACTCAGGAAGAATTTTCCTCTTAAGGCAGTTGTTCAAAATCCAATGGAGCTTTTTTATTTTTTTTTTGGTGGGCTGGAACTATCTGATTTTTCACCTAAGCAAGGCTCTAATACATTTTTTAAAAAACAGAATGATACAGTATCAGCACATTTTAAAATAACACCAAATGCTACCCAAAGCAGTGGACATTTCCTTAGCAACTACAGCAAGTCATGTTGTACTCTGAGTTTCACTACAGAATCACTCACCAAGATTAATCAAAGCATACACAGATTTCCTAAGGCACACGGTCCATTTCACCACCATGTAGAATAGCAATTAAAACTTGGATCAAGGTTAGCATTCCCCACCCAATACATTAAAGAATGATGCCAATAAAATCCACTTAAAAATCATTAGAACAGCACAATTGATATAATCACAAGACACAATCCCTCCCTCATTAACACTGCTACTACATGTTCTGGAGGATACTGATTTTTATCAGCTTTCTCAACACATTACAGTAGACAATTATTTGAAGTATTCTTAGAGCAGAAACCTAAGGCATGCCAGAGCAGTTCCTTTATCACGCTGATTTTCAAGTGACTGAGGTGCACACACGAGCAAAGGATGAAAGAATGATGCACAACAGAGGAAAATTCTAGATTTTGGTGGCTTCATTTTTACAGCCAGCGCTCTCTTGCAAACACAGGTCCCAAGTAACACAGAGGAACACAAACTAATAAAAATATTGTGCTGTACAGGTCAGCTGCATATTAATCTTTAGAACAGTTGCAGTGACATTCAAAAACGCCTTATGAAGGAGTATATGAGGATATAGATTTTTTGCAAGTGCATGTAGTGGTAGGATAATGGGAAAGAGAGCGGGTTTAGATTGGACACCAGGAGTAAATTCTTCCCTGTCAGGATGGTGAGGCCTTGGCACAGGCTGCCCAGTGAAGGATGCCCCATCTCTGGAAGGGCTCAAGGCCATGTTGGGCAGTCTTGGAGCAGCCTGGGATAGTGGAAGGTGTCCCTGCCCACACCAGGGATTTGGAACATGATGGTCTTTAAGGTCCCTTCCAATCAAACCATTCTGTGATGCTATGATGTACAGACTTATTAACCTCATGGAAAGAATTAAACTCTCAATGTTTTAATAAAATTGTGTGCAATAAATGTGCCAGTATTTCTGAACTAATTTTCTTCTCTTACAGGCATTAACAGCACATAATACCAAAAGCCATACAGCACATCACATTGGCTCACAACAGCTAAACTAAGTATCACTAGAAAAGGTGGTGTGGAGGACTAGAAATATTAAAAGCAGCTGTTGCTTAAAAACTGAATTTAAAACTTCACAGAAATGCAAAAACCATCAATTAACTTGTCTGTTCTTTGGCCATCACAACTAGCTCCACAGAGACCTCATAACTTCTACCAAAACAGTAAACAGTGAGTTCCCAAGGCTTATTGTATTTAAGAACATTCCTGAAATAAACCATACATGGAAGTGCTTACCGAAAAGACCCCATTCTGTTGCCTTGTCGATGGTCTCCCCACATTTTGATCTTGTCTGGTAGGCTTCCAGAAATGGTTAACTCACTCTAACAACACCCAGACACCACAACCTGTTGAATAAAAAGCATGATGATAAGCCACAAGGCAAAGAACACACATGACATGAGAAAAACACTGCTGGTTAGAAGGGGTGTGTATAACATCTGATCAGGATTCACAGATATACAAGACCACACTGAGGCATGAATGAATTCAAGTGTTGCATTTCTCCATGTCCAAATTTGTAAGTGCCAAATGACTCCTGAAATCAAACTGTCAATATGGTGGGCAAACAATTTGATATCTGCTTTGATTAACATAGAGCTTTCCAACATACTGTGCTGTCTGACACTATTCAGGGTGCAGCTAGAAAAGTGAGAACGCCGCCATCTATAAACAACAAGGACCGCTGCCGAACAACAGTTTGCAATTAATGTTTAATCCAAACTAATTTTGCCAAAAGCTCTTTGCTGTTCAAGGAAACGATCGCCATTCTTGGTCTACCATGGATACTCTGCCCTCAGAAGTATGTAGACAACAGAGGAGGTTTTGCCAACAAATCATGACAGGCACTGTTCTCCAACGCTGCCCTCATCAAGAAGAGTGACGCAAGTAACACTTGCCTCAACAGAAATCTAAAATTTCATCCACTTCCTCCCACCAGCAGAGAAGGTGAGGATTTCCTGGCGATAACCAAAGCTAGGACTTGAAATAGGAAGTACTTCCGTCTTTCCAAAAGAAAAAAAAAGGCTGCAGCAGAGCATGGAGAAAACTGAGGGAGATGGCAACCTGCTGGCCTCAAACCTGCTTGGCCAGTCCAGCTGCAGTGGGGCAGGAGGGCTGCCATGCCACCAGACCAAGGCTGGGAGAGCTGGTGCTAAAACACTGTTCCAAAGAGGGATTATTTACCTCCAGTGGCTGAGGGGACAGAGGACAGCACAGACAGTCACTGCCAGGCCTGGCTGCAGCAGCTCTTGTCAAAGAAAGGCACACAAAGTCCTGTTTGTTCTGCCTTCCAAAGGTCAGCGCTGCCACAGCAGAGGCAGGTCAGCAGAGCAGGTTAGGACAGACCTTCCACCAGAGAGCAATTCCAGGTGCTGCTGCTGGCAGTTGTCTGTGCCAAGGAGCTGAGGGAGCTGCTGCTGTGCCAAGAGAGTCCATGCTCTTGCCAGGGTCCAGTGCCCACCAGGGAAGGCTCAGGTGGGAGCCAGGGACAGCAGGTTCTGGCAGAAACCAAGCACGCAGAGGCTGAGGAAGGCAGCCTGTGCAACCACCACTGATCCATCCACCCCAGTGTCACTGCCAAGGAAACAGGTTCATTCCATTGGCCACTCAGTCTGCTCCCATTTTACATGGCTCTTGATAAATAACTGCCCTGGTCCCAAGGATTTCCTCCATCTTTCTAGGAGGAAAGGTTCTCTTTCTAAGAGAACCAAGACCACACCCCCTCCATGGCAAGGGCAGGCAAAGGGAGATGGTTCCTGTTGTCAGCCAGTCCTTTCACCCGAGATCTTTTGCAGCCTGCAGACCTTGCATTTCTTGCTCTTCCCTTCTGGATTTCCCTCCCCCACTCCACTTCTCCTTAAGTCAACAACCTCACCAACGCTTAAAAAAAAAAAAAAAAATCCCTTGCCAGCTGGAAACTGTTTAGACACAATATTCAAATTATCAGGAAAGGAAAAAAATACCACTGGACAGCTACCAGGCCTGGCACAGGCGTGCTGGGCCATGCAGCAACCTCCGGGAGCGTGAGGTCATGGTTCAGTAACACAGGGAGCAACAGTGGCTCTGACAGCCCCCACTCAGCCTGATCTGCTCCCCGCCTGCGCCTCTGGCAAAGCACCGGCTGTGAGTTGTGCCAGCTCGTGCTTTCCTGGGTCTGCACCACGGATGACCCTCACAAGAGAGTTATATTTAACCCAGGTCACTTCAGGGATACGCTTTACCACACAAGCCCGCAAACCAAGGTGACAGCAAACTGCAGGACAGGGACAGAAGGGTCTTAGCCAGGCTTGCACTGATGCCAGGATCTCCTGAAGGTACACCCTGCTACAACTGCTCCAAAAAAAGCACACCGTGATGAGACATCGTGAGGATTCACCCTTCTGCCACGGGCAGGTACCTGCCAGCTCAGCTGCCACCTCCCAGCTCCCAGGTAAATGCTGGGAGACAGGTCAGAGTGAGGGAGGCTGTGTGCCAAAGACACCCCAGGCCAACAGCGATCGCGGCAAAAAGCCACCTGCGTGCTTGGAACTGTGCACCCATTAGTTCTGCCATGCTCTGGTCACAACCAAGTGTTTGAGGATTTGGAAACAGTCCAGTCACTGGCAGAGCCCAGAGCAACAGCTCTCTAGGACAATAATGAGCAGCTACAATTACCCTGAACATTTGGGAGGCAGATATGCATCATCCTTCCCTACTCCTATCCCAGCTGGCTCTACCTCCTGGAGGCAAAGCCTCAGCTCCACCGAAGATACAGAGGGCACAACTAAACAAGGAGAAGCTCCTTTGTGGTTTTAGTTCCTCCAATGACTGCTGGCCACACAGCCCTCCCAGGGGAGGCTGGTGGAGCTCCAGATGCTCCCTGGCATCACACCCAATGGCTTCCTCAGGACTGTGCCCCTGCCCTCCCCAGTGCTTCCCAGGCACCCCTGGGGAGGGTCCTGACTCCACGTCCCAATCTGCACGTGCCAAGCCTGACAGCAAACTCTTGGGGCTCTTATTCCAATTTATATCCCGCTATGGGAAAATAATGGCTTTGATCATGGGGATTGTGCAGCTGAGCCAGACTAAGCAACTGGTCTTCTTGAGGACTAAATAAAGACATCTGTCAAGGGGCCAGCACAGCCCTCAAGTGTCTCCTCACCAATTTACACCCAGCTTCACACCTTTTTCCCAAATATGGGGGAGAGAAGGGTAATTGGTGACAGACTGGGTGCTATTTTCAGAAAAATACTCTGATATTCAGAGCTTCTCTCCAAACAGATTTTGCCAAGACTTGGTATTTATAGAGCATGAGGAAATCAAACACTGAACTACACACGAGAGCAGAGGAAGCAGTTTGCTGTGGAACAACTTTCTGTACTCAGTAAAGTTTTTGTAAGGCTGAAGAAAGGAAAAGGCCTCTGTGAAACCTAAGTTCTGTAGGAGGTACAAGAAAAAACCATTCCCCAAAGCTACAGAAACTGCAAGTAGCCAAGAAAGGCAGTTACAGCCAATGTTAGATAGAGATCCCTAATTCAGAAAAAATATCAAAAGCAGGTCACTGACATGTGGAAGTGAAGGGACAGGGAATCATTTTGGCTCTCATAGGTGTCAGGCTGGAGGATTTTCATTTTAAAAAAGCAGACGTGCATACTTTTCATCTGTATGATGCTTCTAAAAACATGTATTAGAGACAATTGGGTGAATTCCTAACACACATCCCACCCCATTACTATCCTGACCTTGCTTGTCTCAAAGGACTTCACAAGTTGCTCCCAACCAGTGGATGTTGGGAAAGACTCACACCAAAAACACCCTGCCAGGACAGAAAAGTGAATTTCACCTTCAGCAGCATTGTCAAAAGTAACACCACACAGCAGCAGCAACACCAGCCTCTCAATTGTTTTTAAAATCAGAGCACGGGAGGTCACTGCCATCACTTCCAGCCATTCCTGATCACCGCCTTACGTGGCCTCCACCAGAGCCAGACCACATCCTGCCTCCACCTAAGGCTTTACTCACAGCCCAAAATCTCATTTAGCCCATCACTTGGGATTAAATTCACTAACACACAGCTCCCGTCAGATCCCTCTGCATCCCAGCACGAATCCAGCCCACTTCGGTCCAGCCCCTTTTACAGCCACAAACATTCCAAGACGGACACACATGTGACCTGGTGCAGGTGCAAAAAGGCCCAAATCTTGATCAGGGCCTCAGAACACCACTGAGATAGCCACAAACACCACAGCTGCTGTCAGCGATACACACGTGGCAGGCCCCAACACCTCCGTGTGGGGACATCGTATTCTGAGCCAGGGGCCGAGCATCCCAGCCCCAAAACCACATCCCCCAGCAGGGCGTGAGGTTCTGATGGACACCGAGCCCACAGCACGCAGCTGCGGGCCCACAGCGCCAGTTCCTGCTGCCTCACGCCCGCAGCGGGCCGGCCCAGCCTCACTCTGTTCCCGAGCCACGGGTGACCCAAAACAGACACATACACACAACCCCCCCGCCTCATGGACTCCGCAGCCTGCCCTCCTCTACCCCGGGCAAGCCCACCCCGGGAGCCCCTCGGGACACTCTTTGACGCTCCCACCCTACTGAGCGAGATCCCCTTTATCCCAGGCGATCCCCTTTATCTCCCGAGAGACCCTGATCACCTACTCCTCCTCTTCCTCCTCCTGCTCCGCCGCTCCCGCCTCGCACAGGCCCCACGGCCGCCACGGCGAGAACCCGGAACTTCCGGCTCCCTCCTCCCGCTCGGGCTCCCAGAGGATGCTGGGAATTGTAGTCTCTATCACGCGGTTCCTGCCGCCCCTTCTCAGCCGTGTCCTTGGGGCTCACGGACTACAACTCCTATGATCCCCCTTGGACCGCACCGCCTACAACTCCCATGATGCCCCGCGGCGGGTCGCCGCGATGGCGGGGGTGTCGCCGCGGTCGGGGCCGGGACCGGCGGTAGGGCGGGAGGTGACCGTCCGCCGCCGGCTCCGGGCCCTTTTCCGACCCTCCTAGGCTGTGCCCGGGGGGCTGCAGGGCGGCCCCGGGAGGAGCCGCGGAGGTGGGTCCCTGCGCGCTGTCATTAAGGGGGGTCCTGGGCCTGGGTCGTGCCGGGGCTGAGGAGCGGTGACACCTCAGCGCCGGAGGGGGAAGGGTGGGGGTGGGTCCATGCTGGGCCGGGAGAGTCCTGGGGTGAGTCCCGCCCACGGGAAGGTCAGCAGGGTGAGTAGGACAGGTGAGGACGGGGCCCCGATCCACTGCCCGGCACCCTCTGGGGCTGTCACAGGATTTTAGTGGGGGGTCTGGCTCCCCCAGGTGCGGAGGGGGTCCCAGAAAGCTCCTCGGCACTCTCCAGGGCTGGCACAGGCTCCCCCGGATGGACAGAGCCCTTATCCGTTCCCCAGTACTCTCCAGAGCTGTCACAGGGTTTTGTGGGGTGAGGATTTAGCTCCCAAGGGGACGACAGAGCTTTGACTCCAAAGTCAAAGGAACTTTGAGCCAGTTCCCCAACACGCTCCAGAGCTGTCACAGGTTTGGGGCTGGGGGCTGCATGAGCTCCCCCTGGTAAGGACAGGGCCCTGATCCACTCAGGGCTGGCACAGGACTTTGTGGGGGCTGGTCTGGCTCCCCCAGGTGCAGCGTTAGTGGGATTGGATTTGGGAGCAGGAGGTGTGCTGGGGCACAGAGCAGAGCCCGGGCTCCATGAGCTTCCCCAGCAGCCAGGTTCAGAGGCACAGGCTCCTCACCAGCCTGCCTCCTGTTGCTTTTGCTTGTGCTCACTTTTGAGCTGGTTTTCCCTCAGGGAAGGGAGGAAGGAGCAGGCTGGAGGCATGGCCTCTGCTGGAGAGGACACCCAGCTCCTGGGCTGATGCCAAATGTGCCAGCTCACAAGGAGTGCCACCAGCCTTGTCCCATGGCAGCCACCAAACCCGGTCCCAGGAGGGTCATAAACCCCTCCCTTTGCAAACACGAGGCCTCTGGGATCTCAGGTGTGGGGACAGGCCCCATCCAGGGCCGTGGCCCTTCCCCCTCGCTGCACAGGGAGCCTGAGCAGCTTTCACAGGGGAAATCGGGGCCAAGCCTGGATGAAAGGTGCCGTGGCCAGGGGCCTGGAAAGAGCTGGGGCTGTGTGAGAGAGGAAATCCTGCTGGATTAGAGCAGCTTTCCTGACATCTCACCAGGGCTCGGAGCTGCCTGCTGAGCCAGCGGGATTGGGCCACGGGTGCTGGCCTGGCCCCGCTGGAGAGCAGAGCAGTTCAGGGCGTGCTTTGAACGTGAGGGGACACAGGGGTGACACTGTGGGTCACATGCAGGTCCTGCCCCGAGGAATGGCTGCAGATGTCCATAAGAAGAAAAGCTGGGAAGTGCCCAATGGGTCCCTGGCGCCAGGAGATGGGCAGCACACAGAGAGGTCCGAGAGCCCCACGCCGGGGCTGGCACAGGGCACGGAGCCAGGTATGGAGCACAGCTCACCAAGGGGGGAGGCAAGGCGGGGAAGGAGCAGTTCTTCATGTGAGCTGGGACCTCCACAGCCCTGTGGGCAGGGTGAGATGTGCCCACTCATCACCATCACCAGCAGGACCTGCACCCACAGGGTGCTGTGGGATGGGGAGGGGAGGCAGGTCCCCTCTGCATCCTTCCCCCACATGGGGGACACGTGGACGGATGCTGCACGGCCGCTGTTCCCAGGGGCGGGCCAGGAGGGAGCCATGTTCGTGCACACCCGCTCCTACGAGGACCTGACCAGTCCCGAGGACGGGGCGGCTGCGGCGCGGAGCCCGGAGGAGAGGCGGGGGGAGCCGGCCGAGCAGAGCAGCATGGAGCAGATCAGCAAGGACTTCAGCGAGCTGAGCACGCAGCTCACGGGCATGGCCCTCGACCTGGACGAGGAGATGAGGGCGGGCAAGGAGGGGAAGCTGGAGCCATCCCCGCAGACCACCCGGCGCGACTCGGTGCTGTCGGGGAAGGAGGAGGAGGACGTGACCATGGACGCCTGGCGCTCGCACCGGAAGCACGTCTTTGTGCTGAGCGAGGCGGGCAAGCCCGTGTACTCCCGCTATGGCTCTGAGGAGGCCCTGTCCAGCACCATGGGCGTCATGATGGCCCTGGTGTCCTTCCTGGAGGCCGAGAAAAACGCCATCCGGTCCATCCACGCAGGTACCACCCCAGGGAGGGAGGGGATGGGGGGTTCACAGCCTGCCCATCTATGTGCCTGCCACCATGGGCCACCATGTTACCTGTCCCCAGGGGCAGATGGGTTGCTGGGAGGAGAGGCTGCAGCCTGGCTGTAGCCCTGGGGAGCCAGGCTCACAGATCTACCCCCGGCCCCCTGGGGGCTCCCTCCCAAGCAGATGGCTACAAGGTGGTCTTCGTGCGGAGGAGCCCGCTGGTGCTGGTGGCAGTGGCACGCACCCGGCAGTCAGAGCAGGAGATTGCCCACGAGCTGCTCTACATCTACTACCAGATTCTGAGCCTGCTCACGTGGACCCAGCTCAACCACATCTTCCAGCAGAAGCAGAACTATGACCTGCGCCGGCTCCTGGCTGGCTCCGAGCGCATCACCGACAACCTGCTGGACCTCATGGCCCACGACCCCAGCTTCCTGATGGGCGCCGTGCGCTGCCTGCCCCTGGCCGCCAGCGTCCGGGACGCTGTCAGCAGCAGCCTGCAGCAGGCCAAGGCCAAGAGCCTGGTGTTTTCCATTCTGCTGTCTGGGAACCAGCTGGTGTCTCTCGTGAGGAAGAAGGATCAGTTCCTTCACCCCATTGACCTCCATTTGCTCTTTAACCTCATCAGCTCTTCTTCCTCTTTCCGGGAGGGCGAAGCCTGGACTCCCATTTGCCTCCCTAAGTTCAACTCCAGCGGTTTCTTCCACGCCCACATCTCCTACCTGGAGCAGGAGATGGACCTGTGCCTGCTGCTGGTCTCCACTGACCGTGAGGACTTCTTCACCGTGTCCGACTGCAAGCGGCGCTTCCAGGAGCGGCTGCGGCGGCGGGGGGTGCAGCACGCTCTGCACGAGGCCCTGCGCACCCCCTTCTACAGCGTCGCCCAGGTGGGCATCCCCGACCTCCGGCACTTCATCTACAAGTCCAAGAGCTCCGGGCTCTTCACCAGGTGAGGCCCCGGGGAAGCGCTGGGCCAAGGCCGTGGCACATGGTGTGGGCCAAGCCCCTTCTCCAGTGGGTTAATGGGGTGCTGTGTTCCTGCAGCCCCGAGATTGAGGCTCCCTACGTGCAGGAGGAGGAGAAGGAGAGGCTCTTGGGGCTTTACCAGTACCTGCACAGTCGGGCCCACAACTCTTCACGGCCCCTGAAGAACATCTATTTCACAGGCCCCCGCGAGAACCTCCTGGCGTGGGTAAGGCTGTTGGTGGGGTTTGGTGAGCCTGTCTTTTGTGGTCCTGCAGGGTGGGGAAAGGGGGTGGTAACACTGCACAGCACCAGCTCCGTGGCCCCCAGGGAGGACCCCAGCTTATGCATGGTCCTTTTGGGGGTGAGCTTGCCCCTGTGGGAGGGAGGGACAGGCAGGGGTAGCAGTGGGAGCTGGTAAATTCCAGCCCTAAGGGCTGTGCTATGATACTCTTGTCGTGAACTCGGTGCTGTAGAGAAAACCCACTGTGGGGCAAACCCCAGGGTTTGGTTCTCCCACTTCGGAGCAAACCAGATGCCACCCATTTAGGATACTCCACTGCCACTTTGTGTCCCTGCACTGGAGCCCCTCTGCCCATTGCTGGTAGCCCATGGGGGGAAGAAGGAGTGCCAGCCCCAGGTGGGGCACAGTCCTGGTCCCAGCACGTGTCCTGTCCTTCTCCCAGGTAACCAATGCCTTTGAGCTCTACGTGTGCTACAGTCCCCTGGGGACCAAGGCCGGCGCCATCAATGCTGTCAACAAGCTCATGAAGTGGATCCGCAAGGAGGAAGATCGACTCTTCATCCTCACGCCCCAGACATACTGAGGGCGTCACCCAGGGCATGGAGGCAGCTGGGAGAGCCCCCGCTGTGCTGGGGAGCCCATTCCCAGGGATTCCCGGGCTGTGTGTCCAGGGGAGAGGGCATGGTGGGACCCCAGAGCACAGGGAAACCCCACCTGCAGGACTGTCCAGCCTGGTTGGTAGAGATGGGGTGCACAGGAAAGGGAAGGGGATGAACAGGACTTTCTCTCAGCTGCAGGCAGTGCCCCAGCTGGGGGGCCTGCTCTTCCTCCACAGTCCTCAGCTCCATCCTTTGTTGTGAGGGTCCTGGAGTGGGGCTGCTGGTACCCAGGTTACTAGAGGGGAGCAGAGTGCTCCCTGTGCCTGGCACCTCCCTTCTCTGACATCCTGTGGCTGTGCCATGGGTGGGGGTCCCCAGGGGAGATGTGGCAGCACTCAGGGGAGCCCTATGTTGCTGTGCCCGCAGATGGCAGGTGACACTGTCCAGGCAAGGGACAGGGCTGGCCTGGGGCACACACTGCTCCTCTCCCTGCCTTGGGGGATCTGGACCCCCCCAAGTGCCAGGGAGCCTCTGCAGCCCGGGAGCGGGTTTGCCCCCCTGGCATCTGTATGAGCCTGGACCCTTCCCACTGTGGCTGTGAAAAGGGTGTCTGTCCCTGGGGATGCTGGCAGGCAGGGTGGGTCAGCAGGGTCCTGCCCACCTCAGCACAGGGACACAGGGCAGCTCCAGAGAGCCAAGGTGCCGAGGTGTTTGTCAGGCTGCTTGTGGGCTCATGGTTCTGGCTGAGGGTTGTGGATCCTGAAGGGGCAGCTCAAGCACATCTCCTTGGAGACCCCCTCAGTACAGGGCCATGGAGCTCCCCAACCCATGAAGAGTTTTCCCCTTGGCACGGGAGTACCTGTCCCCCAAACTCAGCCCCCCGAGCCAGCTACTGAGCTTCCTGCACCTCCCTGGCCACCCCAGGCACTGGTGTGGGGCTGAGCACCTGTGAACAGCCCAACTCCATGTTTTGGGGCTGTCTGAATAGTCCTGGAGTAGGTATCAGAGGAGGGGCAGAGCCATCAGGGTGACACCCCGGCACAGAGGGAGCGGGGAAGGATCCGGCGGGGCTAGCACAGGGATCTGCTCCTGTATTTATGCTCCTGCCAGCGTGTAATCGCTTGTCTTTGCTCATAAACATTATCTGGACCCTAAGTTGAGTCTTGTCGCATTCCTGTATGTTCACTGGAGTGGGGGGATGACCAAGCTGGGCGGGAAGTTTCCTCCAAGTTTGGTACGGTGCAGTCCAGCCCCGGGGATCCGCCGGGAGCCAGGAAAACTGCCTGGGAGCGGTGCGGGGCTGCCGGGGTTGTGCTGGCAGGAGGCGGCGCTGACTGGAGATTGGGAGCGGCAAAATCCCCGGGCTGAGCTGGCCCCGGCCAGCTCATGTCGAAACCGAGAGACGCAGCCGGAGGAAGGAGCTCTTGGGTAAGGCCCGGAGCCAGCGGAACTGCCGGGCCTTGCACAATGCGGGGCGGGAGCCTGGGGGCCGGGGCTGGCCCGGCGGCAGGCACAGGGCACTTTCGGCAGGCTCAGCCCCTCCTGGGACCAAAGTCCCCAGCGCCCCGCTCACCTGGAGGAAAGGTCCTTGTGCAAAGCTGGGGTTCACGGGCTCAGCGTCTGAGGGCAGCAGGGCACTTGGAGGGCAAGTCCATGCATGGAACGGGATGTAAAGAATCTTCCCACATCCCTACGAACAGCAGTCACTCCCAGAGGTGCTGGCACCTCCTGCCACTGCAGGCAGACAGGGAGGAAAGGGACATGAGACACAGAAGGGGCACAACAGAAATAACCCTCACAACTGCCCTGGCAAAGCTGTGGCTCCCCCAGCCCTGCTCTTTTCTCCCAGCTGGGAGCTCCGGTGCTGAGCCTGCCGCACCCTGAGGTGTCCTGTTGGCCTGGAAGCGAGCAGCGGACGCGGTGCTGCCCCGGGAGCTGTGGGGAAGCGGCAATTTCCATTCCAAATGTCGGGGTGTCAGCTGTCCCCGTGGCAGCGGGGCTGGGGGCTGCGGCCGAGGGGCCACGGGGTACCGGCATGCAGGACCCCACTCGTACCCAGGGATGCTGCTGGCAGCCACCCCACAGCCACGGGGAACCCCCGACGGCCCCCCGGACCTGCAGCGAGGCAGAGTGCCAGCCCTGCACCCGTGCTCCGATCAGCGGCCCCGACTCACAGCCGTGCCCCTCTCGGGCACCGTGCCCAGCCGTGCCTGTCTCCCCGGGAGTGCCCAGCGGTGCCCCGATCTCCTCGTTCCCCCGCACACCCCCGGGCTGCGTGTGCCGGTGCCGGCCCTCAGGGACCCCCGGGCGGCGGGACCCGCCCACCCCGTCCCGCCCCGTCCCGTCCCGCCTCGCCTGCTCCGTCCCGGCCCCGCTCCGCCCTGTCCCGGCACGGCGCGGCACCGCACGGCACGGCAGCGCCCAGGTGAGCGCCCTGCCGCCCGGCACCGCTCGGATCGGACCGGACCGGACCGGACGGCTGGGGCGGGGGCAGCCGGAGCCAGTGGAGATCCCGGACCTGGTGAGCTGCGGCGGGGCCGGGGATGGAGGCCGGGAGTAGTTCGGGGTCCCGTTCCCGGGAGGCTGGCGGGGGCCTTGTCCTAGTCCCGCAGGGATCCCCGGTCCTCGTTGCTGTCCCGGGGGCTGGGAGGGTCCCTATCCCAGTCCCCGGAATGGGTCATTGTAGGGCAGAGATGCCCCGGGGTGACAGGCAGCGTCTGTAGGTGGCAGAAGGCAGGATTTGTCCCTCTGCCACAGGCAGCTTGGCATCACCTCCTACTCATGGTATTTCGGAAGAAGTTTTGTGTGACTGATCCTCCCTCAGCACTACCCATCGTCATCTGGCCCCTGGGAACCCTGGCAGCCCCAACTGACACCCGGCTATGGCTGTGCCCAGGTCCTCACCTAAAATAAGCGGGTAAAACCCTTCCTTTTTTTATTTTGGCAGATGCAATGGTGGCCCATCCTCCATCCGTTCTGAGCCTGCTGGGTGCTGAGCACGGTCGATAACCCTACACCAGTGGCACTGCACAGCATGGGCCTGTCGTGCTGTGTGTGCCTCTGGCTGCTGCTTGCCCTGGCCCTGCTGGGTGCCGGTGCCTGGCAGTGTCCCCGCATCCCTTACAGCTCCACCAGGAACTTCTCCATCCCCTACACACTGCCCAGCCTCGATGCTGGCAGCCCTATCCAGAATGTTGCTGTCTTCACTGACTCCGACGGCCCAGTCGCTGTCTTTGTGGCCGTCCGCAACCGCATCCTTTTGGTCAGCCCCGAGCTGCGCCTGCTCTCCGTCCTTGTCACCGGCCCAGTGGGCAGTGCCAAGTGTGAGATCTGTCACCTGTGCCCAGCCACCACAGATGGCCCTGAGGACACGGACAATGTCCTGCTGCTGCTGGACCCGCTGGAGCCATGGCTGTACAGCTGTGGCACGGCACAGCATGGGCTGTGCTATCAGCACCAGCTGGAGGTGCGGGACGGTAAGGTGGCCATCACAGCCACACACTGCCTGTACTCGGCCACAGGCAACAGCCCTGCCTTCTGCCCTGACTGTGTGGTCAGCCCACTGGGGACCAGTGCCACTGTGGTGGCCACCTCCTACGCCTCTATCTTCTACCTCGGCTCCACCATTGACAGCAGTGTGGCAGCACGGTACAGCCCACAGTCGATGTCCATCCGACGCCTGAAGGGCACCTTGGATGGCTTTTCAAATGACTTCCAGTGGCTGACGGTGCTGCCACAATACCGCGACAACTACACCATCCACTACGTGCACTCCTTTGCCGACGGGGACCACGTGTATTTCCTGATGGTGCAGCCGGAGCGGCCGGGATCAGCCGCGTACCACACGCGCCTGGCGCGGCTCAGCACCCACGAGCGTCACCTGCGCCGCTACCGCGAGCTCGTCCTCGACTGCCGCTTTGAGTCCAAGCGCCGGCGCCGGCGCAGCGGCGAGGAGGATGCCGAGAGGGACATCGCCTACAACGTGCTGCAGGCAGCCCACGCTGCCCGGCCCGGCGCACGGCTGGCCCGCGACCTCGGCATCAACGACACCGACACCGTGCTCTTTGGCGCCTTCGCCGAGAGCCACCCGGAGAGCCCGGTGCCACAGGAGAACTCGGCCGTCTGCGCCTTCCCCCTGCGCCTCCTCAACCAGGCCATGGAGGAGGGCATGAAGAAGTGCTGCGGTACCGGGCACCAGCCGCTGCGGCGGGGGCTCAGTTTCTTCCAGCCGGTGGAGTACTGCCCACACAATGTGAGTGCTCCACCCTGCGCCGCATCCTGCCCGGGGACCCTGGGGGTTGGCTGGGATGTGGGAGAGTGGGCTCAGGAGCTGGGAAACACTGGTATAGCGGGGTGGATGGTGGGGTGGGGTAGGGCAGGGCAGGGCAGGGCAGGGCAGGGCAGGGCAGGGCAGGGGGAGAGCGGCATCACCCAGGTGTGAGTCAGCCCAGCATCCACCCACCACCTCTGCAGGGGCTGCTGTGTTCCACTGAGGAGGCCAGGTGAGGGTGGGGATCCTGTGAGCCCCCCATGGTACATGTGCCAGCACATGGGCACACTGCCACATGTCATGCCTTGGGCCAATTCCTCTCCTGGTATGGCCTCCCCGGCAGCCTCGACTCCAGCCCCCGTACTGACTGTCCCTGGACCCCAGCCACCTTCTCCAGCTTGTTTATGTGTGGGGGGCGGGAAAGCCACAGGGCCTCAGTGCTTGGCAGGCTGGATGCGTGAGGTGCGGGCTGCTCCTGCCTTGTCCCCCAGCCCCAGCCACCGCCTTCTGTGGGCAAATAAACCGCAGGCGGAAGTGCAATTAGTCACCGGGGTTCCTCGTCGGCCACGGCCGCGGGGCAGGAACACCGTGTCCCAGGTACAAGCTCCGGCATGGCCAGGATGCAGATGGGTGAGCACTCTGGCAGGGCCCCCTCGTCCCAGCACATGACATGAGTTTTGGTGTCCCCATCCAGGCTCAGAGCAAGGTGCAGCCAAATCCCCTCCTCTTCCTGCACAGGGCAGACAGCTCACTGCGGCTGACTCATTCTGTAGCAGGAGAAACTCAGAGGGGACCTGAGCCCCTCTGCATTGGGAGTGTCCAGTGGGGACCCCATGGCTCCTGGTGTCCCTCTTCCACCCCAGCCCCTTGCTGAGCTCCAGGGCTCAGGGGACACTGGGGTTGGAGTGAGCATCCTGTGGTGCCAGCACGAGTAACTATATCCAGATGGGGTTGGAAGGGAGGGCAGGATCTGACGCCACACAGGGAACTGAGAGAAGGCCTGCCGATGTGGTTTAGTCTCCAAAATTTTCCCAGCCTGGAGGGAAACTTAAGCAATCTGGTGCTGCCCCAAAATATCTCACAGATCAAGCTGGTGCCTGCCTGTGAGGGTGTGGGAGTCGAGGTGCCAGGGCCAGCTTCAAGTCACTCACCCCATGTTTGGCCACAGGTGAACTTGTCAGCACCGGTGGTCGACACCAGCTGCTGGGATCAGCCCACCCTCGTCCCTGCTGCCTCCCACAAAGTGGACCTGTTCAACGGGCAGCTGACAGGTGTCCTGCTCACCTCTCTCTTCGTCACTGCCATAGGGGATGTCACTGTGGCCCACCTGGGCACAGCAGAAGGACGCATCTTCCAGGTGGGATGAGGGGGTCAGGTGGGATGGCAGGTCCTGGCAGGCTGCGGGGTATGCTCAGCCCCCTGCTCTGCCCTGCTGCAGATGGTGCTCCAGCGCTCCAGCTCCTACCTTCTGACCTTGTCCAACTTCTCCCTGGGAGAGCCGGGGCCAGTGAGGGGTGCCATGGGGCTGCAGAGCCGCTCGCTGTTCTTCACTGCTGGCACCAAGGTGAGTGGGGGCTCTGAGGGGCATGGGGTGGACATGGAGCTCCATGTGTCCCCCTCACCTCCACTCTCCGTCCCCAGGTGTGGCTCCTGAACGTCACTGGCCCTGGCTGTCGCCACTTCTCCACATGTCAGCGCTGCCTGCGGGCCGAGCGCTTCATGGGCTGTGGCTGGTGTGGGGATGGGTGCAGGCGCCGCCACGAGTGCCCCGGCCGCTGGGTCCAGGACAGCTGCCCACCCGTCCTCACCGACGTAGGTCTGCGCTGCGTCCCCCTGCTCCTCACAGCTCCCAGCACTCAAATGGGGTGGCGTGTGGTGGGACCCCCTCCCTGGGATGGGTGCTGTGCTCCTCAGAGAAGGTATGACCCGAACAGTCACTGCACTCTGGGGTGACAGGGGTGCCTCTCCCACAGTTCCATCCCCGGAGCGCCCCGCTGCAGGGTCGGACACGGGTGACGCTCTGTGGAATGACCTTCCGCTCCCGCCTGGAGCCCGATCCCTGCCGCGGCCCCCGCGGTGCCTGCCGGGTGGCAGTGGGACGGCGAGGCTGCACCGTGCTGCCGGAGGAGAGCGAGAGCTTCAGGTGTGCAGCGGGGCTGGGACAGAACAGCAGCAGGGAGGGCTCTGGGGCTGCCCCCGCCTGGGGCTGATCCCCGTCACTGTCCCGCAGATCCCTGCCCACCTCGCGCCGCAAGGAGTTTGTGGATGTGCTGGTGTGTGAGCTGGAGCCGGGGGGGCCGGCAGCCCTGGGGGGCCCAGCCGACGTGGTGCTCACTGTGGAGGAGCCCCCCAGACCCTCTGGCTTCCGAGTCTACGGCTCCTCCACCCTCGGTGGCTTTGTCTTCGTGGTACGGTTCCACACCTGCAGTGCCCCTGGCAGGGTCGGGGGGGTTTGGCTCCTTCACCTGTCCCACTGACCCCATCTCTGCTCAGGAGCCCCACGTCAGTGCCCTGCACCCCCCGTTCGGCCCCCGGGGGGGTGGCACCCACCTCTCACTCCATGGCAAACACCTCTCGGCAGGGAGCAGCTGGCGGGTGATGGTCAATGGCTCCGAGTGTGCCCTGAGTGGGCAGCCCAGGTACGCCCCTGCCCTGCCCCTGGCACTGTGGGGTCTCCAGTACGGGACGGGCACAGGGAGCCCCTGCAGTCCCGCTGCCCCCCAGCCACGGGGGACACGGCTGTCGTGTCTCCAGGCAGGACAATGGGACAATCCAATGCACGGCTCCCGCCGCCGGGGGCCTGGGCGCAGCCTGGGTAGCCCTGTGGATCGACAGGCAGGAGTTCCCGGCCCCCGTGCCCTTCCAGTACCGCCCGGACCCCGCCGTGTCCGCCGTCGTCCCCAGCTGCAGCTTTGAGTGAGTGCCTGGGCTCCCTTCCCCGGGGTGAGGGACAGCCCTGTCCTACCACTGCCCTGGGCTAGACAAGGTGCGGGCAATTGCAGGCACCCTGGGGACCATGTGCACCCCGGGGAACCTGATCCCTGCCCACTGCAGGGGCTCGCTGCTCACCATCATCGGCACCCACCTGGACTCCGTGTATCGCGCCAAGATCCGCTTTGAAGCCGCCGGTGTGGTTACCGAAGCCACGGTGAGCACCGGGGTGCGGGGCCATGGCCCCCCGGCCCTGCCCACCCCACCTGGGCAATTCCTCGGGCCCATCCCGAGCCCAGCTCAGCACCTCCCTGCCCACAGGAGTGTAAGGACCCGCTGGCACCGGACCGGCTGCTGTGCCACAGCCCAGCCTTCCCCTTCGAGAGCAACGTGGAGGTGGTGCCGGGGAACCTGAGCGTGCTGCTGGACGGCGCCGACGGCCGCTGGCTCTTCCGCCTCCGCTACTACTCCCGGCCCAAGGTGTACCCCTTGCAGCAGGAGGGCAGGCGGCTCCGCCTCAAGCCCGGCGAGGATGAGATCGAAGTGCACGTACGTGGGGCAGCGGGGTGAGCCGGAGCAGGGGTTCCGCTGCCAGGACCCCCGGGCTCACGGTGCTCTGTCTGGGCAGCAACTGGGGCTGGATGCCGTGGCCACCTGCATGAACATCACCATGACGGTGGGGGGCCTGGACTGCCACCCCAGCGTCCTGAAGAACGAGGTGACATGCCGCCTGCCCCGCGAGCTGCGCCTGCCCCCCGCCGGGGCCCCCGTGGAGGTAGGAACCCCCCGGGTGGGCAAACACCAGCCCCAGTGCTCCCCACTCCATCCCTGCTGAGCCCCTGATCCTCCAGGTCTGTGTGAACGGAGCCTGCCAGGCGCTGGGCTGGGTTCTGTCCCCCCCCACATCGCTGGACCTGGCCGCCAGCCTGGCTCTGGGCATCGGCATCACCTTCCTGCTCTGCTGCGTCCTGGCGGCCGTGCTGTTCCGCTGGCGCTGGAAGAAGAGGCGGGGTGAGTGCCGTGCTCGCCGGGCACTCTGATGCCCCCAGACCCTGCCACGCCACTCCGTACCCAACCCATTGCTGCCTGCAGGGACAGAGAACCTGGAGCTGCTGGCGCAGCCCGGCCGCAGCGACCCCCCCGTCACCACCCAGCGCCCCGGCGTGGACTACAGAGAGGTGCTGGGTAAGTGGGGGCCGCCGGTGGGTGACGGGGTGCTGGGTGCTGGGTGCTGCCAGCCCTCACCCCGCCCCTGCCTCTCCCGGCAGTGCTGAGCACGGCGGGCACTCCCGGGCCCGTGGGGCCCCGCGCACGAGTCACCGGCGCCGGTGCCAATGGCAGTGCTGGGGCTGGGGCTGGTGCGGCGGGCGGGGGATCCCCCATGCCCCTGCTCAGGGCCACGTCCTGCTGCCTGGAGGATCTGCGGCCGGAGCTGCTGGAGGAAGTGAAGGACATCCTCATCCCCGAGGAGCGGCTTGTCACCCACCGCCACCAGGTCATCGGCAAAGGTGACTCCTTGGCACCCCGATTTGGCTGTGGCCTCACCTGCCCAATGTGTGTGGTGCCAGCTTTGTGTCACCCGTCCCTGCAGGGCACTTTGGCAGCGTCTACCATGGCACCTACACGGACCCGCTGCTCGGGGACCTGCACTGCGCTGTCAAGTCCCTGCACCGTGAGTAGCCCCCCCCTCCCCTGCGTGCTCCCATGGCACAGCAGCGGCACGGCCACAGCTCGGCTCTCCGCAGGCATCACGGACCTGGAGGAGGTGGAGGAGTTCCTGCGCGAGGGCATCCTCATGAAGAGCTTCCACCACCCGCAGGTGCTCTCGCTGCTGGGGGTGTGCCTGCCCCGCCACGGGCTGCCCCTCGTCGTCCTGCCCTACATGCGCCACGGGGACCTGCGCCAGTTCATCCGCAGCCAGGAGCGGGTAGGGGCACCCCAAGGGCGGTGGGCGGTGATGGGTGCCAAGGCCTCCATGCTCACCACTCCCATCTCACAGAGCCCCACAATGAAGGAGCTCATCGGCTTCGGGCTGCAGGTGGCCCTGGGCATGGAGTACCTGGCCCAGAAGAAGTTTGTGCATCGGGACCTGGCAGCCAGGAACTGCATGTAAGTGTGGCTGTGCCCTCCAGACCTCCCCACCAGGGTACCCGCTGGGGTCTGGGGGTGCCCAGGAGTCCCCACCTTCCCCGGTGTGCTGCAGGCTGGACGAGACGCTGACAGTAAAGGTGGCTGACTTTGGCCTGGCGCGGGACGTGTTTGGCAAGGAGTACTACAGCATCCAGCAGCACCGCCACGCCAAGCTGCCTGTCAAATGGATGGCACTGGAGAGCCTCCAGACCCAAAAATTCACCACCAAGTCTGATGTGGTAGGCATGACCCCCCCCCTCCCCGTCCCGTCCCCCATCTCCATCCTGCCTGTTCCCCCATGGCAGCTCTCTCCTCGGCAGTGGTCCTTCGGGGTGCTCATGTGGGAGCTGCTGACACGCGGGGCAGCGCCGTACGCCGGGGTGGACCCCTACGACATGGCCCACTACCTGCTGCAGGGGAGGCGCCTGCCACAGCCCTCCCACTGCCCCGACACCCTGTGAGTGCAGCTGGGCTGGGCGGGGTGGCAGGGGCTGTCCCGGGGCTGCAGCACTGACTGGGTGTGGCTGCAGGTACCGGGTGATGCTGAGCTGCTGGGCGCCGGCACCCGAGGACAGGCCGTCCTTCACCGGGCTGGTGGGCGAGCTGGAGCGTGTCCTGGCCACGCTGGATGGGGAGCACTATGTCAACCTGACTGTCACCTACACCAACCTGGACTGGGGTCCTGCCTTTCCCCCTGCTCCCCCGGGGCAGCTGCCTGATAGCGAGGATGAGGATAAACATAATGAGGAGGAAGAAGAGGAGAAGGAAGAAGAGGAGGACGACAACACATCTGTGTGCTGATGGGATTCCCTGCACCATGGGGTCTCCCAGACCCCATGCACCATAGGCACACTACTCTGACGAGGGATGCAGTGTGCAGGGAGATGCTATGGAGCACCCTCCCTATGGGATGGGTGCTGGGAGGCAGCTGGGTGCCATGGAGTGTGGAGTGCTCCCCCATGGCTCACACCCAGACCCTGCTGGCCGCTCCCCGCAGGATGCTGGGGCTCAGTCCTGCGCTGGCTGGGTGGTGAGAGGCTCAGCCCCACAGTGATGAGTCTGTGCTCTGGGGTCTGGGCTCAGTCCCACAGTGGATGGGTGCTGTGGGGCCCCATACCCAGCGGGTGTTGTTGGGTGGCCTGGCCTTCCCAGGGCTCCCGTGGAGTTTCCAGCCTCTTGGCTGCTCAAATCACTCATTAAAAACTAATTATATTTTTTCCCTGGCTGAGGCTGTGTCTTTGAGGGGGCTGTGCCCCAGGCTGGCAGCACCCTCATGCCCCTGCATGGGTGCAGTGTCTCCTCACCCACTCCTGGAGCACCCACCTCATGGGAGACACTGAGGAGGGGCACTCACTGTTGCTGTGCCAGGGAAAGGAGGGCATCTGCACAATGGTGCTACTGTGGCCGCCCTCATGTGGAACCATCCCCCATTGCCTGCCACGCCAAGGTCCCACTTTGCACCCCGAGTCCCACCATGGCCCTCTGACCTTGGGATGTTTAGGAGGCTTTTGCTAAAAGTCCTTCTCCCAGCCACATCCAGCCCCTGGCAGGGTGACTGTGAGGCATGAGGCATGTGAGGGGTACCATGCTCCTGGGCATGGGGTGATGATGCCCCTGCAGTCCTGGCATATGGGCCATGTTGCCCCCAGGATTCGTGGCATGATGGATGCCTGGGGCATGGTATTGCAGTGCCCATGGGATCATGATGCTCCTGGGATGATAGGTGGCCAGGCATCAGATCAGGATGCTCTTGGGGCTGTGAGTGCCCATGGAGCCCAGGGCATGGGATTACAGTGTCCCTGCCACTAAGGTACCTGTGGGACTACAGGACCTGTGATCACAGTGAGGACACGATGGGACTGGGGGCTGCTGTCTGGTGACCAAGAGTCATTGCCAGCTTCACTTAATGACACCTTTATTGCTTCAGTACTGTGCAGGGGACAGTACTGCCTATGGGGCTCATGGCAGGGAATATTCAGGGCAAGCCCAGGATGAGCAAGGGATGCTGGAACACACACAGTGTGTGGCTGTGGGCAGCACTGCTCCTGCTCCATGTCCAGCCACACGGGCCCTGCCGCCAACACTGCCTTTAAATAAAACCCCCTGGGCTGCTCATTAAGCAGTGCTGGAGCCCGGGGCCGTGTCAGCTCCCATCAGCCAAGCTGTCCATCTCCCCCACGCCTCACACCTGCACGGCTCCACTGCCACGTGCCCGAGGTGGTTTTAGTGCAGCTGGGTCCCAGCACCGTGCCTCAGTTTCCCCACAGTGCAACTGCTCTGCTCCCCTGGCCTGGGTTTTGGGTGACCATGACCTCCAGTGTAGGTGCTGACCTTGCTTGGAAGGCCAAGCAGAACCATCTCAGCTCGCTGCTGAGTTGCTGTGGCAACGGGAAGAGCCTGGCACTGTGTGAGTATTAGGGCTGGACCAGCAATGGGAGGTGCTGGGCACTGGTACTGGGGGATGCTGCATGCCTGGGGGGCAGCCAGGGTGGCTGGCTGGGGCATCAGCAGCTCATGGGATGGATGGATGGATGGATGGATGGATGGATGGATGGATGGACGGATGTGTGGGTGCATGGATGTGTGGGTGCATGGATGGATGGATGGATGAATGCAGGGATGGATGAATGCAGGGATGGATGCAGGATGGATGGATGGATGGACAGATGAACGGACAATCTGGCACCCTGGTGATTGCCCTCCTCAGCACAAAGCAGAGTGGGTGCCCAGGACTGTGTTTGGGGGGCAGATGCATGCCAGGCCTGCTGTCTGGTGACACAGGGGACAGCTGTGGGAGCAGCCAGTGGGAGCAGGTACCAGAGGGAGCAGGGCTGTCCGTGCTGGCACTGGGGTGGCACAGTGAACTGCTCGTTAGCTGACAAGTCTGGTGTGGTTACGGTGATGTGCGTGTGGGCGGCCCCCACTTTATGCTGCCCCCTCCCCCCACGAATGTGCTCGCAGAGATGACAGATTTCATGCTAATCCACATTTATCCTGCCCTAATTACGCTGCGGGAGGTGAGGAGCGAGCGCCCAGACTTCCATGCCAAGGGCTGGCATGTGCCCACCCCTGTCCGATGCTGCTAGCTGGGACTGGCACTGGCGCTGTGCCCACTGCCACGGCGCCAGGGACAGGCAGGTGACCTCAGGGTGGCACCTTGCATGGCACCTGGCACCCCTGCCGCAGCTGGGGGGTGCTACCTGGGCACCCACAGGTGGGCACTGGGTGGTGTCACCCTGAGCTGCCGCGTGCCTGGGCATGGATGGTGCAGCACCGGGCTGAGCTGTGGGCAGGTGAGGCCGTGCCGGGCCGTGCCACGCTGTGCCAGGCCGTGCCAAGCCCCTCGTGCCGTGCCCATCCGCCACGGCTGCGGCAGAGCAGCCAGTGTCCCATCCCGGCAACGCGCCGTGCACACACAGCACTTTAAATGTTTTATTTGGGGAAAGTGCTGTCGTTAGCAGGCATTAATTATTAAAATCGGAGCCATCTATAAAACATGAGTGGCCGCACGCGGGGCTGCGGGTGCACGGTCAGGGCCGGGCACGGTCCCGCCGCCGGCACCGCCCGGGACCCGCTGCACTCCCGGTGTGCGCGGTGATGCCGCAATGGCCCCTCGGCCGCGGCTGCGGGCCCCTGCCGGCAAAGGGCGGGCAGAGAGTGCCACGGGCTGGGGACTGCTCTGGGGACGGGCAAAACTGGTCTAGATGAGTGTTTGGGTGAGGCGGTGGTCTCCGGTGCCAGCCGCCCCGGTGAGGGGTGGCAGCAGGCAGCAGGCAGCGCCGAGCTGTTTTTAGCGGCTGCCGGCGCTGGGGAGCGGGCGTGAAGAGCAGCCGCCGCGGCACCGACGTGCCATTTTTAGAAAGCGGCGAGTTTTGCTAATGATGCCTGTGAGCGGAGGGGGGGCTGCCCTGGCACCCCCAGTCCGTGCTGCCCGCTCCCCGATGCCAGCCCCGGCCCTCTGCCCTCCCCGCCTGGCCCTGGCACCTGGAACTGGGGGCGCCTGCACGGCCCGGGGCACCCCCGCACCCACCTGAGGTTGTGCTAGCCCCCGGAGAGCTTCGGCGGTACCTGGGAAGCTTTGGTAGCCCCTGAGGACCTTTCCTGGTCTCTGGGGAGCTTTGGTGGCCCTTGGGGAGCTTTGGTGGTCCCTGGAAATCTCTGCTGTCCTCTGGGGATATCTGCTGGCCCCTGGGGAGCTCTGCTGTCCTCCAGGAGGTTTACTTTACCCCAAAGCCTTCCATGCTCTAAAGCACGTATTTTTCTACCTTTTCTGTCCCTGAGACAGCACTGGCATTTATCTGGGGAGGCTTAGCCCATCCCAGCACCCACCCAGGACCAGTGCCAGCCACACCCCAGCCTTGGTCCTGGGTCTGGTCCTGGTCCTCTCCCTTGGGGACAGTTCTCTCCCTGCTCTCGCCCTGAGCAGTCTCCCTGCACCCTGGTCCCTGTGGCTGCAGGTACTGTCAGAGACCCAGGGGACCCCCAAAGCTCTTTCAGTGGGGAGGGGACTCAAACCCTGATGCCATGTCACCACTGTGATGCAGGAGTACGCAGAGGGAAACAAGGCCCCTTTCCCCATCAGGGCTCCAGGGACAAGAGCCAGCCCTGGATGTGACAGGGACCAAACCAGTGGAGAGGCGCAAGGCTTTTTGTGCTATCATTGGCACAGGGACAGCCCAGATCAGGAGCAGGCTGGCCAGGGACAAGCAGCCACGACCAGTGGTGCCCAGGCAGGTGTGGGGCAGCCCTTTCCTCACACACAGCGTGGTCACCGAGCTGGCAGAGCTGTGGCACTGTGAGGGACACTGTACCTGGTGGCCGAGCTCAGTGGCTCTCTGGCTGTGTCCCTTGACACCTTCCCGGGCACAGAGGTGCCTTGGGACACCTGTGGGGACCGCAGCCCTGCCACTGTGCACCCCCAGCGCCGCTCATCCCAGTGAAGGGCCGGGGTGGCCATCAGCAGCTGCACCGCCTCCTTTCGTCTCCCCCTTGCCCCCCACCGGCCCCCCGAAAGGAGGGATGGGGTTTATTTGGCCCCGTTGCCGGGCCGACGTGCGCAATTATCGCTGATTGCCTGGCGGTTGCCATGGCGATGGCAAGCACGCAGGGATGCGCTGCCGCGTGGTGCTTGAGTCACGGCCACGCTGAGCACCCCCCGCTGCACCCCACTGCACCCCACTGCACCCCAGCACAGACACGCTGAACATGCATCCCCCTGCACCCCAGAACAAACGTGCTGAGCACCCCCCCCTGCACCCCCCAGCACCGTGTGGGCCCCCCTCCATCCCCTGCACCCTCCCGAGGCACTGGGATACAGCCAGATGTCCCCCAGCCGAAGCAGGGCGTCTGTCCGGGTGTCCCCCACCCCATGTTCCCCATCTGAGGCAGGGGTGTACAGCCAGGCGCCCCCAGCCCTGGCAGCCCCACACTGGGCATCCCAGGCTCAGTCTCTCCAGAGGTGCTGTAGGAAAAACAATCACCCCAAACCAGCCATGGCATCCCACACTCAGCTCTGGGGTGTAGTGGGAAGGGGTGGGTGCGTGGGGCAGTGGGACGTGGCACTGTAAGGACAAACATTGGAGTCAGCAAAGCTCATCACCCCAAAACGGGGCACGGGGTGGGCCAAGATCTGCACAGAGTCAGGAGCAGGAGGGGACCAGAGCACAGTGAGGGGACCCCTGTGGCAGGAGACGGCTCCAGGAGGTGACAGGCGCCAGCCGGGGTCAGGGGACAATGGGGAAGTGCCACCACATCCCTCACACTGCCAGGCAGCGCCGGGCAGCCCCGGGGCACAGGGTGCCTGCCGGCTAATGATGGCTTACGCTCGGGTCCCCGCGAGGTGCAGAGATTAATAACCCTGGAGCTCTGCTGCCAGCCACAATGATTAAACTCTTGATTACAAGCTCAAACTACAGTGCCCTGCAAATTCCCCCTGCTCTCACACACCCTTAATCACCCAGCACGGGTGGTGATAGGCCTGGGGCTGGCAGGGCTCAGTGCCACGCAGGGGACGGGCACTGGGAGTGCCCAGCTGGCTCCCTTGCAGTGCTGGCTGGTGTGCAGTGAGCAGAGGGGACAGGCGGCTTTAGGACCCTGGTGTCCCCTATCCATGGGTGGGAGAGGGCTGTGGGTCCCGTGAGTGCATGGCCACACCCTGTAGTGGCTGAGGCCCTCAGGAGGTTTGGGGGGCAGGGGTTTGGTGGGGGCAGGGGGAGGAGGGAAGTGGGGGTGCACTTTCGAAGCAGCACCATATGGACGGCAAATGCCAGCGTGTGGCACGCAGCCCTTGGGGGGGCTCTGCACACGTGGCTGCGCTGTGAGGAGTGGGGGGTGAGGGGGCTGGGGAAGGGACTGGTGCCCTGTTGTGCCCTGGGGACTGTGCCCACACCGGGCTGGTCCCACACCTGGGCTGTGGGCAGAGGTAAGAGAATCAGGGTGGCTGATTTCTTGTCCCTCCTTCCCCCAGGCTGTGGGACAAGGACAAACCCTGTCACAGGGAAGTGAGTAGAGCCTTCAGCCCTGCTGCTGGAGGAGACGTTGCCTGGTTCCCACTGGATGATGGCACAGAGGCAGGAACGTGTGTCTACCTGTGTCCTCATGGCACTTTTTAGCACCCTCAGGGGGCAGATACCTGTGATGCTGAGCCCACGCTCAGCTTTGCTAGAATCCTGCTCCCATGCCATCCCATCCCATCCCATTACCCCATTCCATTATCCCATCCCATTATCCCATCCCATCCCATCCCATCCCATCCCATCCCATCCCATCCCATCCCATCCCATCCCATCCCATCCCATTATCCCATCCCATCCCGACCCCCGGGCTGTGGCGGTGTCCCAGCTCGGTGACAATCCCCGGCCTCGCCCCCCGCGCTCCGGTCGGTCCCATCGCCACGCGTGACCCGTCCCCACGGGCGGGGCGCGAAGTTTGGCGGTGACGTCAGGGGCGGGGCGGGGCGTGAAAGGGGGCGTGGCCTCACGGTCCCGCCCCCCCAACTTGCCGCGCCGGGCGCGCGGGGCCGCGCCGCGACGGACCGACGGCTGGGCTGGGATCGGCTGGCATCGCTGGCACCGGCGGGGATCGGCTCGGCTCGGCCCGGCTCGGCCCCGGCCCGGCGCGGGAGGGCGGGCGGGAGGGGCGCGCTCCCCCCGAGCGGCGGCCCCGGGCCGCGGCCCCCCGTTGCGGTCGGAGAGGCGTGCAGGTGAGCGCCGCGCCGCGCCGGACCGGGGGCGAGGGGGGCCGGGCCCGGCCGGGGGGGCGTTGCTGGCATCTGTCACTGTCTGGCCCGGGGCTGCCCCCAACTCTCCTCCCGACCCCGGGGGCCCGGGACGTCCCGACGGGGCCGCGCGTTTCCCTGTCCGGTGCGTGCGCGCCCCGACGGCCGCCTGCCGCCGCGCTGCCCCCGCCGGCACCCGCGTCCCGCAGAGCCCGAGCCCCGACGGGCGCCGCGGGCACGGCGAGCTGCCGGAGCCCGGCTCCCCCCGCGCCTCCTCGCTCGCCCCCCCGGGCCGCCGCTGTCCTGGTGCCGCCCCCGTCTCCGCGAGGAGCACCGGGCCGGCACCGCGGGAGCGGATGCTGCCGGGGAGCCTCTCCCCGTGCCCCCGCCGCCGAGCATCCCTTTCCGGACCCCGCACCTCTCTCTCCCGCAGTCCGCTCCCTTCCCGCTGCCGCAGCGCTCCGAGCCGGCCAAACGCAGACCTGCCTGCGGTGCGCGGCCCGGGCTGTCCCTCCGCACACCCCGGCCCGGGGGCGGTGGGGCTCCCCCAGCCCTGTGTGAGCCCCAGCCCGGCGGCTCCGCGGGCAGCGCCGGGCCGGCCGGCCCCTCCGCCTCCCCTCCGCCTCCCGCTGCCCGCCCGCTGCTTGCACTAGCAATATTTCGGTCCGTCTTAGCCCGGCTGCGTTTTCTGCCTGTCCCCGGTACATCCTTCCCCCGGGACGTGGGGGCGGGATGGCAGGGGAACCCCCACGGACATGTCCAGGGCAGCTGCAGGTGCAAGCGGGGCTGCAGGTGAAATACCAGCCGGTGGCACCCCAGGCCGTGGGGCAGAGCGGGGGTTCGGGGGCTGGGGGGCCCCGCTGGCGAGGGCTGCACGGCTGCGTCATCCCTCCGTGCCATCCCCACCCGGCCACCCACTTCCCCGCTATTGTCTTACACCCGCTGTTGCTTCTGCTCCCAAATTAGACTCTTGGAGGGGGGTGCTGGCTGCGTGCGGGTGCTGCCAGCGCAGCACGGAGTCTTCCCCCCGGCACCCCGGGGAGGGAGAGGGAGCACTCTTCCCTTTGTCCACCTCTTGCCTGGGTGCCCCTGCTCTGGGGGGGTGCTCTCACCTGTGGGGTGCAGGTGCTGACCCTGATGTTGGGCTGGGTACCAGCCTCCCTTGTGCAGTATCCCAGGTGAGCTGAGCCCCTCGAAGCCAGCCTGAGGCAGGGGAGGATGGCAATGCTCAGCCCTGGCAGGATGGGTGGCCACTAAACCAACGGGAACTAATTTAATGAGCGCAGATTAGCTGAGTGCTCCCATAGACAGCAATAAAATCCCGATATATCATCCCACCCTGGTCCCCTTCCCAGCTAATCCTGGCACTGTGCCCCAGTGCTGGCAACCTGCCCATCCACCAGCCAGCCCTGCCCCTGATGATCTGTGGCACCGAGCCCACCGCCCCTCCAGCAGCTGCCAGGACAGCCCTCATTCCCCTTGGCCGGGCACAGGGGCACGGCAGAGCTGGTGTCGTGTGGCATGGGGACACAGAGGTGCCAGGCAGGGCATGTTTGCTGAGAGAGCTGCTGGGATGAGTCAGGTGTAGGCTGGAAAATCTCATCCACTCTGGGGCACCAGCAGCGATGTCCCATGGGTGCTCTTCTTCTCTTTTGTGACTTGGTGCACGCTGAGCAGGACTGGGGCAGGTGCTCTTACTGGGTGTGGGCTCTCCTGGCAGGACGGTGCCCGGGTGCCTTACAAGCTGGGAGCATCCATCCTGTGGCATCGCTCCAGCAGGCACAGAGGCAGGTCAGCCCCAGAGGATGGAGGCAGGAAGGAGCATCCCCCATTCCCTGGCTCACTGCACTCACGTCCCACCCAGGTTTGGGTCAATCACCCCAGGGAGCGCTTCAGTGCACGTCCTGGGTGCTGCAGGCAGCACGCCTCCCTCCCAGGTCCTGCCCAGCAGGGATGGATGGGGCTGTGCACCTGCAGGTGGGTCGGGTGCTGCCGGGTGCTGCCCGTCCCTGCCCCCTCCCAAGGATGTGCCGCTTTCTGCATCTTCAGCTCCCATTGCCATAGCAACAGGCTCGGTGCTTGGGTACCCGCGATGCCGGCTCCCGCATCCCGCATCCCGCAGCCATCCTGCCCGCAGCCCTCGCTACCGGGCCCTGCTGGCACGGCACGGCATGGCACAGCGTGGTGTTTGGGGAGCTTTAGGCTGGGCAAGGGCTGCCTCCAGCACTGTGCCAGCTTCCCATCACAAGGTCCCGCTCAGGCCCACCTGAGAGGGCTGGGGGTCCCCAGGCAGCTCTGTCATCTTCTGAGCTGTCAAAAAATAATTTCAGCTGAAACTTCCTCCCGCTAACACAGTGGGAAAGGGGAAGAAATCACTTTATGTGTGATCAATTTTTTTTTTCTGGGAAGCATCCAAGAAGGATCTGGTTTTGAAGAGTTCCCAACGGGGAAGCAAGGGGCAAAGCATCCTTCCTAAAGGGCTGGAGAAGCTGGCGTCTGCCAAGGCTGGTGTCCTGACTGCTGCCTGTGGCACCTCCGAGCTGCAGTGCCACCTGCCTGGTGCCACAGTCGGGGCTGGTTGGGGATGGCAAGCTGAGACTGGTGTAACCCACTGCACATGTGACAACGTGTGACAGTGCTCTGCCTGGGGAGGCCCCATCTGCTGAAATGTTACCGTGGGCAAGGCTGGGCTGAGGAACAGGAAAGGATCCGTTCACCTCCACTTGCCTCCCCAGTGGGTGCTCCAGGCACTGTGCTAACCCTGACTGCTAATTAATCATTAATAATCCACCAAGAGGGGCTGGATGGGGAAGCTTGTGGCTGTGCTGGCAGCCTGAGCCCGGGCAGAGAGGCTGGATGCCACGGGCAGGGATGCCCATCGGTGGGGCTGGGCACACGGCAGCTGGCAGCAGCTGCAGAGCACGAGCAGCCGCTGTGCTCAGGTTCCACGTTAATGGGCGCAGCTTAGGAGGGTCTGCTGTGGCTCCAGGGGGGTGGCAGTGCCGGGGCACTCACTGCCTCTCCCTGCCCTGCCAGCACCGGGCCCTGCGATGCCGTTTGGCTGCGTGACGCTGGGAGACAAGAAAGATTATAACCAGCCGTCTGAGGTGACCGACAGATATGACCTGGGCCAGGTCATCAAAACGTGAGTTGGTCCCTCCACGGCCCCATGGATGCCCTGGGGAACCCCAGCCACCTGTATGGGGCTCTTGGGGTGCTGAGGAGTGGCACAACACAGCCTGTGGGGGCTCTGGGGGTGCTGGTCCCCAGCTGGGCCGGGATTGCAGGGTGTATTTTGGGGTGGCTTTACCCTAATTAGTCCCTCTTGCTCGTGGGTTGCATGTGGGATATTCACAGCTAGCTCCAAGGAGGGCAGTGAGCTTTCCCACTGCTGCTGGCTGCAGCTGGGCAGCTTCCCATATCCCTCCCTCCTCCCGTCAAGATTTGCAGGGATTGCAGCAATTCCACACGATCCTGGCTCCCTGGAGCATTTTGTGAATCAGGAGGGCGTAGCTACAGCAAAGGAAAGGCAGATGTCACTTGGGGGGCAGTGGAGCACTGCACTGCTGCTTCCCCCAACTTTTATTGCCGTGCTGAGGAACCTGTTAGGATGCACTCCAAAAAATGAAGCCCTAACACCCTTTGAGAGAGGGCTGACTGCAAAATAGACACCAGAATTTCTTTTTATCAACTTCCAAAACACCTGCTTGGACAGAGGTCACACCTGGCAGGGTCACACTGGGTGGCAGTGGGGACCTCGGTGCTCTCAGATTTTTGCTCCATCCTCTGGGCAGTTTGTCCCAAAGCCGGCAGGTCACCATTCCCCTCCACCCAGGGCAGTGGCCGTGAGGGTTTCAGGGCAGCTGGGGGGATTGGAAAGCCAATGGCTTTGCTGGAGCAGTGCCAAGTGCCCCCCGGGGCTCCCCTGCAGCTGCAGCCCGGCCATGGGCTCAAGCACCATGAATAATAGAACAGAAACACAGAAACGCTGCAGCTACCGGCACATCTCCCTTTCTTTCTCCCCAACTGCTGTGCTGATGTTAATGTGGGTGTGCTGCTGTTCCACCTTGGCACGAGTGGCTTCACCGTGGGTCTTACCCCTCCTGTCCTCAGGATGGGGCTTTTTAACCAGCAAATTCTCCCCCTCCCCTATTAATTTGCTCCTTCCATATCAGTTGCCTCTCACTGCTGTTTTTTCTTCCCCTCCAAAGTGTTTTTGAGCCACAGCTTTCTTCTACTTCTGTGGCATCTCCCCTGACTGCTGGGATCTGGGGGAACGCTGGGGGGCCCAGGGACAACCCAAGCACCCCAATCTCAGTGGTGCCCAGGAATGGGGTGATGTCTGGGGGTACCCTTGCAGGGAGGAGTTCTGTGAAATCTTCCGGGCCAAGGAGAAGACGACGGGGAAGTTGTACACCTGCAAGAAGTTTCTGAAGCGGGATGGGCGGAAAGTGCGGAAGGCAGCCAAAAACGAGATCATCATCCTCAAAATGTGAGTGCTGGGGCTGGAGGGGATCCTGTGCTACTGGGCAAACTGGGAACTCCCATCCATGCCCCTGGCTCTCTGCAGGGTGAAGCACCCCAACATCCTACAGCTGGTGGATGTCTACATCACCCGCAAGGAATATTTCATCTTCCTGGAGCTGTAAGTCTGGGACATCTGGAAGTGGGGAGGGAGTGGCCCCGCCATGGCTGGGTCTCAGCAGAGCTGCTGTCTGTAGGGCCACTGGCCGGGAGGTCTTCGACTGGATCCTGGACCAGGGCTACTACTCAGAGAAGGACACCAGCAATGTCATCCGGCAGGTGCTAGAGGCTGTTGCCTACCTGCACTCACTCAAGATCGTCCACAGAAACCTCAAGGTGGGTGGCAGAGGGGGGTAGGAGCACCCATGGGTGCTGCCATGCCCCCTGTGCGGGCGCTCACAGTCCCTGTGCCGGCAGCTGGAGAACCTGGTGTACTACAATCGCCTGAAGAACTCCAAGATCGTCATCAGTGACTTCCACCTGGCCAAGCTGGAGAACGGGCTCATTAAGGAGCCCTGTGGCACCCCTGAGTACCTGGGTGGGTGAGAGCCAGCCGGGTGGGCACGCAGGGGTGGGCAGTGCTGGGTCCCAGCAGATCTCTGCTGCTCCTTACCATCCATTCCTTACTCTCTGCTGCTGCACCTCCCATTCCCATCACCCTGGGGGCTGAGTCTGGGTGCTTCCAGTGGGTGCCTCCCACTCTCCATCATGCCAGGGCCAAGAGGCCGGGTGGCTGGGGACCCCAGGGGATGGTTTGGTTGCTCTTTGTCTCTGGCAGCTCCGGAGGTGGTGGGGCGGCAGCGGTACGGGCGGCCGGTGGACTGCTGGGCCATCGGCGTCATCATGTACATCCTGTGAGTGTGGGCTGAGGGACGGGGTAGCTACAGGGGCTCGGAGCTGGGGCGGGACTGAGTCCCCCACCACGTTCCCCAGCCTCTCGGGAAACCCCCCTTTCTACGAGGAGGCAGACGAGGATGACTATGAGAACCACGACAAGAACCTGTTCCGCAAAATCCTGGCCGGGGACTATGAGTTCGACCCGCCCTACTGGGATGACATCTCGCAAGCGGGTGAGCCCCACACTGGGGCGGGGGGGGGGTATGTGGGGTCCCATGTTGCCCCCTACCAGCACTGACTTCCCCCCCTGTGCCCCCAGCTAAGGAGCTGGTGACACGCCTGATGGAGGTGGAGCAGGACCAGAGGATCACGGCAGAGGAGGCCATCTCCCATGAGTGGTGAGCAGCAGCAGGGTCAGATGGGGAGCCAGGGGGGCGGGTAGGGCTGGTAGCTCACCCCTCACTGCTCCTTCAGGATCTCTGGGAATGCTGCCTCTGACAAGAACATCAAGGATGGCGTCTGTGCCCAGATCGAGAAGAACTTCGCCCGGGCCAAGTGGAAGGTGGGTGTGGGTGTGCCGTGCCTCCGTGTCCCCTCTCAGCCAAGCCCGGTCCCCCACCGTGGGGCAAAGAGCCTGGTGGCGCTGCCAGTCCCGGCCCCTCCGCCAGCCCCACACCCCCCGTCTCTCCCCCGCAGAAAGCCGTGCGAGTGACCACGCTCATGAAACGCCTGCGGGCGCCCGAGCAGTCGGAGACGGCGGCAGCCCCGGCCCCGGCAGCGACCCCGGCCCCGGCAGCGACCTCGGCCCCGGCAGCGACCTCGGCCCCGGCAGCGACCCCGGCCCCAGCTACCACGGCAGCTACCCCGGCAGCTACCACGGCCCCGGCGGCGACCACGGCCCCGGCGGCGACTCCGGCCGCCGCCCCGGCTCCCGCCGCCGCGGCCGCGGAGCCCGCGGCCACAGAGCCCGCGACCGCCACCGATACGGCCCCGGCCCCGGCCCCCGCCACGGAGCCCGCAGCCCCCTCCGCCACCGCCCCGGAGCCCGCAGCCCCCGGCACGCCGCCCGCCGCCGCGCAGCCTCCGGCCCCCGGCACACCGCCCGCCGCCACATGTACCGAGGCCGGGGCCGCCGCCGAGCCCCCCAGCGAGCAGAGCGGCTGAGCGGCCCCCGCGCCCCCTGTACATAGCCCCGGCATGGCCCCCCAGCCCCGCCTGCGCCCCCTTTTCTACGTGCCCCGCCGGAGAGCCGGCCGCGGGGCAGAGCCCTGCATGGCGCCCGTCCCCCCGTGTCCTCCCAGCTCTCTCAGTCTGTCCCCCGCCGCCGTCCCCTGCCCCGGGGATGCCCAGAGACGCGGGGCAGCCCCGCTCGGCCGCACGCCCCGCAGCGCCGGGGGGTCGTCCGGGGCCCCCCGGGACACGCGTGCATGTGCGGGACCGCGGGCGGGGCCGCCCGGGACGGAGCGAGGGCCGTCCCGGAGACTCCCTCTCCGTCCCGGGACCCCCGGGGGGGGACACGGGGACCCCCGTCCGGGGGCAGCCGCACGGCCCCCCACGCGATGTGCCTGGAGGACCCCCGGTGCCCCCCCGTGCCCCCTCCCCGGTGCCCGCTTCCCCCCTCGCAGCTGCATGCCTGCAGGGCCGGCTCTGCCCGCGGCTGCCGCCGCCGCCCCGCGCCCCGCCGCTGTATCTCTGGCAAATAAAGACCCCGCTGAGGACAAACTGAGACAGCACCAGCGCCGCCTGCCCAGTCTCTCTGTGGGGCCGGGGGGCGGCCGTGCCTGCCGGCAGCGCGGCGCTGAGCGAGACGCGGCGGGCTGGAAGCGGCAGCGCTGCCCGGGCAGCGAGGGCAGCGGGACCCGTGAGCGCTCGCCGCCGGGAAGGAGCCCGGGATGGATCCCGAGAAGGAGCCCGGGTGCCACCGCGGGGCACGGGCCGGGCGGGCGGGGCACGGGGTGAGCCACGCCCACTATCGCCGGACACGCCCCACAGGCCACGCCCACCGATCCAGCCCCTCCCTTGGTCCCGGCCTGGGATCCCCGAGGTCACTTCCGGGGCGGGCCGGAAGCGGCGCGCTCGCGGTCGCGTTTAAACCGCGCAGGGCCGCGCGGCCGCTCTAGCCCCGGGGCCGCCACCCTCAGGAGCGACCCCGGTCACCGGGCCGGCCCCGCCATGCCCATCCGCGCACACTGCACCATCTGCTCCGACTTCTTCGACAACGAGCGGGACGTGGCGGCCGTGCCGTGCGGGCACACCTTCCACCAGGCCTGGTGAGCGCCGGGGCGGGCGGGGGCTCGGGCCGGGCCGTGGGTGTCAGCCGCGGGCCCCTTGTGTGGCCCCGGCGAGGGCTCGGAGGAGCTCACGGAGCTATGCGGGGCTGTGCTGATCACCCGTGTGAACGGGCTGGCCTCGGCGGTGGTGGAGTCGCCGTCCCTGCAGGTCCTTAAGGAAAGGCTGGATGTGTCACTTGGCACGGCGGTGATCGGCCATAGGCTGGACTCGATGAGCTCAGATCTTTTCCGACCTAATTGATTCGGTGCTTCTGTCGCTGTGCTGCCTGCAGGCTTTCTGCTCCGGAAGAGCCACTGTCACAGGGTGTTTGGAGGGAGTGATGTTGGATTATGGTGAAGGTGCCCTGGTAATTCCGTGCTGTTCTAGGACTCTGTTGAAAGGAAATGGTTCTTCTCAGGAAATAAACTTTGTGTGGGGAGAGGGTGGACATTTGCTTTCCTGGCTAACAAGCTTGGAGAGGAACACGGGTGTGATTGTCACTTCTCACTCAGCAGTGCTGCTCGGGCCTGCTCTCTGCCAGCAGCCAGCCGAGCAGGGAGAGCTTCCAAAGGGAACCTGCCAGCTCCAAATCATTACCTGCTCCCAAAATAAACCTTTCCAGTGTGATGTGATGGCTTGGTTGCAGAATGCATTAGGAGCTGTCCTGGGGAGCCCGGCAGGTTTGGGTTCATCACGGCAGAGCAGAGCCCGGCCCGGCACCCCTGGCTCAGAGATCCGAGTTCAGTGGCAGCCCTGGAGCTGGAGCTGTCACAGCGTGATAGAGCAGCTCCTGTCTGCATCCACTCGCTCCTGCAAAGCTGTGGCTCCTCAGTGCCTGTCTCCCAGAGAGATCTGAGCTCTGCAAAAGCTCTGCCCTGTTAAAGATAAGCTCACATGCTAAATCCAGCCAGGAATTGTCTTGGAGATGCGGGTGGAGCATGCGTGTGGAGCACGGAGCTCCTGCCGGCCGCAGCGCTGGACTGAAGGTGTGCAGTTCTGCTTTATGATGAGGAGTCACATCCTGCTGTCTCCTGGGGAGCTGGGGCATGGCTCCTGGAAGCAGTGCCCCAGGACTGTAAGGATTTACTGTGTTTTCTTTGTCTTTCTCAGCCTGTTCCAGTGGTTTGACACTGCCCCGAGCCGGACATGCCCGCAGTGCAGGAACCAGGTAAAGCCATCCCCCATGCACACTTGTGGCACCAAGGAGCTCTGGTGTGGGGTGATGCCACAAAAAGGCTTGTGGTAAAAAGCAAAGGGACTTTCTGTCACTTGGGACTTCCTAGAGGAGAGGAACTCCCCTCCCCAGCCCTTTGGGTTGCAGCGGACTGAGGGTGCCCTGCTGCTGTCTGCACTGCAGCTCCTTTCAAAAGGGGCTATGGGTTTTCAGAGCTTTTCCTTAGGCTGGGTAAGTATTGCCATGATAGGACAGGCTGCAAGGGCTTGATGGGGCACCTGAGTGGTGTTTGTGGTGTGCCCAGCCCATTGCTGTCAGGTGAACAGCCCGCTCTGCTGCACGTGGGCCTTATAGCCCCTCCTGGCTGAGCAGTACTCGACCCTCCCTTGAGAAAGGCAGTGGCTGGGGAGAGAAGGAAGCATGTGCTCTGCTTCTGAGACAGGAGGCTGAGCCTTGCATTTCCATTGGCTTAACTGAGACCTGAACGTCTTTGAAGTCCCTTGTGTCACCAGCCTTCATGCCACCAGCGGGTCTTGGCACGTGGTGGCTGCAGGAGATGTTTCCTCGCTCTCAGATGAAAATTTTTAGCCAGCTGCTGCTTGGGCTTATTCTGTGTTCGTGCTTCTTTCCTCCTCTCAAGGTCTTGGCCCTTGTTCCTTCCCTGACTTGTTGATTCCCTCTGTTCTTCTCTGCCTCTTACATCTCTGGGTTACCATGGAGTTATCGCGAAATAACATCTTATGTGGCAGTAACCATGCAATTAGCTGGTGTCATGACTGTATATAATACTTAAAACACAAAGCTGTAACTGCATGGGGGAGGTGTGGAGAGCTATCAAATTCAATTACAGCACCTTCTGCCTGCAGAAAGCAGCACGTACTTCTGTCTTAGGATTTGGCATCATGTTAGCTCAGCATCAGCTGCTTTGGGCTGAGCTGCCAGAGAACAGACTGCGCTCGATTCAGAAATGTCTGAGTCTTTCTGCTGCAGCTCAGGAGCTTGGCTGGAGTCACACTGCCAGAAACTGAGTGGGGGGTCTGCTGCTGTGCTGTTGAGCCAAAGCAGAGCATCAGCACTAATGGTGTCAAACACGTGATCTGATTTGCCTTTCATGGCCTTGTCACAAGACAGTACCTTCTCCCCCTCCATCTGTCTTCCATATCTGTTGTTTCCATATTTGTGCACGTCAAACTCTTCTGTCTCCTGTGTTAGGTCAGCAAAAGACACATCATCAGTAAGCTGTTTTTTGATGTTACCCTGGACGAGCAAGCAGCACCGGATGCTGAGACCTTGCAGGTAACTTGATGGGGGAGTTCTTTCCTCATGTGATGCTTCAGCCTCCTGGGAGGGTGGCCTGGCCTGCTGGTCCTTTGCCAGCAGGTGCTTCCCAAGCTGGAGCTTGCTGTGCTCATGTGTCTGACCTGAAGTGTATCAGTCTCTTTAGCATTCCCTCTGACCAAACCCCATGTGGTGACTCAAGGAGCCTCCTCTTCTTCCTGCTCTTCCTTCTGCTTCTCACTTTACCTGGAAACCTCCTGCAACACCATCACATCAGACTGCTGTTCCTCCCTTGGGAATGAGGGTACAGAGCTGTTCCCAAGGGCAGGAGAAGGGAAATCCCAGATGCAGTGAATTGCTGCTGGTATCTGTGGTGTGGCTGTGTGTGAGCCCTGCTAACCCCTCTGGAAAGAAGGGGCCATTGGAGGAGCCTTCTGTGGAGGGAGGTGCAGACTGAAGGATGTGGGGCTGGGTGATTCCCCAAGAGAGATGAGGAAAGGAACAGCCTGAAGCCACACCAGTAGCAGTGAACAACATGGAAGCTGGGTCCTGGTGGGATCCTGGCTGGAGCTGGGATGCTGGTGGTGTGCTGCAAGTGCCACCTTTGGGTGCAGAGAGTTGGGTGTGAGCAAGGATAAACACAGAGTGGCTGTTCCACGTTCTCCTTTGTGTAGTGTGGATGAAACAGGGCTCCTTCTGTCTTGGAATTATCTGTTCCAAAAGAAAGGGTGGCCGGTTGACCTTGGTATAACGGGATGCTTGTACCCTCTTGTGTTTAGAAGCAGCATGTGCAGCAATTACCATAATTAGCAGTTGCCATGACAATTCTATATGTACTTTGTATGTCTTTAAAATAAAGCCAGCCAGACTAGAATGTCAGTAGCAGTGTCTTTCTCCAAGATCACCAGTAAGAAATCTGAAGACTGAAGTGGGCAGAGGAGAGGAGGAGCATCTCTGGGTCCTGGAGCTGCGTGCCCTCACAGCAGATACATTTCCTTTTGTATGGATTGAGATCTGCTCCCACGGATGTAATGAGATGGGCGACTCCGAATGGGTTGTCTAGAGAGAATCGCCCTAGAAAATCTTCCTGTTCTCTCTCACCTCCACCCCAGGATCTAAAATGGGTTCCCCCAGCCTTCTGCTCCAGGCAGGCTGTGCAGAACTGCTCCCTTGCTCAAGGGCAGGACTGTGGAGCTGCTCCTGCACAACAAGCTTAATGGTAACTCCTCCTGCTCCTATAAATCTTGTGTGTATGTGTCAGAGTAACATCTAGCCTCAGTGTACAGCCTGCTTAATGAGGGCTCTGAGGTCACCAACAGAAAGAACCAAATACTTTTCTGGGTAAATCAGCATCATTAGCCTGTGTGGGTATTCATTGCTGTGTGCACTGTACAGGCTGCTGGCTGCTGCAACCAGTTTCATGTGGTGTGCTGCCTCATTTCTGGAGATATGGAGTTCTTTAAGAACACAGATGCCTTGTTTACAATGGGTGAGGGACTAATGTCCACCTAGATGTGAGATCTGCCTGTGATGGAGTGTCTGATTCTGGCCAGGCACCAGTTCAAAGCAAACACATGGTGGGCCAAGCCTGGGCTCTTCAGAGGATGAGATAAGAACCTCTCTGGTATCCTCAGCCAGAAGCAACTTCACCTGAGAAAGAAAAAAAAAAAAGAAAAATCCAAGGTTTGTGATGAACCACTGCCTGGCCCTCCAAGAGCTTGGGCATAGAGTGGTGATCATTTGTGTAATCAACTGGAGCTGTATCTGTGCAGCCCACAGCTGTCTTGGAATGAGCATTTGGCCTCCTGCCATGAAAAGGATGTGCTAGAGAGCAAAGTGTGTAGCTGTGGTCTGCTTGTCATCTTGGGGTGACAAGCTTGGGATTCTCTTTGGAGATCCAGTCTTTGGCACCCAGTGAAGTGGTTGGAAGAGCTCCCTCATGATCTGAAACCCCTTCCTGTTGTTGCAGAATTAGCCCAATTATCTTTGGTAATTGTCTTTGTTTCTGTTTCTCACTGTTGCTGTTACTCAGAAATGTTTACAGTCACAGAAATGCTGGGGCTGTTTTGCTTTCCTCCACCCCCAGGCTAAAACTTCAATAGAAACACCAGGGGGAACCTGCATCCCTGGAGTAGCTGTGGAGCACAGGCTAAGTGTCCAGGCATTTCTTTCATTACTGAACCTGGGTTTAACCTATACTGAATTTCAAGATGGTCCTTGTGAGCAGAACAGTCTCCATGTGGCTGTTCCCAGAGCAGGAAAAGGGTGAGTTTTGGAGTGTAACACCTCAGTGAGTCTGTCAAGAGCTGCTTATGATCTGGGGACTGCAGAATTCTTCCAAATGAGATTTCAGCTTGGTGAAGAGGAGGTGGGGGGAGGATTCCTGCCTGTAAACCTGCTGGGGAAGGTAGAAGCCTTGGAGGACAGCTGTCTGTTTGTGGTCAGGATATATTCGTTTGATCTTGGGAAAATGTGGTCTTGTTACTCAGTCTGGCAGGGAGAGGAGAGCTTCTCTCAGAGGAGAGAAAATTGGGAGCAGCTTTTAGGAGCTGTGGTGGAGGATGAGGGATTTCAGATTAAGTTGATGAATGAGGTAATGTTACATAGCTGCCTGAAGTAGCCCAGGGTTTCTTTGCTATCATGAAAATTAGCACATCTTGTGAGCCCACTAATCGTTCCTGAATAGGACTCTGAGGAAGCTGCTTCAGAATAGTTCCTGCAGCAGAGTTAATTCCACATTAGCCCTCCAGCAGTTGTGCCCCTTGGGGCAAGTCCCAGTCAGCTCTGCTAGGCTTTGCATTTAGTCCCTTCTGCTCTCCAAGCTTTACATCCCTCATTCTCTTTCCTGCCTTTGTTGTCACTAGCAGAGCCCTAGCTCCAGTCCTGTCAGAGCTGTGGTCACTGCTGGTGCTATTCTCGGCTCAGATTTGCATGTAGCATTCCGGGCTGCACAGATTTGTGTGCCTGTGTTGGCATTTTATTGTGGTTTTATTCCACTGCAGTTCCTGCCTGACTTGTTATGTGCTTTCCTCTGCAGTTCTCTAACACAGATTTTTAAGTCATCTTCCTTTGACTCTTTCCTGCATATATTTATTTCTCTGGTTTTTCTTTTAAATATATATACAGATATAAATAGCCTCTCTTTTTAACCTCTCTACATTTCCTTTGGCTATTCGCCAGTGTTAAATTATATCTCTTCATTTTCTCTAATTTAAACTACAGGGCATCTGCTGCCTGTTTCTGATCCTTGATGAAGGCGTTAGAAATAGTTGATGTTCCTCAGACCTTGTGGTACCCAGGAGATTTTGTGCACTCTCAGCTGGTGTGTTATGGATTGGTTTCTCAGTGATCTGTTTCCAGCATTCGATTGAGCTGTTAGCTCATATCAGCATCCTGAACTGCAGTGACTTCAGTGTCTGTCAGCATGTTTGAGTGCATGCTTGGTTACCTTTTCAGGTGTCTGGCTGTGCTCTCCTGTCTCCCACCTCCATCTGATTAAAGTTCACTTCAGTTTAAAGAACTCTCAGTAATCCCGTTAGTCTGGCAACATTCCTCCCTTATTGCCTTGTTTAGGTAAAACATTATAAAAATTGTTCTTGCCTGACTTCCTGTGTTTCCCTGAGAGCCTTCCAAAATTATTCAGCTAAAACAGGATGACTGACAGTGTGAGAAACACAAGGTTGACAAGGCTAAGATGAAGCTGCGATCCTCTCTTCTCCCCCTGAAGAATGCCAGTTGGAGGTGCTCTTTCCGTTCCCTGTGATATCCAGGCTTGTAACTCTGTGCTTGTTGTTTCTATATCCCCTCTTCAGTACCTGCTTGGTCCAAAAGTCCTGCTGAGAAGCCTCTTGGGTTTTTTAAGATCTGGTGAAAGCATCTCTGCAGGACGTTTCCTAATGGGGTTTTCTGTGTTGTGTTTCAGAATGAACTGGACAAGGTGAAGGCCCAGCTGTCCTTGAAAGGTGAGTTCCTGCAGCCTGCAGGGGATCAGCAGCTCCTGGGCTCTACCTGTGCCAGGTGGCTTGGCCAGGTCTGAGGAGCCCCTGTGCAGAGGCCAGCCCTCTCTGAAGCTGAGGGCATGGTTCAGGCTGCAAACTGTTTCACTAGAGCAACTTCTTTGGAGCTTTTCCTGAGGCGAGAACACCTACAGTGATGCACAGCTTATAGACAGAGCCTGAGTCCACAGCCTGGCCCAGCTCTGCTATAACTCAGGAGTTCACTGCAAGTTTACACAGGTAGATGCAATTGTTTTGCCCCCTTCCTGATCACAAGCTTAGAGAATTGCAGCAAAGCTCTGTCTGAAGCAGGCTTGAAAGCGAAAGCCTTGGTTTGCTTGCTGGGAAACTCACAGCTGCATATGGCAAAGGCTCATTCCCTCCAACAGATGAGAGGGTGAAAGTGGTGTCCAAAAGCAGCATTGGATTTGTTTGGCTGTTGCAGTGCCACATGTGTCGCGAGAAGAGCAGACGGAGTTCAGTGTGCACGCACTTCCATCTTCCCATCTTTAATTTTAGAGGATGTTTGAGGGAGGCAGGAAAAGCAAAAGCCCTGGAGACTTGTCGATGGGTTTTAAGCATCGTCTGTAGGCAGCCTGTCATCAGAACATGAGTCATGAGCAGCAAAAGGAAAATGTCAGTCTAAGTGACAGAAATCCTAAAACATGCTAGCAGAAGGGTAAAAAAATGTTTCAAGAATGCTGGGGGCTCACCCACGCCCCAAGAGTTGTCTTTCCTCTGCGTTCCCTGCATGCACGAGACAGACATGAATAGCCAGTAGATTGAGGATTCGGTCCTTAGCCTGAGAGTAGAATTGGATGGTCTGCACGTCTCTATTCTGAGGCCTGTTCTCCTGCCAGCTTGGTTGAGTTTAGTGACTTGGTAGAGAGCCAGATCTTCTGGGGAAGGTGGCTGGGATTCTTGCTAGGATATTATCCAAGAAAAACTGCTTGAAGGCCTGCTAATCTTCCCGGCTTCTGGTGAGTAAAGGTTGGATTTGACATTCCCTGTCCCATTCTCTTTTCATACTGGAAATGCGAAGCTCCTTCCCACCTCCTGCCTCCTTTGCTGTGGGTACTCTGCTCTCTGCTGGTTCCTGTGTATAAGTTCTCCATGTGAAGCTGTGCTCTGCTCTGTGTGCTGCAGAGGAGCTGTGGAGCTGCCAGGCTCTGATCAGCCTGCAAATGGCTCGAGAGGTGCCGAGCTCCGAGCAGGCTCTGTGGGAGGCACTCTGAATGAGCTGAAAACTCATTCCTGCAGCACGGAGGGGTTTGATTCCTGCCATCTGCCTCTGGGCAGCTGGGAACGGAGGAGGGGGAAGCCCTAACTCTTCCAGTGGGTGTGGAGTCCCTGCAAATGCAAGGGAGCATCTCCAGGCACTGCCTCTGGTGGGGAAGGGTTATTCAGATCAGCGGAGAAGCCACCCTCATGCTTCTGCTGGAACACATTCCTCTCTTGTTCCTCGGTCCCACATGGCTCTTTTACTCCCTGATTGAACAGTGCAGCTTCCCTGCAGGTCCTGCTCCCACAGGATGTGCAGGCAGAATTTGAAACTGGATGGCTTGCAAGGAGAACAAGCTTTTTGGAAAAGCACTCTTTGGCTCTCTACTATTGCCAGGCTGGAGTCACAGGCAATTTTAGCAAAGACTCTGAAGATGGTGAGCTGAAGGTTTTACCCTGCCCTCAGCAGGGTTAGGTGGAGGAGTTCCTGCTTTCCCTCATTACCCAACTGCTTTGAGCTTCTCAATGATGCTGGCTGTTCCCTGCTTGGTCTGGCAGCTCCTGATAGTGAGTGTTGGTTAGGGTTAGGATTAGTGATTGTTGCTTTCTGACCTGTCCTTCCCTTGTCTCCACAAAACAAATTGAAATCTGGTGGTGATTTCCACCACCTTCTTTCTGGTGGTCAGAGAGGCATGTGCTTTGCTCCTGGATTGCTAGAGGGAGGGACAGCAGGATGCAAAGGTTTTGTGACCTGCAAAAAGTGGGCACTTGGGGAATCTACCTAAGCTGTCATGTTCTGCAGTGCCCCCAGGGTGCTGCCCTTTGATGTAGGTGCTGTGGTTTGTGAGGGCACGTGCAGCAGCTTGGTGGACCCCTGCATACAGCTGCTCAGTGGCCCCCAAAGGGGTTCCTGACATGTAAGATTCCATGTGGAGAGGATGGATACAAAGCTCTCTTCTCCAGCTCTATGACAGCTTGGTGTAACTCGAGAGGAATTATTTCCTTGTGCAAGCCTGGCTTTGAGAAAACGCAAGAGTTAAGATACATCATCTTAATGCTAGCAGGGCTGGCGCTGGAAAGCTATTAAAGGGAATTTTTTATCTTTAGTAAAGAAATCTTGAAGCCTGCTGGCACTGAGAGAAGCAATTGCTCAGTACAGACCCTGGTGCAGACGCCACTTAGAGAAATGGCTCTCTCCAGGAATGGCCGAATCCTGGCAGCCTGGAGCTCAGCCTGCCAGCAGTCTGTGTGCTGCTGCTGCTGTGCTGCAACTGGAGTCTGGGTTACCAGGCCATGACCTTTCTGTTTCTTCCTTTGCAGAGAAAGAAAAGCGGGAATGCCAGGCTGTTGTGGACGGGCTGAGGGACACACTGGATGTGCGCAATGCCACCATAGAGTCGCTCCAGAAGATGCTGGGAGAGACAGAGATGCTGTGCTCCTCCCTCAAGGTACCTATCCTGTCCCCAGCAGGGCCAACCATCATGCAGTCAGTTTTAGTTCTGTTGAAGATCTCTGCAGATCCTGCTAATAAAGAGATTGTGCTGGTGGGATTTTGGGTCTGGTACCTGGATTTTCATTCTGGTTTGATTAATCGAAGCAAGTGCTGTTGCTGGACTTGAGGTCCTGTTTGTGCTCTGCCTGAGGTGATTCAGAGGCATAAAAAGCCTACGGGCCTGTGGTTTGTGTACAGGAGCTCAAGGTAGTGGTATCCCTGGTGAGGGAGAAATGCCAGCCCAGCCTGAGGAATGTGGCTGAGCCTCACTAATGAAGTGGCAATGCTGGTCATAAAGGTAGTAGCAGGAATCTAGAGTGGGAACTAGCCCCAGCACCCCGTTGCTGAAACAGTGGTTCCCTGAGGTAGAATGTTCTTCTGAAATGGGTTTAGGCCAAGTGGGATTCAAGGAAAATTAGTTTCTTACTTTGATCGGGGGTAGAAATCAAACTGAAAAATATGGAGGGGGAGTTGCAGGCTTCAGCTGAGTGGGATCTGATCCAGCTAACTCTCCTGTCTCTGTTCTGTTGCCAGGGCTTTGCCTCAGTTAGGTTAGTAATGTTGTGAAGTCCAGGGATCAAATATTCCTGTTGTGCTTCAGTGTGCAGTGACTCAGTGTGTAGTCATGTACTATGCATAAACAGCAAGAGGAAGAGGGCAAGAGCAGGAGCAGCTTTGTTGGGATGTCTTGGAGCAGCTTTGCCTTGATGCTGGGCTGGGCACTCTGTGCTGTGTGAAGGTGATGTGCCTGTCTCAGGCAGGTGGGGTGCAGGCAGGTGAGGTTGTGAGTGCAGTGGGAAAGTGGGATAAGTGTCTACTGCACTTCCCATGCTGTCTGACCCAGTGTCCTAAACTGTGTCCTGTTTCTTGACCTGCAAGGCCAAGTGGCCCAGAGAGAGCTTGTAGACATGTCCTGGTGCTATTGTGCTATATGCTTCCTGCAGCTGGGCTCTTCTGGGAGGGAGCATCTGGGGGATCTACCTGACTCTAGGGCAGAAGGAGTAAGGAATTAATGCCAGGCAGGCCTCACTGTGGGCCAGCACAACTGGTTTTGCCCAACCATGGGATTATATCCAATCTGCTTTCATGTAAAGGCACCCTGGATCTTGGCCATGCCATAGGTGCTGGTGTGATCCTAGGTCAGTGGCAGGATGCCCCCTCCTCCAGCAGAAATAACTGTGACAGTGAGCTGGTACTTGTGCTCAACTCAGCATCTCAGTGCTGGGTTTTCCTGCCTTGACACCTCTGGAGGAGGCTCTGTGCTGATCTTCCCTGTTGCAAAACCCTCTCTGTATGCTTAAGTCCCTTTAATGAAAGCTGGGCAGGGCAGAAGGATTAGGGACCTGGAGGTATCTTTTCTGTGCTGTATGGGGTTTCCCAGCGGAATGCCAAGCACTGTCTTAAACTGCATCATTAAAGATTAAAGCACTGAACTTGTGCAGTGAAAATACAGGCTTAACTGGCTGTGACGCAGGCTAAGGCTGTGAGCTGGGCCTGTCTTCTGCTGGCACTGCCAGTTTGCTGCAGTTTCAGGCTGGCTGAAGCTGGGGCCTCTGCCCCGACCAGGCACAGAACACTGCTGTGAGGATCTTGGGTTTTGAGAGTTCTGGTTAGGGAAAAGCCAAAGACAGGCTCCAGTTAAACAAGAGTGACACATGAGCCTGCAACACTGTCCCTTCTCAGCTTCCCAGTGGTTTCACAGCTGTTTGGTTTCTGTGGCAGGAAGTGGATAAAATCCTTGAACTTGAGTGGGAAAGAGCTTTACAAGGCAATGATCTTTTCCCAGGCCTTTCCCTGCAATCAGCACTGTGCTGAAACCAGAGCCTTTCAAAGTTGCTGTGCAAGGTGCCCAGGCACACTCAAACCTAGACAGCACAGATGCCTCAGAATGGTGCTAATTCAGCTATTCCCATCCTCTGGCACACTGCAGATGTGTGCTTTTCCATCTCAGCTGAGGTTCTGTGTTACTGCTGGAGAGGCAATATGTGGTGGTGTTTGCAGGGTTCCCAGGACGAGGAAAGAGATAAGAATCTTGACTCCATATTTCAGAAGGCTGATTTATTATTATATATTATATTAAAAGAAAATTATATATTAAAACTATACTAAAAGAATAGAAGAAACTATTTAATCAGAAGGCTTGAAAGGAAAGGAATGGAATGATAATAAAATCTTGTGACTGCTCACAGCCTCGACACAGGTGGCTGTCACTGGTCATCAAGTAAAAACAATTTCACATGCTGGGTAAACAATTCTCCAGATCACATTCCAAAGCAGCAAAACAAGGAGAAGCTGAAGCTTTTCAGCTTCTCAGGAGAAAAGGTCCTGGCAAAAGGATTTTTCATAAAATATGCCTGTGACAGCAATAGGCTGCAATAGACTTGCAGGAGGTGAGAGAAGTGCCCGGGGGGTTGTCTGGTTTCACTGAGGTCTTCCAGAAGAGACCCACTCATCCCTATCTATGCTCTAAGCAGCTAATAGCAAGGAGAGTTGAGAGGCTGAAGCAATCAGCTGTGCAGGGAGGGAAAGGCAATAGCAAGATTTGCTTGCTCCTTTGCTTTTGAAAAACAAATTGTCACCACTGCATACAGGGCACTGTGCAGCAGAGAGGGGGCTGTGACATGGGATCAGCTCCAGTCTTGCCTTGTGATCAGCACTGAGACCCTGCTGTGCTCATGGGGAGCAGAGCTGGGGGTGCAGTGGGAGGGAGTCAACTCTCCATAATCCCAGGCTGCTGAGGTGGCGAGAGCATTCAGCCAATGTGTGCTCCCAGCTGCCCACAGTGCGTGTAAGCTGGGATGTTTCTCCAGCAATCCCTGGAGCCTCACAGCGGGCTGGGTGTGCTTGCTTCCCTGCAGAAGCAGATGAAGTTCCTGGAGCAGCAGCAGGAGGATAACAAAAGTTCAAAGGAGGAGGCTCGCCGGCTGCGGAACAAGCTGAGAACCATGGAGAGGTGAGATCCAGGGTGCAGACTGAGCTGCACACACACCTCTGCCCTTTCTGGGGAGGGGAGTAGGGTCTTGCTGCAGCACCCATCTCCATGTGCTGGATCATCTCATCTTGAACTTTGAAATGGCTGCTTTTAGCTGCCCTTGCATGCCTCCTGCCCCTGCTGTTTGCAGACAGCTGCTCTCATTAAAGAGCAGCAAGGCAGGGTACTGGCCTCGTCTCTAGTGCACTGAGCATGGCTATGTGCCATTTCTGTTGTCAGAGGATGCTGGGGCAGAATGCCAGCCCAGGAGCACAGGGACCAAGAGCTGGGCATCAGTTCCATGTGCAGTATGTGTGTGCAGCTGCCCCTTCTCTAGTCCAAGCAGTGCTGCTTTTCCCCAGTGAAAAGCCCTGCTTGAGGTGAGGCAGCTGTCTGTCTTCTCCCATGACACCCAGAGTGCCTGCAGGACAAGCTCAGGCTGCACCAGCCCCTTGAGGGGGAAGCAGGGCTTTTGTCTCTTTCCCAGGTCAGTTTGTGATTCATGAGCTGAGGGTATGTTTTTGTTTGTGTTTTTTTTTGTGCAGGATCGAGCTGTTGCTTCAGAGCCAGCGCTCAGAAGTGGAGGAGATGATCAGAGACATGGGAGTTGGGCAGGCAGCAGTGGAGCAGCTTGCAATCTACTGTGTCTCCCTCAAGAAGTAGGTGCTGCAGGCTTGGCACAGCTGGCTGGTGTTGTCCTGGGAGTGCCCAGGGAGAACCCTCTGCCGAGCACCCACAGGCACATGGGCTCTGTGGGGCTTTCACCACCTCTTAGGGCTTCCACTGGGCTTTGACTGACAGATCCTGGGGACCTAGTTTGGAGCCTGTCACACTGAACTGTTCCTCTTGTCACTGTGGTGACATGTGTGTCACCATGGGAACTGTCTCCAGAGTTGTCAGTGCACCTATGAAGTGATGATGATTATTCCCTCTGCTTTCCTCTCATGCCCGGGGGAAAGCAAGCGGCTGCAGAGCTCTGGGTTGTGCCCTCTGCAGCACTGCACTGTGCAGCTGTGGCCTCTGGCAAAGCAAGCCTCCACTGCTGCCCTCCCCTACCTGGATATCCATCTGGTCCTGCTGGGGGAAAAACACAGCTTTTTTTGTGTCTGTTCTGATAGCAGCTGAATAACTGCAGCTTTGGTACAAAGCTGTAATGAGGCAAGTGTCCCTGTGGTGTAATTGGGAATGAATGTGCATGGCCAGTAGTGGGAAGTCTCTGAAAAGTCACTTAAAGCAAAGTCCCCTGTTTGCTGCCAGCATGGAGGCTGTGCTCTGTTTTCTGTCTTTTTCACTGGCAACTAAAACATCCCTGGCTCTGGTTCCCATTTTGCTGCTGGAATCAGGCAGGGTACCCCATGCAGGTTTTTCTCCCCCATGGTGTAGTGGAATGTGTGACAGTGTTAGTACACTCACTCCTCTTTGTTCCTTAAAGGGCATTGTGTCTCCTGGGTTTTCTCTGGTGGCTCTGCAGGTCCAGGGCTTCAATTTGAGGGTCTTGGCTTGACTCTGAGAAGTTCTGGCACAGCTGCCTTACAAGCAGTGTGACTCTTTGGGTCTCTTTGTAGGGAATATGAGAATTTGAAGGAGGCTCGGAAGATGTCTGGTGAGATGACAGAGAAGCTGAAAAAGGAGCTGTTTTCTGTCAATAATAAGGTAAAGGAGAGTGTGAGTTGCCAGGGTGACATCTGGTCTGTAGATCCCTGTCCATAACTGAGGCCCAAGGCCTCTGCAGTGACCCCCTCCCACACTGATAGGTACAGGTGTGTGGAAGGGCCAGGCTGGGTTTCTGGGTCAGGATGTGATGTGGTGAGCAAACAGCTCATGGGCTGTTGTCAGGAGGGCAGTCTCTGGGGACGGTGCTGGGGCAGCATGTGCAGAGCCAGCCAGAGTTTGGCAGGGAGCCTGTGCTGGAAGGCAGCAGCACACAGGTGCTCCACTGCTCCCACTGGGTTCTGGAAGTAGCAATTCCTTCATCCGGCTTCTCTGCTGAGCACTCAGCTGCCAGCTCTTCCTGCTGCAGAACTGGGCCCTATAGGAAGTGGGAAGGGGTTTGGAGCCAGTATTAGTTGAGCAGGGCTTAGTCCTGGCTTGGCACATCCACTCACACCTAGCCTTGTGCCTCCAGCCAAGTGAACTGGGCCAGGGCTCCCACGTTGTGCTGTGCCCAGGCAGGAGAGCTTCCCAAAGCACAGTGAGGACACACAGGTGGCCCTGCACAGAGCCTGCCTGGGCTGCTGCAGAGCTGGTGCAGAGCCTGGGGATGCTGACCTGCCTCTGCTGCTGTGCTCCCCCTGCTCCAGGCATGGCTGGGCTCTGTTAGCTCAGGTCAGGCAGGACTGTGTTTGTTCTGGGAGTGCATCCCTGTGAAAAGCATGTGTGTAGCCTCACTCCCCAAGGCACAGGTGTTCCCTGGGGCATCCCTGTGCCTAAGCCAACAAAGTGAGAAGTTGTGGGTGGATTTGGCCTACTTCTGTTACTCAGCCATAGCTGCTGTCCCCTCAAATGGAGAGGGAGGTTTTCAGATTGCTGTGCTGTGCTCCCCAGAGAAGTTAACCCCTCCACAAGGTTCTGCTGCTGGAATTGGGCTGCTCCTGGCTGAGTCAGCCCCAAGCTGTGGTGGCCAGCGGGGGTCAGGAGGATGCGAGTCAGTGCACAAGGGGCTCAGGCTTGGCTGCCAGAGAGCTGACTGTACCCACAGAGTGTGAGCTGGCCCAGGCTCCTGGACTCTCTGAAGTGTCTGAAGTGGTAGCAGGCCACTTCCTGACCCCTGCTGCTGGCATGCTTCCCTGTTGAATCAGGCTTGTCCATGTGCCAGCACTGCTGATGCACAGCCATCCTCCAGCCTGTGGTTTGTGATTCCTGTGCTCTGCTGTGTCCAAAGTCCTGCAGGAATTCAGAATGCAGCCACCAAGTGTTAGAGCAGTGAAAAACTCTTGCTGTGAGGCATAAATGCTGGGCAAGCAGCCCTGGACATCCCTCTGCAGGCAGCTTGTGGAATTGGGTAGGGATTGGATTGCACTGGTACAGGAGAGGTTGGTCAGACTGACACAGGAAAATGGAGCCCTGAAACAGGGGGAGCAGCATGTGCTGCAGAGCACACTGCTCTCACAGGGCTCTGCAGTTCCCCTACCCAGATCAGTGTAACCCACACTCTGTTGTGTTCTCTAGTTGCAGAAAACGACTTCAGAGTTGGAGAAGACAAAGGAGGAGTTAAAAAGCACACAGAAAGATCTGAAGAATGCAGACAAGGAGATCTTGGTGAGAATATCTTTCTTCATGGCCAGCTGCCAGTTACTGCAGACTGGTCTGCAGCTGCAAAGCCAGGAGTTATGCTGGCTTTTGCTCAGTGACTAAATTTCCCAGCCTACCTCTGAGCTCCACCTGATGTTGATTTATGGAAAAGGGGCAAAGTATCTACTGCTAAATTTTTCCTTATCTCACTGGCTGCTTTCCATTTTCTCTCCAGAGTTTGAAGAAGAAGATAGACATCCTGCAGGACACTCTGAAGGTCCCATCTGTAACTAGGGAAACACTCAGCCGGCTAGTCTTGGAAAGGTTAGTGAGCTGCATCCTCACACACAGTACAGGCATGTAGGGGACAGGCCCAAAGCCAGAGTTGACAGTTTACCTGAGAAAGCAGAGATGTACTAGTCTGGCAGGTGTTGCAGAGTTATGGTGGTTTTGTTCCTTGTATCATTTTTCTTGTGGCTGATGAGATGATGTTTGGTTTAAGTGGAGAAAATCTCTGAGGGTTTGGGTCAGGAGAGGGTGGAGGAATGGCCTGGGTTGTGAAAAAGTCTTTGTCACTGTGCCCTGCCTGTGAAACACCCCTAAAGCTGCTGTTCTTGTGGCTTTAGAGTTGGCCATGTGAGCATGCACTGGTGTATGGTGACCAAAGATCTCAGCTAGGCAGAGGAATCTGTCCTGAGAAATGACATCTGCTTTTATCCAGCCTTTCTTGAGGAGCCTGTGCCATTGGCCGAGTAGAGACAGCTGGGTTGTGTGCCCAGAGCAGCAGTGTGTCAGTGTGGTTCCTGTCCTCTGGGTGCTGGTGTCACAGCACTCAGCATTTGAGGGGGAGCAGTAATTTGGGACATGGAATTTAAACTCTGGGGTTCAGATTGTCCTTTCTTTCATGTGCAAGCAGAACGGGGCTGTCTGAGCACTCAGTGTCGTGGGGTGCAGCTCTGCCTTCCCCTGGATGAGGCAATGTCTCAGTGGCTGATGCTTTTCCTGCCTTGCAGCCCTGCTCCCATGGAGCTGCAGCATCCCAAGCTCCACCGCCCGGCCCACAGCGATGAGATCAATCTGGATGCCACGTTCGATGTGGCCACCCCTGAACACCAGCCCTGCACAGCTCCCCTCGGCCCTGCAAAAAGGCAGAAGCTGGATAAAAAGCCGTGAGTTTTCCCTCCTCTTTCTGCTTCTAAAGGAGATCAAAGTCTCACTGCTTTGGAAGTTTCTGTGTGAGATCAGATAGCTCTCCAGCTGCCTGATGGCGTGCTGGAAGCTTTGTCGTCATTTGCTTGGCCTTGTCTGTCCTTGCCAGCTCCATTTGAACAATAAATCTCTGCTGATTTGCTCCTTGGGCTCCTTACAGGCCTCCTGTGGTAAATCTGGCGAAGAAAGTTCTGAAGGAAGCAGTGGAGGTAAAAGGACTAATCTTGATTTTTCTGTGTCGCCTCTTTGATTCTGCTGTTAATAAGCTTGGAATAAAGAATCTATTTTCTCCCTTGTGGCCATAGACTGGCCCATCTATAGAACCAGTCTGTGCTTCAAAGTGTTTTCCTTGATGGTCTCCTAGAAACACTGTTGCTGCCTCAGGCCTCCTGGAGCTGGGCAGGAGAAGGGAGGGTGGGGACCCACATGCTTGCTGATGATTGTGCCCCAGATGTGCTTCACAAGCACCACTGGAGCTGACCACAGGGGCTGTGGGGTCAGCTGAGGTGGCTGTTTGCCCAGGCTTGCTGGTGGCAGTGTCCTGCCTCCTGGGCACTGCTCCACATAAGCCCCAGTGGGAGGTTGGGAGCTGCTGGTTTTCAACCTGATGTGATATGGCAGTAACCATTACCTTGAATAGCTGTCTGTGTTATCAGTGCTGCCTGAATGTGGATTCCATTCAGCAGATTGTGCTGGTTAAAGAGCTTTTCTTGTTATTTTGTGGGACAGAACGGGGCAGATGATCTGGAGGATGATGCTCTTAAAGGACTCTTGCCAGCATTCATCAGGAACTCTTTTCTCTCCAAGAAGCCATCTTCGGGTGGTGTGCTGGGTTCCCACAGGAACACGGGCTCTGTAAGTATGACTGTCCAGTTGGTGAGTGTGCCCAGGGCTGGCACTGCCACCTCTGTCCTGAACTGACCCTGAAAGAGAAAGTGAATGAGGCTTTTACCTTGCCACATTCAGTGTGTGGAAAATAAATCTCAGAGCACAACCTGGCTACTTCCCAGTCCTGCAGAGCTCCAGGGATGACAGATGCTCATTCCTTTCCTGGCAGCAGACTAAGTGGCTCTCAATGTCCTATTCCTCCACCTCCTTGGAGCTTAGGGTATTCTCCTTGTATTCCTCACTCCCAGTGACAAAATCCTAAGCCTTGGTTTGCTTATCTGAAAAAGTGCCCAATATTCCCAAACTTTGTTAATACCCATGGGTCTGTTTTTTTTCAAAAGTGAGAACTCTAGCACAAGTACTGAGTGTTTCCAAGTGCCTTTAAGCCTTCTCCGGAAGCTCTGGTCTGCAGGACTCCCCCTTCCCCATACCCAGCATGAGGAGAAGTAGCCAAGGCTGTGTGCTGCTCCAGGCTCATTTTGTTTTCTCTCCTAGGTGAGGATGGGCTACGATGGCATGGGAGGCAGGACAAAGTTCATAGAGCCAGTATCCTTTCCTGCAGCTTGTGTGGCACTACTGATGCTGTGGGCACCTCATTTCTGATCCTTCTCTTTGGTCTCAACAAAAAATGGACTTGGGATCCACAAGGAATGATCTGAGCTCTCTCTGAACAAATCTGAGCTCAGCAAAGGCATCAAGGTCCTGAACTTGCTGAGAGTACTTGTGGCTGGTTCAGAGGAGTGCCTCAGCTAGAAATCAGTGCAATTTTCAGAGACTGCCTGTGCCCTTGAGATCTAACAGCAGCAGTGTAGCACAGTCTCTCCTGGCTGTGTGCCTGCCTGCCTGTGCAGCTGGAGCCTTCATTCTGTGGGATGCTGCTGCTCCACAGTGGTGAGGAGTGGCTGGGCTGAGCTCATCCCCAGGTGTGGAGCTGTTCCTGCCTTGGGATTGCTCTGCCATGGGAGGCTGCAGGCTCTGGCTGCTCTCCCTTCACCTCACAGTGTCCTGGCTCAGGAGGACTTGCAACTCAAACAGATATGCTGTTAAAATGCTGGTTTATGTGCGGGGGAATAGCATGGAATCATGAAATCATTAATTTGGAAAAGAGCTCTAAGATCAGAGTCCAACCATTAACCCAGCATTAGCAAGCCCACCACTAACCCATGTCCCTAACCAACCTGTCTGCATGTGTGGTGGTGTTCACAAGAGTCCCAGGATGAGAGAAGAGACGAGAATGTTGACTCTGTTGAGAAGGCTGATTTATTATTTTATTATATATATTATATTAAAACTATACTGAAAGAATAGAAGAAAGGGTTTCATCAGGCTTGAAAGGAAAGGAAAAAGAATGGAATGAATAACAAAAGCTCTTGACTCTCAGAGAGTCTGAGCCAGCTGACTGTGATTGGCCATTAATTAAAAACAACTACATGAGACCAATCACAGATGCACCTGTTGCATTCCACAGCAGCAGATAACCATTGTTTACATTTTGTTCCTGAGGCCTCTCAGCCTCTCAGGAGAAAAAATCCTAACAAAAGGATTTTTTATAAAATGTGTCTGTGACATGCATGGTTTTTGAATGCTTCCAGGGACTTCCACCATTTCCTGGGCAGCCTGTTGCAATGCTTGAAGAGATGTTTTGTAATACCCAAATTTTATAAACCCCCTGTTTGGGAAATGTTCCCTGACACGTGGGACAGGCGTGTGCCTGAGCTCTGCTCCTCTGAGAAGGCAGCAAAGCCCATCCTGTCCTCAGGGATGCAGGTGTATGGCTGGGTCCCAGGCCTGTGGTTCAGGCTGGACTGCAGCAGGTGTTGGATCACTTGTGTTCCCAGGGCACCAATCTGTGCTTTCCTTGACAGTTTTACCTCCAGACAAACCTGGCAGAAATCCGTCCATTACAGGTTAGGAGCAAGAAGAAGGTCTCCAGACCAGCATCTGCAGCTCCTGCACCTTCCTCCAGCAGCAGCAGCAGCAGCCAGGCCAGAATGGACACTTTCCTGCTATGAGAGTCCCTGACTTCCTGGGAGAGGCTTGGAGAAGAGGCTGCAGGGCAGAGCACGCTTGCCCAGAGCCTGGCACAAGGCAATGTGCAGCCACCAGTGCCTGGGGTGCTGTTCACAAAGCACTGATGCTGCCTTGTGGTGAGATGAGCTGCCCTGGGGAGAATCCTGCCCCTGCAGCAAGCCTCTGGAGGCCAAGCCTCTGGCTAATTAATGCCTGGACTGAGTTACCCTCATTTTACCATTCCTTCATCCATTTTTTCATGCAGAATTAACAGGGTTTTCTTGCCTTCTGGCCTCCTCAGAGTTCTGCAGTTGCTGCTGCTTTGGGCTCTCTGGCACCAGGTGGAACTGCACTTGCTGGATGCAGTCACAAGCAGGAGGTGCAGGGAGGTGTCTGGGATGTCAGTCTGGAGAGCAGCAGGGAGAAGGGACCTGGACCAGCTCCATGCCTGGTGTGAATAGTTCCAAGAAACTTTACTGGAGGAAGAAGTGTGTAGAGCACCGTGTGTGGCTGTCGAGTGTTTGTATATTCATCATCAAACTGAACACCTTTCCTCAGCCACAGGCCTGTTGGGGCTGGGGAGATCCACAGGTGGACTTGGGAGCTGTGTTGCCCTATTCTGGATCATGAAATCCAGAGTGGTCTTGCAGGCTTGGCACTGAAACTACTGACCTGGAAGGAAACTATTGGGGTGGGCATTCCTGCTGCACATGGAAGCAGAGAAGGGTGTGCTGGTGTGAGCTTTGTGCTTGGCAGGTGTGGGTGTGAAACTTGTTTATTAGTTTCTATGTTTTAATAAGAGAGTATTTTTATTGTTTTGTAACTGTTCTAGCTTGTGATGAGAAGGTTAGGAATGGCCTGGAGAAGTGATGAAGGGGAGGGGGAGGCTGGTGGGGCTGAACATGTCTGGGTTCTTCAGCTTGGAGCCGTGGAACAGGAGGTTCACACATGAAGCAGGGCTGTCCAAGCTGCAAGGAACAGATGTGGTGAGGCACTTCATAAAGCCCTCTCCTGTACAAATCTGACCTTTCCTATTTCCAGCTGCTTCAGGCCAAATTTGTATTACTGGACTGGCTAAAAACATGATTTTTGGGAATAAAATATATTACTGTGCACACTTGTTAACACAACTGGCTTCTGAGCATTTTCCAGCCTCTTGCACCTCAGGGTGGAGGTCTGAGCTGGGGTGATGGATGTGCTCAACCCTTCAGGTTCCTTTGGGGTGGCAGGCCCCTTGTGCAGGGAAGGACAGGGGTGGGGTGAAACCAAGGGGACAGTGATGCCCATCCCCAGGGAAGGGAACAAGGCACAGCCCTGCAGAGCATGAGCTGTGTCCCACCTGCAGCACCTGAGGCTGACTGCAGAATGCAGTGGGATGAGGGGAGAGTTTGGAGGAGCCAGGAGAGAGGGTTCAGAGGGCTGGAAAAATAAGCTTGGGGGGGACTTAATCAAGCAAGGTGAATTCTGCAGAGGAGAAGCCTGGGTGGGGGTCTGCAGAGACCCTGCTGTCTTTGTCCCTTTGAGGTAGGTGTCAAATGCCTGTAAATGTGACTTGCTCTGGATCTCTCCAGATCAGGAAGACCCTTTTAAGAAGGCAGAGTGGGGCTGGTGGGGAGCATGGGCTTCCATTTTGGGGTGCTGGAGAGCAGGTGTGGTGTCTGCCCACAGTGGGAGAACAGATGCCAGCCTGCAGTGCTGGGGTTGAGAAGGGTTTTGGGACTGTTTTGATACCAGGGCAAGTTTAATCTCAAGTTTGAGTGTCTTGTCTGGGCACTGCCTGCACAGCACTGCTGCTGGCAGCTGCTCCAACCTCTGCTGCGTTCAAGGTGGATGTTTTGAGTCTCCTGTGTTTGGGGAGCACGTCACCTCAGGAAAAAATCCAAACAAACCAAACTTTGTGTATGTCCTGGCCGCCTGCTAAGTCCTGGCTCTCATCTATTCTTGCACTTTAACCTTCCATAGCCGTTCTGCTCCTGGTTTGTTTCTGATGTGTTTTTGTTCTGGTTTATTGCACATCTGTTGCCCTGCCCAGAACTGAAGCTGTTTTATTCTCTTACTCAGTGCTTTCGTATCCTCCAAAGCTCTTTTCCTCCCGTGTTACACCTTCTGCACCCCACCCCTGCTCCTCGGGGGACAGCAGTGACCTCCAGCGCCAGCATCCCCTTCCCTGGGCTGGGGCTAACGAAGGGGCGGGGAAGGCGCTCAGGTCCCTGTTCCTGGGGCTCCTTGGAGCCGGTTGCTATTTCGGTGCGCTCCGAGGTGAGGCTGGACCCAGTTTCACGTTTATTTTGGGATTTAGCGCGTGTGAGTTGACTCACAGCCCATAAAAAGCAGCCGCCAGCACGGCCCGGGCCCGGCTCCGCCCGGGCCGGCGCGCCCAGGGACAATTTTGGGTCCCCGCTGGGGTCCCCCGAGGGGGGGCCCGGGCCGTGGCAGCCGCAGGGTGGCAGCAGGGGACCGGCAGTGGCAGCGGGGGACCGGCGGTGGCAGCGCGTCCCTGCGCCCACGGGGACTGGCACCGTTAATTACCGCCCCTCATTAGCGGTGGGGACGGGAGGGAGCCCCGGCGGTGCTGGGCACTGCTACTCTCTGACGTCATGGGCAGCCTCTGACCTCACACGGAGGAAGCGTGGCCATTGGCTGCGTGCTGTGTGACCTCATGGAAAGGGCGGTGCTGGCTGGCTGAGACTGGCGCTTAGGGCCAGTGTGTGAGCCCATTGGCTCAGCCTGTGATGTCATAGGAGAGCAGTGGTTGTCACTGGCTGGTTTCTGGGTGGCCATGGGAAGGACAGGGTCGTTATTGGCTGAGGCTCCATTGCCTCATCAGCGAGCCTGTGACGTCACAGGGAGGCATGTTCTCATTGCCTGGCTGAGAGTGACTGCCATGATGTCATGAGGTAGCAGGGTGCTCATTGCACAGTAGCATGTGACATTGCAGGGCTGCTGTGACCTGACAGGGAGTACAACAATCACTGACTGGCAGAATGTGACATCACAAGGCAGTGCATGACCTCACAATGGCACAAGATGCTCATTGGCTGGCAGGATGTGATGTTCTTGGACAGCCCATGACATCGTGGAGGAGGGGGCTGCTTATTGGCTGATGTGGTGTGATGTTCTGAAGCAGCCTCTGACATCATGGAGGAGGCAGGTGCTCATTGGTTGTCAGGCTGTGACTTCCAGGAGCAGCACATGACTTTATGAAGGGGGGGACACCTCATTGGTCAGTGGTGTGTGACATCCTGCAGCTGCCCGTGACCTCATGGGGGAGCGGGCACTCATTGGCTGTTGTGTGTAACCTCATGCGGGACTGCGCGCCCATTGGCCGCCGGCCCGTGACGTCACGATAGACGGGCCGCTCATTGACGGCCAGCGCGGGAGCGTGAGTGGCGCCGCCTGGCGGGCGCGAGCGCCGGCGCTGCGAGGCGCCGATTGGCCGGCGGGCGGGGCGGGGCGGGGCCGGGGGGCACGTGCCGGCGGGGCCCCGCGGGGCGGGCGGCGATTGGTCGGACGAGCGCGCGCGTGCCCGCGGCGCGAGCGGGCGCGGAGGCAGCGCATGCGCGGGGCGGTGCGGGCGGGCGGCGATGGCGGCGCGGGGCTGATGGCGGCGGCGGGGGCGGCGCTGCGCTGAGGGAGCGGCCCCGGTCCCGGTCCCGCCCGGCCCGACATGGGTAACGAGGCCAGCCTGGAGGGCGGCGGCGACGACGGGCAGCTGCCGCCCGCCGCCGCCGCCGCCGCAGGGGCCCCGCCGCCGCCCGCCGCCGCCGCCGCCAAGCCGCCTTCAGCACCGGGCGGCGGCGGACAGCTCCCGCCCGCCGCCGGGCCCAGGTCAGAGCGCGGGGCGGGGAGCGGCGGGGGGCGCGGGGTCGGGCGCGGGCTCCGGGCTGCGGGGGGCTCTGAGGGCGCGGGGCACGGCTCGGTGGGGGTGTGGGCACAGGGGAGCAGGGCTGGCGGTGCGGGTGTGTGTGGGGGGGCACGCGGGCAGGAGCTGCGGCCGTGTCGGGTGAGGGCAGAGCGGTGCCGGCTGCGGCGGGGAGCTGTGATCGGGGCTGCTGTGGGGCGGGCAGGGCTGGCTGGGGCTGGAGGTGCCGTGGGGGGCCGCTCCGTGGGGCTCCTGCCGTGGGGTGCCGTTCTGTGGGGCACCTGCGGGCGAGCGCAGGCAGGGCAGACAGGAGTGTGCACGGACTGGAGCCGAGGGCACAGACGGGGCGGCTGCGGGGTGTGGGCAGCAGGGAGCAGGCAGGTGAGGGAGGTACACTGGGCTCAGGGAGGTGATGGAGGCTCCCGAGGCAGGTCACTGCTGGAAGGTACAGCCCCAGGGGAGCGGGCAGCTCCAGGACACCCCTGGGTGCTGGGGAGAGCAAAGCTGCGATCTGGGGCTGGGTGTGGGACAGGGATGGAGTTGCTGGGGAGGAGTGTCGTGTTTGGGGGGCAGGACAAAGCGGGGTGCTGCCCGGTCCAGCAGCAAGGGGGGAGGCATAGGGAGAAGGGAGGGTGGTTCAGGGTTGGTGGGTCTGGTCGGGATGGGGGGAGGGTGCCTGGCAGCACACGGCTGAGAGCACCGGGGCATGTGAGCACCCCAAACGTCTCCACCCCACGTGTGACCACTCCCAAACGTGGCCACCCCAAGTGGAGCCAGCACCAAACGGGAAAGGTCGTTATGTAACAGGAGGGACATGCAGCCCTGCCAGGAGTCATCGGTGCAAAACCTCGCAGGGAGCTGCACCGAGCCGTTCTCCTTCTGCCAGGCAGCGCCAGCTGCGAGGGAGATACTTTGGAAGTGAGTGTGGGATAAGAGATATTTCTTAAAAGAAAAAAGCCAATCCTGAAGCATCATCCTATCTCAAAAAATAAAGTCGAGGAGCAGAAAGTTGCACGGAGAGATGCGGAGGATGCGGTGGGTGGTTCACCCTCAGTGTGTGGCCAGGGCAGGGCCATTCTGGGCTCTTCGCCTCGCCTGGGCAGTGATGAGCCCTGCTGGTCTTGCCAGTTGTGTGGCTTCAGACAGGGAAAATCCAGGTGGGAGGCTGAGCAGGAGCTGCAGTCTTGCCTGGCATTGGGCTCTGTCTTGCTGGGCTGCAGTGGCTGCTCACAGGCACACCGTGACATCCAGTGGGCTTCAGGGATGCTACAGCTGTGGGCAGGCTTCTGTCTGTAAGATCCCTGTGAGCTTTCACACAGTGAGTGTGAAAAAAAATGACTCTGAGGGAAATTGTGCTCATTTTCCTTTACATTTTTCTCAGTTTCCCTTGCTAGAGAGTCCCAACTCCTCTGCTTTGGGTTCTGCCAGTAAAAAGTTGTTCGCAGCTGCTTGAACAATTTATAATTAAATACCTGTGGGGCTGTTTAGGCTGCTGTAATGAGAGGAGCCAAGGAAGCCATGCAGGTCTGCTGTCTCTGTCCAATTCTGGCACTGCTCCTCCATCACTGACCAGTCTCTGTGTTGGCTGCTGTGCAGTGCTGGGGGTTCCAGGGGATTTTAGGGTCCTGGAGCATGCAGGGCTGCTGGGTGGAGGAGCAGAGTCCGTAGCAGTGGCCATCCATGCTCCTCTGGTGCCAGAAACACCAGGTTGTTTTTTCCGGCCGTGCTCCAGCCCTCGCGCACTGAGCTGATGCTCCTGTGCCTCCTGGGAAGCTGCTGCTGGGGAGCTGCCCTCCCTTGCAATTAATTAAAGCAATTAAAGAGGTGGGCCAAGTGAGGCTGTGCTGTGGAGCAGCAGTGGGATGGGGACGATGCTGAGCTGTGCCAGTGCTTCAAACCTAAGCGTGGGAGGGTGTGGGGGGCTGAGATGACACTGAGGGATTTAAATTCAAGGTAGCAAAGTGGCAATGAAGGGAAATGAGGCCTCGAGAAGAAAGTGGCTTTTGTGAGGGGCGGGAGTGGGCACATAAGACAGACCATATGTTGTGAAAGGTTCAGCAGAGCACAGGATGTGCTGGCCAAGCAGTGAGTGTGCAGTGCTAAAGGTGCTGCTCCAGAAATCTCAAGTGGCCAGAGAAAGTGAGTTTCTTTCAATATCAGAGTAATTATTTTTTCCCCTCTGAATTAAGTAACCTAAATCCACATGTAAGCCAGTGAGAACCATAGTAGTAGGACTTTACTGTGTCATTTTTCACAGTTTGCTTTGTGTTACACAGAGAAATAGCCTGAATACCTTATAGGGGCTACCCTGGATTTCGGGCTCTTGTGTTTAAATCCATAATAACAGCTTCTAAGAACTGTGCATCCACTATGAAGATACCCCAGAGGTTGGAAAACTCAAATAGGAATAGCATCTTCTCACTAAGTTGCAACATCTACCACTATTTATGAACTTTGATTTTTTGCTTGCATGCTTTGCCGAGGCACGGGGGAGCCAGAGGTTGGAGGGAAGCTGGGGGCAATGCTCAGCTCTGGGGTGGTTTGGCTCTGCCAGCAGCTCTGCAAAAGGCCAGCATGGTGCAGGCCTGCATTGGCAAGGTGTTTTCAGTGCAGAGCTCACTCTTGTGCAAGGAGCTGCTGGAATCTCACCTGAGGAGGCTGTGCCTGACTCTGGTGCTCCAGCAAGGAGAGATGGAATCTGGGGAGGGAGGGAGGGCAAGCTTGCTGCTGGTCTGCTCAGACAAACAGAGCCTCTAGCCTGAAAGGAAAATGGCTGGGGCACCAATAACCTGTAGGATCACAGGAGCCCAGATTGGTTGCTGATGCATTTGGACAGAAAGCTTTGGACTGGCAAGTTCTACTCTGTTCCTCCAGAGACACCCCGTAAGCAGAAGGGACAAGCTCGTTTCATGGGATGGATGGATGGATGGATGGATGGATGGATGGATGGATGGATGGATGGATGGATGAAAAAGGCTCAGATGGCAGAGCAGGGATGATCCCAAGTTCAGAGCTGTAGCTTGGGGCACAGAGCTTTACATGGCTGGTAACCTGCAGAGAGACTTTATTGCTGCTTCTGACTGTATGTGCCTGATTTCTGCTGGATTCATTCAGGTTTTTGGTCTCGCTGCTGCTCAGCTGTGGAGCTTGCAAAAGGCCCTTTTTGACACCTGGATGCACGAGCTCAGGCTGAAGGATGGGAGAGGGGAAGAGGGGCAGTCTCCTGGGAAGCATTGAGGACCAGCCACAAATTCAGGGGCTGTGTGTGGGAGCAGCAGGGCTTTCAGCACCGCTGTTCCTCTGGACCTGGGTGATGCACACTGCAGGCAGGCTGCAGGCTGAGAGGCTGCGAGGGAGCTTGCTGCCATGGCACACTGGCAGAGGTGCCAGGACCTTTGTTTTCCACGCTGTAGGTCATATTCCAGTATTTTTTAAGCCTCAAGATAGGTTGTGAGCTGAAGGTCTTGAAGCAACCGAGAGGGAATATCTCCAGTACTGTGTGGTAGCACCTTTGGCATGGGCTGTGAGCTCCCTCAGAGCCTTCCCTTGGCTTGGCACAGTGGCAAGGCAAGTGCTGATCCTGTTTACCCTGCTGTACATCCAGCCTTGCTCTGTTTAGCAGGCGATGGAGCTTGAAGTAAAAAATCTGGTGATAGGGAAGAGCATAGGAGAAGCAGAACTGAAAGAAAGCCCTTTAAATCAGAGAAACTTTGGACAAACCATTGCAGTTTGGATGCTCCCTTTTACCCTCTCAGAAGCTCACTTGAGTGTGCTTGTTTGCTTGCCATAAAGTACCATCACAATGAGAGATAAGAAGTTTATACATAAAGATAATTGTTTCAAAAAAAAAAAAGACTTTGCCTCTTTCTTTTTAAATGGGCACTTTTCCCAAGCTTGCAGAAATAAGCAGTCGATGTCCATTTTCATATGACTGTGCTAGAAATAAAACCAGACTGTGATGGGAAGCCAGGCTGTGGAGAGGGCTCACACTCACCTGGAGAGCCCAGAGAGCCAGCTCCATCCTCATTTCCATGCTCTGCTCTCCCCAAAGGCCCTGAGCCCTGCGCAGGATGGGGCAGAGGCATCACCACCAGAGGCATTCCTGGGAATTTCCTCAAATATTAAAACAGTTTTTCCCTGGCTGAGCCATGGACTGGCAGTCTGGAAAAGCCTGCCATGCTTCTGCACTTATTGAGCATTAGTTTATTTGCTGCAAGACATTTGGAGGGTCAGGAGGGAACTGAGGCTGGGTTTGAGTGAGGAGGGGAAGAACAGATACGCAATGTTTTGAGATCATTAAACTTGTGCGAGCAAAACAGAAAGTAAAAGGAGTAGAAAATGGTGTACATGATGGATCAAATCAAAATATTTGTGGTGTTAAATACCCCGCTGGGCATCAATTTATCTTCTGTCATGATGGGCAGGCGGTGCTGGCTGTGACACAGTGCTTTGCGTATTGTGATTGCTCTGACAGCAGCCATTAGGCCACTGAATCCAGACGGCACAATTCTGGGTGCTTAAGTAACTCCAAAACCTCTTCTGGGAACGTGCTCATCAATATTCACAGTGTTTGGCATCAATTATTAATGCCTTTATTTCCAAAACAAATACACAGATTTGCAGTCTGCCTCACAGGTTGGGGTTTCTCACTGCAGGATCCAGCCTGGATGTGGTGGATCTTTACCCCTGGCTTTTGCTGGGTGAGGGGCTCCTGGGGATGTCCCTGCAGTGCCCACTTCTGCCCAGAAAGGATATAGAAGAATTTGGGAGGATTGATGTCCTTTGCTGTGTTGGCTGAAAAGTTGGAGGAGTCCTGGGCTTCCTCTGGTACAACTGGAAGCTGTGGCAGGGCTGCTTCCTTTGCACTGGAAAGCTGAGTGCTGATGGTCAGCCTTCTAGTGGAAGGTGTTCCTGCCCATGGCAGGGGATGGGAGCTAGGTGATCTTTAGGGTCTCTTCCAGCCCAAACGATCCTGATTCTTCTGCTGATGCTCAGGAATGGAGCCTCAGCTCAAGTGGCCACATCCATTGGGGCTGGTGGGTCCCTGCACATTGTTGCTCATGTTGAGCTGGCTGCTGCCTCTCCACTTCTGCTTCTCCAGCGTGCTGCAATAAAGCTGTTTCTTTTCTCTGCTGTGTGAATCAAGCACATATTTGATGTTTCCCATCATGTCTCCAATTCAGTGCAAACAGATAGTCAGTGCTGTGGCATATTCCTGCAGTTTATATGAGTTTGGGGAATACTTGATGTGCATCTGGAGTGGCAGAACACCACAGCCTGCCTGCCACACAGCCTCTCTGCACAGCCATGTTCACCGCTTCCCCTGCTGGGGCTGGCACTGGGGCTGGCCCAGGGTGTTTTTCCAGCAATCCTTTCCCAATTTCCTGGTGTATGAGGTGTCCCTTGGGAAGGATGGGACAGGCAGTCAGGGTGCAGAGTGCTTCCCAAGAGCAGGTAGCTCAGTAGGGTGAAGTAGTTTCATGGCAAAGGCGTTACCATTTTTCACTAAATGTGACAATAACATTATCATGTGGACTTTGCTGTTGAGTGCTGCAGCTCCAGGATGTTCCTTGGGTTTCTTTTTTGGCCAGTGAGTGACAGCAAGTGCTGATGGTCATCTTGGTCCCACACATCGTAAGCTGTCATTCATCTTGAATTTGAGATCGTCGCTGTTGAGCCATCACTGTGTTTCCAAATGTCTGTTTGAATGACAGATCTGTTATTTTTGTATCAGTCTATGAGCACGACTATTCCTACAAACAAGGTTTTTTGTCTTTTTTCGTGCTTGGAGGTGCTAAGCTCTGGCATGACCCCGAGGTGCTGCTGTGCAGCCTGTCAGTCATCGAGGAGCGCGTCGTACCGCTTTCCATGTCACTGATGCTGGCAAGTTTTTATGAATGTGGTGAGCTGGCTCCTCTCTGAGAGCACCCAGCACCCCCAGTGTGCTATTTAGGAGCCTGTAAGAGCAATCAGCATTGCTGGACCCTATTAATGCTGGCCTGGGCTTGATGGCATGGCTGGAAGGGATGTTCATGAGGTGCTCTGCTCATGTTTAATACCAAAGATGACTTAACTACACTGATGGTGGTGTCTCGCTCGCTCCTGGCCTCTGCAGCTTTCCTAGTGTGTGTTTGATACTGAAGAGAGACCCCAGCCCCATTAAGAGACTGGGGACAGTGGGTTGGGTGGGCAGGAGACAGCAGCTGCCTGCCTGTGTTGACAAGTCAAGGAAAGCACCTCTGAATGCAATTTTTATTTTGTTTTCTTTTATTATTTGTGTAAGTCCCATGGTTTGGCTGGAGATGGGGAGGGAATGCGCCCTCCAGCCTGGCTGCTGGCACTGGGAGGCAAAGATGGTTATGATGGCTAGCAAAGACACCTCTGCAGTTCAGAGGCCTATGCTAGCCAAATGGTAATGAAATGGATGTTAAGAGTGAGCATAAATAAGTGTAGAAGCAGTTTACCAGATGGAACAATGGGATATATGATCACAGAAGGTTTAAGTAAAACTGTCGCCTCTGAATGTACAAAGTTGCCCTCAGTCCAAAACTATAGTTTTTGTGATGAGCAGCAGATTAGCTGTTCTTACTGGCTTCATTCCCCCCTGAAGATGTGATTAAATAGTTTGGTGCATTCTCTTTTTTCAAACATGATTTAGTTGTGTTTCTAGGTCATTGTCAATAGAAGAAAAATGTTCATATATTTAATGCAGTTGAGTGCGTTGGGCATCTTCTGAGAGGAGCTACAGCACAAACCCCTCTCCTGCCCAGGCTGTTCCCAGACCCCTCTCCTGCCCCCGTCCTTGGCACAGGAAGGAAGTGCCTTTACACCTTCTCCCTAGGACAAGATGAGCATCTCCATGTGGAGCCTGTTGGTGCTCCCTGTCCAAGAGCCAAGTGATGCAGTGGGCTGTGCAGGGCACTGCTGGGGACAGCTGGAAGCACAGGCCTGGGGGAAACCTCGGCCATTACTTGCTGGTAGACACCATTAGAGCCCCCATCACACCCCCACTAACGAGGTCATGACTGAGATCCTAAATGAGACACTCCTATGGGGGCAGACTGAGAGAGCTGGGGGTGTTGGGTCTGGAGAAAAAAAGGGGGGACCTTAGAGCCACCTGAACCTCTTCTCTCATCATGTGTAGGTCCTCATGAGAAGAGCATTTCCTGTCCTCTTGGAGGGTCTTGATAGCTCTAACTGAACTTAGAGCAAGCAGATGCTGCATAGAAAACCCATCCATGCTGCTTGGGAAATGTTGCAGAATTTTGAGGGTTTTTGGGCATGTGTGACTGACTGCTCTTCACTCTGTTCCAGGACCTGACAGGGACCACAGGCTCTCAGACATGACAGAGCAGTTTCCCACGCTGAACAGCTTTCAGATGAGGATTTGACAGCTCCTCTGACAGATGTAGAAGAAAAATCACCATGAATCAAAATGTCATTTGGTTTAGATGTGGCCAAATCCTGCATTTCAGCCAGGATGTCCAAGGGTGGCAGGACCTCCTCAGTCCAGCCTGGCATAGCAGGGACGCTTGCAAAGGCCAGATGTCAATAGCTGAGAGCAGCCCCTGAACCCTTTTTCTCTTTGTTTCCTTGCATACCAGTGCAACATTGCTTTCTAGCCTGTCTTGAGTCTTTCTTGGCCTTGGGGGCTCATGGGCATTTCCAGCTGCTGGGAGGCTCAGAGCCTGGTTCTCGTGGACATCCCTTTGCAGGACCAGTCCTGAGGGTTGTAGCATCCTGAATAGGGAGATTTATTTTGAAATTTGCCTTTATTTGTGGATTTTTAGCTTTGTTAGGAGATGCTTGGAGTATGCAACCTCTTGTGGTGTGATCTCAGTGCTTCTCAGGCTGCTTCATCCTCAGAAGTTGTATGGGGGTATGAAGTCAATTTGAGATGTGTCTTCAGCTATTGAATGAATCCTGAGGGGTTTGGTGCTCTTAAAAACCCACCTGAGACCCAAATGGGTCTGCCATGGGCTTTCCAGTAGAAAAAAGAGTCTGTTGGTATCTTGTGCCCTTCCTTCATCAGTCTAGACACGAAGAGTACGAAAAGATTTTGCCATATTTCATGTCTGCAAAAGGATGAAGTTGTGCGTGGGAATTACTTGCAAAGATTGACATGTTGTAGCTGCTAACCACCCTTTTTTTTTATTATTATTTAACCAAAAAACAGATTGCAGCCTAGGAAAAACAGCATGTTTTTTTTTTCTTTCATCTTCTAAAGAAAACATTTCACTTATAGATATGTGAATTTATGCGTTATAAAATAGGAATGGTTGAAAATTGGAAATGTATAATAAGTTCTTAAGGGACTTGGTAATTTGCCTTCGTCGTGTGAAAAAAACCCAAATCAGCTGATAGTACAAAGCTTATGAAAGACTGGGGAAAATGTGGGGTTGAACTAGATCTTTTTTCCATGTTGACTCCAAACTGTACTTTTTCTTTTGATGAAACATGAAATTACTTTTAATTTATTTAGTTTCAATCCTAGTTACATAAACTATTATTTGATTGTACAGCTGGACTGAAAAACTGTAGGAGGTCTCACATTTAGGATTTTGCTGCCTGTCTCTCATTAAGCCTACAGCCTGATTTCTTTAAATGCACCTATTAATCTTCTTAGGGAGACAAATTGTTGTTTGGTTGGGTTTTTTCTCTCCCTTTTTTTTTTTTTTAATTTTTTTGTTTAAATACTAACCTCCCAGTTAACTGGCAGAGTGAACTCTGCTGGTTTGCAGCCCTGGCAGGTAGGGCTGTGCTGCAGCTGCAGTTCCAGCAGCGCCTGTTGCCTTGCTGGGCTGGGTTTGCTCTGCTTGCCTCAAACACCCGAGGTGGCCACAGCCTGAGCTGTTCTCATCGTGCTCAGCAACAACCTCTGAGTTGACAGGAAGGAGTAAATGTATTTTCTTCCATTTTAATTTTGCTGTGGGCTATTTCAGCAGTTCATCTGCGGTAACTTGCCAGAGAAGTGGCTGCCCCATCCCTGGAAGTGTTCAGGGCCAGGCTGGATGGGGCTTGGAGCAACCTGGTCTGGTGGCCGGTGTCCCTGCCCACGGCAGGGGGGTTGGAATGAAATGATCATTAAGATCCCTTCCAACCCGAATGATTCTGTGATTTTATGAACTTCTGCTGCATTTTTGATCTCCAGTCTGAGACTCATGGGGTTCCAGGTTTGAGACCCATTAATGTAGCCCTTGTAGGACACAAAGAACGCCATGCTGTCCTCCAAGTGCGTAGATTTTCTCCGTGTTTTCTCTCAGATGCATCAGCATTGTTGTCTCCTGCCCACCAACAATAAGCCACCATAATTTGGGTTTCTTCTTCCCAGCTCATCACAGGATTTCTCAACACCCTGGGCAAGCATTGGTAGTGGCCCTTTGGGATGCTGCCCTTTGGAACCTTCTCCACTCTCCTGTGCTGGGAATGGCTCTTGGGAGGGTGAGGGAGCTGCTGTCAGTCCCAAGCACATCCCTGGGCTGCAGCAGCTCTGATATGAGCTGTGAGATGTCTGGAGCAGATAGGGCTGGAGCACATTGTGCTGGGGCTGGGCAGCAGCGGCCGCTTCCCGTGAGTGCTCCTGACGCCGGCGGACGTGAGGAGGTGACGGTGGGTGCTGCTCTCATCCCTGTAAAACACTCCATCCTTTGTATTCAGGGCAGATCTCTGGTCCCAAGGAGCAAAAATATCCAAGCCTTCTCCTTTTCCCACCTGTTTCCCATCTAAGTTGTGGATGTTTTGCTTGGGAATCCTGTAGCTGGAGAGCACAACAGGAAAAGAGGTTGTTTTCATTTATATAGTGTATTACATAGAACCTTTTGTGATGGTGGTGATTTTCAGAGCCCATTTACCACTATATTGGATGAGGTTTTGACTGGTTACACACTGCAGTTATAGCAGAGCATCAGTTCCTGTTGGAGTGGAAAAGATGATGCCTATCACTACATTATATGCCACTGATTGCCTCAACCTGGCAAAAATAAGGCATCCAGAAACATCCCTCTGGGAGGAAACTCTGAACTGTCTCTTTAGGCATCCCTTTTCTGCTTTATTTTATCTGCCTTCCTCATCTTCCAGGCTCTCCTCCTCCTGCATTGTTAATGGATGTTAAGCACTGGTTAATGGATTAGGATAGGATTCCTCTTGGCCGTACAACTCAGTTTCATCCAACCCATCTCCATGATTACCTATTTAATTTTGATTTATTATTAAGTGAAAATACAGACCCAAACACTCTGAACTGACAAATTATCACACCTTTCTTTTTATTTGAAATACACAAACAAAACCCAAGCAGCTGCTCTGGGTAGGAATAAAGTGCCTTCTGCTTCTCAACCTGTCTAAAATTTGCTTCCCTTCCCAACTAAACTTCTCAGCCTTAAATTTTACCTGCTGCCATTTCTGCCAAGCTAAGCCTTCCGAGGGTTCTGCAAGGACAGATACATCAAATATGCAGATGCCTCCATCTCTTTGGGGACAAATGTTCTGGGCTGAGGTACGTGCAGCAGGGAAACGCAGGCAGGGACAAGGAGCCTCAAAGAGCTGCAGAAGCTGGAGAAATGTTTTCCTTTGATCCTATAAAGAATTTGGCAGGGGAATTTCAGACTCGTCTATTTCAAAAGTACATTTAAACTAAACAGCTTGAGATATTGAAGTTGATGGTGTCTCTGACAGTGTTGGTAATGTATTGTTCCTTGGGTTTCCTTTACCTTTCCTGCTGTGAATAATGAGTTTTACACATAAAAACATGATTCTGAGTTTGGTTTGCTATTCCAGTTCATATCTCTGAAAACCAGAAAGTGCAAATCTAAGACACAAAAACACTGAGCCCATCCAGTGCCAGCCCCTGGGCATGTCCCACCAGGCATTTGCAACCACAGTCTTAAATAAAAGACAATTTTGGACCCTGTGAGCTGGTGTGGGGAATGTCAGGGAGGAAGAAAAGAAACCTCTGCAGCTGAGAAATGCTTCTGAGAAACATAATCTGATGTGAAGATTTTGTTTAAAGTCACCTGGCCGTGTTGGACACAGATTTCTCCTCCTCACAGGGAGATGTGGGCTCACCACGTTTTCCATGTACCTCTCCACATGTGCTGTATTTGGAGCTCTTTGTGAGGGATCAGTTGATGGCTGTTTCCTCAGTCCCTGCCCAAATGAGCTCTTGATTGCTCTTCCACACCTCGGATATCCACTCTCCTGGTAACCTGAGGCAACAACCAAAAAATAAAATCAAGGACCTGAATGGCCTGGGGAAGAGGAAAAGGGACTATTGTGAGATAGCCAAAATGTGTAG